>NW_024349801.1:1306266-1897797 GCF_902729225.1 Pteropus medius
CCTTGCAAGTTCTCTGAGAAGAAGGTGCAACTGAGACACTTAAGAAATGTACTCCATTAAATATTTGGGAAACGAATGTGTTCATTCAGAAGGATCCCTTAGGGAGTGTTGGTGGGTGGCGACATATTGAGGTGTGATCTTCAGAAAAGCTCAGAAAGTCTCCCACCCCAAGGTTAATCACCTCTGAAAGAAATGTCTATCTTTAGCAAGAAATAACTTTGAGAAGCTCCAAAGAAGGGTTTGCCTACTTTCTGTGGGGAAGTGAGACTTCTCAAAAGGTTGGGGAACCCCAGGGGACACTCAGTCAGAAAATAGTTCCCTGGATTAACAGAAGGGTAACATTAGGGAACCTCGAGTCATCTTGGAATGTGCTTTTCCTGATCACTCCCAATCCTCTGAGTGGCACGGTGTGTTTTTCAGAGCTGGAGGGAAGGTGTTAGCGCATGAAACCTCGGCTCCTCCCTTTGTGACGCCCTGTGCCCTGGCTCACTTAGCTGTGGGCTCCCAGTGCAGTTTTGAACACCTAATCAGAACAACAAGTGAAAGGCTTCTCGCAGCCAACACTCTGGTATTAAATTCCAGTGTTTTGCCTAAAAGATCAAAGTTCCTGAAGGAGGCGAGGCCCGGCTAGACTTTGGTGGTTAAGGGAGGACGTTTCATAGTCCCACTTGCTATACTGAAGCGCAGGGATGTCCATCATGAGAGACCTGTCTCCCATAGAGACATGGCTTGAAAGTGGCCAATCAACCCCCTGTGCCATCGGGAAGAGGGGAGGGAGATATGCTCAGGCATAATGACACCTGGCATTTGAATCTGCCCACTTCCTGTTTTCAAAGCAGATTGTTTCTTCCTCAGCACAGTCAATCTTTAAATACCTCTGTGAGGTAGGTAGGGAAGAAACAATCTCACGGTGCAGTGAAGAAAACACGAGCAATGGAGGTCATGGAGAAAATTACATTAGCTCAAGGCTGGGGCTGGGGGTGCCCAGGCCAGGGGGCCTTGGGAACTGGCTGCTGCTGGACAGTCACAGGGGGACAGGAGGGCGCTGGGGTCCGGGGAGAAGGCGTGGCCCATCGTCATCTCCTTCCAGCAGGGCCCAGCTTTCCCTTCCGGCTGCGGGGGAGCCACGCACCCCTGTTGGATCTCACCTGCTTTGAGCACAGCCCCTGCCCCCTCGTTTTCTCTCCAGCACAGAGCTAGTTTCAGTTTACGGCTGCATTGTCCACTCACCTGGCTGGCATTCCTGGCCTTCTCCCCCAGGCCGGGCTGAGCGGCCCCAGGAGGTCTCCTGTTACCAGATGGGGAACTAAATCCCTGTTTGCAAAACAGCCTGAGTGGGGCTCACTTCCTATTGGCCCTGCCCTTACTGCCCTTAACCGCTAGGCTCGGGGCTCACTCTCAGGGCGACCTATGGGGAAACAGAATGGTCAGTGAGGGGACAGGAGGCAGAGTGGAAGCAGCCGGTCTGGACCTGACCCTGGGCTGGGAGCTAGGAGCACTTGGGTGTCAGATGGGTCCCCTGCCCTCAGGGCCTTCCTGGTATAGGTGATGAGACACCTAGAGAGATACACGCACTAAGGGGGAGACACTTGAGGGCCCAGGGTTGGAGGGCTGCAGGAGAGGTGTCCCCGTTGCAGGCCCTGGCACACAACAGGTTCTCAGCACAGTCACTGTGAAGGAAGGGTTGAGATTGGAGAGAAGGTAATGCAGATAGTAGTCTCTGTGTTAGTCCAGAAGTCAGGGGTGGACCAGGCCCAGTTTTAGAACAGAAGGATATGACCAGAGGTGTCTATGGAAAATGAACTGGTGCGTGCTGGGAACCTGAGCTGGGCTGCTCTGGGAGGCTGTGAGTGCAGAGTGGTGAGGATGGGGATGTTCATATACCTTGCTGTGCTCCTCATAGGGAGACGTTTACAATCCCGCTGATTCCGCTCGGCCTGAAGGAAACGAAGGATGTTGACTTTTCAGTCGTTCTTAAGGTAAATCTCAAAGAAATGGACACTGAACTCACTGTCTAAGAAGGAAATATAGAAAACGTGTGTTCCTTGCAAGTGGCCTTAGGCTCAATGGGCCAAGAGTCAATTAATGTCTGCAGAGTGACCCCCCAAGCCCCCTCGACAGGCCACATAGAGAACCTTGCGGTCCTCTCGCATTCTTTGGCCACCCTGATGCTCCTTGTGTGCCTGGGGAGCCCCAGCCAGCCGTCCCCAGGCGGCCCATCAGAGAGAATCTGTGGTGGATGTGTTCTGGAATTTAAAAATTGTATTCTATTTTAGTACCTTTTAAACAAATTTTCATAACTGACGCAGGCCATGTTTTTGGAAGAATAGCTGATTTTTTCCCCCTAAACATTATATTATGAAAATTTCCAAACTTACAGAAAAATTGAAAGAATTTTGCAGAGAACTCCTGTATATTCACTACCCAGATTCCACCATGAGCAGTTTGTTATCGTCACTTGTTCACATATTTATCCATCTCTGCATTCCTGTGTTGATACACCAACTCATCTTATTTTTCAATGCCTTAAATACTTGAATAACTGGAGTCTCTGGTTGTCCCCCCATCTCATAATTACTAAGGATCTGGCCTCCTTTCTTCCCTCTCTCCCTCCCTTTCTCTCTTTCTTCCTTTCTCTATTCTTTTTTTAAAAATAATAGCTTTATCGAGATATAATTCATATACTATACAATTCACCTCTTTAAATGAACTATATCTGGCCTCCTCTTAACCACCGTGTGTTGCCGGCAAGCAGCCAAAACTTGTGGGCCCACCTGTGCCTGTCACTGTGCTGCATGCTGATGATGTCACAGGCCCTGCCTCCTGGGTCTGTTTCATTGAGGTCTTCAGGTGGGAAGTGGTAGAGGTGCTTTGATAGAGAGGCCTCCCCGAGCCTGGAATGCTCTCCTCTCCCCAGCTCCATCAGTCTGAGTTTTAATGAATCACCTTAAACTTCATTTAGTGGGAGGAAGTGGAGTTTTGGGAGAAGGTAGTGCCTGTCTCTGAGCTTTCCAGTGCAGGCGGCGTATAGGAATCAACCCAGGCATCATGAAAAATGCTTCAAAGAATTATGTTTCTTTTCATAGTAATCCTGTTAGTTGACTCATTTTAGATTACTTTTAGTTTAGAAAAGGAAAAGTTATCATGCGGCACTTTGGGCACTATAGAATTTGTCCTTTTAAAAGCAATTCATTAGTGCTTTGAAGCTTCTACCCTTGACTTCCATTGTAGAGCAGAAACTGAATCGCTTGACGTAAGCCCTTTCGTACATGGCCTTTTTGCCTGCTGCTTTGTTTAAATCTTGGTGTTGGTCCCTGTGAGTTTGGGGTTTATTTTGGAGTTTGAGAAGGGACATTGGTAGTCTTACAGGACCCAGGATCACCAGAGATTGGATTATCTGGGCAGAGAATAATCCAGGAGCTGCAGCTTAATGCCAGCTTTTCACAGGCTGCCTGAACTCTTAGATGTGACACTTGTCACAGGGCTGTGAGACCCAAGACAATCCCTCTTTGTGTGGAAATGTTCTTTAGTTACTTTTATAGGATAGTTATTCCTAAGATTTAGTTTGTTGCTTGGTGCCAGAGCTGCAAGAGTACAGGCATTTTAAAGGCAGACTCTCTTGGAGAAACTTGGAGAATTTTATGGGCATCTGTACAGATCCAAATGTGTCACGTGCTGAATTCCACATTAAAGTCAGTGGAAAAAAATCACGTGTTGTGGGCATGGCCAACTGCTATTCAGCTGAGGCTTCCAACCATGTTATTTTAGCCTAAAAGAGATTCTTCAAATGTCAATCATACAAAAATGAGAATGTTTGGGGGATGTTCTGTTTTCTCCTTTCCACATTTGTGCTTGAGAGTAACACAGACAGGTTTTACAGGAGTGGCTTGGCTGACTTAATGAGGGCAATCTGAGTCGTCTTTCGAATCCGATGTATGTGTCTGTGTGATGTTTAATGGTCAGTAAAGACTCACGATGTGACTTGGTTTTATTTTAAATACATAGGCTTTAAAATGGCCTCATTAAAAAGCACCATCAAAATAAATTCTTTATCCAGAGAATTCAGGGGTTTTCTTTTGCTTTTAAATAGAGCTATATTTATTTTTCTGATTAAGAACAGTTTTGCAAAACGTTAAGAAAATACCAAGACATGTAGAAATCCCTCACGGTCTACCACCTCTCCCCACTGAGCTCTGTAACTTGCTCGGCATTTAATCTTTGGACACCAGTCTCTTCCTCTGATCAGAGGCCTGCCTCATGAGGGTATGTGACTTGTCCCATCCATGAAGGCTTAGCATGATGTCTCCTTGTGCTAAACAAGGTAGCCATTAATTTCCTTCTTTAGACAGCCTCCAAGTGCTTGCTGTTGTCAGCAGTTCTCCATTGAGTATCTTTGCACCTTTCGTGGAAAATATCCTTTGGATAAATCTCTAGATGTGGATTTGACAGGTCAAAGATACATACCATCTAATTACTCACTATAAGTGGTTCTGCCTTACCTTCCTCCCAGCTGTGTGTGACTGCTGTCTTCCTGCACCTTTGCTTGCTCTGGGTATCATTCATCATTTCGATATTTTAAAAAATATCTTTTTGATTTTTGTGAAATCAGACAAAAGTGGTACCTTATTATAGTTTGGATTTCTTTGTTCAGTACTAGAGTTGAGCACATTCTCATGTACGTTTATGTGACCCTTATACTTCTTTTCAAAATGACTGTTTCTGTCCTTTGCATGCCATAGTGTTGCTCTTCTTATTTCTTACGATATATTTTTTTTTTGCATGTAAAGGGTATTAACCCTCAGTTATATATATATTGTAAATATTTCTCTCAGTACATGTTCCTCTTTAACTTTTGTTATATAAGCAATAACTAGTTTAAAAAGTATAATATATATATTTTTTTCCGTACAGATTTTATGTTGTTAAACTTATCAGTTCTTCCCTTTACCTTGATGACACGTTCAGAGAAGCATTCTGCACACCAAAATGTCTTAAATATTTTGCTATTATTTCTTTTAGTGCTTTGTTTAAATTTTTTCATTATCAAATCTTTAATCTATCTGGAATTTGTCTTGGGGATACAAGGTAAGATGTAAGGCTATAACATTTTATCTTCACCGAATGGGTAGCAGTTTCCCCTGAACTATGTATAAAGAATCCATCTATGGTGCCGGAGGGTGTCCATTTGCCTCTTTTCCCTCCCCAACCCCCACCATCCACCCTCCTCCATCCTGCTCTGTGCTGGGGAGCCAGCGACAGTCTCCTGCTCTCTGGTTTCCTATTGCGTGTGGTCAGGGGGAGGAGCAGCGGCAGGAGCTGAGAGGGTTAGGAGAGGGAAGTTGGTCATTTATTCTGCTCCCTCAGCTAGCTTTTTTTGCATTCCATAGGGCAGTTCATGGTGGTTGTTCAGTGCCCACCACAGGTAGCCGTCTCTCTGGGTTTTTACCTGTTCCTTGTTGACCCTTCAGCTCTGGGGTTCTAATGGCTCCAGAGGTTCTGCACCATCCACACCACTGTCATAGTCCTTTCCTTAAACTCGCATGGGTCACGCCGTTTGTGTGTGCCACCACGCCTCCTTCCTGCCTGGACCTGATGGAGGTCCAGCCTTTCCCAATTCTATGGAATTCTGGCCTTCAGTTATATATGTGATTCTCAAATCTGCTTCAGTCTGTTTCTGATCCGTATCTGGTTTCATTGTCTATTCCTCACTGTTTAATCCCCATGTATTTTAACACCAAACAGAGTAAGTCTCCTATATTATAAGGCTTTTCCAAATGTTCTTAGCTTTTCTTCCACATTTTTACTTTCATATTTTGTCAGGTTTCCAAAAAATATTACTTTGGGGTTTTGATTGAAATTTTATGGGATTCATAGTCTAATTTGGACAAAATCGTACCTTTACGATATTGCGCATTTTCATCCATGGAATAGAGTATTTCGAATTGTTGATGTCAACAAACAGCAAGTTTATGGGGGCAGGAACGAGTCTGTCGTGTTTAAAAAAATGATTTCATGAATCACGTGAAAGAATGAAATAACTAACGTCCTTCAGTAAAGTTTGAGTTGCCCGCTTAATTAAATCAATTTTATTCCTAGAAGTATTGTGCTTTCGTTGTGATTTTGAAAAATTATTGTTCCTCTGATATTTTTCTAACTGGTTATTGCCTGTATAAGAAAGGAAGACTGTCAACTTTTATGTGTTAACTTTTTGACCACTTCACTGAATTCTCATTATTTTAGTAGTTTTTCAGTTGAGGCTCTAAGGTTTTATAAGTATACTATTATTTTGTTTCTTCCTTGCTAATGTCTATGTCTCTTATTTTTCTTAATTTGTTAGAAAACTTTCAGAATTATGCTAAGTAACAGCAGTAATGATAGAAATTCTTGTCTGTCCCTGATGATTACAGTGGGTTTCAGCTACATATATATATATGTTTTTTTATCTACAGAATTTATTTAATCTATCCTAGTTTACTAAGTTTCAAAGTCAAGAATACATTTAGACTTTTTATCAATATCCTCTTTGGCTTCAGTGACGTAGCATAAAGTTTCTCTTTTAACTTCTTATTTTAAATGTGATTTCTCTCTTTTTAAGAAATTTTTTGCCATCGTCCATAGTAGCGGTTGACAGAACAACATGCTGTTCTGTAAAACATCACCTGAATGGTGGCCCTCAGCACTGCTTTTGGAGATGTCACTGGAGAAGCCATAGATAAATTTTGTCCTTCAGATCGTCCTCATAGCAATTAATGTCGCTAATAGAAAACTGTTTCATTTTTTATTATTTATGCCTACAGCACCTGGTCTTCCTAGGTGGTCTCCCATCCAAGTACTAACCAGGCCCAACCCTGCTTAGCTTCTGAGATCAGACATCAGGCTTGTTCAGGGTGGCATGGCCGTAGACCATGGACTGTGGCTCCACTGGGATGCGAACCCAGGACCTTCTGCGTCTAATGCAGACGTGCTAACTGCTACACTATGGAACCACATCCTGAAAACCATTTCAAATTTGATAAGTCGTATTAGATGAAAAGCTGATTCCAAACATCAGCTCTTTAAGTTGTGAATAAAATCTGCGGTGGCATCATAAAACAAAAGGGAAGCTGGGTGATAAGGACCAGGTAAAAAAGCAGAAGGCACTTTCTTCTACACGTCCTTGGGCCCAGCAAGACAACTTCTTGGGATTTCTTCTGAGGAACTAGTCGGAAGTGTGGGGTGGGGGACGACTGTTACGTGGTGTTATCTTTAATTGCAAAACTTACACAAATGACTTTAACGTCTGACAAGGAGTGAGGACTAATATGGTACATATTGGCTAGCTCATAGCAGGTGTTCAGTTTATTTGTTGAATTAATGAATTGTACATTCGTTACGTTGGAGGATTGTATAACCAAAGGTCATGTTATAGAATATTTTACAGCATATGAAAATGTTTGATGCATTGTCAATTAAAAAAAAAAATTTCTAGCACTTTCATAGGTCCTCCCCAGGCAGTGGGGCCAGGATTTGGTAGCTGGTGCTTAAAGAAAGCCCTTGATTGCATTCTTGTCCTGGAACTATGCCAGTGGCATCTGTCACTCAATGGGACAGAGAGACTGTTTTCTGACATCTTATTCAACATTGTGCCTTTCTCCTGCAGCTCTAACCTAAACAAAACCCAAAAAACTGGGGGTGGCTCCATAGTGTAGTGTTTAGCACATCTGCTTTACATGCAGAAGGTCCTGGGTTCGCGCCCCAGGTGGAGCCACGGACCATACCCCAGGTGCACTGTGGGTGCCAGGCCCCTGGGGCGCTCCACGAGTGTGTGGGAGAAGACACCCCGCCTTAAGGGGAAACGGCAACATCCATAGGTCAGGGGTTGAAGTGGGGTGGGGGGAATCAAAGAGAGGGGAAAAAGAAAACCGAAGTTGTATAATCATGTAGTACAATCTTATTTTTGTAAGACGAGGGCGTGTGGGTGTGTGTGTAGATATGCATTGAACGTACAAAAAGCAGAAGGAGCTTTAATGTAGAAAGTGTGTAAAAATACTCACAGACACTTGGGAAGACATTATTGCAGTCTCCTCCACTGTCTCGCAGCCAAGGAGAGCCAGCACTCATGGAGGCCGTTAGGCAAGAATGTGTTCTCCATACCTTCTAAACTGCTCTTTGTTTTTTCCTCTCATACTTGCCATCTTGTAATATTCGATGTCATTTACTTATTTGTTGTGCCCATTACTTACTGTCTGTGACCTGTGCAGGAACATAAGCTCCATGGGGCAGGATCTTTGTTTTGTTCTCTGACGTAGCCCAGGCACCGCGAACATGCCTGGCACAGGGCACGTGCTCAGCAGTACGTGCTGCACGACTGGGTGAACTGAGTGCTCGTCGGACACTGGGCCGTGGGCCCGGCCAGGGTCTCGCCGGGGTGCTTCATGTGCGGAAGTGCCAGAGCTGCTCTTACAAAGTTCCCCATCACATCCTCGTGACAGTCCCCAGATGCAAGTTTTCTTTGCCAGGAAGACCCTGTGCCCAGGTGCTGAGGGCAGCACAAAGGATGAAAAGGATGAAGGTCTGAGCCCCTGAATATCTGTGACGTTTGCCAGCATCGTTTTAATACGTAGGTCACTTAACAGTGTTGCAAGGATATTTTTTTCAAAATTACTGCAGCTTTCCTTTTAATTGAAGCAACGAAAACAGAAATTTTAAATATATGTAAACAAAATTAAGAAGTCGCACCACTAAGAAAATCACCATAGTGTGCATTCTCCCACAAGTTTTTATGTATTGTATGTTTTTAAAGGGAGCACATTCGACGTTACCTATTTACCTATTTACAGTTTTGAATCACACCTTACAGTATCTTCTCTCGTTTTTCTTACAGGATTTTATTCTGGAACATTACAGTGAAGATAGCTACCTATATGAAGATGAAATAGCAGATCTTATGGATCTGAGACAAGTATGTTTCTGCGTGCGGCAAGGAAGGGAGGACAGGACGGCTGCTAGAGCTTGTCGAGTTCAGAATATCCCATTACTGCACACTCGAAATCTTATAGACTCGCAGGTGGTTGCAGGTAATCGGGAGGGACTGCTGGAGTCATCCATTCCACTTGCCACATAAGACCACAGGAGACCTGCCCACTGGCAAGTCTGAGGCTGGGTTCTGAGAATCTCAAGTTTATTCCAGCCCTTTCCACCTTCCTAGAGTTCATGATACCAGTAGGGGGGCCCAAATAAGCTCCACAGAAACGGCATGTGTGAGCGCCTTCCGGGACAGGCCCTCCGCTGCGTCTTCGCCCGCTCAACCCCTCGGTGCTTGCTTTCCTTTCAGGCTTGTCGGACGCCCAGCCGGGACGAGGCCGGCGTCGAACTGCTGATGAGTTATTTCATCCAGCTGGGCTTTGTCGAGAGCCGATTCTTCCCACCCACCCGGCAGATGGGGATCTTGTTTACATGGTAGGTGCCTGAGGCCTGTGCTGGTGCTGTCCCCCTTCAGTTACAACTTTGCACTGTGGGCCCCTCTTTCTAATTGTCCCTTTTATACAGGAGAGCCTAGGACCTGTAGATAAAGTGGTGTTTGGTTATGAAGGGAACCGGTGGGGCGGGGGAGGCTCCAACAGACCTTGCCTTCTTGCTTCTCAGAACAAGTGAGCTGAAGAGAAGAGGCATTTTTTTCGTGCTCGTGTTATCATTGGGGAAACAGCAGAGCTCTGAGGTGGAACGAGCAGGATTCTTGTCCCGGGTGGGACTGTGGTGGGGGATGGGAATCAGGTTTTTGTCTCAATGACAAGGGCAGCAAACAGAAATAGATCAAATTTAAAAACAGAAGCAGAACATTAGGTTCTTCCCAGAGTCGGTATTTTCAGAGATTAGTGTTGTTTAAATGTTTTAGAGCTGCTGAGTGTGGGTTAGAGAAGACTAAATCTGCAAAGCTAAGGAGCATGTTCAGAGCTAAAGTTTATCACAGCAGGCCTGTGTGATGCCTTCATTTTGAAAGGAAACGCAGCTGACTTTTTGTAAAGGTGCCATTAGCTGTCTGCCCCGTCTGGTGAAGGGGGACTAAAGGGGATTTCTCCTCAGTCTCAAATTAGGGAGAAGTTCTGTGTCTACGTGCCAGTCGATGTATGAACTTTAGAACTAAAAATCCCAAATCTTTTAGACTTCAGAAGAATTGTGTGAGGGGTTTGTAATATTTCGTTTAGGAGAAGCCTTATATTTTAAAATATGCTTTACTTTTTAGAGCAGTTTCAGGTTCACAGCAAAATTGAGGGGAAAGTACAACGTTTCCCACGTACTCCTGTCCCCACACTCCAACAACCTCCCCCACCAGAGTGGTACATGCACTACAGTTGATGAGCCTACATTGTCACATTGTCTCCCAGATTCCACAGTTCACATTACAGTTCACTCTTGCTATTGTACATTCTATGGGTTTGGACCAGTTTATAATGACATATATCTATCTACTGTTACAGTATCGTGCAGAGTAGTTTCACTACCCTAAAAATTTTCTGTGCTCCACCTATTCATCCCTTCCCCCTTCTCCCCTCTGGAACCCTAGAAACCACTGATTCTTTTTGTGTCTCCATTATTTTTGCCTTTTCCAGAATATCATATAGTTGGAATCCTACAGTATGTAGTCCTCTCAGACCTGGCTTCTTTCACTTAGCAATATGCATTTAAGATTCTTGCATGTCTCTTCATGGCTCGATAGCTTATTTCATTTTAGTGCTGAATAATATTCCGCTATATGGATATGCCACAGCTTGTTTATCCATCATTCACCTACCGAAGAACATCTTAATTACAAAACCTCATTTCTGTGTGCAGTTGTGGGTGTCTTCAGCATGATCAGGCCCATCATCTTGTTTGTAAATAAATGCCTCACTGCATGTGCATGTTTGAATTTTATTCAAGAAATAAATTTTGTCTATTTTTCACCCCACAGTAGCACTAACTAGCCAAGTAATTCATATTCTCACATTTATTTAAATAGGTATGACTCTCTCACCGGGGTCCCAGTCAGCCAGCAGAACTTGCTTCTGGAGAAGGCCAGCATTCTGTTTAACATTGGAGCCCTGTACACACAGATCGGGACCCGGTGCAATCGGCAGCTGCAAGCTGGGCTGGAGAGTGCGGTGGATGCATTTCAGAGAGCAGCAGGTGTGTCTCCACAAGGGCAGCCGGGCAGAGTCCTGGCCCCGCCATTTGCCACCACGTCCCCCAGCTGATGTGGATCTTTGGGTCCTGTCCAGGCCCACGCTTGGCCTCACGGGTCTAAAAGGGCCAGACTAGTTTCCAGCACTGGGTTCATTTCCCACTAAGAGAATTGCTTAATGGTTTAAACCCTATTTCTCAGTCAGGGTCTGGGTTATGGCTCATGCACACAGTGTATTGTGTGGTTAACGATTAATCTTTTCTGAATGAGTGGCCCCAAAGATGGCAGTGAATGAACTGTTCCTCTGAACACTATATTGAAAAACAGAATAAGTTTTTCCGATTAGTGAAAATGTAGACTTTTCAAAAAATCATGTATCTTGTTAAGTGCCTATTACTATTTATGCCTTTATATTTTGTTCATTCTGTGAAGCTTGCCCACCTGAGGTTGTTCTTTTCAGCCCTTCGTCAAGAGACCTGTAGCACCAACCTGTGGAGGACTGGGGGCGGCCAGGCCTGGTGCCGTGGGTGGGCCTGATGCAGCTGATAGGTGTCCAAGGGTCCTGCCTCGCCCCCCTCTGACAGGACTTGTGTCAGGCACACTCGACATGGGCAGTGGTCAGCAAAGCGGCGGCCCACAGCGTGATCCCCCAAGCTGGCTCCGTGGCATGTGTCCATCTGTGCCAGTCCTCCTCACTCTGCTTTGGGGTGTTACCCCTGGCAAAGAACCTTCCTGAGTATCTCACTTTGTAAGGCCGTGAAGAGGTTCAGCTGCCACTTTCACTAATCATGGAATTGCTCATGTTAAAATATTGATCTGTCGGGATGAACCAATATGCTACGATTCCATGTGAAAGTCCATTTCTTTCACTGTAAATCTTTTCCTGGGCTCATCTTTCTTTCTGAGGAATCTTAAGCAGGTATACTTTGTGACCTGCCTCTGAGATTACGGATATGGACAAAAAAGCTTGAGAATAGAGTGGAGGAACCCCAGAGGGGAGCAAACATCCCGGAGCAGTTGCCATCTTTCTATAGGGTGATTTATGCTTTGCGACAAAACCTGAGGAACCAGTCGGATGGGATTCGTGGCTGGAGAGCCTATTATACCTCCGGGTTGATTGTCAGTTTATACTGTGACAGTTAATTTTCTAAAGCATATCAAGAGTTAGCCGAGGGTTATAGCATGAAAATTTCCATTGAAATGGGCTGAAATGATCTTTGCTAGGGCTGGGGAAAAGCCCTGGATTTCTGAATGACCCAGGTGTTACCTCAGTCCTTCTGCCTGCCGTCTGCTTTGCCTCCATCAAATGCCTGGTCGTGGTTGGGATTTCTTACCATTGTCTCAGGAGAGACCAAAATGAATGGGAGCAGTCTGGCTTCCTTCCTTGGTACAGTTATAAATGTTTTGGAAGAGAATCTGATTTTTTTAAACTGTCGTAAAAGATACGTAACAAAATTATCAATTTAACCATTTTTAAGAGCACAATTCATTGGCATTAAGTACGTTCACGTTGTTGTGCATCTATCTCCAGGATTTTTTCATCATCCCAAACTGAAACTCTACCCATTAAACAGTAACTCTCCATCCCTTCTCTCCCCCATTCCCTGGCAAACACCATTCTACTTTCTGTCTCTATGAATTTCAGACTATTCCAGATACCTCCTCGCAGTACAATCATACTTTTGTTTTTGTGACTAGTTTATTTCATTTAGCATAATGTCTTCATCCATATTGTAGCATGTGTCAGAATTTCCTTCCTTTTAAGGCTGAAAAATATTTCATTATATGTATATACCATATTTCATCATCCATTTATCCGTCAATGGACGTTTGAGTTGTTTCCACCTTTTGGTTATTTTGAATTATGCTGCTGTGAGTATTGATGCACAAGTAACAGTTAAGTCTCTGCTTTCACTTCTTTGGGGTATATACCTAGGAGTGGAATTGCTAGATCTTCTGTTAATTGAGAATCACAATTTTTAAGATGCTCTAGGATGCCAGTTTTATATTTTTACTTCTGTCACATTCTCTATTTCTGAGCAGCATGGTGAAATAAATATGATCTTCAACTAATGGGCAAAATTTTCCAATTTTAGGGGTTTTAAACTACCTGAAAGAGACATTTACTCACACGCCAAGTTATGACATGAGTCCCGCCATGCTCAGTGTGCTGGTCAAAATGATGCTTGCACAGGCCCAAGAAAGCGTGTTTGAGAAAATCTGCCTTCCTGGTTTACGGAACGAGTTCTTCATGCTAGTGAAGGTGGCTCAGGAGGCTGCCAAGGTAAGCCTTCCTGGTTCCCGTGGCTTTCAGGGGTGGGCAGGGTGCACTGGTGCAGGCCCACTGGAAGCAGCGGGGGCTTCCCATGGCGGCTTGCCCATGACCTGGGCAGCGTGCCAGCCCTGGCCAGAGCGCTGGCTTGCATTTTCTTGGCAAGTACTGGTGTTTCAGATACGGATCACTGATTCCATCTGCAGCTTAGCCTAAAAACCAGCATAATGACAGTTGCCTGATCTCCCTGTTAACTCTGACACTGACAGCACGAAGGACCCTTGGAGTCGCTCCCAGATTCTGGAGCGGCCTCTGGCAGGGGCTGTTGCATAGAAAAAGAACTCTTTCTGTAGCCTGGGTGCATGAGGTTTCCTGTGCCAGGCTCCCCCTCCCAACCTCTTTTCTCTTTCAGGTGGGAGAGGGCTATCGGCAGCTGCACGCAGCCATGAGCCAGGCGCCAGTGAAAGAGAACATCCCCTACTCCTGGGCCAGCTTGGCCTGTGTGAAGGCCCACCACTACGGAGCCCTGGCCCACTACTTCGTAGCCACCCTCCTCATCGACCACCAGTGTAAGTCTCTCGGCTCTGGGCTTTGGGCTTTGGTCGGGATTATGGTTTCCTGCCTCCAGGAGATAATGAGCTGAATGAGAGTTGTCTGCCTGCCCTGGAGATGCTCACAGCCTGGGGACAGAGGGCGGGAAGACAGTCGGCACAGGCAGCTGTCACACATGCCAGGGCGGGATTGGAGGTTATCTGTTCCTGCTGTGGGAGGAAAAGAGGAAGCGTTAATTCTGCCTAGGATGGAGCAAACAGCTTCACAGAGATGACTTTTCACGTGGAATTTAGAACAGGGCTAGGACCAGGGCTGGCACTATGGAGGCATTTGCGTCAGGCACAAAAATCTAAGGAAATATGCCCCAAAACTCAATGATCAAGATAACATTTAAATGTGACATTTTAAACCAATCAGAATTAATACCAAAATAATTCCATGGCAATCAATGGTAACAATGCTGTGTTGAGCCACATTGGAGCCTGAAGCGAAAAGAAATCTTGATGTTTTGTTTATGATGGATTTTTTTTGCCTTGATTGCAATATTTAGAAACTTGTATTAAAATATTATACATCTTGATTGCTGAGGTTTTGGCACCTTCTTAAATTTTCAGCTCAAAGTGAGTGCCTCACTCTCCTCACCCGTCTTAGCTCTGATCTCAGGTCGGGTAGGACTTTTGTTGTAATTAGTACTAATCAAGGCGGCCCCCAGAGTAATAAGAAGGACGGCCTCTGGGACCAGACTGCCTGGGTTCATATGTCAGCTCTGCCATTTACTAGCTGTGTGATCTCGGGCAAGTTACCTAACTGCTCTGTGCCTCAGTTTTCTCATCCCTACAGTGGGGCTATGAAGAGAACCTCTCAGTGTTGTTGTGAAAACCGAGCGCCAATATGCAAAGCTAAATAGTGCCTGTGCACAGCGGGCTCTCTGAACGTGTTAGCTGCTGCCACTAGTATGATTTTTATGGTCTGCTATGCAGGACAAGTCATGTAACTGGCGGAAATACAATGAATGCTTCGGTCATTGCAGTAGAGACAGCCGTAGGGCAGCTGTCGGACCCTAGGGCGTAGTTGTAGGCAGTTTCTCATTCAAGTTGGTCTTGGAGCTCTGAGGGGGCCTTTTCCAGCCGAACAAGGAAGGAAAAGAAAACTAGAGCAAGAGCTCTGGAACTGAGGCCATAAGTGGCGATGGTAGTGACGAGTGCTTGGCAAAGTTAGAGGGGGAAATGTGCCAAGGAGGGCGCAGGCACGGAGGCCACCAGCGGGCTGAGGCAGGGCTGTGTTGGGAGGTTCCGTGAGGCAGGCGCCCGGAGGAGGTTGAGAGTGTGGCCTTGAAGCCTAATCAGCCCCTAGAGCGTGCCTGGCCCTGAGGGTGCAAAGACCGGTGGTGTATCCAGGGGCCCCAAGGAGGCCTGTTACCCCAAGTGCCTTGTAAAACTGGGGGAGAAACGAACCCAAAGGTTTGGTTGAGAGAGGAATCCTAAGTGGGTCTGTGGTGCCATCTCCGGAGCCCGCAGCCCTGGTCATGAGAAGGGACTTACCCTTTGGTTCTCATTGCAGTGAAGCCTGGAGCAGATGAAGACCACCAGGAGAAGTGCCTGTCCCAGCTCTATGGCCACATGCCAGAGGGACTGACACCCTTGGCCACCCTGAAAAACAGTCATCAGCGCCTACAGCTGGGTGCGTATCAGCTCTCCTTCTTCCTGCCTCCTCATGGCTCATTTGGCGCCCTGCTGATCCTACTCACGGACAACGCCAGGCAGGTCCCCAGGTCGAGGCTTAGAAAGTAGGGGTGCCGAGTCCTGCTCAGGACTGCTCTGGATTCGGAAACCATGAGGTGTGGTCCCCTAACCTCGGTGGGCTTCTGGAGCTGTGTTCTCATGGGCTCCTCAGGGCCCGGGCCTCCCACCATGGAGGTAGAGCCCTGACAATCTTCTGACACCCTAGTGGTTCTGGGGGTGGCCCTTGGCCATCCTGCTGCGGAAGGACACGGCGGCTTCTCAGGCCACACCTGAGAACTGGTAATGAGTTGTCATGGCTTGGCCTCAGCCAAGTCTCAGAGCACGTATCTCTTTCCAGGCCTGCATTCCTCCACTACCCACGCATGCCCCACCCCGCACGCAATGGCCCGTCTCGCCTCTTTCCACAGGCTGGAACCCTTGGACTCACTCTCCTTGGACTCCCCACATTTGATTTGCAAATCCCGTTGACTTTCTCTAGAAAACAGAACCCAAATCTGACCACTTCTTATCCTCCCCGGTCCAAGCCACACTCATATAGTGCTTACTAAACAACACCGACTTGCTGAAACCTCACACAGCCCTATGAGATAGGTATGGTGTGATCTCCATTTTTCAGTTGAGGAAACGGAGGCCCCTCTGGGGTTATATAGCTTGCTCAGCCTTCTGCAGTGGCCTCGTACCTGGTCTCCCTGCTTTCCTCTTTGCTCCTACATTGTCCATTCACATGGTCAAATCATGTCAGTCCTCTGTTCGAACCCTAATGGGTGCCCATCTTGCCCAGCATAGGAGCAGAAATCCTCACCCTGCACTTGTAAGGTTGGACATGGTCCGGCCCCTGCTCCTCTCTGCCCTCATTCCCAGCCCTTCTCTGCAGCCCTCACTTCCTCTAGCCAGACCCCAAGCTCCCTGTTGTCCTTGAACGGCACACATATTCCTGCCCCAGGGCCTTTGCACTTCCTGTTCCTTCCTTCAGGAATTCTCTTCTGTCAGATATCCTCATGGCTGCTCCCTCGTTACTTTAGGGCTCTGTTCAGAACTTACCTTCCAAAAGGCCTTCCCTGATCACCCATCATAGAAGGGCAGCTTTCCATTCCCCATCTTCTCTGGCCACACTGGCCTACCCTGTTTTCTGTTTCTCTATAACCTTATTGCCATACAATCTATTACATATTTATTGTTTTGCTCATTAATATTCTGTCTTCAACCACTGGCATGTAAACTCCATGAACGCAGAGGCTAGTTTTTGTTCATTGCTGTCTTTAGTGCCTAGAACATTCAGTAAATACTTATTGAATGGATGTTTTATAGTCATAAGTGAGCATATTGCACATGCATTTAAGAGAGACTTAAGCTGTCCAGACAGATCCTTCAGAAAAGAGAACGTCCACCTCTCTGGGCTGATCTTTGGGCACTTAGGCTCTCCTTGAGCTACTTGCATTGCAATTTAGGACACAAGTCACATGGGGTTGCTTTTCTGTTGGCAGGTAAGTCCCACCTGCGCAGAGCCATTACCCATCACGAGGAGTCGGTGAGGGAGGTGAGCCTGTGCAAGAAGCTGCGCAACATTGAGGTGCTTCAGGAGGTGCTGTCCGTGGCACACCAGCGTTCCCAGCTCAAGTACACGCAACACCAGGAGGACGACGACCTGCTGAACTTGATCGATGTTCCCGACATAGTTTGTGAGTGACCTGGGTGCCTGCGCCAGGTGCCGAGTGTGCCCTGTGTGACAGGCAGGAGCACTCGGGGCACACAGCCTTCATTCGTTCATCCTGCAGGGGTTGGGCAAACCCCTTAAGTACTGGGCACTGCGAGGGGGCAAAACGCTGCTCTTGCCTGTCTCCCCGTGCCCGGATCCAGGGGCTTCTTTACGGTCTCATCCTCATTAACCCCTTTGCGACATGACTCCCCTGCTGCCCGTTGACACTCCTCCCTTGGGGTCGGGGCACCCCGCCACCCTGATCTGTTCCCACCTCCTTCTCTACCCGCTTTGCTCACTGTTCTTCTTGCCCAATCCCACCTTCCCTTCCTGGCATTCTCACCGTCCACTCTTTCTCGTTCACATCTTCAAAATTCTTTTCTTTAAAGTCTCCCAACCTTCTTTGGAGTTCCAGCCATCACCTCTAGTCAGGAGACCTCTGAAACTGCTTTTCACCTTGACATTTTTGCTGCATTCCACACTCACCTACATTCCATGTCTTCTGGCAAACTCTGCTTTTCTATCTGTTTTTTTACCTCTGGCTCCAGTTTGAAAGCCAAATTTATTCTTATTTCTTCCCCTAGGCTTACTCTTTCCCCTGTTTTCACCATCTTTTATCAGCACCAACATTGTCTTTTCTTTTTTTCTTTCAGAACAAAAATTATTTTTATTATGAAATGAGAAGCAAAGCTTTCACTGATACAGTGGAACCAGGGGATGTAGGGAAAATGTTTACTTTGGCAGTGAAAATTCTTCAGGACCTAGTTCATCAGGCTCAGGTGTGTGTGTGTGTGTGTGTGTGTGTGTGTGTGTGTGTGTGTGTGTGTGGTGTGTGTTGAGAACACTTTAAGATCCAATCTCTCCTTAGCAAATTTCAAGTATACAGTACAGTATTAACTATAGCCACCATGCTGTATGTTAGGTCTCTAGAACTTATTCATCTCGTATAACTGAAACTTCATACCCTTAGACCAACAGCTCATTTCCCCCTCCCCCACCCCTGGCATCCACCATTGTGCCCTCTGCTTCTGTAAGTTGGACTATTTTAGATTCCACGTATAAATGAGATCATGCACCACCAGCATTTTCTAAGGGTCTCCAAGGTGTTGAGCACTGTCCTAGGTTCAGGAATACAGGGGTGAACTAGACAGTTGTTGCTGCCCTTGGAGAGGTGGCAGTCAGCTCTGCCCTGGAGGGCGAGGGTGGGGAGACCTCCTTGAGAAAGTAACTTTACAGTGAGGAATGACAAGGAACATTCCAGGAGTTAGGGAAAGGGGATGGGCAGTGGCCCAGTCGAGGGAACCCCCTTTATCCATACCCTTTCCCATTCTACTTCCTATACTTCTGTCCCTAGTCTCTGAGTTCCACCCCTAGTATTCAGGGACCAGCTCAAGGCACAGAGCCTTGCTCAAGCTAGAATCGTGGGCTGTAGCAATGTTGGCTGATACCACTGAGCATTTGAGGTCTGCCAGGCACAATAGTAAGCACCATTTGTGTACAGCATCTCATTCAGCTCTTTCCCAACTCTATAAGGGAGGCCCTGGTATCACTCTCATCCTAAGATGAGGCAATGAAGGCTTAGGGAGATCAAATTCCTTGCCCCAGGTGGCCAAACTGGTTGGTGGAATCAGGAACGTCACCCAGGGATTCTCCTTCACTGACACTGGCTACCTCCTGGACCCCTTATTTATACTATGGCCAGGAGGTAGAGACATGACCTCCCCAGAGGGTGGGAGACACACAGCTCCTGGCGAGGCCGTCCAGCGCTTGTGGCACTACTCTGTTAGTAAATGAGCATCTGTCCAAGCCCAATGCTATATCAGGCAGTTTCTAAGAAGTCACAGGGTCATCTGTGACTAGAGAGGTGTGTTCTGCCTTGGTGGCACCAGTCTTCTTCCCTAAGTTTTATTTTTATCCTGTTGTCCACGTATACTTAACCTGCTTTGGGATCCTCTGGGAGAAGCTGACTAGCCTCGTGGTAAGGGTAGGTCGGGCCTGCCGCAGATACACTGGTGGAGATTTGAGCTATTGATGGACACGATTTGGCAAACCTCACATCACACAACACTAATGAGAGACATGGTACTTCAGTCACAGTCACACCTGAAACATAGATTACATCTCAGTCGGGTTATATGAGTGCCAGAGGAAGTCCACTACAATAGAAATAAGCTACTCAAAGGCAGAGAATGTGTCTGATTGTCACTATTCTTTCCCAGCCCTACAGTGGGGTATAGCACATAGTAGGTACCCAAACAGAAGGTACAGGTCACACAGGGCCAGAGGGTTGACCAGTAGTCCATCTTCTACACTATTTGTTTAAACCAAGCAGAAGGACAAGTGAGTAGGAGATGAAAAGTTTGATTCCTCTTCCCTTCAGAGACAAGATTTAGACCTGAGTTTTCAAAGATAACTTTCAATTACAGAAACATTTATGTGTTCCCTTATGATCTTTTCTAGCTAAAACTGAGCGAGAGGTTGAGATTAGACTGCCACAGTTCTCCAAGGTGACAGCAACAGATTTCTTCCAGAAGCTGGTATGTTAAATACTTATTTCATAGTAACCTTAAAGGGATAGGTTTTACATGTTGCAAGTATGTAAAAGGCTATTTTTAGATATTTTAGATTTATTTAGAGACTTTAATTAAGATAATTTTATTTAAAATATGTGGGCTATTTTAGAGAAAATGGCAAATGGTGTCCTTGTGTGACTGCTGTAGCATGTATTACCCTAGAGGTGTCATTAGTCTCCGAGCAAAGCCAGGTGAAATCTGCCAGAACAACAAGGCAATATTTCCTTTAGTTTTCAAATGCCTAACTCAGCCGGATCTAATGATGCTCTCTCTATTCCAAAGGGCCCTTTATCTGTGTTTTCGGCTAGCAAGAGATGGACACCTCCTCGAAGCATTCACTTCACTGCGGAAGAAGGGGACTTGGGGTTCACTCTGAGAGGAAACTCTCCAGTTCAAGTCCACTTCCTGGATCCTTACTGCTCTGCCGCGGTAAGCGCGGGCCATTCTGGATTGGGAGCAAAACTCACTGGCACTTTGCAGGCAGTGAGGCACTAGTAAAATACAAAGAAAGCCGCCCAAATATTTGTGGGTGAATGTTTTTAGGGTTCCTTTATGCAAAAGGCCTTTCATGGATGCTGCAGGCCCAAAGAGAAAAAGATTAATTTCTACTTTCTTGAAGCAAACTTGTGCAGTTATCTATTTTGTTAACGAGCTTGGAAACGGATTCAGGAAACTGAAATTGAATGAACAGAACCTTAACCTTTACTTAAATCTTACTTTTGTAGCTGGCAGGAGCCAAGGAAGGGGATTATATTGTTTCCATTCAAAACGTGGATTGTAAGTGGCTGACAGTGAGCGAGGTTATGAAACTGCTGAAGAGCTTTAGCGAGGTCGACATTGAGATGAAGGTCGTGAGCCTCCTGGACTCCATCTCATCCATGGTGAGTGCTGACACCCCTGGCAGTCAATAGGGATGTTGCGTGTGAGTCCAACCACAGAGGTCTTTCCCGGGACCTCTGCCTCCCGCCTGCATATGTAACATGCCACAGTGACCGAACGCCTAAGCTTATCATTACTGAGATGTGCCTCTGCCTTGGGTCAAAGAGATCACTGGAGAACTGCAAATAAAATAACCAATTTGTTTGTTTTTCTGATTATATCCTTTTTATAATTACAAAAGTAGAACATACCCATAGTAAAAAAATATTCATTCGTGCCCCAGTGGTGCCATGGTCCATGGTCTGCGGTCATGTCTCCTTGAACAAGCTTGATGTCTGATCTCGGAAGCTAAGCAGGGTTGGGCATGATTAGTACTTGGATGGGAGACCACCTAGGAAGACCAGTTGCTATAGGCATAAATAATAATAAATAATAATAATAATAATATTCAAATGAAACAGAAGGGCTTAAAACGTCATGTGAAAGACCATCTCCGCATGTCACAGACAGCATTTGCTGTTTTCCGTGAGATCTTGGGAGGTGTTTGATACCTGTGGTAGTTCATGTGCATAGTTACATCCTTTTTTTCCTCCAGGTGGGAAGAATCATTCCATATATACTCTTCCACACTTTGCCGTGTTTCATAATGCACCTTAGAGATTTCCCTCTATAATAACATTCATTTATTCATTCAACAAATACTGAGCATTAGGTATGTGCCAGGCCCTTCTTATACTGGAGCTACAGCTGAAACTAGACAGATAAGGTCCCTGCCCTAGCAAAGCTGGCACTAAAGAAGCAAATGAATGGTTGTGATTTTGATTAATGTAAAGAAAATAAAACATGTAACATAATAGAATGACTGAGGGTGGGGAGAGGCTCCTCTAGACAGGGCTTACACAAAGACTTGAGTGACGAGGAGGAACCTCTTGTATTTGAAGAGATACAAGAGGAGCATCCTGGGCAGGGGGCCAACAGGTGCACAGACCCTGTGACAAGAACAAAAAGAGGGCCTTTTGGCCAGAGCATTGTGATGGCAGGAAACAGTGAGAGGGAGACAGGGCCTCGTTGGCAGTGGTAGGACTTCGGAAGCCATTGAACCTTTTAAGAAGGAGAATGACATGGTAGGATGTTTGTTTTAGAAGAATGTCTGCTGCCTGGAGGCCAGCCGAGTGGCAGCAGTGAGTTGGCTATGGCAGCCACCAGGCCAGTGATGTTAGCAGCTGACGCTAGGATGGGGGACAGTATAGGTGGAAAGGGGTGGATGTACACGAGACATATTTTGGAGCTGACATATTTTGGATTTCTAGATGATTTGTGTAAAATGATGGTAGAAAGAGATGACTCCTCAGTTTTGGGCCTGAACTGCATCATTTTTCATAATGATGGGAACAGGTGGGCGTGAGGAAGGTAGAGGAGAGAGAAAAAAGGGTCATGCTTTCTTTCAGTGTTTGATGTGCCATTGGAGATCCAAATGCACGTGTAACATAGGCAGTTGGATGTTCAAATCTTCAGTTCAAGAGAGAAGAGATAGAAATAAATGTTTAAGAATCATCACCTTAGAGATGATACTTAAAGTTGTAAGAGACTAAATGAAATTGCCCGTAAGGGGCTGAGAGTCAAAGATTAAACTCTTGAGACGCCACAAGCATCTCTAGTTCAATTAGAAGAGAAGTGGGCACAGAGGAAGTTGCCAAGGCAAGTTCAGAGAGGTTGAATAAAAAGGAGCTGCTGAAGTCTAGAGAAGAAAATCCAGCAGAGAATGTGGTTGGCTGTGTTGCACGCAGGTAAGAGGTTGAGAGGGAGGGAGGTGGAGCCGTGTCTATATTTGGCATCAGGATGGGAAGACGCAAGCAGAGATGGCAGCAGAGCTGATTATAGAGGGTTGGAGAGTGAATGGATTTACGATTTCACTGATAAATGTCTGGAATAGGCAGATCCATAGAAACGGAATATAGATTAGTGGGTGTCCGGGGCTAGGGCCTGGACATTGGGGAATGGGGAGCGGGTGCTGATGGGTACAGGTTTTCTTGGGGGGATGGAAATGTTCTGAAATTAGGTAGTGGCAGTGGTTGCATAACTCTGCGAATATACTAAAAACCACTGAGTTATATTAAAATGGTAAATTTTATGGTATGTGAATTGCATCTTAAAAAATAAAGAGGTTAAAGGGACTCACAGAACACCTCGGGAGAAGGGATCATGAGAAGTGGTACTTTGAGGGGCGGAATCCATAGAATTGCTGGACAAGTGATCCCAGGTATCCCAACCAGAAACCGAAAAGAGGTTTGTCCAAAAGGAGGGTGAATCAAAGAGCCGGGCTCTGGGCTGACGGACGAGAGCAGAAGGCACAGCCAGGGGAGGCATGACTTCACAGAGCAACGCGCCTGAAAAGAGATTGAAAGGCTTATCTTTCAATTCTGTTACATCTTTGAACCAGGCCAATGAAGCATCGGATATAGTGGTTAAAAGCGAGGATTCTACACTCAGACTGCCTGGATTGGCATCCTGGCTTTGCCACCAGTTGTGTGACCTTTGGCAAGTCAGGGAATAGCTCTGGGCCTCAGGAAAGTGCAGAAAACAGTGCCCGGCATGGGGTGCATTTCAATTCATAATAAGTGTTATAATAACCACAATGTGGTTATTTTACCCTAGCAAGGACTTTAGATAATGATATTTGAGCACTGTTTTTAACTGCCGAGACTTTTCTTCAAATAAAACCAAATGAGAATGAAGCTGAGTGCCCTTAC
This sequence comes from Pteropus medius, assembly GCF_902729225.1. Taxonomy (NCBI): domain Eukaryota; kingdom Metazoa; phylum Chordata; class Mammalia; order Chiroptera; family Pteropodidae; genus Pteropus; species Pteropus medius. The sequence goes on from NW_024349801.1 coordinate 1,329,871, forward strand.
TGAATTGATTACCTGCTCCCCCACTCTCTCTGGATCACAATGAGGATCCCTAGGACTCCTGTGGAGCGCAGTTTGAAAACTACTGATGTAGTGGAAGGAATCCGAGGCTTGGAATCAAAAGGCCTTTTCCATCGTTAACAAGCCGCGTGACCTCCAGCAGGTTAATACCCTCCCTCAGCCTCAGTTTTCTCATCCGTGTAATTAAGAGTTAGACTAGGGCTGTGGTTTCAAACGGCTCTGTAAAGCTCTGAGAGTTACAGAGAGGTGCCCCAGGAAGATGTGAGGAATGAATGCGTAGTTGAGAGCTCAGTAGATGTTGGGAAAAGTGGGAGGACGGGAAGAGCTATGAAAGGGAGCAGAGACATTCTGGTGGTAGCTGGGGCCGGGGGCGGGGGGACATAGGGCAAAGGAAAGCTTTTTATAGGTGATTTTGTGTGTGTGTGCGGGTGTGTGTAGCACGGCAAAATTGTGTGCTGATGGGAAATGTCTGGGAGACAGGAGTGCAGGAAGGGGGATGCCTGGAGGAGAGAGGGCATGAGATCCAGGCACACCGGATCTTGAGGGGACTTGTCATTGGGGACAGATACAACAAAGTATAAGGCAAGGGTATCAGGAGAACATATGAGGGGCTTGACAGAAGGTATCTAGGAGAAAAGGAGCGAAGTTACTAGGAAAATATAAGAGCGCTAGGTAATGGGGTGATTGGTTAAGGTGTGGGGTCAGGGTTAGAATTTCAAGGGAAGCTCTCTGGCTGGGTAAATAACCCTCCAGTAATGTGCCGCTATTTAAGGTGCAGGCCTGGGGGACGCAGCGGATGGATTCGAACTACAGTTGATTTTCTTTGGTCAAAGTGGAAGAGAACTGAGGGTATTTGTAAGGGAGTGGATATTTTGCATAGTGGACTCTAAGCTAGTGAAGGTTGAAAAATGTTTGCAGGTATCCAGTCTACCTCCAGGACTGTTTATTATTATTTCTAATGATAGCACATGTGTCCTATAGAGCATGTGAGATTAATGGCAGTTTTATAGAAAAGGGAGAGAGACTTCATCCTAAGGAGCCACACTCGAGGGACATTTTATAGTGAATGCCCTCCTTTGTTGCTGCATCACCCAAATTCCCTGATTTATATAATGAACAATGTACCCAACCACTTTAGATGTATTATATTTATATAAATGGCCTGATTTCAGTGCCTGGAACATAGATGTTCAATAAACATTTGGTGAACAAAGCAATCTCAATGTTAGGCAAACCTTAGAAGCAGGTGATAACCCACGTGGAATTGTTTAGAAAACAGTTTCTTCAGATTTCCTATTTGAGTCTTACACAACCTTTTTAAAAGTTAATAGTAGTGTTTAATAGGTACAGAGTTTTATTTGGGGAAGATGACAAGGTTCTGGAGATGGGTAGTGGCGATGGTTGCACCACAATATGAATATACTTAATGCCAGTGAACCGTATCCCTTAAAAAGTTAAAATGGTAAATTTTGTTATGTATGTTTCACCAGTTTAAATAGAGAGGGAAAAAAGTTAATAGTATCCTCACTGTGGGTTCTATATTGTCTTTAAAGAGGATGAAGGTGATCTATACCTAATGGCGAGGGCCGAAATCCAAGATACACTAAGTGAAGAAAGCAGGGCACAGACCGGTGTGTGTAGTGTATTCCTTTTAAGGAAAAACAAATGGCGACCTACACTTATGCACATATCATTACCTGTACATGAACATTACCTTTAACAGTGTACCAGAAACCATGAGACGGGCCTGAGAGCCCAGGTGGGAGGGACATCTACTGTTCAATGTATTCATATTGTTGAACATGAATATGTATTACTTTTTCATCTATAATATAAATCTTAAAAAGTGAGTAGTGGCCCTTAGCCTAAAATAGTAACTAGAGTATATTCCTTAAAAATTTTCCTTGTTTTTAAGAACCTAATTCTATGTAAGTGTTGGTCACCCGAGTTTCAGAATTATGTCAACTTTAAAGAGAACGCTTTAAGTGCAGAACGTGAGTCTCAAGCTTTGCAATCATTGATCAGACACCCTGAGGATTTCTAACACCCTTTTTCTTCCTTTTCTATGTGCAGCATAATAAGTGTGCCACGTACTCTGTGGGAATGCAGAAAACTTACTCCATGATCTGCTTAGCCATAGATGACGATGATGATAAAACTGATAAGACCAAGAAAATCTCAAAAAAGCTTTCTTTCTTGAGTTGGGGCACCAACAAGAACAGACAGAAGTCAGCCAGCACCTTGTGCCTCCCGTCAGTTGGGGTCACCGGGCCTCAGGTCAAGAAGAAGCTGCCTTCTCCCTTCAGCATTCTCAGCTCCGACAGTTCTTTGTAGTAACGTGAGGAAACAAAAATGTTCAGGCCCAAAACATTTCCAGTGCGGGCTAAGCCTTCATATCGGTGCCATGATGGAAAATTCCTAAACATTCTCGAATTCTGTTTTCTCACAGTGTAACCTTACAATGGATATGTATGTCTTCATGAATGAAAGTAACAAGAAACCTCTAGAAATTTGTGGAAAACAAACTTATTCAAGGAATGTCACCATATTGCTGCAAGTTATTTATTATATAAAGTATTGTAAATAGAATAGTGTTGAAAATATGGCTATTTTTAAATGGCTACAATTATGACTTTTAGTTACTATTGATTTTACTATTGATTAAATTGAGGTTACCTACATTGGTCCTATTTGTAATAGTTTCCAGGCTTGGGTAATAGATCCTTCCTGATAAGCCCAAAAGCCTGATAAGCCCAAATTAAGGCAGGTCAAGGGTCTATAATGATGGACCTAAGAAGTTAGTGTTACTAAAAACTGTTCCAAAGAGCTCTTTCTGAGGGGAATTCATTAACCTAAAATGACAAGATTTTACTATTATTTCTACATAACATGAATGCTATTTCCAGATAAAGTCTAGTGCCAAATTTGTTGTGACTTATTAGATAAAACACTTTAGGACTAGCTTTTCTTCCAGTTTCACGTCATTTAAAAGTTGCTAACACAGTGGCAGTGTTAGATGAAGATGCTGTCTACAAGGTAGATAATATACTGTTTGATACTCAAAACATTTTTCATTTTGTCTCAAGTAGAAAGTACATGATTGTATATTTTAAAAGTCTTTAAAATGGGTTAAAACATTTTATAAGGTAAAGATGTAAATGATTCAAATTTAAAGCTCTATTTGACTTCTTAAAATGATATTCTTACCACCTGATTTCTCTTGCTATAAGTTGGATGACACTGTGATTCTAGTAAGAGTCACTGTTGACATAGTACAAGTTATATAGCTAAGAAATATCTAGCATTGAAATCTGATTTTGAGAGTTAACGAGAATTTTAAATGTTTTCTAGTGTGCAATACCAAAAGGGAAGCAACGCCTTTGGGAAAATGTATCCACCGCTCTTAGGGTCGTTTTTATATAAGTATTTAAATAAATATTCATTTGCCTGTATTAATGGTTTTGACTTTTTTACTTTAATTCCTTCCTTTCAAATTATTTCTACCCTGATGCACAAATGTTTTTATTGATTTTGAAAAATTACTAACATGTCACAAAACAGGACTTTCAAGTTGTCTTAGTATCTTTGAAAACATGTGGCACCTTTTATTGTATTTATTTTTCGAATGGGCAAGTGTGTACCTTTTGGCCCCCAGCCTCCAGCTCTCCTTTCTAGATACACCTGCTCCTGTCATTTTCCTGTGCGTCTTCCCATTGTTAGGCTATACATTTACAAACACGTTCTTTTCTGCCCCCCACACACATTGGCTTTTTATCTTTAAATGGGTATTCTAGACTCCAGGCCTTCTGTGTTCAGATGTGCCCAGTGACTGATTATAAACAAACTGCAGCTACCAGGAAGGGAGGGAGGGAGGAAGAACAAAGGCTGTACAAGTGTTTATTTACATAGGCAGCAGCCCTCAAAGCCCAAGGATATTAAGACCAGACCCAAAGAACAGTGGCTCTGCCACTCAGAACAAGGGACTTATGGTACACAGTGCTTCATTGGAGGTTTGTTTCCTTTAGAAGGTCATATCCACCACCTGAAACTTGATAAGACCTTTCCATGATAGATACAGGTCAAGGTCACATATTCAAATCTGCCCAAGCTGGCTTTTTGCTGGATCTGAGAGTCCCTAATTATTCTTTTAGGAAGATCCCCACCTGCTCTCTTCATGCTAGCAGAATCGGGGCAGCGCCAGCTGGGGCCCACTAATGTAAATGCCAGCACCCAGAGAGCAGGGCAGGATAACTGGCAGGTTCCACTCAGGTCTCGCCTCATCTTTCACTAGTTGTGGAGGGACAATTTTTTTCTTGGTTTTTAAATATGAAAAGAAAACAAGGTAGTTCATGGTCTAAAGAGGAAAACGTAGTAGATGCTGTGAGGAGAGCCGTCACCTGGACTGAGTGAAGAACACATAAATTTGCTGTGCTACTGCTTGTCCAACGACCTGCTCCAGTTCTTGGATGGAAGCATTACTTAGTTGCTGGATACTTGGAAACTTCTGAAGCAGAAGGGGAGCTTTAACTTTTCCAACCCCTGGGATCTGTTGCACAGTTCGAAGGAGGGCGGGCTCAGAGATCAGAGTCTGTTTCCTCCCAAGAAATGGATTCTTCCTGGGCTCTTTGGTTTGTTCTTGAACCTGAACAGAAATTAGAGGAAGAGCGTGTGAGTGCCCTCTAGAGGACAGGCAGGGTTCTTAAAATGTAGTTTGTGGAAATTTTAGTTTTTCCATTTGGTTCAACTTGACTTACCACTATAAATGTTTTCATATGCCATGAATATGATTTTTCAGACACAGCAAAATTATTAAATGATGAACCATATGACTACACAAAGGAGTAAGATAAAAATTTAAAAAACTTTGAGTTTTCAGAATGCTCAGGATAAAACTAATGAAAACAGTCTACGGCCATGCCACCCTGAATGTGCCTGATCTCGTCTGATCTTGGAAGCTAAGCAGGGTTGGGTCTAGTTAGTACTAGGATGGGAGATCACCTAGGAATACCAGGTGCTGTAGGCATAGGAAAAAAAAAACAAACCACTAATGAAAATATACTCTGAGGAATTCAAACATGTTCCTATGGTCCACTAAAGAAACATTTAAGTTGTAGGAGACTGAATGATGGCTATCCTTAAAATGGACCTGCTTGATACAACAGCTTACTATCAAAGGAGGAACCCAGTCTTCAGTAAGTGCTGGATATAGGAAGGCAGATAATAGCATCACATAGAGAGAAGTTAGGAACAGTAATGTAGAGAGCTGTGCAGATAGAGAAGGATCTGTGAACCACACAGGACTGCATTTCCAATTCGGTGCTCGACCTTAGCTGCACATCAGAGGGGAAGATTATTTAAAAACAGCACAACAACAAAAATTGATGCTTAGGTCCTACTTCCACATTCCGATTTTTAATTGGTCTGCAGTAAGGCTCATGTATTATTTTGAAAAGTTCCCCACGAAATTCTGATGTACGATCAAGGTGAATAATCTTAAACACAGTGCTGATGCTTAACAAAAGATATGTGGGGATGAGGCAAAGCGGCTGCTAGTTGACATTTTCATGAGCGTCAGTACACAATAATGAACAATGGAGTCATCACAGCCTGGGAGTCCAAAATCAGGTCTCCAACTTGTTCACTTTGTTATACATTTGCCTAGAACAGGCAGCAAGCTCTGCTGGCTACAGAGGCAGCTTCTGTACTTAAATTCCTCAAAAAGGTTTCACAAATCACAGAATGATTAGATTGGATTGATGTACTCAATAAGAAACAATAGCAAAGGCAGCTGCTAGGGTAAAGGATCCAGGAAGGTCAGTTGAGAGTCTTCAGGACAAGGCTTTTGTGGAGTAGGAATCAGTACTTACTAACTGGATAATGAGGCAGGACGCTTCCATCTGGTTGGCCACTGGAAGCAAGACCATCCCAAGGTCTAACACGGTAAACTTCTGTATGGCTGGGAAGTACTGTTCACTTATCTGCGTTTTTTCAACTACTACGATGCCTTGAAGATTACTGGACTTCAAAGGAAAAAAAAAAAACAGTAAACCATTTTGTAACAAAATTCCTTTCAAGTTTAAGAAAACTACAGCTCCAAGAGTGCTTAGAATGGGCAATGGTTTCATATAAATTATTCTAAACATAAGAGAGAGGAGAATAGAAGTCAATTTTCAAGGTCAGTTTCTTCAATTCAGCACTTACATTTCTAACGCGAACAAGCCTCTTTCGGTAGCTACCTCCTGCCACCAAATCAGCTTCGGTGACATAAAGAATGCAGGATCTGCTAGACAAGTAAAAATCTACCGGTGTCAGGCCATCCTCAAAAACAAGTTTAATTTTCCCTTAAAATGCAGACAAGAAAATAAGTTCCGTGAGCTTTATATGAAAAAGTGACACTTGGTAGAACGTTTTTAAAAAGTGGGGTAGGAAGAGAGGGTTTATGCAGAGGGCAGCCCACCGACCTTGCATCCCCTGTGCCAGCTGCGACCCACGCCATTTCTCATTGGCCACAACGTGCCCAAAAGGCACGTGCACCGGGCCTGTGCCATCAGGCGGGTTCCGTTCCATCGCCGGCCTTCATCCACAGGAAATGAAAGACGGAACTCGAGCAAGCTCTCCTGCACACGGCCCACACTCTTCTCGAAGCCAGAGCCTCTTTGGCAGGAGCTGGTCCGCAGTGTTCCCTAAAAGACTGAATTATTTGCCAAAGTCTAAGAACCAGAAGATCTCTGTCCTGGTCACCGCATCCCTCATTTTCGTCACATGCCTGGTTTCTGATAGCCCTGCTCGGTCCAAGCCATGGCTCCTCTGTTCAGTCTAGGTCGGGGGCAGAGCCGGCTGGGGTCCCACCTCGGTCTAGGGTCTACAGCTACATTACCTGCAGCGCGCCACTTCGGATTCCCCAGCGCGCTCCTGAAGTCCTTCGTCTTGCCCGCCCTCTGCCTCTCACGGAATCTGATAGGCTATGGCGTCAGAGATCGACATCTAACCTGACCAATAGAAGAACGTACAGCTCGCACAATTTCCGCCCGGGAGAGGATTTGAGCAGAACCTGCTGGTTGCCAAGAGCGACGGGGATGAAGTATTCTTGGCTCTAATTGGCCGGCGCGAAAGCAGAGCCAGTGGCAGACGTGCTTGTTGCGAAGTCCCTTGCGTAGAAAAAGCTCCTGAGGCTAGGCCAGCATCTGGGACAGGCTTTAGCGAGAGGTCCTGGGTTCTGAGGAGACCAGCGCGTGAGTCCAGCGGGGTGCGGCCGCTCCCCGCAGCAAGGATGTTCCTGGGGTTTCCGAGAGGCCGCAGGAGCCAGTTTGTAAGTAGATCCCTGCCCGGCCTGTGCTCTGGCCTGGGGGCCGGGAATTAAGGGAGGAGGGCATGGGCTTTGGCCTGAGATTGAGGCAAGGTAGCGACACAAGAGGAAGTGGTTTTCCGTTCGAAATGCCTTGATTTTTCGTGTTCTGAAGAATCCTTTATCCGAGGGTCAGCCTCAGTCGGACAGGAATCGCCCTGCAACATTCGCTCCTCTCTTGGGGAGTTCGCTCCTGCAGGGCAAAAACTGCTCCATTGCTGGATGTCTCGGATGGCGAGTCATTCTTGAATCCTTCCCTCGCCGATCCCCACGGACACCCCATCAGCAAGTTCCGTAGATTGTACCCACCAAATACATCTGGCAGCTGTTCCCGCCCCGCCCCCTCCGCGTCCTCCAGCATCTGCCTGTACGGCTGCAGCAGCCCCTCACCATTTCTGTTTCCAGTCTTGCCCTAGTCCATTCTCCACATAGCAGCCAAAGGACTTCTTTTAAAACGCAGATTTGATCGTGCTGCTGCCCTCATTAGAACCCAGTGTCCCCAAATATCTCTCTCGCTTGCTCTCGCGGACACACACACACACACATACACACACATACATACACACTTACTCACTGTCCACCCATATCTACCTTTGCTCTGTTCCTTCAGGCCTTTGCTTTTACTTTTTCTTCTGCCTGGAATACTTTCCTCCATCCCTACCCATGTCCACTCTGTCACTATGGCTGCATACTCCCAGCCTCATTCTCTGATACCACCTGTCTTTGCTACTCACTTCCTCTAGTATCTTGCCTCCAATAATGGTTAACGCACATCACCACCCCCTAATCAATCAGTTGATCTTATCAGTGTTCTTACTGCCCTCGGTTTCCAGCCCTAATTTCCAATTGCACAGTCCATCATTATAATCACGTCCCTTTTACACTCTCAACTCTTGTGCTCCTCTCTCCCTTTTCCATACTTGCCTAGTGAATCTCCAAACCTACTTCCATCCAGTTCTCCATAAATGTAATACTTTAAGTGCAGAGAAAGCGTCTTGATAAGGGCACAACTGACCTCTGTTTTTGACTGGGTTTAGAAAGCATGTCTGACTTGGCTTCCTGTTCTCAGCCCTCTCATCAGCGGCAGTCGTTTTAGGCAGATGGGTGTTGAGATGCAGTGAAAGCATAGTTGAAGCATATTTTTGCATTGCAATTTTGCTAACTCAGCATGGCATGATTGAGTTCTTACTCTGTCTGATTGACAGCCTATGGCCACACTGTCTAAACGATAGACAAACCAATAAGTAACTGAGCACAAAATGGTTAGGCAAACATTGCTGTACAGGTGCATACCAGGGGAGGAGCAGCAAAGTCAGTCCAGAGAGTTGACTGGGCCTTGGTGGGGGTAAAGATAAGGGAAGAGAATTCCAGGAGGAGAGAACAGCCTGAAAATGAATGAATTATTTGCTGTGTGGGAAATGGAAGGCAATTCTGAATGTTAAAGCATAGAGAATATGGGTAGGGATGAAGAGGGGTAGTAAGAAAAGAATCTGGGTCCATTGGTAAGAATCAACTGATAGCAGCTGAGCAGCCTCCTGTACTTCACTAGACCATTTATCTATCATCAAGAGAGTGAGGCTGCCCACTCTGGGCTTTCCTGCTGGGTCGAGACAGGTTCATCCTGTGTTTTAGAGAGAGAGGCAGGAGGACCACAGTTAGGAAACGATTATAGTGGTACAAGTGAGAAATGTTTAGCATACTGTGAAAGAGTCACTCTATCAAACAAACAAACAAACAAACAAACAAAAACCTCATGAGGCATTTTTGGAGGGCCTACGAGATGCCAGCCCTTGGCAATTCAAAGGTGAAGAAAACCCTTTTTTACTCCCTCCTTGAGCATCTCACAGATGCAGATAGGGATGGGAGATGAGGCAGACACTAAACTGTTAAATTGCTTGGCAAGTACAGGATAGTAGGTGCTACACGGAGCGGTAGACAGAATAGCGGGATACAGCAGACACTGCTCTGGAGTGCCTGCACTTGGGGTTGGCCATGCAAGTGGGCGGGGGTTGGGGGTGGGTACTGCAGGAGACATTTGGAAGGTCTACCCGTCCTGAAGGATGCCCAAAACCCTGGCTCTCCCCCTTCGTTGCTCTTCCCTTCTCTCCCCTGTACCTTATGCCTACCACTGCCTGATGAGTCTTTTTAGGGTTCAGTTTCAGGGAGTGTTCCTCACTAGGCCACAGGATCTCATTAGTCTGGTATCAAAACTATTAAATGGGACCAATCCTCAGCCCATTGTTCTAGTCTCTCCCTCCCGGATACCTCTGTGTTACAGCAAACTGGCTGCTTGCTTGTTATTTCCAGAGCACTGCCACTAATGCCTTGCTTCATTCCTTCGTACATGCTGTTCCCTTTTCCAAGAATGCTTTTCCATCACATTCCCCAAATGTGATAGCGGTGGCCATCTTGGAAGACTCAGTCTAAATGCCTCTGTGATTTTTCTCTAAAGGGACATTAGAGGGCCCCTTGCTAGCCCCCAGACCTGAAGGACCCCTTCTCTCTCTGGGCCACCTCAGCACTTTGTCTTTACCTCTCCGTTGGCACATTCCATAATTCTCTGTTTTGCAGTAGGCATTGGGATGTTTTTCCTCTGCACCCTCCCTCCTTGAGGATAAAGACAAGGTTTCTTCATTGCTGTCATGGTGTTTTGCCTCTAGTAGGTGTGAATGAATGGCTGATGCAGAGAAAATGATTGAGCCACACTCAGAAACTTCTGAGAGATTCAGTTGCCTAAAGCAGGATTCTTCAACTTTCATTGTGTATGAACTAGTTTTTCTTACACTGTGTCACTGAAACTACTTAAAATCTTTATGAAGCCCCTACCAGCTGTTGGGCAATGTGCTAAGTGCTAGAGTTCAGGGTTAGTGAAGACAAGAAGATTGTCTGCTCTCAAGAAGCTTCCATTCTGCAGGAGGGTGGCAAGTGAGTAGGGTCATTGGGGGCCATGATGTGAGACAAGTGGAGGTGCTGGAAGGTGACTCCTGGGGTTAGGGAAGCTGCTCTGAGGAGGGAAGTCTGAGAAGGCCCCACAATAGGCAGCAGTAATGGCACTCCCTGGGTGGGCATGCTTGTCTGGGCACTTGGGGGATGGGGGTAGCAAGGGTAGAGTGACCTCTCTGGTGGGGTACATCCCTGGGTAGCCAGTACACGTGTCCCCTCTCAGGCCCAGAGACGAGTGGTGGCAGGATGCAGGTGATTCCTTACACCAGTGACCTCTGCTGGGTTTTATTTGTGCAGAAACACATCATCCATGGCTTTCTCCCTGCGGCCAGTATTGCACCGAAGCCAGCTGTGCCCCGGACACCTCCTCCTCGCAGCCCCAACCCCTCTCCAGAGAGACCAAGGTGAGTCTCAGGTGAGCAGGCACTGAGGTCACCTTTGTGCTCAGCCACCAAGTGGTGGGAACTGGAATTGTTCCAACTGGTAAGAAAATTACAAGTAGGGTGTTTAGAATCTTGTCCTTTAAAATATTTATCATGGTTGCATAATTTAATATGCTTTCTCTGTAGGATAATGGTTTATCCCTTTTAGGTGTATGGAGTGTTCACTTTTCATAATTGAATGCAATTAGTATTTTTCAAAATATAAAACACTAAAGCCCAAATATTCCAGTTGATATCAAATGTTAAAAGCAATTTGAGTTGTGCACATAATTTTCTTTTTAAACATAACTCTGCCTCGCGGGAAGGAAGGAAGAGGCATTGGTTTCCCCATTCTCCAGTGCTTCTAACCAGAGAGCTGACTTCATTTTATATCTAAGACCCCTGCCTGTGATTTTAGACACAGGAGAATTTCAGACTATTTTTTATCTATACGATAACCTGGATCCGTGACTTGACTATTAGCAACGAGAACAAATTGCATTCAAGGGCAGTGCCTTCTTTTTATTGTTCTTTCAGACTGGAATATATCGTATGCCTCCCGATATAAACACTTAAATACTTTTAGTGTTGTTTTTCCTTTGGTACTATCTTGATATCAAGAATAGCCATTTATTAGTATTTACTCTGTGCCAAGGACTCTACTAAGTGCCCTAGAAGCATTATTTCATTATATCCTTTCAGTGACCCCATGAGAGAAGTCCTGTTGGCATCTCTCTTTTGAGCTCAAGTGTTTGTCATTTGCCCAAAGTCTCATAGCCGACACGTGGTGGCTTTGCTGTGATGCACTTGAAGGTCTGTCAAGCTCTTCAGTGTTTGTGTGAACAACCCTTTAGTTATGTCATTAGGACTTAAATGTTTGTGTAGCAGCAGCAACAGTGAGAGGGTTAGCTTTATGTTCCATTATAAAGCAGAAAAACAAACAAAAAAAAACACATCATTTTCATAGCAAACATGCCGTAGACTCATTAGAAAATTGCTGGTCTCGTGCTTTACAAAAATACCTTGGTTGTAATCTTTATAAACCCAAATTAATCAACATGGCTTTAACAAATTTGGCATTTTTCTAAATCTTTTTATTTTCAAGTAGCATGCACATTAATCTTCAATTATTCTATTTCACATGTAGTATAAGCGCTTTACCTCTATGTCCTCCTTCCCATCCTTTGTGTTACTGTTGTCTTACGTTTTAATTCTATATGTTATAAACCCCACAATATATTGTTCCTATTTTTGCTTTAGACAGTCATTTATCATTTTAAAAACAGGTTTTTTTTGAGGTATAATAGACATATGATAAACTGTACACATTTAAAATGCATAATTGGTAAGTTTCAACACATATTTACACCTGTGAAGCCCTCACCACCATCAGGATAATAAATATATCCATCATCCCCCACAGTTTCCTTACACTCATTTGTAATTCCTCCCTCCAGCCCCTCACTCCCTCCCACCTCCATTCTCCTGTCCAACCCTCTCTTACCTTCATTCCTAGGCAACCCCTGATCTGCTTTTAGTCACTATAGATTGGTATGCATTTTCTCGAATTTTATATAAATGGAATTACACAAAATAATTATGCTAGCTTCTTTTAGCCTAATTATTTTGACATTCATCCATATTGTGAAAATCAATAATTCATTTTTTTTATTGCTGAGTAGTATTCTATTATATGATATGTCACAATTTGTTTATCTGCTCACCTGCTGATGGATATTTGTGTTGTTTTCAGTTTTTGGCTGCTAGAAATAAAGCTACTATGAACATTTATGTATAAATCTTTGGACATATGCTTTCATTTCTCTTGGATAAATTCTAGGATTGGAATACTTGGGTCATATACTAGGTATATATTTAATTTGTTAAGAAATTGCCAAACTATTTTCCAAAGTTATTATTTCATTTATGTACCCATCAGCAGGTTATGAGTTCCAATTTCTTCACATTCTCACCAACACTTGGTGTGTGTGTGTGTGTGTAACTTTATTTGACAGTCAGCTCTTCTCATTCACTTTTACTGCCCGAAGGTTTTCAAAAGTGGTGACAGGTGCATGGGTAACAATGTATAGACTTTGGCAAATCTTCATCTTCATTATACTTTCTGGGCAACCATATACTGATAAGGTATGGAACAGTCCTTATTCCTTTGGCCCAGTAGCTTTGTTGAGCCTGGAGTCCATGTGCACATCTGGAGTTCCTGTCTCTTTCCTGGGAAATTTCTGCATCTCTTTGAATGCCTAAGAGGAACCTCTCTGGAAGCTCATTCTGTGGATGCACCTGCCAATGTTGGTGGGGTTCTCTCTGGTCGCCACCTCACTGTTGGCAGCGTGGCCCTTTCTTCTCTCACCACTCTTCCTTGTGGGAGCTATTCTGTCAGGCCCAGGTTGGCGAGGAAGAGCATGAAGGTTTGTCTTGGCCAATATTTTTAAGTTTCTGACATTCTAATAGATGTGTAGTTGTATCTCATTATGGTTTTATTTTGCATTTTTCTAATAATTAATGGTATTGAGCATCTTTTCAGGTGCTTATTTGCCATTCGTATATCTTCTTTGATAGAGTGTTTAAACCTTTTGCGCACTTTTAAAAATTGGATCGTGTGTGTTCCTATTACTGTATCTTGAGAATTCTTCATATATTCTGGATACAAGTTTTTTACTATATTAAGTATGTAATTTGCAAACATTTTCTCCCCATCTGTGGCTTATCTTTTCATTCTCTTAACTGTATCTTTCAAGGAGCAGAAATTCTTAATTTCAGCTTGTCACTTTTTCCTGTTACAGATCATGATTTCAATATATTTAAGAAATCTTTTCCTGACCAAGCTCACAAAGATTTTCTCTTGTATTTTCCTTCTAGAAGTTTTATAGTTTTAGGCTTTATGTTTAGGTCTATGATCTATTTTGAGTGCATTTTTGTGTGGTGGGAGGTGTGGGAGTTCCTTTTTTTTTTGCATGTGGGTATCCAGTTGTTCCAGCACCATTTGACAATAAGGCTGTTATATTACTTATTATTGCCATGTAACAAATTACACCAAAACTGACTGGCTTAAAAGATAAAACAGGAGTGTTTTTTATCTATCTCACTGTGCTCTTTTAAATTTTAATTGTTTTTTTCTCCTCTTTATATTTCATTTTGTGGTGGTTTTTTTTATTTTTATTGTTTTGGCTTCAGTTTCACTAGTCTTTTCCGCAATGTGTAATCTGCTGTTAATCCTATCCAGTGTGATTCTCATCTCCTGACGTTCAAGTCTTTTATAATCTTACATGTCTCTACTTAGCTTTTTGAACATTCGGAATACAGTTATAATAACTGTCTTAATGTCCTCCTCTGCTAATCCTAATATATGTGTTCCGTTCTGAATGGGTTTTGATTGATTATTCGCTTCATTATGGGTCATGTGTTTCCATCCCTTTGCATGCCTGGTTATCCTTGATCGATGTGAGTTTTATGTTGTTGAGTGCTAGTATTTTTGTATCCCTGTAAGTCTTCTTAAATTTTGTACTGGGATGCAATTGAATTACTTGGAACCAGTTTGATCTTTTGGGTCTTGCTTTTATGATTTGTTAGGCAGGGTTTGGAGCAATGTTCAATCTAGGGCTAATTATTCTCCACTACTGAAGCAAGACCTTTTAGAGTACTGTACCCAATGTCTCATGAATTATAACTTTTTCCTGTCTGTCTCTTGGGAACAGACACTGACCTCAACCGTGTGTAAGCATCCAGCACTGTTCCTTTAATCTTTGTGAACGGCTCTTCCTCCAGCCTGGGGCAGTTTCCTCACACTCATGCACTGAGAAGCATTTTGCGGAACACTCTTGCAGACTTCTAGAGTTCTCTCTTGCAGACTTCTGGAGTTCTCTCTGTTCAGCTGTCTCCTTTCTGGCACTCTGTCCTTCAAATTCTGTCTGTCTTGGTGTTCCTGGACTCTCAGCTCCATCTCTACAGCTCAGGGAGTCTGCCTGGCCCCACCTCAGTTCCTCCTTCCTGTGCTGTGACCTGGAAATTCTCTCAGGCAGTAAGCTGGGCCAATTTTAAGTCCATTGTTTTATTTCGCTTTTTCAGGTAGGAGGGTAAATCTATTGCTCTATCTTTCCTATATTATAGTTTTGAATAATTAACAAGATTTTAAAATCTTTTGTATCTTTTTATATCTCTGGGTTTTTTTTAATTCTGATCTTTCATTTTAACAGGAAAACCACTGGAATATAGACTTCCCGTATTAGATACCTGGTTCCATCTCCTATAAGCTAGGAATCTTGGGCAAGTTATTTAATTTATATAAAATTTATATGAAAATGGAGGTGATGATAATATCTATTCATACTGTTGAAGTGAGAATGAAATTAGATTGTTTGAGGGCGTGTAACAGACTGCAAGTACGTCATCAGTAGATGAACACTAAACATTGTAGAACAGAAGATAAACCTTGATTAGTTCATGTATCCCGTTGTCCAACCTTCAGTTCACCGACTCACCACGATGCTTTTGTCCATAGATCTGCTCTGGCTGCGGTCATTCTAGCAACAACATTGACTGGCCGGACCGTTGCCATTCCTCAGCCTCGTCAGAGATCCCGGTCTGAGAGTGACGCGACTTCCGTTGAAAAGGACAGTTTCATCGAGCCCTATGCCACCACTTCAGAGCTGAGGCATCAGTAAGGACCACGTCGCTGCTCCGCTTCCTCAGAGCAGAGGAGTAGCAGCTCACGTGTGTGCATGTGCACGTGGTTATGACTAGAGCTTAGTACTCAAGTTTTCATCACCACTGTCAAAGGGACACTGTCCTGGGACAGTAATTGCTCTTGAATGGTATCAGAATTTTCTCTAGAGTGGATCTTGTTAAATTATGGCTTGTGAAAACACTGATCGTTTTCATGACAGCACAGAGCCTTGAATTCAGTGCTGCTTTTAGCTTTTAGTAGGATTCTCTGTGCCACAACCTAGGTGGAGAGAGTTGTCACTCACCACTTCTCACGTATCTCCTCGGTGAACATTCATACTGATTTTACCTTCGTTGGCATCTATAATATAACTTTTCTTCTTCTGTAACATCATCTCCTCTATCGCTTGAGCTGGATTAATGCCAACATAGGGCTAGGGGGTCAGGAGGAAGAGAGCCTTGAGGGGAGCACTGAGGGATGTGCAGGAATCCTGTGGGAATGGCCCAGTTGTTGGGGGGATGGTCAGTGCAGAGCTGGGATGAGCTTTCTAGACAGAGAAAGAGGGAGCATGACACATGTGAACAGTGGAAGGCAGGAGTTTATGGCCGGAAGGACTCAAGTACAGTGGGGAGTCATAGGAGATGGGGCTGGAGGAGTGGGCAGGGGCCAGGCTGGGAACGCCTTTGGGGTTCTGTTCGAGGTTTGGTGTTGCTCCCGGAGGCAGACACTGAGGGCTTTAAGGGCTTGTGGCAAGGGGGTGGGGAATGCAGGATCAAATATGCCTTTTATCTTTCATGTTTATTCAATTTTGGTTTTTGTTTTTGTTTTTACATACCAAATATTCTGTTGTGTAGTGATCGCTATCAGTCTTTTCTTTGTAGTTTGTCATCATTGCCAAATCTAGAAAGACTTTCCCTACTACAGCATTATAGAAGTGCTCGTGTATTTTCTTCTAGGACATGTTTATATTTTTGGTTTCCGTATTTTAATCTTAACTCCATTGTGAGATGTTTGAATATAGCTTGTTTCTTTTCCTGGTAGGAATTATACTTTGGCTGAATAAGAACTGAAGCTGAGGATATGATTCTTACATTTATTGGAAAGAATAAGCAGATATGGCCATCAGAGGAAATTTGAGAAGGAAGACTGTTGACCCAGGGGATGGGCTGCATTAGCCCCAATATATTTTAAAATGTATAGTTGAAGTAGTTAAAACAGAGGAAGACTGGGTCAGTAATAGAGAGGTGTGCATGAATGCCCTCAGTGAACTAGTGTTTGTAAGCATATCGAATCTCTAATAAAGGCAGCCCCACAGATCAAAGAGGAAAGCACTCAATAGTACATTTATTAGCAACAGTGGAGAAAGATATCAGCTTTGAGCCTCACCTAATTCATATAGAAAACAAATTCCTGTTGAATGAAAGGATCGATCTATATACATACATAAATAAGGCCATGAAATCCTGTATCTACTCTTATCAAAACTCAGAGCTAAGCTAAGAATTTAGAAGATCAAAAATTTTTTTTAATCATGTATGTTAAAATATAAAACTAATAGAATAGGAAAAATATAGTAAATATGAAGTCAAGGTTTTAATTTTAGTAAATTAAAAAATTAATTTCAAATTGGAATGGACATACTGGAAGCAAAGTAGATAAATTGACAAAGGACGTGAACTGACCATTTACACTAGAGGAACTATGATTTGCACACAAATACATGGAAAATATTCAGTCTTGGTAGGAAATGCACATTTAAACAGTGAGATTTAAATTCTTTTGGCAAATTGTTACAGATTGGAGAAATGATCTGTGAAATAATTTTGTGTGGTTTGCATGTAGACCCACAAAATGTTTATACCATTTGACTCAGCAGTTTTACCATATGGTTGTTTGTTTTATAGGACTAATTCTAAATACAGAAGAGATCATATACACATAGATGTCCCTTACAGGGTTATTTATAACAGTGAAAATTGGGAGCCGGAAACCATAGTCAGGGGAATGGTGGACTAAACTGGTATAACTACTTGAGTCTTATAACATTTGACTTGAAAAACTTGTTAACAACGAGGCAGATTGTTTCTGTGCATGATAAGAACTATAAGAACCTAGGTAAAACTAGGAAGAAATTTTAAGAGTGTGCAGAGAGATGGAATAGTGGATGACTTAATCATTTAGTTTATATTTTGTAATGTAGTTATAATACTTTTATGGTGGGGGCTCAGAGGCAGAGCATTTAATACAAATATCTATACCGATGTGAAGTGTTAAGTGGTTGGTTTATTTATTTATTTTTCTCTTTAATGTTCTGCTATAGACCAAATTGGCAGAGTGAGATGGGAAGAAGACCTTCTCTGCCATCCTTTGAAATGCTGTGCTACGAGGAGGAAGAGAACACTGACTTGAACTTGTCATCTAGCTACAAGGAGTCGGGGGATGTCATTGCTCGCAAAGAAGAGGGAGATCTTGGTGATGCTGTGTATGCTGTGCCACACAGAAACCAGGTGTTTGTCACATTCCAGAATTTCTTCTGCACCTTGACATTTATTTATAGTAAATTGCGTAGAGTGCATTAGTAAGGACTTTCTTTTCTCTCTTCTGCCTTTGATGGCTTTTGTTTTGGGGCTTATTTTTCTAACGTGTCCAATCTCATTTTCTATCTGGTTAGGCTAGAATTTAGAACTTTTCCTTTATCTGTCAAAGATAAGTCCTTCAAAGACAGAAACATCTTTACGTTCTCAATGTAGATTTCCATCTGATACTAAGAAATCTTGCTCTTTTCTTTGACCCCAAAAGCTAATTTTCCTGTTACTTTTCCAATATCAGTACGCACATTACAACCTTTCTTCAGATTCATGCCTGACAAGAGGAGTGTCGTCATTTGTCTCCACAGGAGCTGACATTCTTTGAGTGGTTACCTTATGTGAGTCTCTTTTTCAAGCTCTTGCATGTATCTGTCTCGATGAGATAGAATCCATTTACGACCCTGACACACGTGGGAAACTGAGGTACAGAGAGATTGAAGGAGCCCATTTTTCCACCACACTCAGCTGCTCTGATTTAAACTCTGCTCCCAGGGTTTTGAAACCTGGACAGTGCCATTTCTTTAATGGCAAAAGACAGCAGCACAATTCCTTTTTCTTTCCCTTTGTTTCACCATCACTATAACATGGTAAGTAAGCATAGTGACTATACATCTAGACTTGCAGCATCAAAGTATATTCATATTGATTATACTGTATCGATCACCCTCCAGTATATTGAATCATATTTTAAATGCTCCTGGGGAACTTATTTTGAGGAATCCATATGTGAGTATTTCATGAACTAACATATACAGACTTTAACATGCAGAGTTTAGGTTTCTCTATAGCGGGGAGCACTGACACATGCAGCTGGCTGCCAGGAGCCCAGAGGAGAGCCTTCTGCAGAACTCTGAAAGGCCGAGATGAAGTCCCACTGTTTCTCAGTCTGCACACTTTCGGGCTAGTGTTTTGGACTGAGCTTACAGATAGGGTTGTGTCACCAGACTATTTTGGAAGTGAGGCCTGCTACCACATTTCCCTTAGAAAAAGAGATTGTACTGACCTATACAACTTTCTTTGTCATTAGCAAGGCAGATATTTTATGTTTTAGGCAATTCTGCCATGGTACCTCTAGGACCCATGCACAGTAGGGAAAATTTTTTTATTTTAAAATTTGAAAAGTAGAGCAAGACAGCTAACAATATCAGATTTGGCGAGGCCACGGAGGAACTCTAATGCTGGTGAGAGTGTCGTCTGGTACCACTACTCTGGAAAACTGGTACCATCCATTAAAACTGAATGTGTGTATTGTCTATAACTCAGAAAAAAAGACAATCGAAAAGTAAGAAATAATATAACACATTAATGTTCTCATTCTCCAGAATGAGCAAGTAATGACATCTTGCCTTTTTTTTTTTGCTTCAGATTTTTTTAAACAAAAGAAGTAAAATTACAGTTAGTGTTGAATTCTTTGTCTCCCATTCCTCATCCATCTCTGGAAGGCCATCTTCTCTTGGATTTAGAATGTATTCTAGAAGTCCGTGTTTTTATTTTTTTACTACAAGTAAGCATCAGTAAACAAATATGATATTCTTTTTTATTTAATTGTACAAAGGTCACTATACTGAACGGTTCATTTCACCTCTTGGCTTTTTCACTCAGCATTACAGTTCTGAGATGGATCCATGTTACTCTATCTACTCACCTGCTTATGAAAATGTTAGGTTATTTTCTTGCACATCTGGCACATGTACCTATGTTTGCTGGATCACGCTATTAGGTATTGCCAAATTGTTCTCCGGAGCAGTTGTTCCCTTTTGCCTTCCCACCAGCACTGTATGCATGCCAGTCTCCACATTGCTGTACATCCCAGCCAGCAGGAAAGCTCTTTCCTTTACAACCCAGGAAACAGAGGTGTTTTACTAACTGATTGCAACTGAAAGGTTTCATCATAACCTTTACGTTGTGCTGGCCAGTTGCAGGTGCCATGAATTAAAGGGTTCTTAAGCTGGAAAAGATTTCAATTTCCCATAGACTTACAGTTAGTTTTTTTCAGGAGGGCAGTAGACAGTCTTGGGAGGAAGACATATTGACCTTTCCTGAGCATTAAGTTATGCCAGGCAGCGTACATGTACCATTTCATTTACTTCACACCCTTGGAGGAAAGTGTGTGAAGAAATAGGATAAATGACTGGCCCAAGGTCAACCAACCAACCACCTAGTGACAGAAGCAGGATTCAAACCAGGATGACCAATTTGCCATATTTAGAATTAAAATTTGTGTTTGCAGGCCTGTGCCTATCAAGAATATGTCTTAGACGTAAAGCATTTTTTTTTTTGAAACAGGCCAAATATTCTTAAATTTATTCTGTGATTAAAATATATGCCTTTGAAAAAATAGGTGTGTAGAGCATGTAAAACTGCTATTTTATCACTAGATGGCACCAGCTCTGAAGGAGATATTGCCTACAGGGTACATTTTAATTAAAAAAAGTAAAATTGCCTTCCCTGTATTTACTATAGACTTTCTGTAATCTGAGGCAAATAATTTATAATTTTATTCTTTTCTATGAATTTTTCATACTTCCTTTAAATAGTTGTCAAAACTAGTAAGATAAGAAAACAGAACCACCTAAGCAGGCAATTTGGATATAAGTCTATACCTCATGCCTCTCTCTGTTTCAGGGTAGTCTGGGCTAACATCTTCATGTGAAGTATGCACCCGCTCAGAAATGGCCTAACAAATGGAAAGCAAGTCTTGTTTTCAGCAGTTTTCTTGTTGGTGCAACCCAAAAGTAAGGCTGGAGGGGAAGAGGGGTACATGAATTTGTTGTCAGTTCACGCAATGCTAGAGACCAGTGGACAGAGCAATGCCACGGGTTTTCAGGGACCTGAGTTCAAGTTCCAGCTTCTCTACTTCCCAGTTGTATAACTTGGATAAGTCAGATAACTTCCCTGTGCCTTAGTTTCTTTATCCTATAAAGGACTATGTTAGGGAGGAGACTGTCTTTGGGCAGGTAAATAATTCAACAGATCTTTATCGAATATCCAGTGAGTACCAGGCGTTGTGCCAGGTGCTGGAGAATCAGTATAAGACCATAGCCACACAATTAATAGTAATCCATTATAATTATGATAAGCATTACAAAGGAAGGTTATGGGTGTCGTGAAACCATATAGTGGAGGACTTAACCTTCTCTGAGAAGACTGCTGAGAGTGACAGCAAAGAGCTGAGGGGTTATAGCCTGCTTTCTTCTCCCCTTTGAGATTACTTGATCTTTCTGCGTGATACCTTTGTAGGTTTATTCTTCATCCTTTGAAGTTCAGTACAGCACCAGAATTCAATGTAGTTTTTCTGCCCTTTTTCCTGAAAGTTAGTTTATAATTTAATTCAGACATAGATTATCATCTCTATTTTATTTTCCTCCCCAATTTTATCTTTGACAACTTTTATCATCTATTCATTCTGTTCTCCCATGGGAACACTAGTTATGCATTTGTTAGATATCCTTTATTTGTCTTCCATGTCTATTATATTTTCTATAATCACTTGTCCCCCTTTTTTCTTTTCAATGTTACTTTGTGATTTCCTCTTGTATACCCTCCATATCTCTCTTTCAGCACTTTGTCACTGCTTTAGTGCTTCTGGTATAGCTTTTCCCTCTGTATTGGTTTTACTTTTCCTTTTGTTTTTTGAGTGCTGCCAGTCTACTTTTCACATCTTTCTGTTGCCATATTCCTTTTCTTGATCTTCCTGAATCTCTTCTTTGAGCTCTTTGTGTCAGTTTGTGTTGCCTTTCATTTCTTTGAGGGTATACAGGCTGGGTCCTGGACAGTAAAGGCAGGCTCTCTACAAGTGTCTCCCTTTAGTTTCTTCTCCCTGGAAATAACTGTAGTTTTCCTGGGCCTGTCCACACCCTTGCTCTCATTGCACCATTAGAGGGTCACTGTATAACTATGACATTGATTTTTGGAGCATCTACATGCCTAAAGTCTGGCAGCTTTTGGCATTCTCCCTCTGTTCCAAATTTCATAGATTTGGCAGCTGTATTTTCCAGTTTATGGTTTGGAACTATGGACATTGACTAAGCTTTCTTTCCCCTCTCCCCATTCTTTTGATCGATTTCAATAGATTTTAAGAAAGGAGAGTGTAGTCTAAATGCCTTGTTACCATTTTCAAATAGAAATCACCAATACAATGTTATTGAAGCTCTCTGTAATGCTATTGTTATTTGTAGATTTATAGAGCATGTTGTCATAAAATGCGATGTAATCATTCATTGGTTCAGGTATTCATCTATCCGAATGCCAACAAGCTAATATTTAGCTTGGATGGAGACCCAGAGAAGAATTATTCATGGAAGAGTAAATTAGTTTGCCATAAGCTTGGATGGAGACCCAGAGAAGAATTATTCATGGAAGAGTAAATTAGTTTTCTCTAGTAATTTCTGGAGGCCAAGAAATACCAGACATTCTTTTGCTGCTGCTGTTGTGGATTAGGAATGTTCCCTCTCTCTCTCTGCAGTTTTAATTTTTTTTTTTAATTTTATTTTTGTTATACAGGTAACATATGAATACACACTTCTTATAAAAACTTTCGATACTGCACATAAAGCAAAAGCCCACCCCAGGACCCTGCTGTTCCTTTTCCTGTCCTCCTCTGCTCTCCGGGAGAAGCCTCTGTGGTCACTTTTATCTCTGTATCATTTGTTGGCCTCAAATAATGGAATAGACAAACAAGACTTAAATAATAGATGTTTAACTCTCTCACCTAACAAACTCAAGAGGTACAAGATTCCAAAATTGTTTCAGCTGCCTATCAAAGGCTGGCTCCTAAGGTTCCCTTGGCCTCCTTGCCACGGTCACCAGTGGGTATGGCAGGTCCTGGTCCCAAAGCAGAAAAGAAGAAATGGGGGAAAGTCCTTTGCTTCAAGCTGCTCTGTGTTTATTATGGAGAACTTTTTTTCCTGGAAGCCTCCCATCAGGAGTCTCATTGGTCACATGCTCATCCCTTGACCAATTACTGGCCAAAGGGCAGAGGACTACCATGATTCACAGCTTGGGGCTAGGCCCCTTTGCACCAAACCAAATCAGGATCCTCTGAGCCCAGTAGAAAAGGGGCACTGATGCTGAGCGGCAGCGCTGCAGTGCCTGCCGTGGCACAACCTCTGCACCTCTGTCTGCATTTATGTATACACATCTGTGTGCAGATAGACACGTCCACTGTCAGTTTATGTGCACATAGGTTGCTGGCTCTGCTTTACCAATGTGAGCACCTCTGTGTGAGCTCTACCCCTATTGAGAGCAGTAAAGGCCAGGATAACAAGTAAGGCATGAAACCGTCACTCCATCCAATTTACAGAAGCCACTAAAAGAGAGTGAGCTCTTCTATCTTCTAGGGTTAGGGTCTCCTCCATGCCACAGGTACAGAAGCATGGATTCCCAAACCCTCAGTTTACTTGCCCTAATGTACCAAGTCAGGGGAGGTCCAACATGTGGACCTGCAAAGGTCCCAGTGCAGGCCCGCATGGTTTCTGTACCTTTCAAATCTAAACCGCCCCTCCCAGTTGTTCCTTGATTCACTGCGCATTTACCACACTCTTACCAGGACTTTACCCCAAGCTGGAGCTAGCTGGCACCTTATGTTACTCTGCTTTCAATGGCCGTATAATGCATTTTGGGTACGGTTCTTCCGTTAGCGTTAATATGAGGAGAGGCATGTGGGGACGTGACCGTCCCACTCTGGGCTGGGCCCTGTGCATCATAAATCACTGCTGGAACTCAGAGTCATCTCACTCTTACAGTCACAAGAATCTGGACACTGCAGCCTCCTGGCTATGTCGTCGGGTTGTCCAGTATCTTGCTTTCATCTTTAAGCACTGGAATACTTCTGATGTCACAGATTAGTCTTGCAAATTTTGAACGTTATATGCATGAAATCATAGAACATGTAGTTTTTTTGCATCTGACCACAGTTAGATGTGTACAAATTTAAAATTGTATCTTTCTAGCAAATCGAATATTTCGTTACCAAAGTGAACCTCTTTATCTCTAAAAATGTGTTTTGCCTTATGTCTGTTTCATCTGACGTTCTCCATCTTTCTTTTGTTTGTTATTTGCATCGTTGGTTTTTTTTTTTCATTAAATATAAAAAGACTAAATGGTCCAGTAGAAAGACAGAGGGGAAGTTTTTCAAATTCAGTTAACAAAAACTATATGCTGAATCGTATACTTTAAATGGATGAATAGTATGGTAGGTGAATTATATCTCAGTAAACCTGTTTTAAAAAACTATATGCTGTTTTTAAGACACAGCTGAACATAAGGATATAAAAAGGTTGAAATTAAAAGATAAATAAAGCAGACCATGCAAATAACAAACAAACGAAAGATGGTTTAAATTTGCCATCTTACTTTATTTTTCCTATTTGTCCTGTTGTTGTATATCTTTTTTTTCTTGCTTTTGGATTGATGATTTTTTAAGTTCTATTTCTTTCTCTCTACTAGTTTGCAAGTTATACCGTTTTTTCTCTAATAGTTACCCTAGAAAGTACAGCCTATTTTGCTTTTTAAAATCTGAGTTGGTATCCTACCCAGCAAGAAGATGAAGGAGCCCAGGACAAGTGCGCAGACAGATGAGAGAAAGGCCATTGATATATTGAATATATATAAAAGGTTTACAAACCATAAGTATGCAGCTCAGTGAATTTTTACAAAGTAGCCACCACCCAAATTAAAAACAAAAAACGAAAAAACACCAGAAGTTTCTCTTTGCAATCAAGAAGAGATCACTCTTTCCCCCAGAGTTAACCACTGCCCTGACTCCAAGAGTAGATTAAATCTTAGAAAATAATGTTAGATTAGTTTTGCCTATTCTGAAGATTCAATGAATTTTATAATATAGTATGTATTTTGGAGGGTTTTTGAGACTCCAGTTATTGTACATAGCAGTTCATTCCTATTGCTGTATAATGTCTCATTGGACAACTACTCCATCCAATTACTTTTTCATTTTACTGATGATAGCTATTTGGTTGTTTCCAGTTTAGGGCTCTTATGAGTAGTGCTTCTATGAACATTAGTGGATGTCTGTATATATTTCTGCTGGGTGCGTACTGAGGAGTGGTATATATGTTGTCAGCCTTCGTGCCAGTAGACACTGCGCAGCAGTTTTCCATAGTAGGTTATCTTTTTGATTATATTCGAGTCCCCTTAGCATTTCACATTTCCTTGATAATAGTAAGTAGCTTAATATATCTTTGACGGGGTGAGCAAGGTAGTTGGTTCCCAGGAGTTAAAAACTAAGAGGTCGTTTCTTTTTTCTTCCTTCAAATGATGATTACAGTGGGAGACCTGTCTGCCACTCCCAAGCTGGGTCACCTTGGAGCCCGGTACACAGAGCCTGGTGGGCCTAACGGTCTTTGCTCTTTGCCCTGAAATGCTCCAATGCATCTTGCTGGTCAGTGCTGCCACCTCCCTGCCAACCTTCAGGATGGCTCTTCTGTTGTCTGTAGCACAGCACAGCTAAGCCAAGCTGATCACATAAGATTTTAGTGAAGAATCAGGATAACAGAAGGGAAGCCAACCCAGAGAGCACCAGGCTGAATTAGCTTATTGTACAAGACACGGTTCCCTGCTCTTTCCCTTGGGTTGCCTCTGTCCCTGACTCCCAGAGCCCAGCCAGTGAGGCTGTCTCTGCTCTTCATGGGTGGTCCCATTCCTGGCCCACAGGTCTGCAGCCCTGCTGCCATCCAGTACCTACATAGGAGACGCTCACAGACAGTGGAGGGGAGGGTTCCATTCCATCAGGAAATGTTTACAGTGGACTCACATAGTCAGCGAACATAACGGACATTGATCCCAAACGGTTGCCTGACTAAGGGTTCTCACAGGGCAGGTCGGCAGCTCTTGTCCCATGTAGAGATGATAACGCAGGATCGGTACCAGGGTAGAGTGGTGCTGGGTACTATGCACAGCAGGCCAGATGCGGCCCTTTTTTCTGGATCGGTCCCTGGCAGGAATGAGGAAGAGAGGCTGCCCAAGTGAGACATGGAGTTCTTGGTGGCCTAAGCATAATTCAAATGGTAGTGACACTGGGCTTTTCCTGAGGGACTGAAGTTTCATCCAGCCCTGCCAGGTATAGTCCCTTTGTGTCTCAGAGAGGGAGGTGGCACTGAGGAAGTGTGGAATAAGTCATTTGAGTTTGCTAGGAGGAAATTTGATCACACGTTTCCTCCTTTGTCTTTTGTACCAAAAGGTTCCATCGTCACACGAGGTGGACAGTGAAGATGAGGAAAATATTTCTAGGCAAGATGGATTTCCAAACTCACCTCTTTTACCACAGCGTACACAAAAAAAAGGTAAAAAAAAAAAAAAAAAAAAGGTTTTTCAAAAAATATAAAAACATTTATGACAATAAAAATTGGTTAATTTGGGGGAACATATAGCCATTGCACCTCCATTCTGTGATTCTGTGGTTACAAGTAGGAATATTCCTGAATTTTATTTTCTCTGAAGATAAGTTACTCCACAATCAATCTAGATGTCCATTTTGTCATCTCTGTCAGCCCTGAGAGGACACATGGGGAACAGGGTAGGGGCTCAGACTCTGAAGCTCTCCACACTCTTCCCCTCTCCTCCTGGGTGCCTGGTGTTGCAAGGGCGGTTGCACAGTGGTCTCCATGGAATGAACTAGTGAGGTTAGCTGTCTTGTTCACTATGCAATTGGCAGTGCCTGGAGCAGGGCCTGGCCCACAGTAAGCTGTCACTAAAGGCCTGTTGGATGAATGAGTACATGGACATGTTTATAATACAACTCTAACTGTGCATTACCCACTGTCTGGCACAGTAAGAGAATTCAACGCATCATAGCAAAGGTAGG
Organism: Pteropus medius; assembly: GCF_902729225.1. Lineage (NCBI taxonomy): Eukaryota > Metazoa > Chordata > Mammalia > Chiroptera > Pteropodidae > Pteropus > Pteropus medius. The sequence goes on from NW_024349801.1 coordinate 1,356,689, forward strand.
GAATAGTTTTCAGATTCTTGCTCACAGATGTCATCCGCTTTTGCTTCTTTGGTCTCCATAGTGCCCTCCCACTGATGCTTTCTCTTTCTCCTCCACAGCCAAATGTGTCAAAAGACACATCTCCCCACACTCCCTTCCCTGACCTGACAGTGTCTCCTCCACCCACTCCATTTTGACTCTGCTTCTATTACTCCCCCAGACCAGTGACCTTCATACTGCCACACACGGTAGATGGTGTTCTGGCTTCACCTTATTTGACTTGTCAGGAGCATTCCACACAGATCATTTTTCCGCTATTTTAAAATAATCTCTCCCCTAGTTTCATGACTTCACGCTTTTCTTGTTTGCTCCTGCCTCTCAGGGGGCCCCTTCATTTCCTTTGCAGGCACATCTTCCTCTACCTGCCCATTAAATGTTGGAGTTCTCCAAGGCCCAGGCTAGGCCCTTCTCTCTACTCTTCTAAGTAATCACTCTCTGCCCTCCTGCTTCCAGTACCACTTAATCCATGTTATGTCCATCTTTCTTCTCCCAGCTCATGACCCCATGTAACTAGCTGCCTGCTGTTTGATTATTCCTTCACTCAGCCAGCAGATGTATGTATATAGATGGAGTGCCCACTATGTTTTGTCACCATGGTAGCAGCCAGAGCAATCTTTTCAAAACACGAATCTGGCAGTTTCCCCACCTAAACCCCACATACCCCCGTACCCTTTTTATTTGCATCTCTTTAGTGGTTTCCCACAGCCACCGAGACCTGCCAGGCCTGTCCCTGCTGACCATTCTCCAGCCACTCTGGTCTTCTTTTATTTCCTTGATTGCGTGATATCTCTCCTGCCACTGGGCCTTTGCACATGCTTTTCTCCTCCCTACCATCTAATAACGTCTGTTATATATAGACTTGTGTAAAGGGGTGGGGTGTGGCGTTGTATGTATCCTTGACTTTTTATATGTTCAAATATATTTGAAAGGAAACATACCCAACTGAGAACCTCTTGAGAGGGGTAGGGTTCAGAGGACAGTTTTGATTTCTGTATTGTTAGAATTTTTGACAGCATGAACATAGTCATGTAGTGTGACTTTTCTTTCTATAAAAATTTGAGAGCACCTGGCATGGCATCTCGTATGCAGTAGGATGCCCAATGTAAGAAACCTTTGTTGTTATTTTAATAGTTTATACCACCTTCCTGTAGAGTTTGTATGAATGAGAAGGGTGAAGACTCTGGAAATCTTTCTGAGAAGTGACAAATGAGAAAAGAAAATGAAATATATATGCAGAGCCAAATGAACTGCATATACATTAAATACCAAAGTGAACTTAGGGTGATATAAATTCCAAGTTTAATCTTCATTGGGTTCTTTTTCTGAAAAGCTGATGACTGAGATAAAATAGAGATCATTATTTTCTTTGCAAAAATAGGCTTATTGCCCTTTAAAACCTTTTTATCATAAGTTTTCAAACGTGTTGAAAAGTAGAGAGAATAGCAAAATGAATTTCCATGTACTCATCACCCACCTCCTACAACTGTCAGCATTTTACCATTTTTCTTCATTTAATCCCCTGCCCCTCCCTAACTTTATTTTGTGAAGAATTTAAGAGGGACATAGAGGATTCCATTAAATATGAAAGCAGTACAGCTGATGTAACATTGTAAGATACCAAATCAAAACTATTGTAAAAGAATTATTTAAAATGTAAATTCTTTCTGTTTGTATTAGTTTAAATATTTAGTCATCAGAAATTTATTCAGCATCTACTATGTGCCAAAACAATGGCGCCACAGGCCCTTTCCCTCACATTCTAGTTGCAGGGAAGGATGTGCAGATGGAGAGCTGCCTGGGTGCTAAGGCAGGCGGTAGAGGCGGGCACGAGAACCAGAGGCAGTTAATGTTGTCTGCTGGTCGTAGAAGGTGGCAGAGAGAGGAGGTTTCATTAGGCTGGACTTGGAAGAACTGGGTAGGATTTCATCTGGTGCCCCAGTCCAGGCTGCCCCGGGATACTTGATCAAAAGCAGATTGGTTCAAAACAATGGATCAAGATGACTTTTTTGGTCAAGATTAAGCTCCTCGTTGATTAGTTGTTCAAGCATTGGTAATTATAATGAACTGGGAAGCATATATATCATCTTTTATGCATCTTTAAGCATTTTTTGTCTGCCTTTCTGAATTCTATAGGTTTTTTCTACTTGTTGCTTCTAAAAAATTTGTTTTTAATTTATTTTCAGCCAGTTATTTCTGCCCTGCAAATTAATTGTGGAAAGTTAAAAGCAACCAACTTTTAAAAAGTTGAAAGTTCAGCTTTTCACCACAATAGAGGGTACAGGCAAACTGGGACACAAGGTCGCCCTGTTCACGGAGTATCTTAATCACGAATGTGTATTCGTAAATTGAAAATGAGTTGCTGGGCAAGATTTGTTTTCATCTATGTCACTGAGGCAGTTTGCCTCCAGGAACAATTACTTTTTTACCAAGTCAGATGTTACTTCCCACCAGGGTAGGCCGAGCCTTTTTGGGGAATGGCGGGTGGAACATGTGGAGAGAACACAGGGCGGGCCTATGTCGGAGATGTGGGAAGGAGCCCTGCATGGGAAGGGCTCAGAGTCACGCTGAGGAGTTTGGCCTGAGATCTGCAGTACTGTGAGCCATTGAAGGTGCTCAGGGATGAGCGGGGTAGACAGAGATGAGCAGTTGAGAGTCGGGTGCCCGGCCTTGCTGCAGGACCAGCTTGCCATGTGACCTTGCAAAGCCTGTCCCCACTCCAGGCCTCATTTAGCTCCTCTGTAGAAGGTAAGTTTCTGTGATTGTATTCTCTCCCGAGTTGTCAAATGTCTTCATTTGCTTTAAATTTTTTTCTCTCTTTTTTTAAATCAGATGGTCAACACTCTTTTCTGAATTTAAAGGTAAGATTAGTTTTTTAAAAATTGATTTTTCTCAACAGATAGAATTTCCACCATAATTTTTAAACATCTTTTGTGATTTGTGGGGAAACAAATCTTCCCTTGAGCGTTCTTTCCCATCGAATGTTTCTTTTGGAATACTTTAAAACCATGAAGAAACTCATATTTGCCATTTCATTTTGTTTAAAAATGAAAGTAATATATTGAGAGGTTAGAAATCACAAAATTTGTAGAATGAATAGACACTAACTAATTTGCAAACGTAGAAATAGTTCTAACTTGTTTTTAGTTGTGCCGTGTCATAAGAATTTAAAAATTAAACATTTCTCAGTAGAGTTAATTTATAACCATATCTACTTTTTCAGCATAAATTAGGAACTTAATATCAGACTGATGTGTAATGAACAAAAGTTCAAAGCCTCTACTTTCCTCTAAGTTTTGTGTTAAAAGCAAGATCTCATACTCTTTTCTTAGCACCTTGAAAACATGCTTTTCTGCAATTTATGGGGTCTTTTTGCATATCCCAAGGAGAAAGGCCCAGTTGGAGTTTGCTTTGTGCATCTCTGCTCACCTCTTGCAGCCATAGCACGTACTTTAGAATGTGAACTGATGGCCTGTTATTCATGAGACCTGCATATAAAGACTCAGTGACTGAACTCAGGGGCAGAAAGGCAAGAAGAAAGTTCAAACAGATGATGCTAAGATTATTATTATTATTTTTTAAAGATTCTTAATTCATTACTCTTACTTTTTTTTTTTCTCCTAGGATGAAAAACCGCCATTGCGTGAAAAACCTCCACCATCCCCAGGTATTTGCCTTTTGAATTTCATTATGATTGAAAAGGTTATAGTTTTACAGACTACCTAGTATAATCTCATCTAAAATAAAGATCACTTTTTTTTCCTGTAAAGACTACTGCTTTTGTCCTATTACTGGAATTGGGAAAATATAGCAATTGTTGAGCTTCTGTCTTTGCCGCAAAAGAGAAGATCTAAACATTCAAACATTGGTTGGTGGATGTATGTCCCTGTGGGATGTTCTTAGGCGTGAGAAGGGTGGGTATATGCAAATAAGGGCTCTGCTCAGGGGCTGGAGACAGAGTATGAGATACTTTCTGGGATATTCTCCCCTAGACTGTTTGGGGAGCTTCAGTAGCTTTCAAAGTGAATTTTGTAATTTTTGTCTATTGTGTCTGACATCGCTAGTATGAAAATCATATTGAGTATCAACACTTTTAAGTCTACTCTCCATGTAGGATTGACTTAATTTTCTCACATTCTATCTTGGTATTTTTGGTGCTCTATTGTGGAATTCATTTCTTAGTTTTTGGAGACTGGATATATGTGTATTAGGGGTGAGGGGAGGCAGTCTGGAGCCACCAGTCCCCTCCCTAGCCTTTGCCTGCCCCCTGGGGCATGTGCTGAATTTACTCTCCAGAGCTACCAGCCCTCCTATCCTTGTCTGAAGCCTTGCTTGTTTCCACCTGCATGTGGAGGCATGCCGTGGCCAGGGAGCCCATTGTGGTTCTCACCTCCTTTGACCTCTCTGAGCATATCTCCCCAAGAAACACCTCTCTGTTTTCCTCCAATCTTTCTTGCTGTTCTTTTGTGATCTCTAGTAGTCACCCTTCTCTGGTGCCTTCAGGTACTGTCCACATGCTGGTGGCTCTTGTCTCTTCAGCTCAGGCTGCCTTCAGAGCTTTGGGTCTGTGTCCTAAACTGAGCTTACTTTCCCTTGCTCCACTCATGTTCATTGTCTAGCTGAGTGTCTTCCAAAGCACAGATTCTGGTGCTCATCCTTGATTTACCCCACTCTCGCTGCCCACACCCTGCCAGCCATTGTGCCCTGTCGGGTTTAGCCCTTGAATCTTGCTCTTTCATGTTCATTTCTTCTGTCCTCACTTAGTGCTGCCCCTCTGGAGCCCCTCTGTGCCGGGCCTCATTCCAAGTCACTTTCTTTATAGCTGGCCCAAGGGGTCCGTCTGAGAGTAGGGCCTCTCCTTTTTCACACCTCTGCCTAAAAGCTCCTCTGGCTCCTGGTGACCTCCACTCTGCATATTATGACATAGAAGGTCCTCCTCTGGTTTCTGCCCCCCCCACTCCCTCTCTTCCTGTCACCCCCTGTAGTCTTGTCAGACAACTCATTCTTTTCTATACATCTCTTTCCAAGGCCCAGAGAACATAGCATGAGATCTGACATGAAGTAGTTGCTCACATAGTTTTTCAAAGAAAGTTTCATGTAATTTTTATGTAAAATTGTAAATATCAGTTAATATTTTAAAACTTTTTCCCTGAACCTTTTCAGATATAACTGGTAAAACACGTCAACGATGGATAGAAATCACCAAAGAAAAATTTGAGGAATTAAGAGAAGAAAATTTGCATCTGAACAGTACAAACCAAACCCTTACTTTTGAACTTAATCTAGTAAAACAAGCAATGAAAGAACTACAATTAAAACTTAAAAGAACAGAGAAAGAAAATATAAAGCTGAAAGAGGCTGAGAAAGCATCCTCTGAGGAAGGTGGGGACAGCTACACAGTTCTTTTGTTAAAGGAACAAACAGAACTTATTTTCATATTTATTTTGAGAGTTAATATTTTAGGTTGGAGTATTTGTTGATATTAATGTTGATATTTCATGTTATAACATTTTCATCATTAATCTTATATTTGTTGAAATTTGATTTTATCTGTATCATTATGTCATGCTAAAGAAATTCCAATACTTCTGGAATTTGATCCTTAAGATAATAACATACATATCTTATCAGTTATCCTTCTGAGCAGCATATAAAAGTGCATTTTTTACCATGTACTTACCAATGATGAGGATTTTTCATCATTTTTCTTGCTAATTTGGTAGGCATACAAGAAAAAGGAATCCCATTTTAATTTGTATTTTTTTATTATTGATGAGCTAAAGTTTTTTCTTTTTTTTCATATCTTTACAGTTCATTTTCTTTTTTATAAATTTTCACAATTTAAATTGAGATGCATGGCTTTTTCTCATTGGTTTGTAGGAACTCTTTACATATTAAGGATTTTAGCCCTTGTCATGTACATAGATATTTTTTCAGTTTGTTGATAATTTAACAATCTATATGATATCTCTTTTTTATGACTTATGCCTTGGTGTCAGGTCCTTTTGACCTCTAAGTTTATGTAAATATTCACTAATGTTATCTCTATACATTTATCTATTTATGCAAGACAAATATTATGGCCTGAAGAAAGATGATATAGTTTTCTTCATACCCACTCTATATATTTCTTAAGCACATTTATTTCTAGATACTTTGCATTATTTATGTTATTACTTTGTGGGATCTGTTTTCTGTTATGTTTTCTAATAGGCCACTGCTATTATTTGGGAAGGTTCTTAGCTCTGATAAAATTTCCATTTATTCTGTATGATTTGCCACAAGCTTCCAAAATCGTGTTGACTATCGAGGGTTAAAAAATTTAGAAACTTTTATTCATTTATACCTATATATTTGTCATTCACTGCCTCTGTGAACCTAAAAGGAAAAAAGAGCAGATTATTAGCAATTTATATAAAATCTTAATCAGTTTGTTACAAGTTCTTATAATTTTTTTCAATAGTTGCTGCACCTGAATTACTTTATCTAAGAAAACAAGCTCAAGAACTGGTGGACGAAAATGATGGGTTGAAAATGACTGTCCATCGTTTGAACGTGGAATTGAGTAGATATCAAACAAAATTCAGGCCTTTATCCAAGGAAGAGGTAATGTTTCCAATGAAGAAAGTTTTCAGATTTTTTTATCTTTCCTGTTGAATTTATTTCCAACCATGAGAAGTTCATATTTATTATAGTTTGTTACAAAAGACACATACAAGCATAGTCTTTCTAGGAACCTTTCTGTTTCCTTCTTCTCTCCTTCCCTCCTTCCCTCCTTTTCTTCTTTTCTCTCTCCCTTTCTTCTTCCCTTCCTTCTTCTGTTTTCTCATAACAAAGGCAGTAAAGGTTCTTTGTAAAAACTTGGGACAATACAGAAGTTTATATAAAGTAAAAGTGAAAGTCCATGTCAGCTGCTCCAGTCTCAGTCCCGTTCCTCAAATTTACAGCTGTTGTTTGTCAATGCACTAACTTTCAAGAGAAAGCAGACTAGTTTTAACAAGCCTCCAAATCACCTACCTCTGATAACCAGTGGGACTTGTATTCACAAGTCCCATACAGGACTATAACAAACAAAGAAGCAATTTTTAAATGGGCTCAGGAGCACCACCCCCCTCCCCCCACACACACACACATACACTCACCCGCACGGCTCTACACCCAGGCTCAGCACAAAGAAAACAGGCAAAAACGACCATCTTCCAGTTTTTCCCTGGAAGGGGTATAGCTGCTTACTTTTCCAGCTTTTGCCTGAGGGTCTGGATTTTGCTCAGCCCGCGTCTAGGCGCTGACTGCAATAACCTTCCTTGGAACATTGGTGGGTCTTGGTATACCCTCAACTACTGGGAACCACTAAGAACAAAGACAGTGGACAATCACAAAGGTTTGAAGGGCAAGTAGGAGCTCCAACCAGGCTGATGAGGTTCATCTCATATAAGAGACCATTCTGTCAAGATTGGAAGAGAAGGCTATATTAGCCAATGTGCAAAAACCAAAACAAAGTCAAGGAAAATGAAGAGAAAAAAGAATACGTTTCAAACGAAAGAACAAAATAAATCTCCAGAAACCACCCTTAATGAAATGAAGATAAGTGATTTACTCAATACACAGTTCAAAATAAGTCATAAAGATGCTCATCAAAGTCAGGAAAACTGCATGAACAAGTGAGAATTTCAACAAAGAGACAGAAAATATTTAAAGAATACCAAACAAATCATAAAGTTGAAGAATACAATAATTAAAAAATTCAACAGAGGGGTTCCACAGCAGACTAGAGCAAGTAGAAGAAAGGATCCACAAACTCGAAGACAAGGCAATGGACTTCATTCAATCAGAGGATTAAAAAGAAGAAAGAACAAAAAAGAGTCAAGGTAGTTTAAGGGATTTATGTAACACCATCAAGCAGCAGAATATACCACATTATAGAGGTCTCAGAAGGAGAAGAAAACGACAGAAAGCTTATCAAAGAAATAATAGCTGAAAACTTCCCTAACCTGGGGAAAGAAACAGACATCTAGATTTAGGAAGTCCAGGGTACCAAATGAGATTAAACTAAAGAGACCTACACCAAAACACAGTATCATTAAATTGTCAAAGTTAAAAATTACCTTGAGATAAATGAAAATGGAAGCACAACATACCAAAACTTGAGGGATGTAGCAAAAGCAGTTCTGAAGAGAAATTTATAGCAATAAATATGAATGTTAAGAAAAAGATCTCATACAACCTAAGTTTACACCTCAAGGAACTAGGAAAAGGAGAACTTTGGAACTAAGCCTAAAGTTAATAGAAGGCATAAAATAACAATCAGAGCAGAAACAGATAATATAGAGACTAAAAAGACAACAGAATAGATCAATGAAATTTAAGAGCTGGTTTTTTGAAAAGATAACCAAAACCGACCAATCTTTAGCTAGACTAAGAAAAAAAGATTCAAATAAATAAAATTAGAAATAAAGGAAGAGTCTACAGCCATGCTTACCCTGAACAAGCCCAATCACATCTGATCTCGGAAGCTAAGCAGGGTCAGACCTGGTTAGTACTTGGATGGGAGACCACCTAGGAAGACTAGGTGCTGTAGGCGTATAAAATAAAATAATAAGGGATTGTAAGCTGACAGGGTCCTAGCAATCTGTAAGGTCAACCGAGGGTTGCCTTACCTAAAAAATAAATTAAAATTAAAATTAAAAAAAAGGAAGGAAGAGACATTACAACTGGTAACACAGAAATACTAAGGATCATAAGAAACCACTGTGAACAATTAAGACTGAATCATAAAGAATTAGAAGTTCTGAACAGACCTATTACTAGTAAGGAGATCGAATCGGTAATCAAAACCCCTTAACAAAGAAAGGTCCAGGACCACATGGATTCCCTGGTGAATTCTAAAGGAAAAGTAATATCAGTTCTTAAAATTTTCCAAAAAACTGAAGAGGAAGGAAGACTTCCAAATTCATTTTACAAAATCAGCATTACTTTGATAGCAAAACCAAGTAAGAACACTAAAGAGATTACAGGCCAATATCCCTGTTGAACAGAGATGCAAAAATCCTCAACAAAATATTAGCAAACCGAATTTAACAGTACATTTAAAGGCTCATACACCGTAATCAAGTGTGATTTCCTCAGACGCAAAGATGATTCAACATATGCAAGTCAATAAATGTGATACACCACATTAAATGGAGAGTAAAAATCACGATCATTTCAATAAATACAAAAAAAAGCATTTGACAAAATTCAACACACTTTCCTGATAAAAACTCTACAAACAGTAGAAGAAGCACGTCAATAGGGTCTGTATACGACAAGTTCACAGCTAACATCATACTCAACAGTAAAAAGCTGAAACCTTTTCCTGTAAGATCAGGAATAAGACAAGGATGCCCATTCTCATTACTTTTATTCAACATAATACTAGAAGTCCTAGCCAGGGTAATTAGGCAAAAAAAGATGTAAAAGCCATCCAAATCAGAAAGGAAAAAGTAAAATTGTCTCTGTTTGCTAATGTCTTGATATTATATATAGAAAATCCTAAAACTCTACCAAAAACTGTTAGGACTAATAAAAAAAAAATTCAGTATAGTTGTGGGTATAAAATCAATATACAAAAATACGTGTGTTTCTATACAGTAACAACAAATTATTGGAAAAAGATATTAAGAAAACCCATTTAAAGTAGCATCACAAAAAATGAAATATTTCAGAATAAATTTAACAAAGGAGGTGAAAGATCTGTACACTGAAAATTATAAAACATTGATGAAAGAAAGAAGACACAAATAGAAAGATATTCTATTGTTCATGGATTGGAAGAATTAATGTTAAAATGTTTATACTATCCAAAGTGGATCTACAGATTCATTGCTATCCCTGTTAAAATTCTAATGATATTTTCCACAGTAATAGATAAAACAATCCTAAAATTCATATCGAACCGCCAAAGACCGAGAATAGTTAAAGCAATCCTGAGAAAGAACAAAGCTGGAGGCATTACACCTGATTTCAAACTATATTACATGGCTATAGTAATCAAAACAGTATGATATTGGCATAAAAACAGATACATAGATCAAGAGAACAGAATAAAGGGCCCAGAAATAAACCCATGCATATGTGATTAGTTTATTTTCTATAAAGAAGCGAAGGATATACAGTGAAGAGAGGACAGTCTCTAATAAATAGTGTTGGCAAAGCTGAATTCTCTCAAGTGACAGAATGAAACTGAATCCCTGTCTTACGCCATACACAAAACTCAGCTCAAAATGGATTAAAGACTTGAATGTAAGACCTGAAGGCGTGAAACTCCTTGACATTGGCCTTGACAATGTTTTTTTTGTATTTGATACCAAAATGCGAAAATAAATGGGACTACCTCGAAATAAGAATCTGTACAGCAAAGGAAACCATGAACAAAAGGGGAATCCCTGGAATGGGAGAAAATATTTGCAAACACATGTTCAATAAGGGTTTAATATACAAAATATATGAAGAACTCATGTAACTCAATAGCACAAAAACAAATAACCCAGTTTTTAAAAAGGGCATAAAACCTGAATAGCAGTTTTTCCAAAGAAGACATACACATGGCCAGTAGGTACATGTAAAGGTGTTCAACATCACTAATCATCAGAGAAATGCAAATCAAAACCACACAGAGATACCACCTCATACCTGTTAGAATAGCTATTATCAAAAAGACAAGATAACAAATGCTGGTGTGGGTATGAAGAAAAGGGAACCTTGAACATTGTTGGTGGGAGTGTGAACCGGTAGTCGCAATGGAAAACAGTATGGCAGTTCCTCAGGAAATTAAAACTAGAACTACCGTGCGATTCAGCAATCCCATTTCACATATATTCAAAGGAAACAATATGTTGAAAATATGTCTGTACTCCCATGTTTTATGCAGCGTTATTCACATTAGCTAAGATAGGGAGATACTTGTTTCCATTGTCCAATGAATGGATAAAAAAAATGTGATACATATGGTTTATGATCTATATGTATGGTTTGTATTTATATATATACACATATATATCATGGAATGTTCAACCTTCAAAAAGAAGGCAATCCTGCCATTTGCTACAACATAGATGAACCTGGAGGACATTATGCTGAGTGAAATAAGCTAGACAAATACTGCGCAGTATCACATATGTGGACTCTTTAAAAAAAAAAAAAAGTTGAACTCATAAAAACAGGTGAAATTTGAATATAGCCTGTAGAGTGGAACGTAGGATTGTATTCGTTGTTGATTTCTTGATTTTTGTGATGGTACTGTGGTTGAGTAAATGAATATTTTTGTTTTTAGGAAATACACACTGAAGTATTGGAAAGGGGACATTATACCTGCAAATCACTCTCGAATGTTTCAGAAGAAATTTTTCTGAAAATTTCTTGCACCTACAATATACATATAGATGCATAGATTGCTGATGAGTTGTCTAGATTAAAAACATCTAAGGCTTGAAATTTGTAGCCTAATTGGTCTTCAAACTGTGTTTTGTTCTTAGAGCATAAATATTGACGGCCTCCCATCACAGGGCCCTGTACCACCCTGGTTGGTAAGTGAAAGTTATTTGATTTCAGGCCCATATTGTCTGGGCTATATTCGAATAGCAATTGAAATCCATTCCAAATTAAGTGTATTTTCTCACCTTTTTAAAAATTTCTTGACTGTGGTTAGATGTAAGAAATATATTAACCTTCTTTACTCCATTATCTTCAGTTGGATGTAAAGTATCTGTCACCCTTGTTGCTGGCTTATGAAGACAGAATGAAGGAGAAGGATGAGCTCAATGCCACCCTTCAGGTAGGTTGGCAAATGTCTCAGAAGAGACAAAGTTTACGAAAATAAGACTGTTTCAGACTTTGAAGAAACAGTTTGAAGGTAAGTATGTCCAACATTTAATGGCTACTCAAATGCGTGTTAAAGGAAGGAAGGAGTGTAGCCAGGCTAGGAGAGAGGTAAAGAAGGAAGAGGGGAGGCAGGAAGGAGTGATCAGCGGAGCAAGATGGGTGGGTGGGACACCTGGGGGTGGGACATGGAGGGTCTGGGGGGTGCCGCATTGGAAGGTTCCCAGGCAGGCAGCCCCACGTGGGCTGGGATCTGGGGGAGCAGAGAAGGCAGCAATGGGAGGCACTTCTTTCCTGCTACTTTGCCACTGTGAACACCACTGTTAGAAGGGACATTTGGGCAGACAGGGAAAGGTAGTAAGCCAGGTGTGTTTTAGGCAGACTTGGATGCTTCTTAATTCCAGGGAAGTCCTATTATTGAGCTGTCCTGGGAAGCATTTTGAGGAAATGAGGTGTTTATTCATTTCTACTTTGTTCACCTGTTTTATGGGAATGGCTTCTGGAAGCCGGACTTATTTTAATTGCACAGGAGATGAAGGCCGTTCTGGGTCGTGGATACGTCCACACCTCGTCGTGCCACATGCCGCTGTGTTCCTCATTTTAGTGGCTGAAGAAATCTGGAAGTGGAAGGATCCAGGGGGAGAAGTGTTGGTTTTTCTGGGATCCCTAGTTGGAAGGGTCTCAAGAGTCATCCAGCCTGTTACTACACTGTCCTGTGTAGAGGGCGCATGTTATGTGATTTTGGACCTTTTCTTCTAGACTTCTTTTTGGACAATTATTTAAGAGGATGAATTAATCTTACACTAATTGGTGAACTGTCAATCCTATTAATTAATAAGATTACTAACTCAGTGCTCCTTCTAAAACAAGGGTCAAGAAACATTTTCTGTAAGGGCCACTGAGTGAATAGTTTCGGCTTTGCGGACCCCGCAGTCGGTCTCTGCAACTACTCAGCTCTGCGTTGTAGCATGAAGCAGCCATAGTCAACATTAAACAAATGGGCCTGTCTGCATTCCGGTAAACCTCTACTTACAAAATAGGCAGCTGACCTGTGGGCTTTAGTTTGCCTGACTCCTGTTCTGAAAAAGAGCCGGTGGACTACCAGCTAGTGGGAGTGTGCCTGGGCAGGAAGGTGATGGAGAGAAGTGGCTGTTTTAAGTTAAACAGGTTTAAGCATAAATGTCTGATCGCTGGGGAGAAGTAAATTTAGAAGCATCGCAGAATAAATGTTGGCACCTGAGCTTCTCACCGAAGGATAGCACAAGTCCTTTTTATCTAAAAAGCTCCATTTTAACCTCCAAAGTCTTTAAACGAAGGAAAAATTAGCGTTTACAGGCACCTCTGCTTTTCTTATCCCCCGTTTTATCTGTTCAGGTACTTGCCAGGAACAGAAAAATGTTCTGAAATTAGGAATTGAAAGTGTAAAACCTGACGTTCGGTGTCCTTTTCACACAGCTTCGTAGATGTCCCGTGTTTCCTCACTAGACCGAGAGCACTTGGCGCTGGTCCCGCGTTCCAGGCTGTCTGTCTGTTACTGTGAGACTTTGCTAAAAAGCTATTAGCATTTGATTTTAGCCACAGCAACAGCACTAGAGCTAAGAAGTATAGATATGTGTGTGGATTACAAGTTACATGCATTTTATTTCAGGAGGAAATGAGAGTGTTCAGGATGCGAGTCCAAGAAGTGGTGAAAGAGAACGAAGACCTGCACCAGCAGTTGATTAAGAGCGGGACTCTCACCAGTGAGGAATGGCAAGTGGGGTTGCGGTTCTGGTATTGTAACTAATCAAAAATAATAATAATAGGAATACATTTTATTAAACAAATACATTTTCTTTTTCAAACTAAAATATTTTAAGGGAGCATTTCTAAGAAATTAAGATACAGTGAAATCCTAGTAGTTTACTCTAAACTTGTATTTTAAATATTTAAAAATTCTAAATAGGTTTTTAAACCTGCAATATATTTGCTATCCCCATTTTTATTTCCCGAGGTTGTATTTTTCTATGGTGCTTTTCTCATCCCAAACCTGTTGGGTCACATCCTTTCTCAGACCCCTCCAGGCGCTCCCAGGGCTTTAGAACAGAAAGCCCAGCACGAGGCCCTGCACAACCGGCTTTGCCCTCAACCCTGTCCTGTCCTTTCTCTGCAGGCCTTTCACTCCCTGACAGCTCTGTGCTGCTCACATCTGTCCTGTTGCTGTCACTGCTCCCTCCTTCTTCTGCTCTCCCACCTATCCCTTAGGGCCCCTTGCAAATGACCTGGTCAGTAGTTCTCCCTTTTGGCAGAGTTATTTGCTCTCTTATTTCAGTTACTGACATAGCCCCAGACACATGCCCTCTTGATACCTACCACACAGTGCCGGCCCGTGTGTCCCTCTTCTCCTTTGTGAGCTTCTCGAGGGCAGGGGCCGTGTCCTGTTCTTCTACACAGCAGCAGCAAATGCCTGTTCGGTGAATTCAAGAAAGCAGATGTCGCCAGAAGTCTAAAGGCAATATGCAGGCAAGGCTAGGAAAGCAAAAACTATTCAGATATATCTTTTCTGCCTTGGGAAGGTGTGTTATGTTTAGTATTTTTTAAATGGGTTAACATCACTGACAAAAATTAAATATGTTCCATATGTGATATTCAGAAATTTGGAATCGAGTCAACAGCATTCTTACTGATAGATCGGTTCTTTCTAAGTTTATGGTCACAGATGACTCACTTGGGACTGGCCTAGGCACTACTGTATCTTGGTGCACTGTGGCTTCCCCTGTTGAACGTGGATTTTCTTCTGTCAGGTGTCCTAGTGTGTCTCCCTTCGAACCCTCCTTGAGTAGCTTCTGGAAAGCAGGTCAGTTAGACTGGGCCTCACGTGCCTCCAAGAGTCCTCGTGAGAACCTGGAACCTCAAATTCTTACTCTAACCTTGTATATAGCTGTAAGTCAAACCTATTTACTTTTTTCTTAACAATATATAAAGTAAAGAGAAGAAAGACAGATCCACTTTCAAATCCATATGCCCAGTGTTCCCCAATGCCATGTTTATTGGCGTTTGAAATTTGCACGCTGCTCTGGTGTGGAGGCTTGTGCTATTTGAGGGAATGGTTAGGTCTGTGCAGTGCCTGTTGAGATCCCCCTGACCGGCCTTGGGATTTACTGCCCTCCATCTGGCGGAGGGGTCCTGGGCTGTGGAGCATCACCCTCCTGAAGCCCCTCACAGTCGTGCCCTCCCCTGCCTGCGTCTCCTTGGCTGCTGCTCCCTGCACCTGCACAGGTGTGAGGCACAGTACATTCCTGCCACATCCTCGGGCACACTGACTTCACACTTCAGCAAACACTTTCTCCTTAGTTTCAAATGAAGTTTGGGGACCTTCTGGGCTGCAGCTAAACTCTACATTTCTTCTCCTGACTTCCCCTGACCAGCTGGGGAACCCCAGTCTCCATTTGTGCTAAACTAAATCTGAGGTTTTCAACTCTGGTAGGAATAGGTGATCCCTGAAAAGAAGGAAGGGAAGAGAAGAAAAAAAGGAAGGAGAAAAGGAGGGAGAGAGGAAAGACGGGAGGTAGGGGGAAGAAAGTATGTCTCATAAGAAAGTCCAAAACTAAACAAAGTGGAGCTGCTGTGCGTGCGGCAGAAACGAGGAGGCTGGAGCCGACTGGCCCGGGTGAGCTTCCTTCCTGGGCGGATGACGGCCCCCTCCCTCCCGCGGCTACCAGCCACCTCCAGCGTGCCTGGGAGCTAGTGCACAGCCACTGTCAGAGTGAAGTCATGGTGTCATAGCTTGATCTCTTTCATCTTTTTCTCCTTCCTCCACCTCATTTTTGAGTCGAAAGTGGAAAATTGAGATAATTTACTGGTTTACAGTGTACTTTGGGTGGTAAACATTGATCTAGATTTCTAAGTTCCCTTCAGTGCATTCTGATTGGAATTTGTAATCATGAAGGTTGAGCTGAGCTAGAATTGACTTTGCGCTGACTGGAAGGAAGGGGTTTGCTCCTTCAGTGAGATTAGGCTGGGGAGCCTTAGTGCAGTCTAAGAACTGTCCAAAGGCTTTTAACAAAGCTATTGTTTTTTTGACAAATATGCTACTGATTACAGTGACTATTTTTGATTTTTTAATTAAAATGGAACTTTCTAAACTCTCTAAATATATTTCATGCTTGCTTCAAAGTAATCCAGTGGGTGGAGGGATTGGAGGTTTATATAGATGAAAAAAGACTGGCCATTTGATAATTGTTCAAGCTGAATGTTGTACATGGAAGTTTATCATTCTATTCTTTCTACTTTTGCATGTGTTTGAAATTTTACATATCAAAAAGTCACTGAAGTTCACAATTCAAACTTCATTACTGTCCTCCCCCCCATTTAACACAAATGGAAAGATTAATTATGTTAATAACATGTTGAGCATTAAACATGTCCAGATATTCATTACCTACAACACACCAATTGCTTTCTTTTAGACTCGAGTGTCTCTGTAATCACTCAGTACCTGAACGGCAGTATTTAACTCTGTAAATCAATCGTAGGCATCAGCTTCAGGCTCAGGCAGAACTGGTTTTAGAGGAAAACAGGTTGTTGATAGAGCAGTTGGAGATCCAGCAGAGAAAAGCCAAAGACACCCACCAGGAGCGCCTCCAGGAAGGTGAGCCGTCTTTCCAGTGAGTAATGGCAACGCTGTGGCGTCATCGTTGTGTCATTTTACACTTGAACCCCCCTCCTGATAGCGTCCCCCCCTTCGAATTGAAAATAGAGAAAATCATGTTTTTAAGAATATATTCTTTATTGAAATAGAGCTGTTCATGTTATAACATACCCAGCCCTGACCCATATGCATCGATTGCTTTCTCTCAGACTCCACCGTGTCTCTCTAATTATTCCATATATTTTGTAAATCAGTTATTAAGTGACGGCTTTAGACTCAGCAGAACTGTTTTTAGGGGAAATAATGCCATATAAATGGGAAAAATCATGTGAGGTAAGTATTTGAAAGAACACCAGGATCTGTACCCGAATGTTTGCTGAATGAGTACAGATGGGGAACCACTCAGTCTCCAAACAATTTCTCTGTGTTCTTGCCCATCCTCCAGCTGTGGGTGCTGTCAGAGGTTAAATCTCTGTCTGATGCCTTCATGAGCGACCCCTCTTCTTGTGTGTCACTCTCTGCCCCTAGGAGCCTCACAGCATGTGACAGTGAACTTTGAAGTCAGCCAGACTGAATCATTTCTTCCACTTTGATTAAAACTACAACTTATAGTGGCATTTCTTCCTTTTGCTTTACTGATTTTTTTTCTTGTGAAGAATAACATAGGACAGGAGGCTGAAATACAAGCTGTCTTGCTCAAGCCAATGGAACTTTCTTTTCAGTTTTACCTTCTGCGCCCACTCCCCTTTCCACACTGTGGAAGAGTTAACTGCCAGCCTCTGCCGCTGCGAAACTATGAGGCTAGCACTTCACTGGTTTCTGTTAGCCAGGTCATGTTTAAGAGTGAGAGCACTTCTCAAAGAGTCGAGCAGAACTGTCTCCTCCACAGGATGTCCCCACTCCCAGTGAGGCCCCCCTAGACTTTGCATGGTACAGAAGTATTTGCCCTTACTCTGGCACTTTTTGTGGTGGTGGTGAGGGTTTGGAGAGAGAGTATTGTTAAGAGTATCTGTTTTGTTTTTCAGTTTCTAAGCTGCTGTCTGCTTTCAAGCTTAGATATGGCAGGGAAAATTAATTTCATATTTATTGGGCTTAATTTTCTCAAACATAGCATATCTGAACAGGTATGATGATTCTTATCATGTGACAGGAAGGTCAGCTTTTTGGCCTGTGTGATTTAGTCAGCTGCCTATCTGATTTTCCCATTTCCCAGAAACGGTTATTCATTTTGATCAGCTAAACGTTTGTATAAAGTAGAAGAGTTTAACGTTTTATGCTATAATACTTCTATATATTAGTTTCAATACATGCCCAGTCAGTATCTTATTATTACATACTGCCATGTCACATAGGATGAAATATGTATGACTTACTTTGGATCCAGGACATAAAACATAAAAACTTAATGAGGAAAGGGAAAAAATAATAAATTTGGGCCTTAGTGTATGTTACCTAACAGAAAGAGTTCGTCCACCTGGCACTAGCAGAGCCAGACACTGAACACTGAGAACTTCAGTGGAGAAAAATTGGCCGTTTCATTATGAATGGCGCCGCCCAGGAGACTGGGAAGTTAATGCTTGAAAGCCCAAACTCCCCGAGATGGTTTATAGCCAAGGGGTTTTATAGAGCAAAATCATGAGTCATCATGAGTAAGGAGTTTGAGGTCCTGGGTCAAGAGTGAAGTAAGGACAGTAAATCATAATTTCAAGATCACGAGGTCAGCTTTTGTTTCCCTCAGTCTTGTTTCATGGGGATGTGGCCAGGGGTTGTTCCACTTTAGGGCTCAGGAGCTGAAACACAACTTAGGCCATGATGGATGCTCTCCTTAGCTTAACAGAAACCCGTACCCTGTGACCCTTAGTGAAGGTACAGCCATTGTTTGTGGGCAGGGCCTTAATGACTAATAAGGCAAAGGGCTAAGACTTACAGGCAGTGCTGTAAAGAAACTGCTTGGAGAGCTGGGGCTACATGTTAAATAAAATTATACATTAAGTCAGGACCCTCGGTTTCATTTGGCCATATTTGATGTCCTTGAAAATCCTGCAGTCTTAGGGATAACCTCATGATGTATGCTTGCATACCTGCATGTGACTTAAGGCCTCAGTCTTTGAAAGTTAGTTCCTTGAAGACTGGAATCATGTCTTGTTAAATATTGTACATTTAACAATAATATCAAGATATTGGACCATAGTAAGAAAGTGTATATTTAATGAACGCTTAATATAGGGACAGTAATTTCTAAGTACAAGTCCTTTGGTATTAATTTATAAATCACCAAAAGATTTTTAAAAGATAATTTTTATAAGCCAGCTCTCATTATTACATAGTAATCAATAATTATGTTTTATTGAGTCTCCTGTACCAAGTCTTTATCCATCTGTTCTGTTTTTCAGTTTCTAAACTGACTAAACAGCTAATACTCCTGGAGACTAAAACACAGAGCCAAGAAAAGGAGCTAACTGAAAACAAGGAGCAATTGGAAAGTTTACGTACCAAATGCCAAGAACTAAAAACACAGTTGGATGGCAAAATTGCAATGAAAGTTCATGCTTCGATTGTGAATGAGTTAAAAAGGTAAGGATTTAATGTCTTTTCAAGTGTCGACGCATCACCATGCCTGTTGTTACAGGCAGAATGGACAGAGGTTGCTCCATCTTTTTCTGAGCTGTTTAACTCCACCTGCACAGGTGTCCGAGTCTGAGAACAGTAAATATTTTATTAAACTAGAATATGGCTTGAGGGCTACAGTCTGCACTTTGTATGTGTGTATGATGTTTTTTCTGTACTGTGCCAGCCTTTATTGGTTTTAGAACCAAAGATAATTTAAAGGAGAACTGGAAACCTAAATATCCAGTAATAACTGGTTAAATGAAAGGATACAGCCATGAAATGGAATACAACACAGCCCTTAAAAGTGATATTACAAAAGATTCTTTTTGACATAGAAAGATAGCCTATAGTGTTACATGTTTTTTATTTGATATTATACATAAACCACACAGAAATGCCTTTCATTAAATAAAAGGCAACATTTTAGATACAGATAATTTTAATTAAATTGGCCTACTTAAGACCAAAAAGATAAAGTAGACATTGCCAACTTATCTTCAGCCCTCAGCTTTCACAGGCTAATGAACATAACTTGAAACATAGGTGAGTCTTGCTGTTCTATGAGACAGCAAAGGGATCTCCTTAGTATTTAAGCATATGAACATAACCAGTTATATAAATCTGAATATAAAACCTACAGGTTTTGAGATGTCATTCACCATCTTCGTGAAAAGTTGAACATTATTAATCAAGCCCAATTATATCTTCAGAAGAGGAAAACAGTGATAGCACTTGCTAAACCTAATTACTGTCAGAGTTCAAAGAGGTGATCATACCCATTTAAACACAAGCCAATCTTATATAAATCAGAACTGTCCAAAGAAATATTCTGTTAGCCATTCATGATCTAAATTCTGATGTATGAGATCAATTTAAGTATGGTACACATGAGAAAAAAGTCATGAGACGGTTCTGTTTTTTAACAAATAAGGCAATTATTACTCAGTAGCTTTTTTGAGAGAAGCTATCAAGTCTGCCCTTTTTTTGCCACCTTCTTCATGCTAGCAAAGATCATTTTTGTCCCAGGGATGTACTTCTTGGGATTCTCCAAGTGCTCCATCAGTACTTCACCTCTCCCCAAGTGATACTTTTGTTCTAGTTGGCATCCGTGTAAGAACATCCAGGGGCCTGACCTGTCTTTTGCCTAAATAGACCGTGGAGATTTGGCCCAGTCTTGTGCTTGCCTCCCTTTTCCAGGATGGCGCTGGGCAAATTCCGAACAAAAATCTTCTTGCCCTTCTCAGCATCACCCATTTTTAAATGTTTTTTCATCACACGTGATACAAAGGGTCCTGCTGACAAACCAGACGTCCTGCTTTCACCACAATATATTTTTATTTGAAGAGATTAGGTTATAAAACAATATGTACAAAATGATCGCAATTTTATTTTTTTTTTAAAAGTGTGTGTGTTTATTAAGGTGACCAACTATCCCAGTTTGCCTGTGACTGGGGTTTCCCAGGATGTGGGACTTAGCGCTAAAGCTAGGAAGGTCCTAGGCAAACTGGGATGAGTTGATCACTCTAGTATGTATGCATGCGTGTGAACCATGTTTGTGTATGTATGATTTTACGTAGGCAGGCATACCTTGTAGATATTGCGGGTTCGATAAAGCGAGGCTCGTGCTAAAGCAAGTCGTAATCTTTTTGCTGATTGAGGCTCTTGCCTTCAATTTGTGAAAAAGGCAACACTTGTGACACACAACAAAGCAAAACAATAAAATGAGGTATGTCTATGCATGTATATATATTGCATATATACCATAAGTACATAGAAAAATGGAAGAATGGATAAATGTTAGTAGCACTTATCTGTGGAAGATGAGAATCTGGGTGTATTAGTTGTCAGGGTTCTCCAGAGAAACAACCATTAGGATATATGTAGGATATGTATACATATATGTATATTTGAGGAGAGAGACAGATTAATTTTAAGGATTTGACTCATGCAATTATGGAGGCTTACAAATCCAAAATCCATAGGGCAGGCCCGCTGACTGGAAACTCAGGCAGGATTTGTGTGTTCAGTCTTAAGACAGAATTCCTTCTTCTTAGGGAAACCTTAGTTTTTACTCATAAGGTCTTCAACTGATTGGGTGAGGTCACCCACAGGATCAAAGGTAATCGCTTTTACTTAAAGTCAGCTAATTGTAGGCGTTAATCACATCTGCAAAATACTTTCACAACAGCATCTAACTGCAGTTAGAGTTTAACCAAACAACTGGGCACCATAGCCTAGTCAAGTTAACACATAATTAACCATTGGTGGGTAATTTTTATTTTCTTTGTTTTTTTTTTAATAATTTGCAAGTATTCCTTTATAAATGCAAATTACTTTGGTAGCGGGAGGGAACATTTTAAATCACGAGGCTTTCAGCCCTAGATGGTTGACGTTGGGGAATAAATAAGTTAGTGCATATGAAGTGCTTAGTCTGGTGCTTGGATAAATGCTGGATTACAATTACTGGAACCCAATATATATATTTTTTTTAGGTGAGGCAACTCTTGGTTGACCTCACAGATTACAAGGACCTTGTCACCTTACGATCCCTTTTTTTCTTTTTTCTTTTTTTTTTACGCCTACAGCACCTGGTCTTCCTAGGTAGTCTCCCATCCAAGTACTAACCAGGCCCGACCCTGCTTAGCTTCCAAGATCAGACGGGATCGGGCTTGTTCAGGGTAGCATGGCTGTAGACTGGAACCCAAACCTTTCCTCTCTTAGGGGACTCACAAAGCAACCATTAGTCTAAGGTTAGCTCAGTCCCACTGCAAAGGTAATCAGACCCTTCTGAGGGTTCTCTCTAATGTCCCTTACATTATAAGGTCTTTCCACTCTGGCTGGTGGGCTCATGTACTCTTCCCATTTCTTTGTGAATGTAGAGAATTATTCTGCCTATTTGTGTCTAATGGTTCTTTCCGCAGCCCTTGGCGGTCATACCAGTCCAGATCAGCTCGCAGCCAAAGACTTGTGAGGACTCTCCTGAAGCGCTTTAGATCCCTTTCCCTCTCTGTGACACTCCCTCCTCTCTTACTCCACAGTTCTAGCTGCCTGGGCCTCCCTCATCTCTGACCTCTGAACTCTCAACTCAGCAAGTCCACTGGGTTCTGGTTGGGTTTCCCCCACCCTGTGCTGAGGCCTGGCAGTAAGCTGGATGATTATAGTACTCACTTTGTTATTTCCTGCTTCCAGGGATCACAGTTCTATTTTGCCTTTGTCCACAGTCTGAAAGCAGTTGTTTCTTATGTCCTGCCTGGTTTTCTAGCTGAAGGGTAAACCTATCTTGGCTAAAAGCAGAAGTCTTTGTATTTTCAATATTCTTCTTTTTAACCTTTTATCATTAATCCAGTTCAACAATTTATCCAATGAAATAATAGTTAGGTTAGCCTTCCATGAAATAAATGAGTTCTGAATTTTACATGTTTTTGAGTTACAGTTGGCAAATTAACCTTAAAATTATACATTGTTATGTATTCATACTGCACGTGATAAGTATGCAGCTCTTATCACAAGCCAGCCAAGCTGCAAATTTGACAGCACCCAAGCTGCTGCGCAGAAAGCCAAGTTCACTCATCTCACGCGGTGTTAAATTGCTATAAAAGTTTTGAAGCCATTCTCTAAATATCTGTATTTTATCTTGTGAACAAGTAACAAAGAGTTAGAGACTGACACCCATCCGAGGACCACACTTTGAGTAGCACTGCCCTGGGGAATCCTGCAAGTGTATCAGGATACAGCCCAATTGACTGTCGGCTGGAAAATGGGTACACAGTTTGGTATATACTGATACAATTAAATATTCAACAGCCACACACATGAACATGCATGAGTTGGAGGCATAAAAACACGGAAGTGCATATATCCGATCCCTTCATGTACCAATTATACATCTTGGTTCCCTTTATATGTGGTTCTAATACTGGCAAACTAAACTGAACCGTAGTGATACGTAGATAGGTGATAATGCTATAATGATGGTTAGGGAAGGTGGCACTATGATTGGGGCAGGACAAGGGAGTCTCTGGGGTACTGGAAATGTTCTTTCTTGACCTATATGGTAATTACTTGAGTATTCATTTTATAATTATTTGTTAAAATATGCTTTTATCTTTCATATACTTTTCTATATGTACATTATATTTCACAATTAAAAAAAAAATTAAGTCATGGTTTTTTACCAGAAGAACTGAAATCAGAAATGGTCAGTAGACGTTTCCTCCGGGGTGTGAGAACCTAGGGGTGGAAACATTTTATTAAATTTTTTTTCAAAGCAACTATTTCCCCCAACAGATATTAACTATTAACTTTTTCTTTTTCTTTTTTTTTTTTTTTTTTTGTGAATTGTTTCCACCTTTTTTGGTTTGTATTGTTTAAGAACTATATTGTTAAAATTTAGAAACACAGCTGAAGCCCCTTTTAACTTATCCTTGCCCCTCACCCCCACCACTTACCAAAAGTGATCACTATCATAAATCTGAAACATATTTCCAGTTTATTTTTTACTTTTACATATGTTTCCATGAATAACATATAATGTTTTTTGGTATGTTTTTGGTATCTTGAAATTTTGCACTCAATTTTTCAAACATCTTTCCATGCTGAAATATAGAGTTTACTCTTTCTAAGTGCTGCATGGTGATATTTCATCATATGAAATACTATTATTAATGGAAATTCAAATTGTTTTAAAGTTTGCTCCATTAAGCAGTGCCACAGTAAACTTTTTATATGTGTTCCTAAATACATACCTAGAGGTGGCATTGTTGGGCTGTAGAGTAAATGCATTTTCTAGATAGTGTTCTCTAAGGTGGCAGTGCACATCCGCCAACACTTTCCCAACCTTTCCTATTGTCTGTGGTTAGCTTTCATTGTGAACTTTTCTTTACTGTTGATTTAGTACCAGGTGTATTACTTTGGCAAAAAAAATACTTTTAAATAAAATTCTGAAATCAAAACAAAAGAAAGAGAAGAAAAAGATAAATGAAAAAGTGAGTTTAATTCAAACCTCAGTTCTGTGGTTTTTGTCTAGTTATGTCCTCTGCACTTAGACTAAAATGAGTAAACTAGAAAGCAGTGGAAACTATTTGGAAAGTTCCTGACCGGGTATTCGGGGAGCCATCCCAGGCTGAAGTCATTGAACTTGTATGACAAGTGGTATAGGTCCCAAATACATGCAACCAGAGGCTTGTTCTCCAGCCAACCAGCAAGCCAGGAAGTGAATCCCCCATCCCCTTATATGCAGAGAAACCCCATCTCTCAGAATGTGGCCCCACCTGTTCAGTCCTGGTTATTACATGAAAATCGACCAATACAACCCATGAAGAAGTAACTCTTTTCTTGAGATCTTTTTGCTGGAATTCTATATTGAAATTGTATGCCCTCCTTTTCTTTGTTTCTTTTATCATAAAAACATGCAATTACTACAGTATAATAGAAAATTTGTTTTAGCATTAGAATTTGAGGGGGAGCAATTATTACTGTGTAAAAAATTGAGCTATCTTAAATTCTTTCTGGAAGGAGTAGGGTATAAATAAGTATATATACTCATAAATATACAGGCCTAAGCAAGAACTGTGGCCAGAAAAAGGGGTTAGATCATTACCATCAAAGAAGTATGTACCCAACCATGCTTTCTTTCCCGTCCTCTAAGAGCTCCATCCCAGATCCTCCAGGGGTGGGATGGGGACATGTGTGTACAGAGGCCTACCAAATGACCCACCCAGGGCTGGAGGGGCGGGCTGTTTATCACTTGCCTGGCAGTGGCTGCCTCATTTTGGCCTCGTTGTACCAGATCCAACTCTGTGCTGTTTTATTCATCAGCCAGTTGCAGAAGGAAGAAGAGAAAGAAAATGCTGAGATGGAAGAGTTGATGGAGAAGTTGGCAGTCCTGCAAGTGCAGAAAAAGGGCCTGCTGTTAGAGAAGAACAATCTGACAACTCAAAACAAAGCGCTGGAAACTGAGCTTGAAAGGGCACAGAAAATAAACAGGTTTTTATGGGTTTTTCTTAAGCTGTTTTTTTAATAGTTAAAAAAGGACAATTGAGGAATATTCTTTATCTTTTTCTAATATTGACTATAAAATAGAATTGACATGATTGGATATCAAAATATAAGTACAGTATAAGCTTTTCTGTTAACTGGTGTTAACCAACGGTTCTCACATCCAGCTCACATAGGGTTGATCATCATAATGACGACCCTAAGACTCTGAAAGTTCTGGAACTTTTTTCCTAACCATTTCCCAAAAGTCTCCTTTGATATTACTGAATTCCTTTTTCAAAAGTGTCTTTTAGAACATGAGCCAAAGATTTAATAGAATAATATATAATTAGCATATTAATCATGCGAAGCATTTTGTGCTTCCTATTGCCTTGACTTTGAGATAGTAATTACGCTTGGCTTAAAATTAAATTCGGTTACTTTTTCTCACCTTGAAACTTAGAGATTTAGTTTGCTGAAAAATAATGTTTAAATGCTAACATACTTGCTGTTTTTATAGTGTAAATATTCACTATGCCCTAGCCTTTCAGGTTAATAAGTTCTTTATTCCATCATTTGGGGAACTCTTTAGGAGGTCTCAAAGGAAAATTGATGTCCTCAAAAAGCAGGTGGAAAAAGCCATGGTGAATGAAATGTCTGCTCACCAGTACCTGGCAAATCTTGTTGGCCTGGCAGAGAATATAACCCAGGAACGTGACAATCTTATGTATTTGGTAAGTTTCCTCAGTTACTTCAAGTACACTGCAAATTAACATGTAAATATAATTTTAAGAGTATTTTTTTTTACAAAATTATCCATAAAAAGCTTTATCTTTTATAATTTCAACAGCGAATATTCAAATTCTTCAAAATTTTATCTTTCAACCATAGGGGAAGAATATTTTGAAAGGTGAATAACCCAAACTTTAAATAATGGCAAATGATATTTTAGAAGGTAAACTAATGGAATTAGTCCCCTTGATGAGGCTCCTGCCCTGTTCGCAGTACGCCAAAGTTGCAGCCTCCTTCTCGTGTCCGAAGACCGGCTTGGACTGCAGAGGGTCATTGACGGCATGGCCGAAGGCAGAGACAGGAGACCAAAGAACTTTTTATTCTTTTAATTCTTTCTATAAAACTGAGAGCCCATTATTTTTCTTTTCACCTTTCTCCTTAGGCCCAATGTTTAGAAAGTGAGAAACATGGAGTTCTCGACAAAATCGTAGAAGGCAATATTCGCTTGGGAAGGCTAGAAGAGAAGGTCAAGGTAAGTGGTCCTTCAGCCTTAGAGATTCCATTTTCCAGTGGGAATGGAGGCTTACTGGGGGCAGATTTCCATGTTTAAGAAAGTGGTACATTTTACACGTATCATTTAATCATATATA
The DNA here is from genome assembly GCF_902729225.1 of Pteropus medius. NCBI lineage: Eukaryota > Metazoa > Chordata > Mammalia > Chiroptera > Pteropodidae > Pteropus > Pteropus medius. The sequence goes on from NW_024349801.1 coordinate 1,383,179, forward strand.
TGTAAATGTGTGTTTTGAGTTTGTTTTATTTTAGGGAACATAAAGTTTAGTCCTGAATTATTTACTTGAACAAAGTTAAGAAAACTTAAAATCAATCAGACTCAATGTGTATCTTGATTCAGAGAACAGATTTTATTTTTCCTATGTTTCATAAATATTGCTTAAGTAATAAAAACTTGAAGTTTTTGGAAGCTGCATTGCCTGCAGGTCTTGATTTTCAGGTGATACAGACAGATGCTGCCCGAGGGACTTTCTGGTTTCCAGTAGGCTCTGCCCCATGTAGCCTCCCTGAGCCACCCTGATCTGGATTCTGGGCCACCCCCGGGGAGGTCACCCCTCTCTAACTAAACTCAAGAAAGACTAGCATTCCCTCCAAGGCATCACTATTCCTATTTATAATGGGTGGTTGCCTTTTGTGGTCACCACGTTCTCACTGTCTAAGATACTCTTTCCCTCTGTGGCCCAGAGCAGCTCCACTCTTACTCTCAAATGTCAGCTTTTACGCATAGCATGATGTTATTTGAAGAAAGGGCTCCTTTGCTAAAATGCCTGAATTAGTCTCACACTTAGCACTCGGGAATTTACCCTGTGGCTTCTAGTGGTAGGAATGATTTAATTTAATCATACACCCTATAGAGTTATGCTGACTTCTGAATGTCATCATAGATCACTAGCAGGTATTGTAGTTTTCTAGGAATTTGATCTGTGTGATATGAAGGCTGTATCACAGAATCTCACTGTCTGACACAGTTTTAAAGTAAATGAGGTATGGTAAATTTAGTCTTAAAGTACTCCTTAGCTGTCATAATCTGAGCACCAAGCAAGATAAATTTTTAAAAATCCACACCTAGACACTTTAAAGTGAAAATGCAGTACACCAAAGGCAAAGAGAAAATCTTAAAAGAGTGAAAGTATGTTTTTACTCATTTTGCACCTACAAGGTCAAAAATTAAGTTTGATAATACAGCGTGTTTGGAAATGACATGAAGCAGTGGGAACTTTTCTGCATCACTTCTTGAGCTGGAAATTGGTTCAAACCTTGAGTGAGGTAGAACATACACATAGCTCACAACCCAGCCATTCCTCCCTTGAATATATGGTCTTACTAGTAAGGAAACCCTTGCACATGTGCACCAGAAATTATGTAAGGAGATGACCACATCAGCATTGTTCATTATTGTCCCAAATTAACCCAATATTCATTAGCAGTAGAACAGATAAATTGTAATGGATTCATAAAGGATAGCTTAATAGCAATGGAAATGAACAAATTATATTTACAATAATATGGAAGAACTTCACAAACATTATTGAGTGAAAGAAGCACAACACAAACAAAGGCCTATAATATGATCTCATTTATATAAAGTTTAAAACTGGCAGAATTAAACTGTTTGGTACATACATAGATTGTAAAACTAGAAAAGTAAGGAAAAGATAATAGCAAAAATGAGACTGATGATCATATCTAAAGGATTGGGACACTTGAGGACTTCCAAGTCTGATACTGATAATATTCTCTTAATGTTTGATTTATCACTTTGTTATTAGTAATTAAATCATTTACATATATTTTATATATTTCTCCACAAATATCTACATGTCACTTTACCAGTGAGGCTTACCTATTTAAAATTGCTGGTCATCCATTCTTCTACACTCCTGATTCTCATTACCTTGCTTTATTGTTTCTTCCAAAGACAACATCACCTTCTACCAGACTATGTAATTTATTTATTATCATGTTTATTATTATGTTTACTGGTTATTCTGTCTCCCGTGATCAGACTATAAGCTCCACAAAGGTGGGGACTCTTTTTCTGTTGTTGCTCATTGATATATCCCAAGCACCTAGAATAGCATGGGGCACATAGTATTCAATAAATTTTATAACTATTTGGGGAATTAATTAAATAATATATTTTACAATTTAAAAAATTCAACAAAATCAAAAGCGGTGTACAAAACAGTATCTCAACTGTGCATCAAAAGGCTAGAAGGAATACACCACAGTATTAGTTGATGGGACTCTGCAGAGAAGTATTATGAGTAATAATGAACAATTAAGAGTTTTTGTTTTTCTAGTTTCCTGTTGGCTTTTATTTTCAAAGGAGAAGTTCTGATCTTCAAAATGGTTGGCTTTGTCTTAGGAATCCATCCCATTATTGTTCATCTGAATAGGAATAATTAAAAGGGCCCACCCAGCCACCCAGAGAGGAAGTCACATCCAGGTTAGACAGGGCAGAATCTCTGAGATATGAAGAGAAGAGACCTGGAAAAGGCTTGAGAAAATCCAGAGGTGACATCTCACAAAACCACAGCAAAATATGATTTGTGAAACTGAGGACATAACCTTGGAGTATGATGATATCTAGGAAACTCAGAGCTGCAGGCAGAAGCTTTTCTGTCAAACCAACCTGGATTCAGGTAACCAGAAAGGGGCTACAAGAGGTGACGTGTAAAACTTGGAAACCTTCCCTGACCCAACCAGCCAGGGTTCCCACCCTCTCAGAAACTCATCTTATCCCAAAGGAATTTGTGCCTGCCATACAAAAATACCTTAAGAAAAAGGAAGAAAGGTATAACTTTGCTGTACATAATAAAAATGCTTTAAAAAAAAATATTGCCACAAAGGAAATAAAAATTGTAACCTGTACTTCAAAGTGAATTGATAGGCAAGTAGTTATGTAGGTAAATAAGTCAGTAGCTAGATGGGCTGTTGGTAGCTAAAACTTAATAAAACAGTCAAAGCTAGGAATAAATACCACAAAGCAGAAACACAGAACCCTAAGAAGAGATGATCAGACAAAGGAGGATGTGAAATGGAACTGCTACAATATAAGAAAGAAATAGAAGGAAAAGCTAAACCATTTCAGAAACGTGGACTAAATTACAAAGAGAAAGTTATCATAAACGCACAAAAAGTGACAAAGGATAGAGATGAAAAAGGCAAAGACAAGAAGGCAGAAATTGGAATGTAAAAAGAATTCAGTAGAAAGTGATAGAGATCCAATATATCTATTGTTAGATTCCCCAAAGAGGAAACCAAACAGTGGAATTTTCTGCTCTAAACCATAATTCATAAAAACTTTTCTGATAAAAGAAGACTTGAATCTATATATTGAAAGGGCAAATTATGTACCTAAGACAAATTGACCAAGATGGACCCACAAAATTGACACCAAGATCTAATATGACTTTTAAGATAAAGAAAGAATACCTTGGACACCCAGTCAAAAAGGCATAAAAAACAAAACACATTGGCATCACACTTTTCAACAGCAACACTGAATGTCAGAGAACAAGTGGAATGCCATCTATATTTGAGAAAAGAGTGTGAGCCAAGGATGTTTCCATCTAACCAAGCTGCTCTTCTGACAGTTTTGACCATATAAGAGCTTTGTCCTAAGGATCAATCAACCTGAGTTTAGCCAACCAAGAAATGGCAGACCTTGGAAAAGTATTAGTGGTGAACAAAGAGTATATTTAACTGTCAACTAAGACTTAAAGCAGAGATAGGGATGCTGGAATAGAATGTAAGTGTTCTCTGACAATGTAGAAATAATACAACCAAGGAAAAAATAATAAGTGAAGGGGAAAATAAGGTAGAAAGTAGAATAAACTTGCTGGTTGCTTTATATGTAATAACTTAAGAGTGAAAGGATATTATTTAAAACCAAAACTTCAAATGAGACTGCCAGTAGGTAAACACTGTGCATGCCTCCTCCCATGACTGCATTAAAATCACAAATAAATTATAGAACAGTCATCACTGAGAATCACCTGAAGTCTAGCTGAACAGAAGTCCTACAACTAAGGACATAGAGTAGAAGCCACATTGAGACTGGTAGGAGGAACAGAGTTGCAAAATGGGTTGATCCCATACCCATGTGTGGCAGTTAAAAATTAGGAGGGATATCTCAGCTGCGGGGGATGACAGAGGTGCTCTGGTGGAGGAAGGGATCCCAATCCCACACAGGGCTCCCCAACCCAGGGTTCCATTGTTAGGAAGAGAAGTCTCCATAACTCTGGCTGTGAAAAGCAGTGGGGATTGTGGCTGAGTGAGATGGAGGGCTGCTGGAGTCCCAGGAATTCCTCTTAAAGAACCCATGTACAGATTTGCTCACTGATGGACTCACTCACTCTGAGCTCCAGCACTGGGGCAGCAGCTCCAAAGGCACCAATGACATAGGAGGAGGAACTGCATTGTCTGGTTTCAGGGTGAGGGCTGTAGGGGCAGCTTCCTCCAAGACAGAAAGTGCTGGCAGAAGCCACTGTTCCTTTCCTAAGTCTTTCCCGCAACTCAGCTTCCAAGTGCCAAGTCTGAGTCTCCAGCAACCTGACTAACACTGTTCACATCACCCTGGTGATTCCCTGAGACCTCACCCCACCCGACTTTTGGGCCAACCAAGCTGCTTCCAGTGGCTTGTCTTGGCTCATGCTACAGACTTTCCTAAAATTTCTCAAAGGTTCACAGACCCCAAACAAGCAGTGTCTGGCCTCAGCATGCCCTGTACCTCTTGCTAAGTGGCCCTAATCCTGGCACTGTGCAGTTGGCCTTGGTCTACAGTTTAGCTTCTCCCAGGCACCTCCAAGCCCAGTCAGTACAAGTGGCAACTATCTGCAGAACACTCAGTACCTCATACCAGGTGGCCTTGGGCCAGGCAAAGGCAGCAGCTGAACTTGGCCTGCACCAGGATGCCTCTCAAGAAACCCCAGAACCAACACACCCAGTGGCCAGATTTAGACCACACAGAGCACCACCCAACCACCTCCACAAATGACACACCCAAAAGGTGACTCAACAGGCACCAGAGCCCTTCTAAAGCGAGTCCTGCTTTGTGGGGTTGGCCCCTGCACAATACCTCCTATGCTGTAGTCAATCAGGACTCAACTACAACAGGAGGGCGCACACAACCTGCACCAGGGACACACCTGGAGCACCTAGCTCAGGTGACCAGGGAGATCACACCACTGGACCCCACAGAACACCTATTACATAAGGCCACTCTACCAAGACCAGGAGATGTAGCAGTTCTATCTAATACATAGAAACAAACACAGGGATGCAGTTAAAAGGAGGAGACAAAGAAACATGTCCCAAATGGAAGAACAGAACAAAACTCTGGAAAAAGAACTAAACAAAATGGAGACAAGCAATCTACCAGATGCAGAGTTCAGAACTGTTTATAAGGATGCTAAGTGATCTATCTCAGTATGAACTTCAGCAAAGAGATAGGAGACAGAAAAATGGAGATAGAAAACATAAAGAACCAGTCAGAAATGAAGATTACAATCAATGAAATGAAGAATACATTAGAGGGAATTAATAGTAGATTAAATGAAGTGGAGGATCAAATCAGCAATTTGAAAGACAAGGTAGCAGAAAATACCCAGTCAGAACAGCAAAAAGAAAAAAGAATTCATAAAAATGAGAGTAGTTTAAAGGACCTCTGGGGCAACATCAAGCCTACCAATATTCACATCATAGGGGTACCAGACAGAGAGGAGGGAGGGCAAGGAATTGAAAACCTATTTCAAGAAATAATGAGTGAAAAGTTTCCTAACCCGGTGAAGGAGATAGACATACAACCCCAGGAAGCGCAGAGAATCCCAAACAAGATGAACCCAAAGAGGCCTACACCAAGATACATCATAAAATGCCAAAGGATAAAAACAAAGAGAATCTTAAAAGCAGCAAGAGAAAAACAGCTAGTTATGTACAGTGGAATTCCCGTAAGACTGTCAGCTGATTTCTCAACAGAAACTTTGCAGACCAGAGGGGATTGGCCTGAAATAGTTAAAGTGATGAAAAGTAAGGTCCTAGAACTAAAATTACTCTATCCAGCAAAGCTATCATGTAGAATCAAAGGAAAGATGAAGAGCTTCCAAGACCAAAAACAAAAACAAAAAACAAAACCTAAAGGAGTTAGTCACTAACAAACCAATATTACAAGCAATGTTAAAGGGATTTCTTTCTTTAAGAAGAAGAAGAGGGTGTACATAAATGTGAATAATAAAATGGCAATAACTACATACCTATCAATAATTATTTTAAATGTAAATATATTAAATGCTCCAATCAAAATATAGGGTGGCTGAACAGATAAGAAAACAAGACCCATACACATGCTGCCTATAAGAGACCAACTTCAGATCAAAACACACAAAGTAGAGGGATGGAAAGATATTTCATGCAAATGAAAATGAAAAAGAAAGCTGGGATAGCAATACTTAAGACAAAATATACTTTAAAAAGCAAAGGCTGTAATAAGAAACAAAGAAGGACCCAGTACTTTCACCTGTGACTATTTATCGAAAGAAACCCAAAACACAAATTTGAAAGACATATGCATCCCTATGCTCACTGCAGCATTATTTACAATAGCCAAGATATGGAAGCAACCTAAGTGTCCATCAGTAGATGAATGGATAAAGAAAAGCTGGTACATATATATAATGGAATATTACTGAGCGATAAAAAAAAGAATGAAATCTTGCCATCTACAGCAACATGGATGGAGGACCTAGAAGGTATTATGCTAAGTGAAATAAGTCAGAGGAAGACAAATACCATATGATTTTTCTTATATTTGGAATCTAAAAATCAAACTCGTAGATACAGAGAACATTTTGATGGTTACCAAATGGGATGGGTTTGGGAGGGATGGGTAAAAAGGGGAAGGGATTAAGAGGTACAGATTGCCATTTATAAAAACAGGGATGTAAAGTACTAACATAGAGAATATAGTGAAAACATTTTAATATAGTCAATAACATTTAGTAACATGGTGTCAGATGGGTACTAGACTTATCAGGGTGATCGCTTCATAAGTTATATAAGTCTAGTCACTATGTTGAAACAAAAATAATATTGTATGTCAGCTATAATTAAAAATTATTTTTAAAAAGGGAAAGTAAATTATTAAGTGAAAAAAATAAAGCTGAAAAATCAAGTAGGAGGAAATTAAGCATATTTAAGTAGGAGAAGAATGAAACCCAACATTATGAGCCAACAGTATGAGCCAACATTATGTTACTTTTGATAGCAAACCAATGGAGAGTATCAAAAATACAGGGACTAAGGACATGTAATGTAAAGGCATAAAAATATATGAATAAAAGTAACCACAGGAATCAAAAGAAATTCAATCCTAAACAGAATTATAACACCAAAAAAGCATAGAAAACAGACTACAGTAGAATCTTTAAAAGTGTATGTAGATCAAACAATAAAGCATAAAATAAAATCGAGATCAAACAAGTCTTGTCATAAATGTAAATGAGCTTAATTTACCCATTAAAAGAACAGTTTTTTAGATTCACTTATAAAGCAAAAACAGTTCTATGCTAGAGCCAAGAGACAATCTGAAACAAAGTGTTCTACAAAGAATAAAAATTAAAAGATGAATGAAGATAATCCAGATGTATGCAAACAAAAAGAAAACAAGGTTGTAATACCTACAACTGCCAACGTAGAATTCAGGCCAAAAGCACTAAATGAGACAAAAGGAGAGGCCTCCATAATGCTAAACACTATAATTAATAATATATAGTAGTTATGAATATGTACTAAATAACACAACAGTGAATTTATAAAGTATAAAATACAGGAGGTACAAAGGAAAATGGAAACTTAAAAAATAACAAGAATATTAATCTGTCCAAGACAGATTCAGAGATTAAAGAAAAGTAACTAAGGATATAGAAGATTTAGCAACATAATCTGTAAGTTTTATTTATATATGTACACAACAGTCACAGAAATTGATCTTAGATTGAGTGCAAAAAGAAAATCCTTAATAAACCTGTAACATAGAAATAAGGCAGATATTTGTTGATCAAAAATATGAAAACCAGAAATTAATAAAATCAAAGCAGAAAATACTTTTTCATATGGAAATGCAAAAACTATACAGTAAGCCAATTTTTGAATCTATATAAATTGAGGCTATATAAATTGAATGTCATGATTTCTTTTCTTTCAATTTTTAATTTTTAAACTTAAGTGTAGTTGGCAAAGTGTATTAGTTTCTGGTGTACAATGTAGTGATTCAACATTTATATACCTTACAATATGATCACCACACTCATCTAGTAATATCTGTCACCATGCAGACTTATCACGGTATTGACCATATTCCCTTTCCCTTTTTCACCCATCTCCTCACTCCCCTCCCCTCTGGCAACCATCTCTTTGGTCTCTGTTTCTAGGAGTCTTGTTTATTTTTGTTTTTTTTAGATTCTACATGTAAGTGAAACCATATGATAATTTGTCTTTCTCTGTCTGACTTAACTTCACATAGCATAATACTCTCTAGGGCCATCCATGTTGTCACAAATGGTGAGTTTTTTGGGGGGTAGGGGGTTGCTACATAATATTTCATTGTATATATACCAAATCTTTATCCATTCATCTATCCATGGACACTTAGGTTGCTTCCATATCTTGGCTCCTACTAGTAATGCTGCAGTGAACATTTGAGTGTATATATCTTTTCAAATTAGTGATTTTGTTTCTTTCAGATAACACAGAAGTAGAATTCTTGGGTAGTATGGTAGATCTATTTTTAGTTTTCTTGAGGAATCTCCATACTGTTTTCCATAGTGGCTGCTCCAATTTGAAGTCCCACCAACAGTGCACAAGGGTTTCCTTTTCTCTACATACTCGCCAACACATGTTATTTGTTGACTTTTTGATAACAGCCGTTCTCACTGGTGTTAAGTGGTACCTCATTGTGGTTTTGATTTGTATTTCCCTGATGATTAGTGACTTGAGCATCTTTTCATATGTCTTTTGACCATCTATATGTCTTCTTTGAAGAAATGCCTCTTCAAGTCCTCTGCCCATTTTTTGAACAGATCGTTTATTTTTGTTTTTGAAATATATGAGTTCCTCATGTATTTTGGATATCGGCACTTTATCAGGTATATCATTTTTTAGTATATTCTCCCATTCAGTAGATTCTGTTTTGTTAATGGTTTCTGTCACTCTACAGAAGCTTTTTAGTTTGATGAAGTCCCATTTGTTCAATTTCGCTGTTGATTCCCTTGCTCAAAGGACCATATCCAAAAAAGATATTACCAAGACTGATATCAGATAGTTAACTACCTGTATTTTCTTCCAGGAGCTTTATGGTCTCAGGAATTACATTTAAGTCTTTAATCCATTTTGAGTTTGTTTTTGTATGTGGTGTAAGAGACCAGTCCAGTTTCTTCTCTCTCTCTCTCTCTTTTTTTTTTTTGCCCAGTATTTCCAACATCACTTGTACATTTCTCCATTGTACATTCTTGCCATCTTTTGTAGATTAATTGACCATATATGAAAGGGTTTATTTCTGGACTCTTTATTCTGTTCCATTGATTTTTGTGTCTGTTTTTGTGCCATTACCATACTGTTTGATTATTATAGCTTTGTAGTATAGATTAATATCAGATATCATGATACCTCCAACTTTGTTCTTCTTTCTCAAGGTTGCTATGGCTATTCGAGGTCTCTCGTGGTTCCATATAAATGTTAGGATTATTTGTTCTAGGTCTGAGAAGAATGCTATTGGCATTTTGATAAGGATTGCATTGAATCTGTAGATTGCTGTGGGTAGTATGTTCATTTTAACGATATTAATTCTTCCAGTTTATAAGCATGTTACATTCTATTTATTTGTGTCCTCTGCAATTTATTTCTTCAATGTCCTATAGTTTTCAGAGTACAAGTCTTTCCATTCCTTGGTTATGTTTATTCCTAGGTATTTTTTTCTTTTTGATGTATTTGTAAATGGGATTGTTTTCTTAATTTCTCCTTCTGATTGTTATTAATGTATAGAAATGTGGCAGATTTCTGTATATTAATTTTGTATCCTGTTACTTCACTGAATTCACTTATTCTATTAATTTTTTGGTGGATTCTTTAGGGTTTTCTATGTATAGTATCATGTCATCTGCAAATAGTGACAGTTTTACTTCTTCCTTTCCAATTTAGATGCCTTTTATTTCTTTTTCTTGTCTGATTGCTATGACTAGGATTTCCAATACTATATTGAATAATAGTGGTAGGAGTGGGTATACTTGTTTTGTTCCTGATCTTACAGGAAAAGTGTTCAGCTTTTCACCATTTAGTATATTAGCTATGGGCTTGTCATGTACACAGCCTTTATCAATTTGAGGTTAAGTTCCTTCTATAATCACTTTATTTTTTATCATAAATGGATGTTGAATTTTGTCAAATGATTTCACTGCATCTGTTGAGATGATCACATGATTTTTATCTTTGGTTTTTGTTGATGTGATGAATCATGTTGCTTTGCAAATGTTGAACCACCCTTATATCCCTAGTATAAATCCCACTTGATCATGGTGTATAATCCTTTTAATGTTTTGTTGAATTTGGTTTGCTAGTATTTTGTTGAAATTCTTTGCATTTACGTTCGTTCATCAGGGATATTGGCCTTTAAGTCTCTTTTTTTGTAATGTCTTTGTCTGGTTTTAGTATCAGAGTAATGCTGGCCCTGTAAAATGAATTTGGAAGCATTCCTTCCTCTTCAAATTTTTGGAATATTTTGAGGATAGATATTAATTTTTATTTTTTTATTTTTTTACGCCTACAGCACCTGGTCTTCCTAGGTGGTCTCCCATCCAAATACTAACCAGGCCCAACCCTGCTTAGCTTCCCAGATCAGACGGGATTGGGCTTGTTCAGGGTGGCATTAATTCTTCTTTAAATGTGTGGTAGAATTTACCTGGGAAGCCATCTGGTCCTGAGTTTTCATTTGCTGGGAAATTTTTGATTGTTTCTTTAATTTTATTGCTAGTAATCAGTTTATTCAGATTCTGTTTCTTCCTTATTTAGTCTTGGAAAGTTGTATGTTTCTAGAAATTTACCTATTTCTTCTAGATTGTCCAGTTCATTGACATATAATTGTTCATACTTTCTTCAATGATCCTTTGTATTTCTGTTGTGTTGGTAGTGATCTTTTCTCTTTCATTTCTGATTTTATTTATTTGGGCTCTCTTTTTCTCTTGATGAGTCTTGCTAGAGGTTTGTCAATTTTATTTATCCTTTGAAAGACCCAATTCTTAGTTTCATTGATCTTTTCTACTTTTTTTTTTAGTCTATATTTTGTTTATTTCTGCTCTGATCTTAATTATTTCCTTCCTTCTACTTACTTTGGATTTTGTTTGTTCTTCTTTTTCTAGTTCCTTTAGGAATAAAGTTATGTTGTTTACTTTGGATTTTACCTACTTCTTTAGATAGACCTGTATAGCTATGAACTTTCTTTGTAGAACAGCTTTTGCTGAATCCCATAAATTTTGTAAAGTTATATTTTCATTTTCATTTGTCTGAAGGTACCTTCTACTTGATTTCCTTTTTGATCCATTGGTTGTTTAGTATTTAGTAGCATATTGTTTAATCTCCACATATTTGTGTTTTTTACACTTTTCTCTCTGAAGTTGATTTCTAGTTTCATGCCATTGTGGTCAGAAAACATGCTTGTTATAATTTTGATCTTTTGGAATTTATTGGGGCTCATTTTGTGGCATACTATGTGATCTATCCTGGTAAATGTTCCATGTGCACTTGACAAAAATATGCAATTAGCAGTTCTTTGAAGAAACGCTCTATACATGCCTATTAGGTCAATTTGATCTAATGTGGCATTTAAAGCCATTATTTCTTTATTAATTTTCTATCTCTATGATCTGTCCATTGAAGAGGAGTATTTTATTACTATTAATTTCTGACTATATCCATTAATATTTGCTTCATATCCTTGGGTGCTCCTGTGTTGGTTGCATAGACATTTACAATTGTTATATTCTCTTCTGGATTAATCCCTTTAACATTAAGTAGTGTCCTTCTTTGTCTCTTTACACTGTGTTTAAGGTCTGTTTTTTCTGATATGAATATTGCTACCCCAACTTTCTTTTTGTTTTTATTTGCATAGAAATGTATTTTTTCATCCCTTCACTTTTAGTCTGTATGTGTCTTTCAAACCGAAGTGAGTATCTTGTAGAAAGCATATAAATGAGTCTTGCTTTTTTATCTATTCTGCCATTCCGTGTCTTTTGGTTGAAGCATATTGTCCATTTACATTTAAAGTAATTATTGATAGGTATGTAGTTATTGCCATTTTGTTGGTTTTGGTTGCTTTGTTCTTCTCTATTCCTTTCTTCTCTTGATCTCTTTTCTTTTGATTTGCTGGTTTTCATTTGTGTTTTGATTGGGTTCCTTTCTCTTTATTTTTGTGTATTTTTTGTAGGTTTTTGGGTTTTGGTTACTGTGAGGCTCGTATATATCCATCTATATCTATAGCACTCTATTTTAAGCTGATATGTGTGAAAATTCAAATACATTCTAAAAACACTATACTCTTTATATTTTGAACATTATGTTTTTTATCTTTCTATTTTATGTACCCCCTATTTATTGCAGTTATAGTTAATTTTGCTACTTTTGTCTTTCAACCTTCATATTAGCTTTTCTTGATTCACTGTGATTATTATATATTTGCCTTTATTGGTGAGATTTTTTTTCCTTCTAGTATTTTCTCATTTCTGGTTAGAGCCTTTTCTTTTGTGCCTCAAGAAGATCCTTTAACACTTTTTGTAAAGTTAGATTAGTGGTGGTGAACTCCTCTAATTTTTGCTTTTCTGAAAAACTCTTTATCCTTCAATTCTGAATGATAACCTTGCCAGATATAATATTCTAGAATATAGGTTTTTTTTTTTCTTTTAGCATTGTAAATATTTCCTGCCTCTCCCTTCTGGCCTATAAAGTTGCTTCTGAGAAATCAGTAGATAACCTCATGGGGTTTCCCTTATTGTGACTTGTTTCCTTGTTGTTGTCTTGCCTTTATCCTTAACTTTTGCTGTTTCAATTACAATATGTCTTGGTGTGAGTCTCTTTGGGTTCATTTTTTTTGGAACTTTGTGCTTTCTGGCCTGGATGTCTGTTTCCTTCTCCAGATTAAGAAAGTTTTCAGCCATTATTTATTCAAATGTACTTTCTGCCCTTTTTACTCACTCTTCTCTCTCTGAAATCCCTATGATGCAGATGTTACAGCACTTAATATTATCCCAGAGGTCCCTTATACTATCCTCATTTTTTAAGTCTTTTTTCATTCTGCTGTTCTGATTGAGCGATTTCCACTATTCTGTCTTCCAGGTTGCTAATCTATTCTTCTATATTAACTAATCTATTTTCAGTTCTTTCTAATTTTTATTCATTTCAGTTATTGTTTTCATCTGTGGTTGATTCTTTATTACATTTTCTAAATGAAGTGCTCTCTGAGTTCCTTTATTCTACTCTCAAGTTTGTTGAGCATCCATTCAACTGTTTCTTTGAATTCTTTATCAGGCAAATGAGTTCTCTCCATTTCATTAGAGTTTTTCTCTGGGATTTTTTCTTATTCCTTCATTTGGGGCATATTCTTCTGTCTCACCATTTTGTTTGGCTTTCTCTGTTTGTTCCTATGGTTTAACCGAAACAGATATGTCTCCCAGTCTGTGTGCCAGACGTTTTTGGTAGGCCAGTTGTAGTCAGGAAGGCACATGGTATACCTGATAAGCTGCTTGGCCAGAAGGAGTGGGTTCTAGGCAGGCCAGCCTGGTTCGTATGTGCTTCCTTGCCCTTTTGCTCCAGCAGGGCTGCCCTGTATGCATCCAGAGCACCCTGTTGTTTTAATCTTCTGTTGCCTGAACCAAGTCTGGATAGGGCAGCCCCACATGCACGTGCAGGAGTACCCCACTATCTCTGCACCCTTTCTGGATGGGATAGCCTGGCATGCGGATTACTATAGCATTTTGCTAGTTCTTCACTCTCTCTGATCAGAGGTCTCACATGCACATGAAGCCCTGTAGGTGCATGCAGCAGCAGCAGCATCCTGATGCACCCGCTAGATCAATGTCCATGTGGAGGGACCCCATTTGTGCACACTGCGGTGTTCTCCTGTTCTTGCTGGATCTAGTTCCAAGAGGGATGGCTGGGTACATGCTACAGTGGCCCTACAGTTCATCCAGAGATCCTGGATAGGAGCTCCTGCCTGCTGTTCAGGTGCAGAGGAAATATAAGTAATGGCGCTCACCAGTTCCTTTGGTCCTGGAGAATTGTCTTAGCTCCGAAGGAGCCCTCACAGTTCCCCAGCCTTCTTTCGACAGTCCTTCTTGTTTGTTGTGCAGAAGCTGCCCAACTGGCTCTCAGTTTTCTCTCAGGAAGAATTGCTTTAAATATAGATGTAAATTCAGTGTGTTCTTCAGAGGGGGCGAGCTCAGAGTTTTGTGCTGCCATCTTAGATCCACTTCAAGAATATCATAATTTCTCAAGAGAATTGAATCTGTATGAACTATAAATCAGAATCTATGTGACAACAGTTTTAGAAAGGCTCAGAGGGAAATTCATAACCTTAAACACTATACAATAAAAATGTACATAGGAAAATGAATGAATTAGTCTTCTATGTCAGTCACTTCTTTACCAACAGAAGAGTAGGACAGATCTTGCCAGGTCCTTCTATTTTAATTTTATTTATAATATATAAAAAACGAGACATGATACAAATTAAATTTGGTTTTATTGTACTTGAAATTCTTTTATTACTTTATGTGACTTTTATAATCCAGACATGCCTTCCCAGATCAGACCTATCCAGGGATAACTCTGACAGCCCAAGGAATTGGGTAGGGAATGCACTGAAGGAAGCCATTGACCTAGGCAAGAAGCAGCATCCCCTCACTCACACAGTACCTTCTCCTCCTCCAGGGGTACAAGAAGCAGTCAGCACTGAAGCTGGGTAACATTAGTCACCGTCTGGCAGAGCAGCAGGAGGACTTTGCTAACAAGACAGCTCAGTACCAGCAGGAGATGAGGCACCTCCATCAGATGCTGCAGGACAAGCAGGATGTCCTGGACGAGGCACTGCAGCAGAAAAGGTAGAGCTGCCCCAGCATCATATCGTCTCTTTGTGTTTTGAATGTTTGCTAGGATTTTCTGGATCTGTTTTCTTTGTTCGATTGCTTATTTTTGCTTTTGTATTGTAGTTTTATCTGTATTTAGCATTGGTCTTAATTTTTATTTTCTCAATCATTTTCTTTTTAAATTTTTCCCCAAGCACTTATGGTGAGAACATTTAAGATCTATTCTCTTAGCCACCTTCTAGTACACAATACAGTATTGTTACCCATAGTCACCATACTGTACATAACATCCCAGCTCGGATGTGATTTTCAAGTTATAGTAGGATCCATGTATTCGATGCCATATGGAATGCAGTCATCTGTTTTGTTTTTCATCAACCAGGTGCTTCTTAATGCCAGGCAAAATGAAGTCAGATCTAACATGGTTTCTGTAGTCACAGAAGTTCTTACCACTGTGAAGAGTCATTTTGTAAAAAGTTGGGCTAATACTAAGTTTCTTGCCAGATAGGAAGTTTAGAATTGCATTAATAGAATGGAACTTTTTTTTTAGATTTCTCCCCATTCCACCTTTTGCCCTTGGTTTGAAAGTTATATGTTCTATTTCTGTTTTTTTTTTTTAGTGGTTACCCTTGAAATTTCACCATGGATATTTAATATTAAAAATATAAATTTAATCAGCATCTCTATATTGCTGCCCCAAATGTATGATCTAATGCTTTAATCTAATTATTCCTCCCTCAGATTATGTGTTGTTATTGTCTAGTATCATTAGATATAGAAGTATATGAAAGTGAAAAACAAAGATCTATTTTATGTCATTATTTTTAACACCCCCAAATTAAATGTTACTAGTTTTGTATAGTTGTTTATTTTGATTTACCCGCAGTTTGCCAATTTCTTTTTTTACTAGTTGTTAAAAACAAGACAACAGGCCCAAAATGGAGTATTTATGCTAATCAGACTGAGACTTAATTTACAATTTTGACTCTCCCAGAAATGGAATCTTAAACCAGTCAATCAGGACTCACCTGATCTGCACTAGTTTGGTAATCTATCTGATAGACCCCTGCCATCCCCTAAAAGAGTAACCTGGTGATAACCAGCCTACTATTTTTGCCTCATATAACTTTCTTGTTCCTACTTCCTTTGCCCATAAAAGCCTTTCGTTTTATACAGCTTCTTGGAGCAACTTTTTATCTGCTAGATTGGATGCTGCCAGATTCAAATTGATTTTTGCTCAAAAAAACTCAAAAATTTAATATTCCTGCTTATCTTTTAACATATTCTTTCTTGCATCTCAGACATTATTTCTCAGATTAGTTTCCTTCTTCCTAAAATACATTCTTTAGAAATTTCTTTAGTGAGAGTAAGCTTTCCTAGTTTTTGTGTATCTGAAAACATCTGCATTTTGTCCTCATTCTTGTAAGATGTTTTTGCTGGGTACAGAATTCTACCTTGACAGGCTTTTTCTCTCAGCATATTCCATTGTCTTCTCTGTTTCACTGTTGGTGTTAGATGTCTTCATCTGTCTTTTCCCTTGCCTCTTAAGATCTATATCTAGTATTCTACAGTTTCATTGTTATGTGTTTAACTATGAATTTTTTACTTATCTACTTTGTATAAGTTATATCTCTGGTTTTGTGTCTTTCATTCATCTAAAAAAATCTCAGTCATCTCTTAAAATAAGTCATTTCCTATTCTTTCTAAATTCTCTTCTGGAATACAGATTAAATGTATGTTAGACCTTCTTATTAAATCCTTCGTGTGCCTTACTTTTTAAATCTTCCATCTCCTTGTTTTTCTGGTCTACATTCTATATAATTTCTTCTGTTCAATATTCCTGTTTACTAATTCTCTCTTCAGTTATGTTAATGTACTATTTAACCAGCCACTAAGATTTTTTTTTAATAACTGTATATTTCATTTTAAGAACTTCTGTTTAGTTCTTTTTAAACTCTCCCTAATCATTTTTAAAATAAATTCTTGTTCTTTGCTTATTTTTAATAATAATTAAAATTCTTTTATCATTTCATTCATACTTATTTTATATTCTATGTATGACTAAATGATGAAATCACATATGGTTCAATTTATTCTGTGGAATCCTTAGGGTCCAGATTGGGGATCTCGATCTCAGAGATATGCATTTGCTTCTCTTTGGTTCCAGAGAATATTTCTAACCTGGAGCCACTTTAATTTTATTAATAATTTTTAAAAATAGACTATAGTAATACTTTCTTTAAAAATAAAAAAGGACATTTAAAATAATGCCATTGTTACATTTCTAATATATATCTTATTAATATCATATATATTTCCGAACTGCATTCTGGCTGACTTTCTCTGCTCAATATTCCAGTTTACTAATCCTCTCTTCAGCTGGGTTCAATGTACTGTTTAACCCATCTATTGTATTTTTACCTGATTGTTTCAAAAATGGCTTTGTACTCTTGGTTCATTCTAGTCAGCATCTGGGGATGCCCAATCATATAGAACAATGTAGATTTCAACTCCAGATGATTTTGAGAACAGGCAACTCCTAGCCTCTCAGAGCAGTTTTCTTTTGAAGACTGGCAGATTTTCCACTCAACCATTCTTTCTGTGAGCGTTCTTTATGTGCCTCCACTTCTCTGCCTAATTCTGGAATACATAGTTCAGAGTGTATCTAGGAAGAAGAGAAGAAATAGGGATATGAGAGAGTTTGGGGTTTTCTGACACACCTAGTTTATATGGGCCCAAAACCTAATCTCCATTTTACAAAAATTTGGGTTTCTGTTATGAGATTTTGTCTTCAAAACAATACCAACATTTTGTTTATCTAACTCTGTGGTTTCAGTTCAATCTTCATTTTTTTCTGTCCTTAGAGATTCCTTATTCTTTATTTTGAGTTTAGCCATACATTTATCATAATTGCTGTAATTTGTCAAATACCTAGGTGTTTTTGTGCTAGAAATTTGTTTAGACATAGTTTAACTAAATAGTGCCCAACACTCGGCATCATGGGCCTTGGAAGGAAGCAACAGTTCACGAGAAAAGTGAATACTGGACATGTGAGCATGTCACTGGCCTCCCTGAATCTGTGTTCTCTTTAAACAGTAGTGCTAAGTCCACCTGGTAATTCAATTTCTAACATTTTCATAAACATCTGGCAGTGTCTTTGAAGGAGCTCACCTCCCCAACCCTGCACAAGGCCTGCTCCTCCTCCCACAATGAGGCTTGCTGTTCTCTCCCTCACACTCCTCCATGAGGCTCATCATCCTGGTCTGTTCCCCCAGTAGCCCCGTGAGGACATGGATACTTTTGTCTGTTTCCTTATCACCCCATATGATGCCTGTCACAGAGTCGTTACTCAAAAAGAACTGCTTTGCTGTCTTTTCCTTCCCTCATTAGCCTTGGTTCCCTCTGAGAACATGAACTCACCCTCCTGGCACATGGTCTAGGCCAGTCTTCTCTGTGTCCTCGGATATGAGTCCCACTCCCCGACGATCTCCGTACCCCCTTACTAACTCTTCATGTCTGGGCCCATCAGTGGCTTTATGGATAGGTGCCTGGGAAAAGTGCCTGAGCATTGAGCAGTGCGGGCAAGCAGAAGGGTCACAGGAGAGGCCTGCAGGGCCCATGCCAAGTGGGTGCCCATGGCCAGGCCATTGTGTATAGGTCAACCACTGCAGTTATTGTATTTTATTCTTATACATGTTAATTCTATAGAGAAACAAAAGGATATGTGCATTGATGCCAAAATAAATGAAAAGGCAGAACTTAGAGAGAAAAGGTAAGAAATTGTTTCTACCTGTGCCCTAGTATTTTTTTCCATTTCCAAGGCACCTTGGTGCTTCATTCATCACTGGGAATCTTCACCTCAGAACCTAAGCACAGAAGGCTCTGTTCGCTGATGTTAAGCACCCTTCCATTTGAGTTCTTTCTACTTTAGGATTGATAAGGGGTCTATAAATCTTTTTTAATTATGCTATTTTAAACTTTTGTTATTTTATTTCTCTCAGAGAGGTGGAAAGTGAGCTTGAAGTTGTTTGGGAGTCTACCTCCAAGGAAAACCAAAGAATTCGAGAACTTCTCCAAGCTACACTGGAGAAGAAAGGCATGTGGGACAACACCAGAACTTTCAAGGATCCCTGCCTCGATGGCGTCTCTCAGGGAGATGTGCTGGATGGCTGCATCTTCAGCTACTGTGACATGAAGCCCCCTCCCGCCACCTGCCAGAGTCTGCGGGAGCCCCCTGGCTAGGGCCCCTCAGCCTTAAAGGCCCGCCTTCACCAGGATGGGAAGGGGCAGGCTCCCACCTAACACTGCAGTGTTTTTTCTCCTCAGGGCAAGGAAGAAATAAAACTGTCTCGGAAATTTAATCCGTATTTTTACATTTCGCTTTATTTTAATAATGTGCTACTCGACTGTATTTTACCCATTGCATGGCTTCTGGCCACATTGCCACTGAGACGGGCTCTGTGAGATCTATTGCTCAGGTGAGCAGGAGACCTGATGACCCGCCCCGTCTCTGGGATCCTAGAAAGCACCCGAGGGAATGGCCAGGCAGGGCCGAGCTCTCACCCTGTGTGTTAGATGAGTTTAATTGGATGAGCCCATCAATGGAGGCACCAGTGATCATATCTGGGTGGTATTGTATAGTTCAGTAGAAAACAAAGTGCTGGTACTCATGCACTGGTAAGTTTACAAAACCTGTTCTGCCCCCTGCCCAGCCCTTCTTTGTCTAGGGCCAAATTTTTCTAGGGCCACAAGCCCTCCACCCGCTTTGAGAGCCTTCACTTTGAGCACCAAAGTGGGGGCCGTGGGTCTGCTCCACTCTGTGCCAGCCTCTCAGGACCATTCAGTGAGACTTTCTGATGGTTATGCCAGCTATCCAGGGCTGCTTTTCCCTGACATGCTGGAAGAACCCAGGGACATCAGGCTATAAAGGTCTCTAGCCAGTGGTACAAAAGAGTAGAATCCTGAACACATCCTTTTACAACACCCCTCCTAGCTAAGGCCTACATTGTATCAGGTGAGCACATAAGCCCTAATGTTGGTCCTTGGTCATGGCTAAAAGTGATGCACATACTCTGATTGCTAGATGTGAAGTGGAGATAGAAAGTCATAGTTCTTTTACATTTTATTAAACTTGTTCACTTAAATCATTATCATTTTACCAGGGGTAGAAAAACTCACCAGGATTTAAAACTATATATCATCTCACTGGGAAATGACTTAGCAAATAATTTTGATGTTATTTTGAGGGAATTTATGCCAACTGTTCAATAGATAGGTCATCCGTAGATAGGCTGAAAAGTGGCGGCAGCCCATAGCCTCTCACCTTCCAGACCTGTGCTCAGCGGCTGGCTCGTCTGTGGGAACACTGCCATTATCACACTACCTAGAGAACCACTTTTGTCATCTGTGTCTTTTTCCTGCTTTCTATGAGAACATTTTACTCCTTGAGGCATGAACATTTTTACATTTCTGCTTTAAGTTTATCACACATTACAAAGGTACTTTGCAACTTAGTGAACCCTGGCCTGCACAGCCAGGCAGGGGTGGGAGTCGTGTAGCACTTGTGCTCTGCCAGCCTCCTGCTGGTTGGCAAATGAGCTCAGAGTCCAGTAGCAAAGGAGAGCAAAGCATATAAGGCTGTGGAACAAGGCAGCCAAGAGGCAGAGACCAGACTGTTGGTATGCTTCATGGAGGAACTGGAATGCCCTCGGCCTTGCAGAGTGGACAGGAGCAGAGGAGGGGCTTTGGGCCTGGAAGTTGGGGTGAGCAGTGAGGCTAGACCGCGGGGAAGGGGGCACCTGTTCCTCTTCAGCCTGCAGGTTTCCAATCAGCAGGAGCCAGTTCCATTCTTTCTTGGTCCTGGTGAGGCTTTCTATGGTTCTAGAAAGGTCCTCGTCAGGTTGAAAGTAACCCAAAGCAAACAATTATATGACCCAGGAACTCAAGTGAGCCCAGCCGCCTTTGGCATAACTAAAAAGCAGCCCTGGGGAAGTCAGGACTGAGCGGAGAGAGCCGGGTGAGCGCAAGAGTGAGTGTGAGATTGGCGTGATAGCCGGCGAGAAGCCGTCCTCAGGTTTCCATTTGACTTGCGCAGAGGGGAGGTGGGATCAGAAGTGAATCCTTTGCCTCTCGACCTCTGAGAAGAATGGGGGACACCACCCTTTTCCAACGGCTTCATTCTATAGAGAGCAGTGGGGTTATCCAAGGAGAAAAGTCTGAATTCTACTGATTGTTATTTATTCAGATATATGTTAGATACTTCTCTCTGGAACTGTTGAGAGCAGTAGTGGTGAGAAGGCAGGCGCAACGGCAGCCCGTGAGTGCTCAGAAGGAAATAGCTGGGACAGGACCCCAGGGCCGTGCGTTTCCAGAGCAAGCAGGCCTCGGTGCAGTTACCGGAAAGCTGTGTGTGTATTAAGAGCCTGTGGGTACGTGAACCTACCATTTCAACTATAAAGTTCATGAAATCTAGATACTGATCATTTCTGATGAAAATCTAGCACCCGAATCGAGATATACATGCCAGATTTTGAAGACTTGCTATGAAAATAAAGAATGTAAAATATATCCCTAATAATTTTTATGGCGGTTATGTGTTGAGACAACATTTTGTGTCTAATGGGTTAAAGAAATAATAGAAAATTGATTTCACCTGGTTTGGTTTTTTTACTTTTACCCGGCCGCCAGGTAAATTTAAATTACACATGTACGTGTATGTTACGTTACCATTGAGTTGGCTCTGACGCCTGACAACCTATGAATGGATGATGTCCACAGTGTTTCATCCTCAGCAGCTCCGTTCGGCTCCTGTAGACTCATGCCAGTGGCTTATTTTACAGTGAGTCCATCTTGCACTTAGTCTTCCTCTTGGCCCGCTGCCTTCTTTTTGTCCCAGAATTGTCTTTTCCTGAGAACGCTGCCTTCTCGTGATGTGCCTGCCCTAAGCAGGACGGTTTCAGTTTTATCATTTTTGCCTCCAGCGACGTTTGGGCTTAATTTGCTCTAGGACCCACTCATTCATCTTTCTGGCAACCCAAGGGGTACTCATAGAGCTCTCCATATTTCAAATGAATCAACTTTTTTCCTATCGGCCTTCTTCGCTGTCCAACTTTCACATCCATACATGGTAATTGGGAACACGAGGCTGCGGGTGATCTTGTCCTTGGTCTCTAATGACACATGTCTGCTCCTAGTGATTGTTCCTACGTCTTCTATTGCTGCCCTTCCGAATCTCAGCCTTCTCAATTTCTTGGCTGCATTCGAATTGATGACAACCATGATAAGCAAAATCTAGCTCGCATTATATTTCTCTTGGACGGCGCTGTATAGACCTAAATGTAAAAAACAAAACTAAGATTCTGGAAGATAATTTATAACTTTGGATCAGGGAAGGCTTTCTTAAATAAGACACAAAAAGCCCTAACCACAGAAGAAAATAATACATTTGACTACATTAAAATGAAGAACTCTTCTAAAACAAAACAAAGGTACTAAACTTATGGGCCTTGGTCTTGGAGAGGATTTTATGAATTGGACCTCAAAGTCAAGGGAAGTATAAGCAAAAATAAATGAATGGAACTACATCAAACTAAAAAGCACAGCAAAAGAAACCATCAACAAAACAAAGAGGCAACCAGGCAACCGACCAAATGTCCTCGAGGCAGGAAGGGTAGCATATGTAGAATGAACCACACCAATCAACAGGAATCGTTCCCGTTTCAACCAACACGGTGGGTCTCAACAGAACACAGTATGATCCCAACTATATAATGTTCAAAACCATGCAAACATCAGCAATAAATATGTTCTCCAGGGATGTAGATGCGTGTGGTGAAACCGCAGAGAAAAGCAAGTTCATCACAAACTGGAAATGCAGCTCCTGGTTACTCAGAAGGCATGCGAGCGGCTGCCTCTTTGAGCTCAGCGGTCAGTGCGTTGGCATTTAGTGTTTTTAAAACATTCATAGACATCAGATGACTTTTGTACACTTAAAAGAATAAGTTGAAATTTGCATAATAAAAATTCCAGTAAATTTTTGAAAAAGGAAATGGCACATGAGATTGCAAAGCAAAGGCAAATTTTGAAGTGTTGCTGTCTGGCGTTGGGGAGAAGTGGGCCATCACTGAGGAGTCTGTGTGGTCAGGGGAGGCTTGTGGGAGATTCATGTTTATGAATAAAAATGAAAGAGCAGCATGGGCGATGGCAGGAATAGAACTCCTGGGAAGACAGGAGTAAAGCAGACCTTGGGGCGGACTGTGGGCCCAGGAGAGAGGGTGGATGCTTCCAGGTGAATAGATGAAGGCCGTGTTTTCCACATTCTCTGCTCATATAAAGCTGCCTGCCAATCAGGTATGGGAGGAAGGCGGAAGGCTGTAAAAGGTGTGAGGACCGCAAAAGCACTTCACTGAGGACACAGGACTGCCCTCCCTACTCAGTCCAGCTGTGCTGCTCTCCAGTGAAAGTGCGCGAGGTGGGGCTTTGCAGACAGGTACAGTGTGGGAGTGGTGGGGATCGGGCAAGGATGTGACTAACAAAAGCTACAGGCGGAAGTGGAGACAGGCATGAAACCGTTGCCCCTAGAATTTCTCTGCCTTCCCCCTTCTTCTAGCTATTGCTTCTGGAATTACTTCTACTTAAAATAAGCTTGTCCATTTAGTCCCCTCAGCCTTCCATCAAGCCCTGGACCATTCCAGGAACCCCAGCTGCCCAAATTCTGGGGGCAAGATGGAGTACGGGGCTCTGTTTTCGTTCTTGCCTCTCTCAGGCCTTCCATGGAGCCTGGGGACACTGGGATAGATTTTCAGGAGAAAAAACTGGCTGTCTGCAGAAGAAAAGAGTTCAGGGCTAGTGCCCTGCTCCGCGGTGTCAGGGCAGAGACAGGACTGTGATCCAGCCCCATTTTTACCCTGCCCCACTCCTCTTCAAGGGCTGGGGCACCAATAGTTCTGCAAGAGACTCTGCCCACTCCGTGGACCCACAGCCTGGCCAAGACAACCATCCTTCTCCATCTCCTGTCCACCCTGAAAAGTGGGTGGACATTTCTCACTATGCACAGGACCACTGTTCAGTGGGCCTTCCAGGGGTGTGGCGAGGAGACACATGTTCACCCCAGGTCAGCAGGACAGCCCACTGGAGGCCAGTCTTCCGTGGAGGGAGTCACACCTTCTGGTGTGTGTGCTCCTGTGTCACAGGGATGAACCCAGCCTCACTCCTGGGTGTAGACATCTGTTGGACAACAAGAAGACGTCCCTGGTGGGGGCCCTGGAGAGCACACATTCGGCAGGGAAGGCTGACACGAAGAATCCACTGATCATGTTAGAACAAGTGCTGGGAGGAGAAAGGCAAGAAGCTTATCGTGAGAAATAAGTGCGTTAGTAGGCATAAGGTGATAAGAACCACAGAAAACCCTTCTGTCAATTCAAGCAAAAATGTTTTAGGTCCTCTCTCCCTCTCCCAAGATGGTGGCCTCAGCGAAAAAAAAAAAAGGAAAGAAAAAGAAGGGGAAGACTATCTTTCTAACAGACTTTGGGGCTGAGGATAGAAGGACTGGTGGAGGAAGCACCTCTCCAAACCAGTCAGCCGGGCTGATGAAACAGATGACCTGGAAGGAGATGTTCCAACCATCTGACACAATAATGATGATGATATGTACAGGGCACCTCCAGTTGACTGTTTCATCTTGCCCACTTCTTCACAGGCTGCTCAAAAACCCAATATTGACAGGAGACATCTTCCCAAATTGCCACCTTACTATGCCTTTCTAAGGAACCTGCTCTGTGATGTGACAGACTCCATTAAGAAATTCTTTAGAAGATTAAATATCAGTGCAGTGCATTTACCATGTGAACCTTGAAATATGGAGAAGTTGAAAGGTGCTGGATACGCTGAGTTTAAGGACCTGGATTCTTTGTTCGGTGCCCTGAGCCTCAGTGAAGAGTCTCCGGGTAAGAGGAGAATTCAAGTGGACATTGCTGATCAAGCACAGGATACAGACAGGGTTGATCATTCTTTTGACTGAGATAGAAATTGGAATTCTGACAAAACAAATACAGACTAGAGAGCCAGTCCTACCATAGACAGCTTTGACGAATACCCACCTAGAAGAGGTGATGATAGCTTTGGAGACAAGTATCAAGATCATCGTGATTCAGACTGATACCATGATGGGTATCGGGACAGTGATGAGTATACCGACTGTTATCGTGATGCCCTGAGCTGTGATATGAATCAATACGGGGGCCAGGATCGCTATGATGACAGAGGCAGCAGAGACTACAATAGAGGCTTTGACTCCAAGATAAGCAGCGGCAGGAGAACATAGGGATTATGACTACAGAGGAGGCAGAGACTGCTTTGAAGACAGATATGACAGATGCGATAATTGATCAGGAGCTCCAGAGTGATTACTCTTGGGATGATTATAGGCATGATGAGAGAGGTCCCCCACCAAAGACGCAAACTGAATCTAAAGCCTCAGATCACTCCAAGGATTCTTCTGCCAGCACCTCCCAGTCCAGTCAAGCAGCCTCTACCTTTGGAGGTGCAAAGCCCGCTGCCACAGCTGCTAGAGAAGGGAAAGTATAGGAGCAGCTACAAAGGAACAGGAGAAATCGCAGTGTCAGCTGGATAAGCCAAAGCCAGAACAACAGTCTCGGGAGAGACACTCAAGCCGGTTAAGCGAAGAAACTCAGGAACAGAAGCAGCCAAAGACAGGAAGTGAGTTATCACAGACTGGGACCTCAGCCACATCTGGCAGAAATGCTCGCAGGAGAAAGAGTAAGGCATCTCTAGAAAATGAAACATTCAATAAGGGGAAAGACTCACTTTCCAACGTCTAAACCTCCCAAACTTGAACAGTTTCTGAATGTAATGCCAGCCCCTCCACCCAAGGAGAATGCTTGGGTGAAGCAAAGTTCTAACTTTCCTGCTTCACCTCAGAGCTAAGACAGAGCAGCAATCCCCTACAAATGCGGGGAGAAAGCAGTTCCGGCCCCGCCAGCAAGGAAAACAGATGAAAATAAAGTGGACGAAAAGAAAGCCATGGTCCAAGAGATGAGGGGAACACAGGTCACTGGAAAGAGTCGGCTAGTAAAGAAGGCAAAAAGGATCAAGACTACTGATCTGCACCTGAGCCAAAGAAACTTGGAAAAAATCCAGCCTCCAAGTTCAGTTCTGCAAGCAAGTATGCTGCTCTCATCACTGATGCTGAAGATGAAAAGGAGGGAGAACGTATATCGAATAGACCTCTACATCCTGTGCTTTCTCTGAGTCTCTCTCCACTCTGGAACATTCAAGAACAAATCAAACCTCTATCCAGACAAGACAAAATAAAACTCACCATCTCCTGGAGAGCTTTTATAACTTAAAAAAATAAAAACTACGTGAAATAAAATTATTTGCATGATATTGCAGCCTTTAAACTATTGAACTAACTGGAGAAATGTAGCCAGAGAAAAAGAGACGTATTTTAACAGAAAAGTCGTGGTGCGCTTTTATGACACGTGCAGTTGCCAGTGTGATTAGTGACTATGGGCCTCTATTTAGCAAAATGGTAATGGCAGTGATGCGATGTCTGGAATCTGATCGGGCAGCAGGGCAGGTATGAGGGGAAGTATGAGGTTTCTACCTTTAATTCTTGTTATTCTAATGTGGTATATGTGAATTCTCGAACATCTGAATGAAATCTCCATCCTTGGAGAGGTAGGTTTAGTCTCTGAAACTGTATTTGTCTCCAGGAGGCTGCCGGCCCCTCCTCTTATTACTTCTGAGTTACTGGAGCCAGACCAAGACGGGGGCGGGGGAGGGGTGTGGGGGGCGGATTTCCTTTATTTTTACCCCCAGGGGGTAGCTGGGGAGCAGTCTACAGGCTGCTAAAGTATAGGACTATTTGGTGACCAAAAGAAGTGGGAAAAGAGTGATTTGAAAAACAGCTTTGTGGAGGTGATGAATGACTTTGCAACAGTAATAGCGAAAAATGGTGTAACCCATGAATGGTTGGTTACTTCTTGGAACAGGAAGCACTTAGGGGTTGTAGGAATTCCCAAGTCGCTTATGTGTCCTGGTTTCACCCTTTCTTAAACACTATCCTTCCCAAAAGTTCAAATAGATCCACGTTCTGTCAAAATCTTTAAAAATTTAGACTCTCGTTGTCATGTTCCTCATGGTCCTCCTTCCTGCTACCTCCCCAAAAGTGGCTTCTGTTTAAGCCACAACCTGATCTCCTAGGCGTTCTATACCAGCCCCTAGAAGCTGTCAAATGAGGACTCACTGCTTTTCTTGAGCAACTCTTGGCTCCTTTGTGTCTTTTGACTCTCTGCTATTCATTCTTAACAATATTTTTTTTCTGGCTTTATTAAAACATAATAGACAATTAGTTGCTCATATTTACATTGTACAATTCAATGAGTTTTTTTTTCATTTATAGTTGGCATACAATAATATACCAGTCTCAATTGTACAGCATAGGGATCAGATCCACAAAACTCGCAGTGATCATCCCACTAAATCTAGTACTCCTCTTTCCCTTGACATATTTATTACGACATCATTAACCATCTTCCCCATGCCACACTCTACATTTCCATGTCTATTCTGCAACTATCCATTTGTACCTCTTAATTTCTTTGCCCTTTTTTTTGCCATCCCCAAACCCCCTTCCCAACTAGTAGCCTTCAAAATATTCTCTGTATCTATGAGTTTACTTCCGCTTTTGTCATTGTTGTTTATTTTGTTCTTTAGATTCCGCATGTATGTGAAATCATGTGCTATTTGTCTTTCTCTATCTGACCCATTTCATTCAGTGCAATACACCCCAGGTTCATCAGAACAATATCTTTTTTCTATCCCCTTCCTTTTAGTCTGTGTGTGTCTTTTAATCTGAAGTGAGTCTCTTGTAGGCAGCATATGTAGGCAGTCTCTTGAGGCAGCACATATGGTAGGTCTTGTTTTCTTATCCATTCAGCCACTGTCTTTTGGTTGGAGCATTTCATTCTTTTCATTTGAGGTACTTGTTGATATGAATGTAGTTTTTATTATTCTTTATTCCTGTTTTTGATACATGTTTTTTTCTTCTTAAAGAAGTCCCTCCAGGGGTGGTTCCATAGAGTAGTGGTTAACACGTCTACTTTACACGCAGAAGGTCTTGGGTTCAAGTCCCAGCAGAGCCACGGCCCATATCCCGAGCGCGCCAGGCCCCCTGGGTGTGCCAGGCCCCAGGTGTGTGCCGTGAGTGTGTGTGAGGAGATGTCCCGCCTTGAGAGATCCAGTTCTTAAGGGGAAAACGGCAACATCTGTAGGTCAGAGGTAGAAGGCGGGGGGATGATTAAAAAATAAAAAAATAAATTACAAATAAATAAAATAAAAATTAAAAACAATAAAATAGTTTAAAAAAGAAGTCCCTCCAACATTTCCTATAATACTAGCTTGGTGCTGATAAATTCCTTTAGCTTATTTTTGTCTGGGAAGCTCTTTATCTGTCTTTTGACTCTAAACGATAGCTTTGCTGGATAAAGTATTCTTGTTTGTAGCTCCTGGGTCTTCATCACGTCGAATATTTTGTGCCAAGTCCTTCTGTCCTTCATGGTTTCTTTTGAGAAATCAGCTACCAGTCTTATGAGTGCTCCCTTGTAGGTAACTATCTGCTTTTCTCTTGCTACTTTTAAGATTCTCCCTTTGTATTTAACCTTTGGCATTTGAATTATGATGTGTCTTGGTGTGGGCCTCTTGGGGTTCATCTTTCTTGGGACTCTCTGAGCTTCCTGGAGTGTTATGTCTATTTCCTTCACCAAGTGAGGGAAGTTTTCCAACATTATTTCTTCAAATAGCTCTTCAACGTCTTGTTTTCCTTCCAGTACCCCTATGATATGGATAATTTTACATTTAATAGTGTCCCATAGGCTCCTTAAATTATTAGTACGGTCTTGGCTTCTTTTTTCTTGCCATTCTGATTGAGTGTCCTTGGCTTCCTCATCCTCTATATCAGTGGTTCAGTCTCTTCTTTATCCACTCTGTTGATTCCATCTAATATACTCTTCATCTCAGATAATGTGTTCTTCATTTCAGACTGGTTTCCTTTTATAATTTCCATTTTCATTTTTATATTTTTTATCTCTTTGTTAAAGTTCTCACTGAATTCATCTACACTTCCCCTAAGTTTATTGAGCATCTTTATAACCCGTGTTTTGAACTCTGCATCTATTAGATTACTCGACTCCATTATTCCTGGATCTCTGTTCTGGTCTCTCATATGGTTTCTGCTTCTTTGTCCTCCCATTTTGGCTGCCTTTCCGTGTCTGTTTCTATGTACTAAGCAAAGCTCTTAAGTCTCCCAGTCTTATTAGTGTGGCTTTGCGTAGTAGGTGTCCAGTGGCACAGTCCTGAGATGGGTCAGCTGCAGGCCTAATTTAGCCCCCGCTTGTTCCCCACCAGGGCCACCTGTTAAGATTCAGCAAGCAATCCACAGGTGCTCTGCTTCTAGTTGCCTCAGGAGGCCACACCAGAAACCAAGGCCAGCTGCCACCAGTCTGAGTCTAGGTGCTGCTCAGCAAGGAGCACCTGACTCGCTCAGGATATACCTGGATGTGGCGTGGGTGGGGCTGCGAGTTGGGGGAGGAGGAGTTTCAAGGAATCCTCTGGGCGGAGCGACCTCTGTTATCCAGTTTGATGATATCTTAGCTATAGCAGCGCTGGATCAGCACACTGAGAGGGGAAAGGCTCAACAGAGGAACAATGGATACCACCGGCACTTCTGCCAGGGAAAAAGCCTCACCTCTGGCCCTCAGTCGAACAACTCAGTGTCCCTCTGTAAGTCCCTAGTCCCCTCTGCACCCCCTTGAGCAGCCAACCTGGCTTTGGTGCTCAGAGCGAGCGAGTCTGTCATCACGAAGTCCGCTCGCGGACATGGCCCCTTTAAGAAGTGTCTGCAGCTGCCACTGCCACAGCCTCCATCTCACTCAGTCACTCGGGGACGGGGCAACCTCACATCTTCACCCTCTCCTACCTTCTACTGTTGCAGGTTGATGTCTTATTTCTCTCCCTAGTTGTAGTGCTTCTATTCATCTAGATCCCAGATGACTTTCCTTGCTGTTTGCTCCGTATTTCTGTCACAACTTTGATTTGGTTTTAAGAGGGATGAACAAAGCCTTTATCATCTATGCCCCAAGACTCTACTATTCATTCTTGCTCCTGCTTCTTTGACCCCCTTTTAATCTCAGAAAACTCTAGAATTAATGGTCTTCGGTGGTGAGTATGGATGAATAAAATGTGACACTTAAATCGGGAGCCTTTCTTATGACCTCAACCGGGGTTTTTGTTCGGGACTTTTTATATCGTTTTGTTTTGTTTTTACAAAGTTTTCTCTCCATGTTACCAAACTAGAAGGGGTTCATTTGCCTTTGCGCATGAAAACCAAATGAGACACGAGACGTTTACAGCAAAGAAAGTAAAGGTTTATTATTTAAGGAAATGGTGCCAAGCCTGGAGACACAGGTGAGCTAGTGCTCAAAGACCTGGTTCCCCGATGGCCTCTAGGGGATAGGTTATACAGGGGAAAACCCATTAGTCATGGTACTTACGGTAGTTGAGTTTGTGGACTCTACTGATTGGTCTGGGCTAGGGTAGGAGGCAGGTGATATTGCCTCAGGGCCTGATGTTAGTCATGGCATGTTCTGTCTGGTTTCAAGGGAATGTAGCCGGTGGAGTTGTCTCACCTTCATGGATAGGTCAAGATGTTATCTTTAGTTTGACTGAAACTGTTTCTGTGGTCAACAGACCGGAGGCTATCTTTCTAAGACTGTTAGATGCTGACCAGAGTCTAGTGTCCTGAGGGCTTAATAATTAAGGGAGTAGTCGTGCATTATAGTCAAAAGCAGAAGGATATGGAAAGAAAAGAAGCAAGTGAGTCATGGTGCTATTAGACAAGACAAGGCCATTTAAATCAAGCAGAAAAAAAGAGAAAAAGTCATTTTAAAGAAGTGAAGTTTTAGCACAGTTACATCCACTGAAATCCCACACCAATGTCTGTATTATAATGTGACCTAGACCAATGTGTGGTTTTGTTTTTTTACCCTTCCTTGAGAGAATGACAATGGAGAGAACTATTTAACAAGGTCCTGGTTTCTCTTGCGCCAGAATAGCTTAACTTGCCTGCTTTTATGTGCACCTTTGTACTGTTGGCTTGGTAGATGGTATTCTTATGGGCAATATTGGTACCTGTAGAGAGATGACAACTTGGTCTCTTGTTTGCAAGCCCTTCTCCCATCAGTCCTAGGTTAGACTCTGTCCAACTATGCAGGGGTGTTGGTTTCTGAGTGCTGCAGCAGTGGGCATAATGAATCATTTACCCAGGGGATATAAAAGACATACAAAGTGAAGTAACTTTGATCATTGGTTTCGATAGCTAGTAGCTAGGAAGGGGCTTTTAGAGAGATACCTAGGTTGAAAGGTTTTTTTTTTTCCAAACTATTTGTTGTAGATGATGAAAAGGTAGTCTGCCCTCTTCATGTCTACTCTTTCCAAGCGGTTGTATCCAAAAAAAGTGTTTTTTCCCTGCTCCTCTACCATCCTCTATGAAAACAGAAATGGGATCTATGTCCTGCTCCTCAATACATATAAAATTTGTACAAAAATATCTTCTATTGAATGATTTGTAATCTGTAGAGTTAATATCTGAGAGATGTCTTGAGATGTGAATCCCATCCTTTGGGGTGTGGGGTTTTTTATTTTCTCTAAATAAATCTGATCTTTAAAGTTAAAAAAAGAGAGTGAGAGAATGTTTTAGGTGAAGGAACATGTACAAAGGCTCCCGGGTGAGGGGGCAGGGAGGGAAGAGTTTGAGGGAACACGAGGCAAGGGAGGTCAAATCCTTCCTTGCAGACCTCATGGCTCTCTGGCTCATGCCCTGCCTCAAACAGCCATCTATGCCTGCTCAGCCAGGGCCCTGTGGTGCCGAGACATGTAGGGTTTTCAAAGTGGAATCAGCAGAAATGAGTGGAAGAGGGCAGGAGCTGAAGCAGAGAGAGAATTAGGTGGATTCCAGAGATTTAAAAGACCGGACCCTGAGATGAGCCAGTGCCAGGGCCCAGCAGCCAAGCCTGCATGGAAAAAGGAAGAGGGAGAGGAGAAGGGGGTGGGAGAGAGAATGAGAAAGAGGGAGAGAGAGGATAAGAGAGAGGAGAGAGAGAGATTGAGAGAGAATGAGAGAAAGACATTGAGAAAGAGAAAGAAACGTAGAGAGAGGGAGTAAGGGAAGACAGAAGAACAGGGGAGAGCCTCAGAGTGGGCTCCCCAGGCCTCAAAGTCTCCCAACCCTGTTCTCACCAGCCAGGGCTTGCGAAATGTCAGCGTGGACCCACTTGTCCTCCTCAGTCCGGAGATGACTGAGTGACTGTCACCTCCTTGACTCCTGAGCAGCTAGGCTCAGTGGGATGGGGTTACCTCTATCCAGAGAGATACTTCCACACTCCTAGATACTCCTAGACCTGAAGTCTAGGTCGCCCTGGGCAACCTCTGGGTCTCTGCATGGGCTTCCCATCAGCTCTAAAGATTCCTCAGGTGTCCAACACCTGAAAGAGAAACTTCTCCTGGCCCCATATTTCCCAGTCTCTACAGAGAGCCCAGTCCCTAGTGCTCTGGTGCTGCCCACACCCAGCATCTCTAATGTCTGCACAGTCCCCACCCCTGCTGTGTTCGCCTGGCTCTGTCTGCTCCTTAAATGCCAGGTCCTGGGCCTGTCTCTTCTTGTCCCATGCTCCTTTTGGATGAGTCTGCCTGAGACTTGCATGTCCATAGTTCCCTTCACAGTCTCAGTGAGCTTCAGTTGTGGGGCCACTGGCCTTCAGACCAGTGGCCTTCCTCCTACCACTGTGCAAGGGGCACATACAGGTCATTTAATCAAAGTTAGAACTTGTTCTGTAGACACAGAGACAGGCTCATAAAGGTATAAGCAGCTCATAATAGTGGTCTGAATAGACCACTCACTCTACAGAGGGCAGATCTTTGCAGGGCCTCCCTGGGCAGTTATGATACACGCACTGCACAAAGGCACCCAACCAAGGGGTGAGTGGAGCTGGAATCTAGCCCAGACTACACTCGCCAAGTCATGTGCCCTGGAGGAAGGTGCATCTTGTCCTACCTGTCCCTCCACAAGCCATGAATCCACAGCACTATGTCCCCTCGGAGGAAGCTGCTTTATAAAATTGCACAGAAGTAGACAATTTCATTAATTTTATTTAATTTTTTATTTTATATTATCATAGCCCTGTGACTTTCTAATCCTGAACTCTGCCATATTTATTATTATTACTTACTTTCAAGGGATCATGTTTACCTTTGGAGGCCCTCAAATGTTTGAACGGAGTTGTTCTTTGCGAATTTGTATTTTTATTCTTAAAATGTCGACCAGTCATGGCTCTCTTTCCAGAAGTATCACCTGTGCGGGACCCACCCCCAGGTTTCAGGGGCAGGAGGCCAAATGGGCCCACCGCCTCAGTGTGGGAAAGCATCTGCAGGCACATGCACACCCACTGCCTGGCCAGCACCCCTCCCCACCTAGGAACTCCATGCGACAGGAGAGGAAAAAGACAAGATGAGAAGTCCTCAGGGGCTGGCTCTCATCCTCGGGGGCTGGCTCTCATCCTCAGGGGCCTTCTCATCTCTCATCCCCAGGGGCTGGCTCTCATCCTCGGGGGCTGGCTCTCGTCCCAGGGAAATGAGTGGAGATTGTGTATCCAGAATGCATTCTGTGTCTGGTCCTTTGGCTTGACGTAATTGTTTTGAGATGTATCCAAGTTGAGACAAGTATCCATAGATACTTTTCATTGCTGAATAGAATCCATTTACAAATATACGATTTATCAATTCGCTTGTTAATGGACATTTAGGTTGTTTCCAATTCGAGGCCGTTATAAATCAAGCTGCTATGAACATTGGGACACAAATTTTTATGTGGACATATGTTCTAATTTCTTTGGGGTAAATACCTAGGGCTGGATTTGCCACATTGTGGGAGTACATGCAGGTTTAACTGTATAAGAACCCCTCCAGTACATAAGGACAAATACTATATGATTCCACTTATCTCAGGTACTTAGAATAGCCAGATTCATAGAGGCAGAAAGTAGAATGATGGCCGCCAAGATCTGAGGGAAAGGAGGGAATGAGAAGTCAGTGTTTAATGAGTATGAAGTTTCGGTCTGGGAAGATAACAAAGTTCTGGAGCTGGATGGTGGCCATGGTTGCACCACAATGTGAATATATTTAATGCCACTGAACCGTATATTTTAACATGGTGAAAATGATAAATATGTAAATTGCCAGACCTATTTTCTTGTACCATTTTCCATTCCCACCAGCCAGCGCTGTGTGACAGTTCTGGTTATTGCATACCCTCACCGACACTGGGTGGTATCAGTCACTGTGGGAAAGAGATTTAAGGAAAAGTGGATCTTGGCGTTTGGCCCCTGGTGCTCAGCTGGCATTGGGCCTGGGCCCCTCATCCTGGGTGCTGTGCGCAGGAGTAGACAGTGGCAGTCACCAGCCTGGGCGGCTAAGGGGTGCCCTCTCCAGGCCTGGGGCAGCACAGGTTGGGCTGGGCTGGCATGCAGATCCCACACCCAAAGGCTGAGTCTCCTAGGTGCTGAATTCTGAATCCTCTTTTAAGACTGGAAATGTCATACACTCAAAATACTGCAGAGCAGGCCTGGGCAGCACATGGAGGGCTCAGTGTGACTAGGTCACATGGCTCTGTTCCGGCTGGGCTGGTGTCAGCAGTTAGAGTAGCTGGCAGTTCAGAGGTGGGAGAGGGGACGTGGCTGGTCTGCACCTCATCAGTTTTCCTAGAGTTAGTGAGCCCCAAGTGTGGAGTCCCGTGGTACCTGATCTTTCTGTCCTCGCAGGCTTGACTTTTCCTCATTTTTGAGTGGGGTGGGGTGGGTGGTGGTAGTGGTGTTGGGAGGCTTGCAGGAGCCTGCCAGGCTGCTTTTACTGACTGAGTGTCCCTAAAAAGCAGGACAAAGATAGTGGCTGGTTACAAAAGTGAGTTTCAAATGGGAGGAATCCATGAGGCAGTTTCCTTGAACTCATCAAGACACCTGGCCAAGGGCTTGGGGCGGGGCTGACTCCCTGTCTTCCTGCTGGGTGCTTGGGGCTTTCTTGCCCCTCAGTCCTTTGTTTTCAATCCACCTGTGAGGTAACACTCCTTAAAGAGAGCAGCGAGTGGAAGTGCAGATGGCCCTGCCTTTCAACTAACTCCTGCCACTGAGGTGCAAGTGCCACCTTGAGGTTGTTGTAGCTGCCAGCCCCCGACAGACACATGGACCACCAGAAATCAGTGAGTTAGGAAACACATTCTTTATTCAGCCAGCTGGGTCTGCCAGGGGTACGCAGACCCCAAATTAAGCAGCCCCGAAATGTAGAGGTACAGGGTTTTTAAACCCTAAACCCCTATTCTTCATCCTGTTTGAACACACAAGTCTATTTTTCTTCTTTTGACTAACTGTCAACCCACAGGTTGGTTGTGCAAGCGGGGGGTACAGAAGCAGAAAGCTTATTGTTAGAGCGTTATGTTCCCATGGGCGATAGCCAAGCAGTAATTTTCCGACCAGCGCAAGGTCACCAGGGTGCCACTGCTCTGGAATATCATCCATGTTTCACTGTGTTCAAGAGGATCCTGGGTGTTTATTAAAAAGTAATTCTTTGAAAACAAAGGGTCCAGACCATGTGCCGTATATGTAGCATACTGTCGACAATATAAGAACATCCAAAACTGTAGGAAAATTTTTTAAGAGTTTATTTTAGCAAAACTGAATTGAATCTCCGGAAAATAACAGTTTGCAGCTTCTTTTGTGCATTTGAAATTAAGGAAGGTCCTAAGGAAGATTACATGGAGGTGGGAGAAGCAAGGTGGGGTTTGGTTTACAGGACAGTTACATTG
The DNA here is from genome assembly GCF_902729225.1 of Pteropus medius. Lineage (NCBI taxonomy): Eukaryota > Metazoa > Chordata > Mammalia > Chiroptera > Pteropodidae > Pteropus > Pteropus medius. Next base: position 1,419,018 of record NW_024349801.1, read on the forward strand.
AGGCTTAATTTGGTTTACAGGACAGTTATGTTGAGGCTGAAGTTATCTTGAGGCTTAATACCCGCTTTGAGGGGTATCACTTCTGGCATTTCAACGGTGTATTAACCTAGATGCACAAGAACAATGGATGTGGCTGGCTTAAACCTTTCAGTAAAGAAGTTTTAGGCCTGTGGCGGGACTATTCACCATAGGAATTTATATTCAGATCGCCCTGTGCGGTTACTTTCTGTAGAATCCCTATTTTTCTTCCACAATACCAGCGTTGGTTTGCAAGCAACAGAAACTAACTGCCTAAATTTAAGGTAAATAAGGAAATGTTTTGGAAATGTACACTGTGGTTCACACATGCTTTGAGAATGACAGAAATCAGGACAGCCCTGGGAGTTCAGTAGTTGGACTCCGTCAATCTGTGAATGAAATAGGGCTCTGTAATAAACCTGACAAACTCAGTGACCAAAAGTAATCTCACAAGGCGACCTGGTAGTAAATTCTTATCAGGACAGGTCATGGTAGGACAGGTCTTACCCTAGGCCTGTTAAAGGTTTACCTTTGTCCTGTCCATTGTTCTTATGTATCTAGGTTAACATACCTTTGAAATGCCAGGAGTAATTCAGACCTCTGGAGGCATAATCACCCTTAAGGGAGCATATAATCTTGTTAAATATTTTGTAAGCCAATCATAGAGATTTCCCTGTCTTTCTTCCTCCCACCTGCATGTAATAATCTTCCTTACTTTGCCTTCTTAATTCTAAATGTATGTAAAAAGCCGCAATACTGTCATTGCTCGGAGCATTTGAGATCGTTTTTTTCCTAGCACATTGTCAGTTTGGCTCAAATAAACTCTTGAACCTTTCCCATGCTTCTTCCCTCAGGATACAAAATCCTATGAAAGGGTGACCTCTAGGATGAGCTGGGGTCACAAGCCATCCCTGTGTCTGGAGAAGTAGGTTCTTTGGGTGATAGACCACCAGAATCCCATAGGCAGGGTCAGTTCCCCTAAGAGGTGGATCTAGGGCAAATAGAAACAAGATTACCAAAAATGATAACTCATTACTAAAGACATATGATTACTCAGAACCCTCTTCCCCTGACCTTGCCAGCTAATACACCTTTTCATCATGTGTTAACAATGTGTTTGAAAGAGGGACAATGATAATGAACAGTGATAAGTTATGGGATTAGGGAGCAGGATGGGGAGTCACGTTTTAGGGGGAAAAAAATAGATAAAACTCTCAAGTAGAGTACTGGTTTCCTCAAGGAGGTTACCCGTAAAAAACTACGTTATTTTTGGACACATGAAAACACACGAAAATGATGGATGCACCAATAGCAAAAGCAACAAAAGTAAAAAGTAAACGATGAAACTATATCAGATTAAAAGGCTTCTTCACAGCAAAGGAAATCATCAGCAAAGTGAAAACCAGCCTACAGAGTGGGAGAAAATATTTGCAAATCATATATCTGATAAGGAGTTAATATCCAAAATATATTTTAAAACCCGTACAACTCAATAGAAAAAGAAAAAAGAAAAAATCTGATTGTCTATGGCCATGCTACCCTGAACAAGCTCAATCCTGTCTGATCTCAGAAGCTAAGCAGGGTTGAGCCTGGTTAGTATTTGGATGGGAGACCACCTAGGAAGACCAGGTGCTGTAGGCGTAAAAAATAAAAAATAAAAAAACAAAGGATTGTAAACTGACAAGGTCCTTGCAATCTGTGAGGTCGACCAAGTGTTGCCTTGCCTAAAAAAAAAAAAAAAAAAAAAAAAATTAAAAAAATGGGCAGAGGAATTAAATAGACATTTTTCTAAAGAAGACGTACAGACAGCCAACAGATACATGAAAAGTTGCTCAACATCACTAATCACCTGAAAAATGCAAATCAAAACTACAATGAGATATCATTTGGCACCTCTTAGAATGGCTGTCATCAAAAAGACACGAAATAACAAGTGTTGGCAAGGGTATGGAGACAAGGGACCCCTGTGCACAATTGGTGGGAATGTAAATTGGTGCCGCTACTATGGAAAACAGTATGGAGGTTCCTCAAAAAGTTAAAAATAGAACTATCAAATGATACAGCAATTCCACTTCTGGGTACTTACCTGAAGAAAATGAAAACACTAACTCAAAAAGATATATGCACATCCGTATTTACTTCGGCATTATTTACAATAGCTAAGACATGAAAACAACTTAAGTTTCCATCAGTGGATGAATGAATAAAGAAAGTGTGTTATAGTTGTCTCTCTGTGTCCATGGGAGATTGATACCCTGCGGATACCAAGATCCGTGAATGCTCAAGGCCCTTATATAAAATGATGTACTATTTGCATATAATCTATACACATCCTCCCATATACTTTAAATTGATCTCTATATCACTTGTAATATCTAACGCAATGTAAATGCTATGTATACAGTTGTTATACTGTATTATTTAGGGAATAATGACAAGAAAAAAAGTACCATTGTAGGCAATAACATAACATTTTTTTCAAATATTTCGATTCTTGGTTGATTGATTCCATGGACACAGAATCTGTGGATGTGGAGGGCCGACTGTATATATGTGTGTATTTATACACACACACACACACACACACACACACACACACACTGTAATATACAATAGAATACCATTCAGCCATAAAAAGGAAATCCTTCCATTCTTGACAACGTGGATGGAACTTAATGGTATTATACTAAGTGAAATAAGTCAGAGAAAAATGAATGTATATATAGTCCCTTAAATGGAGACTTTACACACACACACACACACACACACACACACACACACACACACACACAAACCAAACTCATAGATATAGAGAACAGATTGGTAGTTGCCAAAAAGGCGGGTGGCGGGGGTGGAAAAAATAGGTGAAGAGTTTCACGAGGTACAACTTCTAGTTATAAAATAAATAAGTGCTGGAGGCGTAATGCACGGCACAATGCTGATAGTTAATAATACTGTATTATATATTTGAGAGCTGCTGAGAGAATAGATCGTAAAAGTTCTCATCACAATCTAAAAAATTTTTGTAACTATGTGAAGTGACAGATGTCAAGTAGACCTACCATGGTGATCCTTTTGCAATACATACAAATATCATTATGTCATACACCTGAAATTAATGTTTTACATTAATTATATCTCCAAAAATAAATGAACAAAGTTCAAAGGTAATATTGCACTCTTCCAATGTTTCTCAGATATATATAGATTTAGACTGTCTCCCAGATAAGCGTTTTTAAATGGTTAATTGTTTTATGGTTAGCCTGTAAGTCCTTCACATTTAAAGACTGTTGATTCCACTGACTTTTCACGAGTTCTGCGGGTTGGAATTCAGGTAGGTATGTGGTCTTCTGGGACCACCACCCCTCGACCCGACCCGCCAAAGCTCTGAACTACCGTCAACACCAGTGGGAAGGAAAATAAGACAGTGAACTTAGGAACAGAAAAAAAGTTTGAAAACTCGGAGGCAGGCCTGGAACAAATTTTAAGTGGTAAAGGCAGATCCAGCACCTGTCTGAAGGTTTGACGCTGCCTCTGTCACAGAGGAAGATGACTCAGAGGACGAGATGCCAAGAGGCTGTGGATTTTGCACTGTCAGGCTAGACATGTCTTTAACAACCATTACAGGAGAAGGGAACCAAACGTGCCCCAGAAAAAGATGATAAAATAAAATGCAGATGGCATTGATATCTTCAAACGGCCAGCATCTTTGCAACTGGAAAGAAGCACAGTATGAAAGTGAAGATCAAAGCTTGAGCAGAAAACTAAATAACAAAATTTATGGGAAAAAAATGTGAAATTTTTTAGGAAATTAACTGTAAGAGGAAATTGAATGGGATGGAGTAAAACTTCAGCCATGGAGTAGAAGAGCTAGACACATAATGAGCCAGAGGTTTTAAAGAATTTGGGGAAAAGTGTGTTTTTTAAACAAATCCAGATTATTTTTCCGGGGTGGAGGAGACTTATGCTAATTGGTTGAATATTCACTCTACTGGGGAAAAACAAAAAAAGAAGAAAAGAAATGTTCACCATGGACCAAAAATGAACTGAAATAGATTTCTGACCTTCGACAAAGGATCTTCATCCCCAGACGTCCCCAGCTCAGCCCTTGGCAGAGGCCCAAGGAGACAGGGGGGCCTCTGGGCTCACAGAAGGCTGGAATCGAACGCATCACCTACAGTCCTCACCGCTCCATGTCAGGTGTGCCCGTACCAGCCCCATCTTTCAGAATCGGAACTTGATGCTTGCACAGAGGTTAAGTACCCCTGAGGCCACGTGGTTGATGCGGCAGAGCAGGTGGGAGGTGACTTGGGGACTCCTATCCACCACCCCATCCTGCCCTCCCCACTTGGTTTCTGTTAGAATATCCGCCCTCTGGGGCCAACCTTGACCCAGGGAGTAGTCTGTAGTGTTTTGTAAATAAGGCCAGGCGCTATATTTGAGTGCAGCTGCAGTGTTAGCAAATACTTTACAAGTGGTTCAAACAGGCTTGTGGGCAGGTCCTGTCTAGGGCCGCAGGTCCCACCCCGGCCGCTGGCCTCCATGCTCCTGGTGGAGGAGTCCCTGAGGGAGCACTCTGCCGGGGGCTCTGGCCATGGCGTTAGAGGAGCAGGTGCCCCATGAACAGGCATAGCTTTACTAAGGGGACAGGCAAAAATGTCCACATCAGGACTCTCACTCTGGGACAGCAAGGGTCCCCACGTAGTCCTGTGGCTTAAGAGAAGACCCTGAGAAGTCTGCCCTTCTCTCAGGTCAGCCTGTCCCAAATGGCTCCCTAAATGATCCGCAATGACTCACTTAGCTCTATCCTGTGACCTCGGGTCTCATCCGGATTTCTAAGATGCTGTTAAATTTACCCCAATGCAAAACTGTGGAGGAACCGGCAGGGATAACAGCGACAGTGCTTCTGGTCCCCGGCTCTTCCAATCCCAGAGGAAGGCCTTATCTGAGATACGGAATTAGAGCTGCTCCCTGAATCACCTCTGATGGGAAGGAGTGGTCTGCCCCCAGCCCCTCCGGGCATAGCTGGAGCACCTCTGCTCCTCCCTGAGAAAGCCAGACCTCTGGGGGTAGGAGCAGAGCGTCGTGGCCTTGACGTGCTTCTTTCCCTCTTGGGGCCTCAGTTTCCCCATCAAGTAAGTGAGAGTGTGGAGCTGGTGATGTTTTGTGCCTCTTTTCCACTCTACAATGGTGAATGTGGGACTGGGCCACTTTAACAGCCACACCATCAAATCGAACAGACGTGTGGCCAGAGGCGCGGGCACAGGTGGGGCAGGTGGAGCAGGGACCTGAGGGAGGAGGCCACACTGCTGTGTCCGCATTTGTCAAACTCCCTTGTGGTTCCAGGTGGCACCAACTCATCCCTGGCAAAGGTGAATGGGAGGGACTCGCCACCCTCCCATCAGCTTGGTCAGACCAAGGACCTTGGGAGGAAATTCCTGGGTGGGGAAGAAAAAGTCTGCCCTGACAAGCGAGTTACAAGCGTGATGATCCCTGTTTGTGCTGACGGGCTGGAATCGTAAATATAGCCTATTAAGGTAATAAAAGAGTTGGTTCCAACGTTTATCTCCTCTGGTTCTAGTCTTTAGAGAGATTTCTCCTTATGGGCCGTAGCTGATTTGGGGGAACCTGGTTAAGAAAAAAAAATTGATCTAGACAAATGAACAAAACAAAAACATTTCTGGAGAAAAACTGGGTTGCCTGATCCTTCCCTTTTTGTGTGGTGTATCCAAGTTTCATTGCTTTAAAAAAAAAAAGTTTAATTATTACCTTGTTGACCTCTGTACCTGCTGGCTTCCTCTAGTCCTGGGCACAAGACATGGCCATTCCTAGGCACGACCGTGCAGACGCACGCACGCATCTGGACTCTGCAAGGTCAAGAAGAAGGTAAGGCCGATGGGTGATGGGCAGTTCACAATGGGTGATGGGTGATGGGTAGGCTTGCCGCTTCCCTGGCCAGGGACTGGAGAGGGACTTTATTTAGAGAAAGGGCACAGGACATGCCCATCAACTAGTGAAGCCTCGAACTGATTTTCCTCAGCAATTTTTTTCATTCCTTGCATCGCTCCATGAAGAACATCTACATGGTGGATCTATCATATGCGCGAGGTGCTTTAATCTTGGGAAGTTGTGAGAAAAGTATTCCTTCTCTGGACTTGCTTCTACGAGGTCCACTCCAGCAATGCTCACTGCTAAGTAAAATACTTCTTTTTCCTTTGGAAAAAATGAAGTTGGACCAAGGAGGTAGAGTGATTTTCAAGCCCATCATTGCAGAGGCTTAGGAGCCCAGAGGCTTAGGAACGGGCGTCTGACCGGAAAGGTTTGCAGGAGAGCACGGGAGCACCATTCCTGAGGCCTGCACAGCAGTCGTGAAAAGCTGCCGATCCTGGGACTGAGCAAATTATCCCCAAGGGGTCAGCAGCTGTGCTTTCCTAACACAGTCACGAATAATCTGCTTTTGGAGTCAGTTTCCACAACCCAGGTGCGTCAGCCCACGGGAGACCTCGCTGAGCTCTCGTTTGCGTCTCGTCTGCTAGAGCGTCTGCTGGATCGAGGCCCTGGCCCTCCTCGCAGCTTCCTAGAACTGGCAGGAAGGAAAGATGGAGGGGACAAGCCTGAGAAAAAGGAGAGAGGATGAGAAGTCGATCCAGAGTAATCAACCCAATACCACAAGTCTCCAAAAGGAGGTAAGGCCGTCCTTCCGGGCAGGTCCTTCCAGGTGGGGTGCATTAATGAGAAGCAGAGTGGTGAAGTCCCCCGGACCTCTGATTTGTACGGTACATCTCTGAATAAACAATGTTTTGCACTTCTTTCTGTCTCACTAGTGAGCTCAGCATATTCTCGTGAAGTTAATACAAGTGTGCTTCTGTGCACTGGGCAGGCCTGAGGGGACCGGTGTTGGCTCAGCCCGGTGGTCTCCTCAGGGACAGTCAGAGAGGACCTTGTGATGTTCGCATCCTGCTATAGCATCTACACCAAATATCTGTCCCTCTTATGTCTGGATGCCTCTAGTGATGAAAAACTCCCATTCCTGCTTAGTGAGTCTAGCTGGGGTGGTGAGTCTGACATGGGTGTGATCCCTCTGAATTGGAATGTGGTAAGGGCTGCAGCCGTGTGGGGGCAGAGCTTCTGGAAGATGGACTGGCACTGGCTGGTGGGTGGGGGGAGGCAAAAAGGAACTCAACGGCTGCTCACACTGAGCAATGCTAGTCCCAGGTGTGGACGGTAACTACAGGGGTGAGCGTGGAGGGACGAGCTTCAAGCCCAGAGGGTGAGGGGTGAGGGCCCCAGAGCAAGACCAGGGGGCCGAGCTCCGGGTGGAGCCTCCAGGTGCTTCCAAGCCTGGCAGCACGGGGAGTGGATGGAGGGAGGATCTGGGGATTGACAAGGGGGGTGGCATGGCTTGACTGTGGGTCGGCCTGGGACCTTGGGTCCCCAGGAGTTGGCTGATAGGCAGCAACACCCTCCCTTTAGGCCATGAAAAAAGTACAATTGAGCTAATCCCAGGCGAGTCCTAAACTCGGGGAAGCTTGGGGTGAATGCAGACCTCAGCAGGAAGAAGGAGGCATCCGTGAGCCAGCCCCAGCCACTAGAGGAGGCAGGCTGACCGCCCTGGGAGCTCGCCTTGGCCCTGAGGCCAGAATGGAAGCTGATGCTGCTGCTCCCTGGGACCCCTCCTTCAAGTGCGTGTGTCTCTGCCGTGGCAAGCCCTGTTCTTTGGGCTCTAACCCTGACCACAGCCTCTACCCAGACAGGTGAACAGAAGCGCATTCACCTCATGCTCCAGAAATCAGGCTGGTGGCTTCTGAGGGGCTTGGATCAGACATTTTCTTCCTTTAAAAAAGTGGTTTTCTTTCTTGATTCATGCATAATTTACATACAGTGAAGCGCGCAGCTCTTCAGTGTTCAGTTAGATGAATTTCAACAAACTGATCACCCCAGAAAGTTTCTTCTTGCTCTTCCCAGTCGGGCCCCCACCCTGAGCTCTTTCCCTGCAGCTTAGTTTTGCCCATTCTGGACCCTCACAGGAAAGGAATCAGACAGTGTGTGTCTGAGAAAGCTCATACCCTTGAAAATGGCATCAGAGAAAGTTCACAGCCCCTGAGTGTTTGTCCCTGGAGGCCTCCATTGCTCACTTCCCACCCCACCCTGTGACACCCCCGGCCGGCACCCCAATCCCTGATTTCGCTCTTAGCTCTGGGGTAGAAGCTCCATCCTGCTCTGCCAAACTAAGAAACATGTTTCTAGAGCCTTTCTCATTGGAGATGGCTTGCTAAATCAGGCTTTGCCACCTGAGCCCCTTTGTCCAGGGTGGTAAGGGCAGTGTTGGTATGCGGGACCTGAGCCAGGTCTACCCGCACTGGCTGTATAACCATGGACAGGGACTTAAGCTTTCTTTGCCTTCCTTTTCTCATCTGTGAAATGGGTACGAGTGGCATACCCGACTCCTGAGGCTGTGGACTTCGTATGAGCAAAGCCCCAGCAACAGCCCTGGGTTACAATCCTGGTGTTACTCTTGCAACAGCACCGGGTGAAAGCGCCTGAGATGAGAGGGGTTTGCTTGGGGCTGCGCTGGCCACACCCGAGGGAGGGAGGGAGGGAGGGACAGGGCAGCAGCTGGACAAGGCTGCAGCTGGCCGTCTGAGCTGGATCCAGTGCGGCGTTAACCCTCCTTCCTTCCTCCACATCCGAGGTGGGCCTGCTCAGCGGCATCTGCATCATCGTGGGCACCATCATCGGCTCAGGAATCTTCATTTCCCCGAAGTCTGTGATCAGCTACACGGAAGCCGTGGGGCCCTGTCTCATCATCTGGGCGGCCTGTGGGATACTTGCGACACTGGGTAACAAAGATGCCGCACCCTGGCCAAGTCTCCTGTTGAATGTGAGGGCGGGCTATCTGAGCACTGTCCCTGGCCTTTCTGCTGCTGGGGTCCCTTCCAACGCTAATGTCCAAATAGATGTAAATTGGGCTGTGCCGAAATGTCCAATGGCCAGAACTCAGGACAGTCCAATGAGAGAGCACTGTGGTGGGACCCCCAGAGGGAAGGAGGCCCCTAGAGTTGAGGAGCATGGCCCCCAGACGGAAGGCTCTCTCTCCTAGGGCGACACCTCACCAGGGGCCCGGGATCCCCTCTTCTCTGTGTTCCAGGTGCTCTATGCTTTGCAGAGCTTGGTACGATGATCACCAAGTCGGGGGGCGAATACCCTTACCTGATGGAGGCCTTCGGCCCCATCCCTGCCTATCTCTTTTCCTGGACCAGCTTGTTCGTCATGAAGCCCTCATCCTTCGCCATCATTTGTCTCAGCTTTTCTGAGTACGCATCTGCGCCCTTCTACGCAGGCTGTGAGCCTCCTGAAATTGTGGTTAAATGCCTGGCTGCTGCTGCCATCTGTGAGTACCCAAATCCGAAACCTTGGGCAGGGGTCAGAAAAGACTTGGCGCAGATGGGGTGGGGACACTCTAGCCTCAACTCCTGCACATCCAGATAGTGGCCGAGTGGGCCTGCAGGGAGGTGAGACGCAGGGCAGGGTCTGGCAGAGGCCCAAAGCCTGTCGCCCTTTGCTGTCTCTGCTCTGTGGGTGTGGGAGCTGTCAGGGAGGTGTGGCTGCAGACTGTCTGCAGGGCAGTGCTTGGCTGGGGCCTGGCTGCTTCGCCATCACTCTAGAGCTCAAAGGTCATCATCAGGTGCATTTGATGAACACGGTGGCAGAGAGGGGAGGCTGGGGGGATAGAAAAGAGCCTCCCTCCAGGGCCTTAAGACTGGAGATGTGGAGCCCCCAGACACAGCATGCTGTCCCCCTTCCCAGTGCTCATCACCACGGTGAATGCGATGAGCGTGCGGCTGGGCAGCTACGTCCAGAATGTGTTCACAGCGTCCAAGCTGGTGATCGTGGCCATCATCATAATCAGCGGACTTGTCCTCCTGGCCCAAGGTGACCTTCAGCGGGATGGGGGTGGGCGCTGCATGTCACAGGATCTGGAGATTTTGCTACTAAGCGTATCTCTAAGGCAGGAACTCAACAGAAAGAATCCTTGGTTTTTCCAACTTCTCAGAATTTGCTTAATAACCTGAGGTCATAAATCTTCTTTCACATGGAGATGACACAAAGTCCCACTCTGGTCAGCTGACACCCACTATTCACTGTCTGGCTTAATTACAGGAAATACAAGGAATTTTGAAAATTCTTTTGATGGCGCAAAACTGTCTGTGGGAGCCATCAGTCTGGCATTTTATAATGGACTCTGGGCATACGACGGATGGTAAGGCACGTCTTAGACGGCACACATCTGCTTGTGGGTTATTCAGGCTATCTCAACCGAAACCGTGTGGAAAGCAATGACTTCTTCTTTCTAGAGTTTGGTGGGACCCTAAAATTCACCTTCTCCTCTCTCTCTCATTTAGCACCCCACCCCCCACCCTTCTGTTCTCAGACCCAGAGACACAGAGACACCTGCCCCTTTCTCAGTCCCTCATGTGGCACCGGCCCTTGACAGAGTAGCCTGTGAGCAGGTGCTGTACCAGAAGCTTCAGCAGACACATACAGACTCCGCCGCTCTGCAGGCGGTCAGGGCTGGCTGCCCAGACACTTCACAAGGCAAGAACATTCAGCAGCAGTTGCATTTCCACCTTGAAAATGCTGGGTTTCGTCAATGCAATTCTGTTTATGTCCTTTAAGGAAAATGTGTGGCCATCCACGACCCGTAAAGCATCTGCAGGTTTCACTCTCTTTTCAGACAAAGAATTTTCCAGTTTTTCAAAGTCCTTTGGGGACTCATTACTCCCAATAATTCTTAAAAATTCACATGATTACCAGCAAGCAGATGCACAGGTCTTTGTAGGTCCACCATCGCCAGGGCATTCTCTGAAAGAAATCGCCCCGGAGGTCTGTGGGAGAATTTTCTCTATGGTGGAGAATCTTAAACAAGGCCAACATTTATTATTTTGTGTTTCACAATCTTAGCAAATTATATGATTCATGTGACTTTTCTTTCTCTAGGAATCAACTCAATTATATCACGGAAGAACTTAGAAACCCTTTCAGGTAAGAAAACTGAGTCAAGGCAGGAGACAATAGACAGGCAAACATATTTCTCTTCTCCCATTATTCCGCTTCCTCCCATTATTTCAGACCCCTTCCAGACACCGGATGGTTTCCTATAAGCTCATTTCCACCCGTTAGAGTTAGGTTTGCTTCTGGAGAGTGGAATGGTTTCTGAGAGGAAGAACTCTGACTATCTCTGGCTTATTTTGCTTCATAAGCAATTCAATTTTACTGTGCTGGAGTCTGAGAGAGGGAGAGTTCATCTGAAAAAATGCCATATGTCCCCAGGGAGACTCTGCTGTTTCAGAGGTCCCCTGCGTGGGTGGGCCTCAGGAAGGACAGCTGTCCCCCCAGCCTACCATGGAGGGCCAGCCAGGGTCGATGGGGAGAAAAGACTAAAGAAAAACGATGTTGTGAGTCTATCTCAAGGGATTCTTTGGTCTGCCCGTGGGTCCCCGGGTTCCTGCCCCTCCCAGAAACCTGCCCCTGGCCATCATCATCGGGATCCCGCTGGTAACAGTGTGCTACATCCTCATGAACGTGTCCTACTTCACTGTAATGTCTGCGACCGAGCTCCTGCAGTCACAGGCGGTGGCTGTGGTGAGTGCCCGGGGCTCTGCGGGAGGGGCTCTGCTGTGTTCTGTGGGAAAGGGACAGGCCAGTTATTAATGCTCGAGCTGAAGCACACTCACAGGAGAGGAGGGCAGTAACTGTCTAGGAGACAGGGGGGGGAGTGTGACCAGGTTAGGGCCGCACCAAAGCCACCAGCAGCAAGGTGGACGTTTCCGCTTTCCCAGCACGCCCCAGCCTGGGCGCAGGCACAGAGTGGAGTCGGACCGGGGCTGGGGTTTTGACAGACAAGTATCAGCGAGAGAAAGTGCAAGGGAATCACTGAAGGAGGGCGTTACAATGGGTTGCGGAATTCAAGCCGTGTAAGGAGGGGAGCGGGAGCGAGAGCGGGAGCGAGCGGGGTGGGTGTGAGGGAGAGTGGACAAGGTGGGCGGGTCCATGTGCTGGGGGCCTTGAGCGTTGGGGTCGGACAGGAAACAAAGTAGAAACAGACAGGTGACGAGGATGGGGAGCATGGGGAGAGGCAGTCCTGGTTATGATGAGGTCATGGGGCCGAGATGGGAGAGAGAACAAGGTCTTTCTGAGTGAGGGAGCCGAAGAAGTGAGAGGCCAGGGTGTCACGTGACATTGAGATGGCTGAGGATTATGACAGGGAGAGGTGGATGAGAGATCTGTTACCATCAGAAGCTACTGAGATACTCGAAGAGGAGAAAAGGCCCCATATTTCCCTCCCGAGTGGTTCTCTACTTTTCCTCTCCACGAGGAGTCAGATTCTGTGCCCAACTAAGAGCGAGGGGTTGGTGGTGGGGGACCTAGGCCCTCTGGGACAGCACAGTGGCTTTCTTGGGACCCGTGGTTTTTGGGGGCTGTGCAAGACCCTCAGGACTCATCTCACTTCTCTCACTAGACGTTTGGTGACCGTGTTCTCTATCCAGCCTCCTGGGTCATTCCAGTCTTTGTGGCATTTTCAACCATCGGTGCTGCTAACGGGTGCTGCTTTACAGCGGGCAGGTAGGGGACCCCCCCCCTCCAGCACTCACCCTTGGGGGCAGGGGGCACCAGAGTCCATTTCACACTTGAGGAAGACAAGCCTCAGAGCTAAAATCCTATGGGCTCTGCCAGGCCAAATCCCTCATGGCTCAAGCAGGAAACCTGAAGTCCAGGGAAGGGAGGAGAAAGCGTGGACAAGTTTGTGCACTGGCCCTGAACATTGCTGGCCCCACCAAAGTGAGGGCCTCGGTTTCTCATCGAGTAGAACGATGCTGCCAACTCCAGCACTAGGCAGAGTCTGGTGACACAAGGTGGGAGAGGCATTGGTTTACGTGTAGTACTTTCCACTTCATACGTTTTTTCACCTAATCTAACCGGGGATTGGCAAACTTTTCCTTAAAGGGCCAGATAGTGAGTATTTAAGGCCATGTAAGTCGGTCACAATTACTCAACTCTGTCTTTGTAGCCCAAAAGCAAACAGCTCTGGTTATGTTCCACTAACACTTTATTTACATGAATGGGCATAATTTGCCAGCCCTGCCAACTCTCTAGATCCTATTAGCCAGAGACAGTTAACAGCCATGTCACATTCTACCTCACGAAGTGGCATAATTTAACACAACCTCCACTCACAGGCTAGGTGAGAGTGGTTTTCATAAACACTGATGCAGAGAACATTCTCAAACACATGTTTTTGACTAGTTGTCCAATATTCTAAGTAGACATATTTCTGAGAGTGAAATTGCCACTTACACACTTTAAAAAAATAAAATACGAATCGCAAAATCATTCTTCTAAAGCTGTATCAGAGTACAGGCAGTACTAGTCCTGCAATTTTACTTCTTCAAAAGCATTTTAGCTGTACTAGATTCAACATGAACTTTAGAATCATCTTGTCAATTTCTAAAAAAAAGTCTTTGAGGACTTGGATCAGGACTGCATTGAACCTATAAATCAATTTGAAGAGGACTGCCACCTTGAAAGTATTGGCTCTTCCAATCTATGGGCATGGGCTATTTATTTGGGTCTTTCTTTAAAAAGAAAATTTACTTTTCAGTATATAGTTCTTGTACACATTTTGCAGATTTATCCCAAAACAATTCATATTTTTGATGCTATTGTAAGTGGTATTTTTTAAAATGTAAAAAAATGTGTTTCTAAGAGTTTGTTACTAGCACATAGAAACACAATTTTAACATCTCTATTGAGGTATAAATACCATAAAACTCACTTTGTAATTCCCCATTTCAATGATTTTAGTAAATTTGTAAAGCTCTGCAATCATCACCACAATCCAATTCTAAAACATTTCCATCGTTCCAGAAAGTCCCCTCATGCCTAACTGTAGTTAATTCCCACTCTCACCTCCAGTTCTAGGCAACCACAGATCTGCGTCTGTGTCAATAATTTGCTTTTTCTAGACATTTCATCTAAATGGAATGATACGTGTTATTTGTATCTGGCTTTCACTTAGCATATTATTTCTGAGTTTCATCTATGCAGTAGCATGTATCAGTTCAGTCCTTTTAATTGATTCCATTAGATGGCTATACTACATTCTGTTTTTCCATTCACCAGTTAACAAATGTTTGCATTGTTTCCAGTTTGGGCTTTCATGAACAACTCTGCTATGAACATTCACGTATATGTCTTTGTGTAGACATATGTTTTCATTTCCCTTGAGCAAACTCCTTGGAATAGAACTGCTAGGTCATATTGTAATTTTGACTAATTTTTCAAGAAACTGCGTGACTGTTCCCCTTTAATTTCTGTAAGCAGTGCATGTGAGTTCGTTTCTCCACACCCTCACCAACACTTGGTATTATCTTTTTGATTATTAGTCATTCTAGTGGGTATAAGTATGTCATTGTAATTTTAGTTTGCATTTCTCTAATGACTAATGATACCAAGCTTCTTTTCATGTGTTTATTAGCTAATCATATATCTTCTGGTGAAATATCTACTCAAATCTTTTGTCCATCTTTAAAATTGGGTTGTTTGTCATCTTGTTATTGAGTTGTAAAAGTTCTTCATATATTCTGGATACAAGTCCTTTATCAGGTATCTGATTTGCATATGTTTTCTCTCAGTCTGTGGCTTGTCGTCTCACTTTCTTAATGGTGTTTTTGAAATACCAATGTTTGACAAAGTCGTTTATCAAATTTTTTCACGTGTCATGCTTTTGCTGTCATATCTAAGAACCTTTGCTCAACCCAAAGGCACAAAGATTTTCTCTTCTGTGTTATCCTAGAAGTTTTATAGGTTTATCTTTTGCATTTATTTAGACATATGATCCATTTTGCATCACTTTTGTATAGTTCTGTACCTGTGCAGCTTAGGGGTTGGACAGGGACTTGTGCTATATTAAATTATGTTGGATACAATTTTTACAGGGTCTAAGATCTTTGCTTACTGGCTTCTGAGTTTTCTATATTACACAATCTTTCCTCTCTCTTTTCATGAATACCCTCCTATGTTTTCTTCTAGTGTTTTACTTTAGCTCTTCAATCAATCAGGCATGTATTTTGATGTGAGATATAAATCTCAATTTTTTTCCCAAAACCTTTACCTGTTGTCCCAGTATTTCTTATTGAGTAGTCCACCCTTTACCCTACTGGTTTGAAATGCCACCATTATCATTCCCAATGTACTTGATTCACTTTGTTTCACTCATAGGTCTTTTTCTCTGCTTCTATCACACTTATTATACATTTCACAGCTTCAGAAACATAAAATCTGACAGGACTGATGCTCCCATGTCATACTTCTTGCCTGTTTAGCATTCCAAATGCACTCACAATAATCTTGTCCAGTTCCAAAAGTCCTGCTTGCATTTGAATGCATGGAGTTTATATACTGATTTGTGGAGAACTGATGGGATTTAAAGAGTGAATTACAGCATCATCTTGAGTCCGAGTCTCCCCTCTCCATCTAGAAACCTCTTTCCTCTCATTTTTACTGACTTGTTCTGGGAATTAAGTAAGCATCGTGTTCATATCTTTACGAAGTTCAAATATGAATGGGCCTTTTTGGCCTTTGTAGTCCTGACTTTGAATTTTATTGTAGTCAGAATGTGTGATCCTTATGCTATCACTTCTTTGGAAATTTTAAGACTTCTCTTAGGGTTTACTGCTATTTTTATAAATGTTTCATGTGGTCTTGAAAATAACATGTATCCTATTAACTTCTAGATTTTTTTTTTTTTTAACAGTAAGCTGGTACCTTGACTATTCAAATCTTCCACTCTCATAGTGAATTTTCCCATTTTTGTATCTTGGTAGACCATTCCCTTTTTCAGTAGGAACTCTCCCTCTTTTTGCCGAAATGCTCTTTTTTCTGATATTGATAATTGCTCAATCAGCTGTCCTTAGGCTATTTTTGGTAACATGTCTCATCCCTTTCATCTTCAAACTCTGTGTTATTGGACTGTGGCTTGTGCCTTTTTCAACAATTCCCACCCATGAGTCTCTAGCCGAGCAAGCTGAATCTGATCACGTTTAATGTGGTTACTGCTATAGCCGGATTAATTTCTAACACATTCCTTTGTGTTTTCCTGGCTTTTAAAAAATCTTATTCTGACTTATTACCCATCAAATTACCTTTATTCTTTATTTTCTTCTGTTGATGTGGAAGTTCTACTTCTATTCTTTCAGTAATTACCCTTAAATTTTCACATGAATATTTAATAGTGCATCAGTATCTCAATCTTCCCCCTCTTACATGGGCTCTTCACACTGTCTAGTGTATCAGCTACATCTTGTTTAAAAACCCACTCTTCTTAAAAAAAGAGCCTCTGGCCATGCTACCCTGAACAAGCCTGATCTTGGAAGCTAAGCAGGGTTGGGCCTGGTTAGTACTTGGATGGGAGACCACCAAGGAAGAACAGGTGCTGTAGGTGTAAAAAGTAAACAATAAATAAGAGATTGTAAGCTAATGAGGTCCTCACAATCTGTGAGGTCAACCAAGGGTTGCCTCGCCTAAAAAAAATAAAATAAAATTTAAAAATATAAAAGTTTATCGTGACAAAAATTTTAAATCCAATACTTATATACATACCAGCAAGTTTTACAGCTGTTTCCTTAAGGTTGCTTCTTCAATCAACAACTTCTGAGTTCAATTTTTCTGTTGTAGACTTTTTAATAGTTTCCAATGAAGATTAGAAAACAGCCAATGTCTTATAGCTATTACTTATCTAAAAATGTGTTTATTTTGCCAGTAGTCTTGACAGTTTACTCAGAATTCTAATCCAGAAATACATTTCCCTCATCACTGAAAAAATGACTTCTCATGTCTGCTGCTGTTCTGATTGTCCAAATGTTATAATCTTTTAAACTCAGTAGTTCTAATTTTTCTTTTTTGCTTCCACTAGGTTTATATCTGGGTATGTTTTTATTCTTCTAGAACTGGGTTCAATTTGAAGGCTCACTGCTTCTCAATTCTGTGAAAGCTCTCTGCTGTTCTTTAAATTTGTCCTTCCAATGGATTTGAGCTTTTTCCTGTTTCTCCTATTAATTTCCTGTCCATATTTTTCATTTTTCTATGCTTTATACTCAGGTCCAGCTTCTGATATATTTTTCCACTTGCATCTAATTAACCATTAAATTTTTAATTACAGTAACTTTTTAATTTTTTGAAAATTCTTTAGCTCTTTCCTTTTTCTCTAACGTTTTAAACATATTCAGATTACTGAATCACCAGTTCTTAGGGATAACTAGGCCACTTGTTTGCATCTGCTGACTCTCCCTTAATTTGTGTTTTTAAAAATATGTGAATTTTGTACAGCTTGGATTTAGGATGTGCACAGCACTTCTGTGTTTGTTTCTGTCAGGTGCTCCAAGCACTGGGGGCCATTGACTCTGGACTACTTTTTACACTTTTTTTTTTTTTTACACGTTTCTTGCATATCTTCCAGGACTCAGATCAGGTATCTCCCCCTTGAAAGGGCCTCCTCAAACCATCCCCACCTTCCCCCTCCCACCCTTAGATGACTCCATTGCTCAAAGATGCATTTTTCTCAGGTGCATCCAACCAGCTCACTTCTCCAAAACTCAAAACTCACCCACCTCCAGAGGCCAGACTCTTACCCGAAGACACCAGGGTCACAGCTCAGTCTTTCTCTTTATCAAGAATATCTGTGACCTATCTAACCAGAGCAAGATGTCCAGCAGTGAAGCTGAGAAATCAGTTGCTCAGTGCTGGTTCAGCAGCCTGCACTCTCATCACCTGACTTCTGTATTACTGCTTTTTCAGACTCGTTTATGTTGCAGGCCGGGAAGGCCACATGCTTAAAGTGCTCTCTTACATCAGCGTCAAGCGCCTGACTCCAGCCCCTGCCATTATCTTTTACGTAAGTATGAATTCCGCCGTGGAAACACCCCCTTAAAGGCAGAGGGTCCCTCAGTTTGGATGGTAAAGTAAACCTATATTGCTAAGCCCAGTGGTTTTCAAATGACCCAGGTTCCCTTAGTCCTCAACATGAAACAGGCATATAAAAAGGCCCGAGACAATTCAAACAGTTTACCCAACTTCTGCTCCTTGTTCTGAATTTATCCATGAGACACTCTGTTTGAATCTTCCAAGCCTGTACTCTCTACACTTCTTACATATATATTTCTATGTCCTGGGTCCCCAGTAACAAACTACAAAACCCCACCAATTTACAGGGAAGAAGAATAAGGCATTTCACAAGGTGGATACTGACAACAGCTTCTCATTTAGGGTCCAATAATTTAGAAGTCAGGAGGCCCTTGTGCAGTAATGGCCCTTTGACATCTTCTAATTGGAGTTTCTCGGTGAGGGATATTCCTCGGCTGTGTGCAACTGTCTTGGGTACCTCAGATCGTCCACACTAGACTCAAGGCCAGACTCCACCTCCCACCCTCAGAGGACCACTGCTCTCTCTGTCCATCTACTCCCTCTGAAGATGAGGAAACTGACCCAGAATTACAAGGAATTATAAGGTGCAGCTAATGCAGGTCAAGACCAGGGCCCTTCCCATGATGAAAACTCTCTGGGAGGGAAATTCATAATTGAGAGGCTGGTGCAATATACACACATAATTGGTTTTTTCCCCTTCTTAAAATCACAGCTGCGGAGAGTCGCAAATTTTTCAAGTCCTTTCCATTAGGCCTCAAAGAGAACACTTACCAGTGCCATATATTTAGTTAAACCCAAATATACACGGGAGGTTTCTTTCATGCTCAACTGTTTATCCACAGGAAAAACTACTTCATCAGTCTCCTGTAAAGTGATAAGTGATAAGAATGATGTTTTTATGTACCAATGACCTAAGAATTCATTCTTTCTCCTAGGGTATCATAACAATAATTTATATCATCCCTGGTGATATAAACTCATTAGTCAACTACTTCAGTTTTGCTGCATGGCTATTTTATGGCATGACGATTCTAGGACTGATTGTGATGAGGTTCACAAGGAAAGAACTGGAAAGGCCTATCAAGGTAGGTGTAGTGCCCCCAATGTCACAAGTGCCTTTGATTTCTTGAAATGAATTAGAGATCACGTAAATTCTAGGGGAATACTATTTCCAACCTGACTGTATTTTCCTCTTGACTATCATATTTTAGAGTGGAGTTTGCTCTTTAATTCATTTCATATTATAGTTTATGACCCAATTAGCCGTCTAATTACTTATTACCAAGAATACCTGTGACCTGTCTAACCAGAGCAAGATATCTAGTTATGACAGTTCTACTATCTCTAAAGCAAATACTTACTCTTCATAAACTGATGGCGACTTCTGAATTCTGGCCCCAACCCCATTCCTGTGCAACCACTAACGGTCACATTTGCAATCCGTTTGGGCTGCCTCCCACCTCCCTGCGTGGCTTGATGAATCCAGATCTGGTGGAACTGAGTTCCTCTCCTACCCCTGAAACTGACTGACCTCAGAGATTCAAAGGTGGGGCAGTCAGACATTAAGTTCTTCCTGATGTGGTACAAACTCTAACCAGGAAGGGTTCTTGCCTCCGGATCTAACCACCAGCTTACGGAAAATATGAGGGATAAAGGATCAAGTTACCAGGCAAAGCTAGAATTAAGACACTGTATAGGTTAAATCATCCAATTCCTACAACGCATCCATGACAAGATAAAAAAGGGGAGGGAATAAACATGTCAAAAACATAAAGCCATTTAGAGATATATACTGAAAAGTTACAGGTAAAACGACACAAAGTCTGGCATTTTCTTTATATAGTAGAGAAAAGGAAAAAAAAAAAAAGAGTAGATGAAGTAAGATTGGCCAAAATATTATTGAAACTGGAAGAAGGGAACATTGAGTTCATTATATTCTTTTTATATCAATGTTTTGGTCTTGAATGAAAAATGTCAAGAAGAAAACTCACACACGTGGCTAAATTATGACACCGTTGTTTTGCTTACAGGTGCCCATTTTCATCCCCATCTTGGTGACATTCGTATCCATGTATCTGGTTTTGGCCCCAATCATCACCCAACCCGCATGGGAGTATCTCTACTGTGTGCTATTTATGCTGAGCGGCATTATATTTTACTTCCTTTTTGTCCACTATAAGTTTGGATGGGCTCAGAAAATCTCAAGTAAGTAACAGAGGGATGGTTCTGCTGTCAGTGAAGCACAGGTGGGCCCGGCATCCTGCAACCACATCTGTCTTGATTATATCAAGACTTTATCACAGGATCTCAGGCAGCTAGCAAATTTCACCTCCTCTGCAAGGACACATGACCCCTTACCCTCAGTGTAACACCTCTGGGGTCCACCTGTGGCTTCCTCTTTTGTTCCTATCAATTGCTGTAACAAGAGGAAGAGCACTATTTTTTTTTTCAATTGTAAAATACACATAACATAAAACTTACTATCTTAACCTTTTTTAAGAATACAGTTCGGTAGAGATGAGTATGTTCTCACTGTTGTGCATCTGACCTCTAGAACACCACCTTCTTTTTGCCTGATGCACAGACATCATCTGAGATGCTCAGCAGCATCCCAGATACACCCAGAAAGTACAAGTTGAGATGAGGACCCAAGCCTTCTAATGTCAAGGTCACTGCTCTTGCTTTCCACTCAGCAATTCTGGCTCCTCATCTACCTTAAGACAATTGTTTAAAAGTTCAGGTACCCATCTGCGACATGGATGGACCTAGAGGGCAGTATGCTGAGTGAAATAAGTTGGAGAAAGACAAATACCATATGATCTCACTTATATGTAGAATCTAAAGAACAAAATAAGTAAAGAAACAGAAACAGACTCATAGATACAGAAAGCAAACTGATGGTTGCCAGACGGGAGGGGCTTTGTGGGGCTGAATGAAAAAGGTGAAGGGATTAAGGAGTAAAAACTGGTAGTTACAAAATGGTCACGGGGATGTAAAGTGCAGCATAGGGAATACAGTCGATAGTATTATAATAACTATGTATAGTGCCAGGTAGGTACTAGATTTATTGGGGTGATCACTTCATAAGTTATATAAATATCTAACCACTATGCGGTACACCTGAAACTAATATAAAATAATATTAAAGGTCAACTATAATTGAAAAAAAGTTTAGGTACATAGCCACTTTCACTGAGAAAAAGCAGTGGTGCCAGAGGACATCGAAGGGACTCTGCAGCACACCTGTGTATGTACGACAGTCACAAGGTGTGAGCCTACACGGCAGAGTCCACCGCATGGAACTCCACCCATAAAAGCCTTGCGAGCCCCGAGCACCCTCACCAGGCCCCCAGAGGTCCACAGCCTGCTTCCTGACCATGCCATAGAAAGGAAAGATCATTTATTACTAAGAAAGCAGCCATTTTCCTCCAGGCCTCTGAAAATAAACCTGGATCTGATCATACTGACAGAAAATTGGTACAAAATTTGTCTCATTTCTCAGCTTTAGAATATTTAGCCAAGCTGCTCCCTACAAAAACCAATAAGCTGGAATTAAGCAGGTGAAAAAATGAACAATCTGTATTTCAGTGACTTCAGACTAAATATTCAACTCTTGGTCAGTGGTGAATATATACATGTAATTGAATCATTCATATTTTTCCTATAAATTGTTTGGCGGCCATAAATAGGTTCCTAGTGCTTTCCTGGGAAATAACTTATGCCCAAGAACCACTGTAGCTGCCAAGATGGTTCTGACCGCCTCCCACCACTGAGTCCCCAGCACAGGCTCTAACAGGGAACACACCACCATGGAGTAATAACAACATTACTGCTCACCTGTAAGCAAGGCGAACTAATTTAGTTACAGTTTCCTAACTGCACGTTTTGATTTTTACCCCAGAGCCGATCACCATGTACCTTCAGATGCTTATGGAAGTCGTCCCGCCTGAGGAAGCTCCAGAGTAACAAGCTATCTCCTGGAGCCAAGTCCAAGCTGTGACAAATTTATTTTTGTAAGCGATATTTGTGGTTATTTCTTCCTGATGTTTTTCTTAATAAAAAAGTGTATTCAGATGTTTGTAATACCGATACTTTTTAAGATATCCTTAATTCTCTGAGGTGTGGGGTGGGGGTTCTAGATGGGAGAAGTGATGGTGCTTGCGAAGTTAGCAGGTGAAGATGTAATCTAACAGAGGGCTGATGGCAGGGGAGGCCAGAATCAAAACTGCCACCGTCACGGCGGCGACTCTTTACCAAGGGGCACACCGCGCCTACTCAAATAAAGGGTATTCCTTAACTCAGTGACCAACGAGGCACACGTATTTCTTATATGAAACTGGTGAAACTTTTGCTTTGATTGAAATAGGTTTTTAAAATATTGAACTACAAATCTTTTACTACTTACCCACCCTCCTCCCAAAAGTACTGCCTCCCCCATATTTAACCTGGGACGCGCGTGGCAGGTCTATCCAGGTTGAACGTCGAGGCCCCCGCGGCAGAGCTGACTGTTGGGAACCACTCGGCCCGTGTGTCCACGAGGGACACTGTGATCAGTGGTCAGCATCGCAGGCTCCCCAACAGCCTTCACTGGCATTTCGGTCAAACCAGAAAGCATGATGAATAAGTCTATTCTGCATTGAGAACTAAGAGAAAATACTCTCTAAAAAAGGTAAAAAGTAACATGTCTGTGAAAACATTGTAATTTTATTGATATGCTGCAAAAGACATCACACAGCTAATTATGTGAGCAATTTTAGAAGCATAGACAAAAGTTCTTTTACCTTGCATTTCAGAAATTTTCCCAAAACATGAAATCAGTACATATTAATAGAACGAAAAACCAATTAGTAATCGTTTACATTTCACAAGTCACTGTCTTACATCCTACAAAATGTTATTCAGAACTTCAAAGAGTAAATACAACCATCTGAAAAAAGAAACAAAGATTAGTTTACGGTACAGCCTTCCACCCCCACATCTAGCTCTTTGGGAACTACACAAAGCGGGGAGCCTTTCCCTCCACATTTAAGGGGTAATGACATTACATCTTCTTTGAGAGCAGGACCTCCCACCATTTGTACATGGGAAACACATTTGTGCAGCTCTATTACTTGCTATTATTATTTGCTATATTTTACAAAAGAGACGATACAATCGAGCATAAACGGCAGGTGGCCGACAACCACCAGGAGAGCCAGTGCAGCTCAGGCTTGGCCACCTACTGGAAGGCCTCCCCAGCGGGAGCAAAAGCCGTATCCACAGAGACCGACATCAGACGAAGACATCAAAAGAGCTCCGTGGAGTCAAAACCTTTGCCAGCAGAGACACCGGAACTTCCTACTTCCTGAAGAGCCGATTTAGCCAAGAAAAAGGAAAATCATCACTCTGCTTCATGTGACAATTTGACACGTGCCACGGCAAGGATGTGCTCCTGGCAGCTGTCCAGGCTGGACGTCACATGTTCCCACCAAAGGACAGCGGTCTGGCCGTCCCAGAGCCCCTGCGTGGAACGGAGGCCGCGACCCCAGCCCTCTGCAGCCACCTCCTGAGGCAAGGCTGCGCGTGAGCAGGTCTTATTTTACAGATGAGGAAACTGAGCCAGAGTATGATCCAAACCTGCTCACAGGACAGCCTGGTGACAGAGTTTAACTCTCATTCGAGCAGTGGCTTATGCCCGGGACATCCACAAACTTGAGCATCCGTACTTTCTGATATACAAAAGGAATAAAGACCTCAGGGGCAGTCACAAGAGTCATGTTCTATCAGCGTGCTTTCCCGCTTCTGGGCAGGGCTGCAGTCTGCCAGCAGCTCACCTTTCTAACTGCCAATTAACGTGAAAAGTCAGGCTCTGGCCATTCTCACATTGACGGGGTAACGACAATACACATTCCTCCTGCTACTCTTGGGATCCTGGGTGACACGGCCTCACCCAGAACGGGGTCATGGGTGTTTTAGGGGTTCTGAGAATTACCTGCAGGCACCCCACAGGTCCTACTGAAGAGGAACTTCTGTTCCATTTACTCAGGACCCCGCAGGTTCAGGGGGTTCTTCAGAAGCGGAAGTGTACCTCCAAGACAGTCTTGAGTCTGGCTAGTGTTGCTGAGGCAACCCCATTCCTATCCCTGCACTATCTCTTCATACAGAATAAACTTACTCGGAGTAGCTATCAATATCTTAAGAATACTAGAAGTATTAGTACACAGGCAGTAATGTTCAACCCCAATTCATGGTTGAAAGGGTCTGTTAAGCACTGAGTATGAATTTGTAAGACAAAAACTTCAATTTATATGCACAAGACCAAGTTTTTAGGAAAGTCCCAAACGTTTAGGTCTAAATGAAAGGAACAAAGAGACTAGCTCCAGATAGTACCGTTCATTACCCGAAGCCACGGTGTGCTCTTGGTCACTCAACTGGAGCGTGTCGGGACGGGCTTCACAGAGGCAATGAGGACAGCCCGCGGGAGCTGGGCTTGTGCTAGACTGGAGCTTTCCGTCTCTGCTCCCGCCCTCCTCAGAGAGTCTCACATCTTCAGCCCATTTTTAAATCAAGTCAGAATTTCTCACCATTACCAATCCCAGTGCCAAAAGATGACACTTAGCAATAATTTATCCTTGGGGTGAAAGACGGTTGGAACATGACGGCTTGTTTCCTTAACTTTCAGTCACACAGCAAAATCCATTTCTGTTCACTGTCTTCCGGCCACTCTTCAAGATTTAACCAACATTCTCATTCGCTCTCACTTTCGTCATCCTCCGAAGTTTGGTCACTGTTCTCAACCACCTCTGCCACTTTGCAGGACAGGTTTTTAGAATTTACAACTAAAAGAGTTAGATATTATTTTTAAAAATATGTTAACGATAGACTAATTAGCGAATCTTTTTTCCTCCTATTATTTCGGTCAATGCAGGAAAAGTCCCTTGGGTTCTAGACCTATCTATATTGTGGCTTATTTTCTATTTTCAGTTTGGGGCAAGAAATGGGCAGGTAAAATTTATCTGCTTATAGATAAATTTTTCTTGTAGGAAAAATTACCTGTAAAAGTGTTATAAAGAAGGCATGTTTATAACTAAAAGCTGACACCTCCTCAAACTAGAACATTTAGCACCGATATCACCAGAAGAAAACTAATTCCTAAGAGCTTTACGCTGATGACTCATTTCCACAAAAGCTACGTTCCTCAAATCAGCGGATCCACCCTCACGGCACCCAAGACCCACCATTCTCCTGGGAGTGGGTGCGCCCGCCTTACCCTTGGAGAAGTGGCTCTCCTCTTCACATTCTTCCCAGTGATCAAAATCGAAAGCCACATTGGGATTCTGTTCAATAGAACAGTGTGCATTAAATGAGAGACTAAAACCCACTCAGGCTGTTAAGACTGGCCACAGGTAATTCCTACTCACCCTCTGTTTGAGTAAGCGACACCAAGACTCCCTTCTCTCTTTTGCAAGAGTGATTATGGGTTCGTCGTTCTTAATTACGCATTTGCAATCATCTTTTATTATGTTGGCCTGCAGCTCCATATCAGCCAAGTAAAACTTCTCTCCTACCCAGGCACTGGGTTTACGAAAAGAAATAAAATCAGCTTTCTAAAAAATGTCAGAAATTATTTCTATTTTACTTTATAAGACATACATAAACCTACCTGAAAATGACTCTATCTCTAAAATATTTACATTTGTAATCTTTTACGTTCCTTATTCTTATCTTCAATATGACCGCGTCTTCTTTTTGGAACCATTTTATTTGCGGGTGGAAGCTAGAGGAGAAGCAAAGGGCTCATCACTGCTGCTCACCAGGTAAGGACGGAAAGCAGACTCCAACAATGGGCGCGCATACCTTTTCAGAGGCTCTGTGGTTCTGTCAATGGGAGCATCTTTAGCGTTTTCAGGAAAAGTTTCTGTACAAAAAAGGCAAATTTTCCGATAGGTTATTCATATGAAACTTGATAATATGTGCATGTGCATGTACTTTTTTTTGCACTTTATGCCAACTTTTAGCTGAAGCGGTACTAAGAGTATAAATTTCATAAGCAACCCAACTATACGGCTGCAAAAAATTATTTTAAAAAATTCAAGTGCACGTCACTTAGTAAAACTAATAAAAACAGGCTTTGACAAATATTACAGTTAAACACTTGGGAAAGTAAAGGAACCGCATTACAGTTGGTGGCCGTAGGGTACAAATGTCCAGACTCCTCTGCTATCTTCACCTGCTAAGACCCCCCTAAAGATGATTCCGCAACAGTAGCCAGTACATTCAAGGAACCAATGCTGAACATAACATTTTCTGAAATGATGCAACTTAAATTTCTCAATCTAAAATATTTGAAGCTTCTATCCAGAGACTTAAACGAGAACGTTCACAGAAGCTTTAATAACAATAATTAAAACCTGAAAACAACCTCAACATCTATCAACAGGTGAACGGATAAATTGGGTTATATTCATATCATAGACTACAACTCAGCAATAAAAAAATTACCACTGCTACTTGCAATAATCACATAATGTTGAATATAAACTATATGCTTCCGGTTCAGCAAAAGTGATGGTGACAGAAGTCAGGACAGTGTTACTGGGGAAGGTTACAGATGGGACAGGTGCCTGAAGGAAGCTGCTGGGTTCTGGCAATATTCAGTAGCTTGATTTAGGTGCGGTTAATGGATGTGTGTGTGTGTGTGTGTGTGTGTGTGTGTGTGTGTGTGTGTGTGTGTGTAAAAATTCTGAAAAACTGTACACTTTACTGAATGAACATTATACCTGAACTAATAAAAAGGAAAAAAAGTTAGGGGGAAAAAAAAAACACTGTAAGCTGAATTGTTAAAAATAGGAAGTTAGGTAATTTCAGTTTATGTCACCTTCTCTGCAATTCATCTAAAAGTGGAAAGCCATTAAGAAAATTTCCAAGCATTAATAATTTTAAGTTAACCATCTTTCAAATAACTTACCATCCTTTTGGTTCTCTGAGCTTGTCTTGGAGTCAGCTCCTCTTCCCGAATCCCCGTCCTCTTGCCGCGTGCTCTGCAGACAGGCAGCATCTTCTGCTGAAGACGGTCTCCTGGACAGAAGAGGCAGAGGTTAACAACTCCCAGATGAGGAGACAGCAAAATCTGGCTCTCTATAGGGACTTCCCAGCAAAAAAATGAAGGAGGGCTCTAAATGACTGCGGCGCACTCACATCCATGAGCCGGACCCACCCAGAACTGACGGTTCATTGACATAAGACTGGCAGGGCAGCCAGCTCTGTTCGCTCTGTGCCTCTTGCTTGAGGCACAGAGTAGACGAGTGATCCATGTTATCAGATCGATGGATCAGCTCATTTACCAAAGTAAGTGTCCTTTCAAACCATTTAACTTTGAGAATAACATACACTGCCACTCACTTCAATGAAGATAAAAGCCCTAATCTCGCAGCTCCTCTTCCCAGAGATACCCCACTCCCCTTACCAATTTAGGTCCGCTTCTAGAACAGTCTTTGTATAAAAAAAAAAAAAAGCAAATTATTGCCACCTGTATCTATCTAAAACACACGCACGTACATTTAAATACATGGAAATTTAAATTCACATTTCTGTCCCTTATTTTATCGTATTTAATAACCAGAGATTTTCTCTCTAGCCATACACAGAAGGCTGCCTCATTCTTCTAAAATGGTGGTTTCCTTTGGCTTTTTTAGCAGGTAACCACATTCATGTGGTTCAATAAATAGAAAGGTCTACGCAGTAAAAATCTCCCTCTCACCCCTGGTGCCCAGCCACCCAGTTGCCTTGCTCATGGTGACAATGTAATTCATTTTTTGTGCATGTTATTAGTCTCTCCTTTTAGAGAGAAGTCAAGCCTAAAGGAACAAACCTATGCAAATGCGTGTACATCTGTGCGCGCGTGCACACACACACACACGCACGCACACACACACACACACGCCCCTATCGGGCAGGGGTGTGAGTATGTCTCCAGGGGACTTCTGATTGACACACGACTCCAATGGCGGAGAGCAGTGTCCCATGTCCAACCACCCGAGCCGGGACCCTCCTCAGGCGCCCCCCCCCGCCCCACTCCCCGCCATGGCGCAGCACCAGCCCTCCACCACTCGTCCTCTTCCTCCCCCGCGGCTCTGACCTCCTTCACTAGACTCATCTCCTGGGCTCTGTTCTTTCCCCCTCACACACTTACCAAGTGCTGACTCTCCTCCAGCACCAGGAAACCGGAGCCCTCCCCCAAATGCTCTCTTGAATTCTAGGCTTCTACTTTCAATAACCTTAAATTTACTATGTCCAAAACCAACTCAACCAGCTAGCTGCTCTCCGGAACGCATCCTGAAACTGTCAACCGTGCCAATAACCTCTTAGTCACCAGGGTTCAGAATTATGGAATCACACTCCCCTATGTTTGTCAATCACTAAGCACTATGGCTTGCAGGCCTTTCAGGTCCCCAGAATCTGTCCTCTTTCCCGATCTGCTGCAAGAATGGTCATTCTCCTTGCTTCTGTCCAGATCGTCGCCACAGCTTCTTGATCCAGCTCCTGAAACAGAGTGTCTTCTTCCAGGCAGGGTCCCTCTGCAGGCTCTTGCAGATCTCTGCACTTCTCTCTACCTGTGTTTACGACCACAGGTGTGCAATACTCCTGCACAACCACAAAATCGAGTGTGCAAAGGGACCCAGCAGAGTGCCCTGCACAGAGCTGGGGGCTCAACAGTTGTTGTGTTCTACATAAGTGATCAATCCTCATTTTTATTAACTCTCCTAAGCTGTAATGACATCTTCGTTTTTTAAAAATAAAGTTGAATGTTTTATTATTAAACTTTGTTTTCTTGTAACGCTGTTGCTTCACTGTATAAAAATAGCACCAGCAAACTTGTACATTGCAAAATGAAGATAGTATTGTTCATCATCTGACACCGACTGTCACAACAAACAAAAACTTTTCTCCACTGCCAGTTATCTCCAATGGAAAGATCATTAAGTATTTTGACTCAAATCCAGAGGCGGATGTAAGCAAGCTACAATATTATATAAGGCTATATATTATAACAACGTTATCTTGAGTTACATAATTTTTTATAACCAGATTTTACCATGAGTAATTTCAGGAATTCTGAATAACTGTAGTCTAGCCTAAAAATCTTGGGTGTTGTGAAAAAGATGCATATTGTGTTTATCTGCAGTCATTAGAAAGTTAAAGGGTATTTTGTTCCGGTAGCATTGTTGTAGTTTCTTTTTTCACTGGCATTGCTAAAAGTTGCTATTTTAAATCTTCTATCCACCACTAATTTAAGACAACTATGCTAGATTAAGTTGTTTCATACTACTTTATTTGGGGTCCATTTTCAATCCTTAATAGATTTTATGTATTTCTCGTGTGTTTCTTCACTCATTACTTCATCTAGTTCTGAAGGGTTACTCAGTGTCATCTTGATCAGCCAACCATCTTCATAGCAAGATTTGTTGACAAGTCCTGGGTTTTCTGTAAAGGCTTCATTAATTTCAGTTACTTCTCCTGATAGAGAACAGAGTTCACTCGGACCTTGCACACTTTCCAAAGTACCAAACTCATCTTGTTTGTTTGATTTTGTCCCAACTTCAGGCAAATACAGTAAACATCTCCCAAAGCTTCCTGCGCAGAATGGCTGATTCCCACTGTTCCAATACCATTCTCTTTTGTTATCCATTCATGTTTCTCTGTGCATTTACATACTGACAGCAGAAAGGGGCAGGTGCACAGCATCCAGTGGCACCTGCCCTCAGGTCCCAGAGCCGCGGCGGGCAGGGCGGTGGGCAGGGCGGCGGGAGCAGAGGAGTAAGGCAGGCTACAGACCCCGGCCACACGCTCAGCACTGCTCACAGCACTATGTTCACGGAAGTTGACATCTTCATTTTTAAAAGAGCAGTTTTTGTTTCCTGAAAGTCTGCAGAAACCAACGCATAGCCTAATCCCACAGATACTCAATTTAATTAAGATAGAAAACTCTAAAAACTTCAGACTACAGACTATTTTAATCTTTGCCATGTTTTTTTTTTTGAAATTCACCTACTTCCAGCAGTTATTTAGGAACCTTTCAAGGTCGCCAATGTCCACATCCCTAAATTCACTTGTCAGTTTCCAGTCCTCACTCACTTCTTTGGTGTCGGCAGCTCTGGCACAACTCATGGCTCCCTGCTCTGTCTCCCTTGCCCGCCATCCTGGATGTCCTCTCCCCCAGGCTCCTCGCCGATGTCCCCACAGCTCCTACGCCTCTCAATACTTGAGGCCCAGGGCTCAGTCCGGGGACCTTACACCCACTCCTCTGGGGCTCCTGTCCAGCAGCCCAGCTTTTGACATCTAGGAATGGCTGACAAGGCTCTGCAAGATCACACGCTCACTACAAATCTGTTTGGAAACCAGCTACTCCTCACCAGCCCCACAAAACCACCCTCGTCCAAGCCACTGTCATCCTGTCCTGAACTCTTGGCACGGCCCTTATCCCCTACTACAGCTATTCTCAACACAGTAGCTAAGAATCTTTTAAGTTATTCCTCTGCTCAAAACCCTCTTGTTTCCGCCTCCTCAGAGTAGGAGCCTAATCCCTGCAATGGCCACAGGGGCCAACAAGACCTGACCCCGGGACTGCTCTCACCTCTACATCTGCGTTCTCCCCCGTTTTGCTGCTCTAGTCACGGTACCTTCCTCCCTGTTCCTGGAATTAAGGAATAACTAAGTCTTTCCTCTGCCCACAGGAGTCCTCGCCGATACCTACCGGGGCCATGCCTCACCCCTGTGTCTTTGCTCACGACTCACCTCTTGGCCCCAAAGCTGCCTTACCTTATTTTGTTAATCTGCTTCCCCTCACATATTACCATCTGACTCACGCTGTATTTTTGTAACCTGTTTATCTACTCCATTAAAACGTGAGTTGGCCCTGATTTATCTGATACATGCTACAACATGGGTGATGCTTAAAAATAGCTACAATGACAATTTTTATCTGTATTTTACTACAATTTGGAAAAAACAAATGAAAATGAGAAATTTTGTTATATATATTTTAACACAAAAAACACATGCAATTTAAGAAATTACTATTAATTTTGTTAGATGCAATAGCTCTGCTAGTCAAGTTTTTAAAATGCATTTATTTGTTCCACATCCTTCCCAACACTTGGCATTTTCTTTCACTTCTGATAGGTATGTGGTGGTATTATAACATTGTGGTTTTAATTTGACTAATGAGTTCAAGCACTTTTTTATGTATTAGTGGGCAATTAATTAATTGGACACTATGAAGTGTCTATTCAAGTCCTTTGCCCAGTTTTCTACTAGGTGTCTGCAATTTCGTCCTAATTGGAAGGAATTCTTGATTCAAGTTCTCTGCTGGATACACATGCTGTGTCACCCTTCCCCTGCTCAGTGTACGTTTTCAGAGTGGCTTTCACAGTCTCTCATACTGCTCGTGGAAGTGTGAATGGGTACAGCCAATCTGGAAAACTGCTAGGCAGTAGCTCTGAACTAGGACTCAGCAATTCTAGTCCATCAGAAATACCTCTTGAAGCAGCCCAGAATTGGATGTTTTCTCCCACTGACAGGAGAATGAGCAGATAAATCATGGTATATTCATACAATGGAATATAATGCAGCAATGAGAATTTATGATCCACGGCTACATGCACACTATGGGTGAATTTCACAAATAATGCTGATCGAAAAAAGCCAGATACAAGAGACACACTGCAGGATTCCATTCAGAGGACAAACCAGGGAGGAGCCATCCATGCTTTTCCACGTTGGGAGGGAGGAGCCAGCTCGGAGCAGTGCCCTGTTTCTGATCTGGGGCTAGTTTCTGTGCTCAGAAAATCCACCAAACTACTCTTATGATATACGTACTTTTCTGTATGTGTGCTAACTGTCAATAAAAAGCTAACGAAAATTCATTCTGTAAGAAGAATCTGTCTCATGACACTCCAAAAACAAAAGAGAGGGTTGAGGTCTGGATAAAAAAAAAGGAGTCCCAAAATCTTGGCAATTATTGACTCTGGATAGGAACATGGACACTCATTAACCTATTCTACTTTCAAAAAAAAAAAAAAATGTAACATTTGTGAGTTATGTTTCCACAAAACGGCTCTTCCTTTTCCAAAAGGGTGACAAAAATCCACTTACAGGTCTTGGCTTAGGCTTTCTTCAAAAGCTGGCGTTTTAGCTCCTTCGTATAACTGTTTCAGTTGTTCTATATGTTCTGAATTATCAATGCCCATTCCCATTGACAAAATTTCAGCTCGAACATTGTAATCAATGACGGAAGTTTTCAGATTTGAGAGTTTTGTAATGTGTACCTTGAATCAAAGAAAAAATAAAACAATTTCAGGAACCGTACTTTGAATTGTAAATGAATTAGCTCTGTGATGTCTGATGCACTTGGGCACGTGCCACAATGTGCAAGCGCCTCCTGCTGTGGCATCTGGATCATTTCATAACCAAGATTACATCAGAATCTTCCAGATCCAGTCCCACACTGCAGAAATATCAGGTCTTGGTTGGGGCCAAGACTGAATCCTGGAATAAAGCCCCCAGACAAGACCAATCCATAACGCTGTAACCACACACGAGTCCTAGAGTTTTCTGATTTTTACCTAAGTACTTTTTACCTCTTCGTTACAAGGAAGGTCTTCAGGCGCCCAGAAAGACTCTCCACCAGAGTCCTACATCCTGTGCTCTGGACAGTTTCCTCCACTTGTCTTTTCTGCGACCAAAACATTCTCACCCATTTTGATTTACACTAAAATTAAGTAAGTCACGAAAATCTGCAACAGTCTGAATCCTGTTAACGGGAGATGCACACGCAGCCTGGGTGTCCTTTTCGTGGCAGGGGGAGGGTGGGCCAGGCTGGCACTGGCTGGGGCGCCATCCTAAGTGAGCCCTGGGAATGTGCCCCCATCTGGAACTGGTGAAAGCGCCTTTCTCCACTCTGGAACAAGCTGGTCTGGGTGCAGGACAACACGCAGGCCCCCACCCAGGACTCTACCTCCCTCAATGCCGTAGACACACTATGCTTTGGGCTGTGATAGGCATATCTACAGAATTGACTTTTTTTTTTTTTCTTTCTTTTTATTTATTTATTTATTTTGCTTCATTCTCTTAGCTATAGTTTTTCAAACTGCTGCTTAATAAAGTTTCCTTTTTTCCTCCAATAAAGAACTACAATATTTGCTATTACAGCATCAGCTTAGACCCCCCAAATCTCTTCCTGCACTGGTAATCTCTGCTGTCTCTTCTAAAAATCATTTTCTCCTCTTATTCTGAAAGGTTATAGCCAACCCAAACTCCCTGTAAAGTTTTAAGGATTTTCCAATCTTACGAAAATAACTTCCAGCAATGTAGTTTTTATGAACTCAAGTCCTTTAAATCTTACAAATGATCATGATAATTAAGATTTAAGTCTAATAGAAAAAAAACTTTCCATTGAAAAGTAGAGTTCTTGAGGCACAAGCAGAGAGGGGACGACGCCAGCACCAGAAGGGACACACTGAGGTCCCTTAGTTACACGGTCCTGTCTCGTCTCAGCACTGTCCCCCCCAACCCCCAATAGCTCCACAGGGCAGGAGTCTGTTCACAAAGGGAATCCAAGTGTCTCGTATAGGTCTGAGCACACAGTAGGTGCTCGCTCAATATCTGGTGAATGAATATGGTAGAAACCGTGAACATGATAAAACCTATCTTTGAAAGCCCAAGGACCAGAACTCTCAACATCACCGATCACATGCCGGGGCTTTAAGCTCATTTACAAATAGACGAATGAAGCCCTGTGCTGTCCGTTGCAGGGACAGTCAATGGCCCGGGGCTTCCTCACCTATGTGGACAGAAGACCGTGAAATCGGTACACAACCAACACTTGAAAATGTGGAACTGAACAGAATTGTAAACATTAGGGACTGTCACACATAGGAAGGACATTTTCGTGGCGCTTCCGCCTCAATCATGTGTGTAGATGTATGTGGTTACACATACACGCACCTGTGAGCACTGGGTTACAATGTAAAAGATTCCCTTAAAAAAATAAACCCCCGCCAAATTCGTGACCCAAATAACAAAAAACTCAGAGCCCCAAATGAGCCTCCATTTATGTGAGAAAACAGTTATTCAAGCAACAGGTTAGAATAATTTGGATTATTTTTAGGGGCCCCTCAAACACGTTTTA
Organism: Pteropus medius; assembly: GCF_902729225.1. Taxonomy (NCBI): domain Eukaryota; kingdom Metazoa; phylum Chordata; class Mammalia; order Chiroptera; family Pteropodidae; genus Pteropus; species Pteropus medius. The sequence goes on from NW_024349801.1 coordinate 1,453,183, forward strand.
TTTTAGGAAAACTGCATACTTACCATTGGATCAATCCAAACCGTATTTCCTAAAGTCAGTATCACTTTTGCATCATGCAGTTTTCCGATAATTTTATGATGAATGTACCTAGTAACCTAAAAAACACACTGAAGTAATTTATCAGCAGCTTTAAGAAAACACCTCATTCTGCATATGCTATATAGTTTTGCAAAAAAGGTGCTTACGCTATTTATTCTTAACCTAACAGCCAATTTATTTTAATACAACACATATTTTACACCAATTCTAAGTTCGTGAGTTCTAATGATAATGATGGCAACCCACACCTGGCGAGCAAGGGTGCCTGGTCCCACTGAGGGTTCAGAGCTAGGTCTGTGCAGAGCGGCCCTAAGTGCATCCCCGCACCAGAAGGGATCCACGTGGACTGTGCTCTCACTGTTTGGGAACATGAAGCACTTCACACAAACTGAATATTCAACCAAATAAACCTTAATTCTGTGTATATTCTAGGTTAAATTTATTCTAAAAGTCAACAAACTATAAAAAGCCAAAAAAATTCACCTTTGGATTCCATTCGATTTCATTGTCAGCGGGTTTCACTCTACAAACAATAAACTCCACAGCTTGCGGGGGCAGGTTGTGGAAATTTTCTGGGAGATGCAGGAGTTGGTCTTTTGTAACAAGTCCAGTCCTGCCTTCATCTATAAACTTTACAAGGACATTATCCGGGGCCCAAGTGTCTTCTTTCTGGCTCATCTCCAACACCTGAACCCTGGAGAATAGTGACATCAGTTTAACACAGATTCTAAAATGAAAATAATCTTTGCCTCGACTTACCCATTAAATATAAAACATATAAAAAGAAGCCTAACTGCATGATTTTACCCCATACTAGAAATAAAACAACTAGAGCTGTCGAGAGCAGTTAGCAAAGGTTTATTAAAGTATACCTAAGTATAAAAAATGTGTAGTACTTTTGAATAGAATATCATACAACACAATAAAAATTAACATAGTAAATTAATATTTTCAAGTTTCTCAAACAAGTGGAGTCAGGTGTAGCATTCAAGAAAAGTGGATGCAAACAGGTAGGTAAGTCGGATTGCCAGGGTTGGACCACCATGCCATTTAGTGAGCTCACCTTAGACATATTACGCAGCCTCACCAAGGCTCAGTCTGCTTATCTGTAAAATGGGAATAATGCTCATTTTCTAAGATTTATAAAAATTAAGTAACTTAAAGATATATATATACACACACGTATATGGCACAGGGTGACAGCTCCACAACTGTATAAAATGCGACACCATCATCCATGCTCTGTGCTCAGGAGCCCGGGGTCAGTACAAGTCCCAGGTATAGAACTGTGTCTCGGGTCTGGGGGTCACAACCCTGCCACCATCCTCCTGGGAGGCAGGAGGCCTAGCATGTGAACACTGGGTCCAATGGACAGAGGTGAAAATAGGGATTCAATATCATTTTAAGTCACTTTGTGCTTCATAACTTTTCAAGATGAAATAAACAGGCATTCTACCTGTGAAAAAGTGTTTTTTCTGCTAATCCATATAATCCAAAATTCTCCACCTTTTCAACAGTTGTTTTATTACTGGAATCCTCAAAATACTCCTTCATTTCAGCATTAAGAGTTGCATAAAGATCCACATGTTTATCAACTATACGACCAAAGTAATTTGTTGCATTTGAAATATAACAGGGTATTATCTGAAACATATAAACATATCCGGAAAATGAAATCAAGCTTAACCCAAGATGTATCTGACCTACAAGCGCAAAGCACACGAACAGGGGTTTAAAAATAACCTAGGAAACTGGCCGAAAAACAAAACAAAAACCTTACCATACTCACAAATAATTACTCTCAATAGAAATTTAGTAAATCTAATGGAAGTTCTTTTGGGTAAATCTTATTGTTTTAAAGCTGCATTATTAGTTATAAGAGTTCCCTTGTTTACTTTTTAACTGCGCTTTAAAAAAATCTTTCTTAAAATAGTATCCCTTTCTGACCTTTGTTCATATAACAATAGGCATTTTATTAAGAGCCTACTGTGTATGAGGCACCCCGGAAACAAGCTATGTCCTACAGGGACGCTCAGCAACCCACGAAGGGACAGACATGCCTCAGCTAGCGTGTGCTCAAGAAGACAACTCTTCGAGGCAACTATATGCAGGGTTATTGGTGTGGGAGGGGGAATGTGAGTGTGCAGATGTATTAGCAAGAGTATGGAGAAGGCACTCCAGTCAGAGGGAGCAACATCTGTATTAGAGCAGGGAGCCCAGTCGACAGCCATGCTACTCTGAACGAGCCAGATCCCATCTGATCTCGGAAGCTAAGCAGGGTCGGGCCTGGTTAGTACTTGGATGGGAGACCACCTAGGAAGACCAGGTGCTATAGGCGTAAAAATTTTTTAAAAATAAGGGATTGTAAGCTGACAAGGTCCTTGCAATCTGTGAGGTCAACCAAGCGTTGCCTCGCCTAAAAAATAAAAATAAATAAATAAAAATAAAAATAAAAATAAAAATAAAAATAAAATAGAGCAGGGAGCCCTGGCTGCCCAGAGCAGATGCCAGGAGCAAGAACTGGTTACTTAGTAGGATGGTGGAGACGGCAGTTCTGACTGGGAGGTAAAGCAGGCAAGGCAGGCAGGGGTGAGGTCACCCTTGTGATCGAAAAGGGTGTCAGATCTCACGGGGCTGACAGCATCTGGCCCTCTTCTATGGTCCCCTCCAACCTCATTACCTGCCCTTCTCCCACTCTCATTGCCCCTGAGCCTTGTCCTGCTCCACAAACACTTCACACTAACCCATCCCCCTGGGCCTGCGTAGCTGCTCATTCCTCTGCCTGAAATATTCTTCCCATGGCTGGATCCTTCTTATCTGGCCTTCAGTGTAGGGGACCCCTCCTAGGAGAGTCCCTCCCTGCCTATAATTTTCAAAGGGCCCCTTGTCCCCACCCCTGCACACTGACACCAGCATACCCTCCTCGTATTTCACAGCATTTCATCCTCTTCACAGCACCTGTCACCATTTTTCTTACTCACCTGTCCACTGTTGACCATTCCCACTGGAATGTCAGCAGAAAAAGGATAGGTGACATGTCTGTCATGGTTCCTGAGCCAGTCATTCTCCAGCACCACGGAGGAAACCCTCAAGAAACCCTGAATGCTTACTCAAGCCCACCTCCACCTCAGGCAGGAGTTCAATATTCTTTCCTACCTGGCAGATGATCCTCTCCCAGGGAGTCTTCTCCCCTGTGGTTTAGAGGTTCCACCAGTCTGCCATTCCAGACCTTAGCTCACTTGGTGATAGATGGCCGTCAGTGAACACAAGGTGGTATGGAGGATGAGAAAAATTCTCACTACGACGTTACAAGAAATACACAAGGCATAATATATACGCCAATGATAAAATTTTTAAGAAGATGCACAAAGAAAAATAACAGAGAAAATATATGATAATGGTGATTGTTTTAGGATTATAGGAATAAAGGGGAGAGATAGGGTTTGGAGGTCCTGGTTTGTCTGGCACTGTCTCAGTTACAGCACTGAGAGTACCACGTGCCAGGAAACCCCTCATTCCTGGGCACACTGGGAGGGTCCTTTCCTGCCACCTCACCCCCTTCACATACCTGTTTTAATTTCACTCTCCCTAGTACCCGTGCACATAACTAACTCAGTTTATTTATTATGGTTGCATGATGTAAGATAAGGATATAAAAATCAATTGCATTTCTAAAACACTTAGATTAAGTTTAAAGAAAAATAATTAACAATAGTATCCACGAACATGAAATACTAGTAAGTATAAGACTTATCTACTGAAAACTATAACATATTGCTTAAAGAAACTAAAAGTGACCTAGATAAACAGAGTGATATACCACATTAATAAATCGGAAAACTCAGCATTAAGATGTCAATTCTTCCCATATTAATCTATAGGCTCAACCAATGCCAATCAAAATTCCAGCAGGCTTTGAATTTGCAAGCTGATTCTAAAATTTTATATGAATATAAAAAAGACTAGTCAAAAGAATACTGAAGAAGATGGGCGAAGTTGGAAGATTTATCTACCAGTTTTCAAGATTATACATAAAGCTATAATAATCAAGCCAGTGTGCTACTATATAAGGATAGAGAAAAAGACCAAGGAACAGAATAAAGAATTCAGAATTCACATACAGAGTTTTCTGATTTATGTCAAATGTGCCATAGGTCTTTATAATAAATGATACTGGAGCAACAAATTATCCCTAAGAAAAAACCCTAGCCCCTATCCACACCTCACACAAAAATTAATTCAAGATAGATCAGAGATCTAAATTAAAAACTATAAAGCTTCTAGAATAAAATCCTAGGGGAAATCTTTGCAACCTTAGAGTCGGCAACGACTTATGGCATGAAAAGCACAAAACGTAAAATTAAAAAGTGATAAACGACTTCATTAAAATTTGAAACTTTTGATTTTCAGCTGGGAGAAAATATTTGCAATGTATCTGACAAAGGATATCCAGAATATATAAAGAATTCTTAGAACACAACAACAAAATACCTTAAATTTAAAAAATGGGCATAAATTCTCAACAGAGAGTTCATAAAAGAAGAGATACAAATGTCTAACAAGCAGTGAAAAGATGTCCAAGATTCTCTATCACCAGGGAAATGTAAATAAGATACTAGTATAAATGCAACAGAGTGGCAAAAGTTAAACACTGAGAATACCACGTATTAATGAGAATGTACCAAGTGGAATTCTCATATGCAGTGCTGGTGAGAATGTAAAATGGAGTGACTGCTTGAAAAAACTGGCACCTTTTTAATAAATATACACGTCTATGACCCAGCAATTTCACTCCTAAGTCTTACTCAAGAGAAATCAGAATGTATTGTAAAAGACTTGTACCACAAATGTTCGTGGCAGCTAAAAACCACAAATAACCAAAATGCTCATCAATTTGTGAACAAATAAACTACAGTACATCCATATAATGGAATCCTATTCAGCAATAAAACAGAGCAACATAGATGAATCTCGATAGCATTATACTGGGTAATAGAGATCAGACTCAAGAGACTAAAAACTGTACGATTCCATTAATATGAAATTTTAATAAAGACAAAACTATACTAACAGAAGATCAGTGGTTAACAGGCGATGGGGAAATGGAGGGCTGACTGACTGCAAGGAGGAAGGAGACCTTTCTGGGGTAATGAAAATGTTCATATCTTGACTATGGTATTGGTCACATGATTGATGATATATATTTATCAAAACTCAACGAACTATACACTTAAAATAGTGATTTTTATTATTTGTAAAGTATACTTCAATATAGCAGATTCTTTAAAATGAGGCTTGGTTAGAAGGGTTCTGAGAAGGTGGTAGTGGCAAAGTGTCATTTTTTTTATTCTCTCTGAATCCCCACATAAAGACAGATGAATGAGACAGCAAAACAAAAAACCAGGGACACAATTTGCAACAAAACTAACTGACAAAGTATCCTCATGGACCCCAAAATAAAAGCAAATGAGAAAGATAGGGGAAAACCTAGGTGACCTTGAGTTTGTCAATGAGTCTGGATGCAACACCAAAAGCACAATCCATGAAAGAAAAAATTGGAAATTTGGGCTTCACTGAAGTTAAGAATTTCTGCTCTAAAAAAGACACTAAAGAAGGAATAAAAAGACAAGCCACAGACTAGGAGAAACATTTTGCAAAAGACATCTGATAAAGGACTGATATCCAAAATTTACAAAGATTTCAAATTAAAAAATAAGAGAACATTCAATCAGGATTTCCGGTCAAGATGGTGGAGCAGATGAACGCTGTGCTTGCCTCCTCTCATGATCACATCAAAAACTACAGCTACAGAACAACTATCATCGAGAATCACCTGAAATCAAGCTAAACCAGAAGTCCTACAACTAAGGACATACAGAAGAAGCCACACTAAGACTGGTAGGAGAGGTGGAGACGCAAAACAGGCTAGCCTCACATCTTCCTGTAGCGAGTAAAAATTGGGAGGGATATCTATGCTGTGGAGGTCTCTCCAGAGGAACAAGTGGTCCCAGCCCCACACCAGGCTCCCTAACCCAAGATTCCTGTGCCAGGAAGAGAAGTCTCCATAACTCTGGCTGTGAAAAACAGTGCAATTTGTGGCTGAGTGAGATGGAGGGCAGCTGGAATACCGGGCATTCCTCTTGAAGGGCCTGTGTGTGAACCTATTCGGTGACAGACTCACTCACTCTGAGCTCCAGCACTGGGGCAGCAGTTTGAAAGGTGCCAGAAACCTATGGGAGGAAGTGAATTGTCTGACTTCAGAGCAAAGGCCAGAAGGTAGGCTTTCTCCCAGAAAGAAGTGCTGACAGAAGCCATTATTCCTTTTCTGAGTCTTTTCCCGACCTAGCCTGCAGGCACAGGCAGACACTAAGTCTGAGTCTCCATCACCCTGGCTAACACCATTCGCCCAGCCCAAGTGATTTCCTGAGAACTGCCCCTCCCAATTTGAAGGCCCAGCCAAGCTCCTTCCAGTGGCTTTTCCATACAAATGGCCTGTCTTGAGGTTCACGCTGCAGATCTCTTGCATCTGGCCTCGGTGTACCCTGTACCTTTTGTTGAGTAGTCTCAAGCCTGGCACTAATGGCAGCCAGCCTCGGTTCCTGGCTTGGCCTCTCTTGGCCTCTGGTGACGGCCATCTGCAAATTGTTTGGTGGCTCATAAGTGGCCTAGGGCAGGGCACAGGCTGTGGCTGAATTTGGCCTGTAGCAAGGCCCTTCCTAGAAGGTCTAGGGTCCAGCATGCCTGGTGGCCAGTTTCAACAGAGCAGGAGCACCACCTGGGGCCACAGCTGAGGACCACACACCCAAAGGGCAGAATGGGAAGGCACCAGAGCCCTCATAAAGTGAATCCTGCTACATAGGGCCAGCCCCTACAGCTGCTCTACTATAGTTATGGCAGCCCTCACAACCAATCAACCCGAGGGTCAATCTCTCATAAATGACGTGCAAACATCAACCAAAGCTCAACTACAACAGGAGGGCATACACAACCCAAACAAAAGACACACCTGGAGCACCCTACTTAGGTGACCAGAGAGACCATGCCACTGGGCCCCACAAGACACCTACTTTGTAAAGCCACTCTACTAAGACTGGGAGAGATAGCAGGCGTACCTAATACATAGAAACAAACACGGACTCAGCCAAAATGGAAAGACAAAGAAACTTGTCCCAAATGAAAGAAGAGAACAAAGCTCCAGAAAAAGAACTAAACAAAATGGAGATAGTAAGCAATCTACCAGATGCAGAGTTCAAAACACTGGTTACAAGGATGTTCAATTAACTTAGGGGAAGAGTAGACTAACTTTAACAAAGATATAGAAAACATAAAAATGGAGATAGAAAACATCAAAAAGAAGCAGTCAGAAATAAGGAATACAATAACTGGAATAAAGAATATCTTGGAGAAAATCAACAGATTAGATGAAGCAGAGGATTGAAGGAGTGATTTAGAGGATGGGGCAGCAGAGGACATTCAATCAGAACAGTAACAAGAAAAAAGAATCCAAAACATGAGGACAGTTTAAGAAGCCTCTGGGACAATATCAAAGACAACATTTGCATCATAGGGGTACCAGAAGAAGAGAGAAAGAAATTAAAACCTATTTGAAGAAATAATCACAGAAATCTTCCCTAAACTGGCAAAGGAAACACACATATAAGTCCAGAAAGTGCGGATGGTCCGAAACAAGATGAACCCATAGAGGCCCACACCAAGACATATCATAATCAAAATGCCAAAGGTTAAAGACAAAGAATCTTAAAAGCAGCAAGAGAAAAGTAATTAGTTACCTATAAGGGAGCTCCCATATGACTGTTAACTGGCTTTTCAATAGAAACTCTGCAGGCCAGAGGGATGGGCAGGATATAATGAGCGATGAACAGTAATGATCTACAACCAGATTACTCTAACCAGTAAGGCTATCATTTAGAATTGAAGGATAGATAAAAAACTTCCCAGGCAAGAAAAAGCTAAAAGAGTTCATCACCGCCAAGCCAGTATTAAAAGAAATTGACATAAGAGGGACTTCTTTAAGAAGGGGAGAAAAAGATCAAAAATATGAATAATAAATGGCCATAACTATATACCTATCGACAATTACTTTAAATGTAAATGGATTAAATGCTCCAATCAAAAAATAGGATGGCTGAATAAGAAAACAAGACTCTTACATATGCTGCCTACAAGAGACTGACTTCGGATTAAAAGACGCACACAGACTGAAAGTAAAGGGATAGAAAAAGATATTTCATAAAAATGGAACAAACAAAAAAAGCTGGGGTAGCAATACTTGCCCCAACAAAATGGACTTTAAAACAAAGGCTATAACAAGAGACAAAGAAGAACCAGTAATTTCACTTCCAGCTATTTATCCAAAGAAACCCAAAACACTACTCCGGAGGGGCATGTGAATCCGTATGTTCACTGCAGCATTATTTACAATAGCCAAAATATTGAGGCAACCTGGGTGTCCATCAGTGGATGAATGGATAAACAAGAGGTGATACATATACACAATGGAATATTACTGAGCCATAAGAAGAATGAAATCTTGCCATCTGCAACAACAGGGTTGCACCTAGAGGGTACTGTGCCAAGCGGAATGTAAGTCAGAGAAAGACAAATGCTCTATGATTTCATTTACATGTGGAATCTGAAGAATAAACACAAACAGAAACGAACTCAGATATAGAGAACGTTTTGATGGTTGCAGATAGGAGGGAGGTTGTGCGGGGGGATACGAGTGAAAGAGAGAAGGGATTAAGAGGTATAAATTGGTAGTTATAAAATAATCATGGGGATGTAAAATATAGCATAGGGAATACAGTCGATGATGTTGTAATAACTATGTATGGTGTCAGATGGGTACTAACCAGGGTGATTATTTCTGAAATTATATAAATGTCTAATCACTGTGATATATACCTGAAACCAATACAATATTGTACACCAACTATAAATTAAAGATAAAAAATTATTTTAAAAAATATTTAAACATTAAAAAAAAAAATACAACCAGATTTTAAAAATGGGTAAAAACCTGAACTTATACCTCACCAAAAATATATACAGGTTCCAAATAAGAATATGAAAAGATACTCATCATCATATGTCATCAGGGAAATGCAAATCAAAACAGGATACCAATCCACACCTATTAAGAGGGCTAAAAGCCAAAATGCTGACAATATCAATTGCTGGTGAGAATGTAGAGCAGCAGAAACTCATTCATTGCTCGTGGGAATGCAAAATGTTACACTCCTTCCAAAAATAGTGTGGCAATCGCACTCTTCCGTATTTACCCAAATGAGTTGAAAACTTATGTCTACACAAAAAACTACACATTATATTCACAGTAGCTTTATTTATAATTGCCAAAGCTTGAAAGCAACCTTCAATATGTGAATGGATAAACAAAACAAACTCTAGTACATTCAATGATAAAAAGAAATGATCTACTGAGCCACAAAAAGACACTGAGGAATCTTAAGTGCATACTGCTAAATAAAAAGAAGTTAGTTCAAAAAGCCTACGTACACTGTATGATTCCAACTATATGGAACACTGGACTTTTAGGGCAGTCAAGCTATCACATTCTATGTGATAGCGTAATAGTGGATATGTGTCTATGCATTTGGCAAAACCCATAGAATGTACACTACAAGAAGTGAACCTTCATGTAAACTATGGACTTTAGTTAATAATAATGTATTAATATTGGCTCATCAATCGCCAAACATATACCACACTAATGCAAGATGCTAATAATAGAATTGTGTGTGTGTGGGGGAGATGGAGGTGTATAAGGGAACTCTCTATCTTCTGTTCAATTTTTCTAAAAACCTAAAACTGTAAATAAAATAAAACCTATTAATTTGAACAACGATAGAAAAACAGATGAGCAAAAACCACCCACATCACAAGACCTGCATGGTATCACTGTCTGTGCAGGAAGCAGCAGAGGGAGGCAGGACCTAAGAGCAGAACTCCCCATGAGGCAATAGGCATTCGCTGAAAGCATGGTGGGCCAGTGTGACAAGAGCAGCTGACAGCAGGAAGGCTTCCATCTACTCCAGTGGTGGGTGAAGGCTGCTGTGCCTGTGAAATTCCAACACTGTTTATCCAGGGACATCAGAGATGAAGAGAAGGGCAAGATAAAGGGAGAAGAGACAGGAAATCTCAAAAATCTCAGAAACTGTGTCTCCATTTTTTTTAACAAGACATGAAAACAACAGAAATGGGAACTCTGTGAAATTAGCAAAGTTACCCTGACCCGCACTTCCTTCTAAAATGTAAAGAAAATGAATTTTATCTAAATATGATCAAGAGCAAAGTACCAGGATCAAATCCCGTATTAAATTATAATAATAAAAAAGAGAATAAGGAGAATATCGGTCCCAACAGGCAACGAAAGCCACTACAAAGAGGTATCCACCAAAAGGACCAAAAAACTGTAATCTTCAATTTAAAAACAAGCTGTTTTAGTTTGTTAATTAAGAAAATGATATATTATATAAAACAACAGCTAGAAAAACTTACAAATGAGGTGACGGAGCTCAGGAAAGGATTAGAAATGAAAGCAAAAAAATCATTTCAGTAATGAAATGGAGGTGGCCCTCCAAAAAGGCATGTCCATGTGTTACTCCCAGGACCTGTGACTATGACCTTATTTAGAAAAAAGGTCTTTGCAGATGTAATTAAGTATCTCCAGATAAATCACCTGGGTGGGCTTTGTATCCAGGGAGAAGTGTCCCTTGTAAGACAGAGAAGAGGAGAAGGTGATGTGAAGACGGGGGCAGATACTGGAGTGATGTGGCCACAAGCTAAGACGTGCCAACAAACACCTGGAGCCAACCCCAGGGGAAGGAAGGGACTGTCCTCTAGAGTCGATGGACCACAGCCCTGCAGACACCCTGATTTTGAACTTCTGGCTTCCAGAACTGTGAGAGAATAAATCTGTGTTGTTTTAAGTCACCCGGTCTATAGTACTTGTTACAGCAGTCCCAGGAAACCAGTACAGCACGGCCACGCAAGAAGTTGCACAAGCAAGAACGAATACAACAGATCTACCTTCAGGGAAAGGGAAGGTGAAAAGCAGAACAATCGAACTCAAAAAGGAAGGAAGAAAGTAATAAAAAGGAGTCAAAAAAGAAAGTAACAAACTCAACTCAGCAATTCTATCTGCTACTCAGAATTCTCCTCAAAGAAATAATCAAGGATGTTCTGAAAGGGTTCATGTAATTGCTGCATCATTTTTAATAGTCCCCCCACCCAAAAAAAAAACAACTTTCTGAAAATATAACAAAGAATCCCCAAATCATTGAAGGGGTTCATCCACTTCCCCAATTTGATCTTTGTTTTCTAAATAAACTGGAGGCCTCACAAGGATCAGTGCCTGATGTTGGATTATTGGTGGTACATTATTACTGACCGCCGGAAGTCATAATTACATCCTACAACAACAATTCTGCTGCTTAAAAAATAAGTTCACTAAAATGAGCATTTATCATTTGACAAAAGATCTTTTTCTTTTCTTCTTATTTATGCCTATAGCATCTGGTCTTTCTAGGTGGTCTCCCACCCAGGTACTAACCAGGCTCGACCCTGCTTAGCTTCACAAGATCAGACATCAGGCTTGTTCAGGGTGGCATGGCTGTAGATCGTGGATAGTGGCTCTACTGGGGTGCAAACCCTGGACCTTCTGTGTGTAAAGCAGACGTGCTAACCACTACACTATGGAACCACGTCCCAAAAGATCTTTAACAGAACTTACTTTAATGTATCCAAACACTGGTAGAGCTTGGTTGGATAATTTCCTTGGCATGTCTATTTCTGGATTAATATGGTGTCTATCAGGACAGATTCTTTTGTCTCTGAAAAAAAGTAACTGGATTTTAAAACCAGAAAAAAATCTGAAATTGAAATCACAGAACTTCTCTGTGAATCACTTTATAAAGTTACCATATTAAATATTTCAGATGACATTAACAATGCGTAAATAAGTGGAAAAGGATCCTAAAATTTAATTAACGCTGAATAAACTTAAGGAGTTATTTCATTATCTCTAGACATTCTCAAATGCAATACAAAATGTACTTCCAGAATAAAGACTCTGAATCAGAATATTACCGTAACCCACGACAAAGGCCAATTAACCTCCAAACCAGAAGCCATTCCTTAACCCAAACTGAGAAACAGTTCGAGCTTCGGGTACAGAAGTCGACATTCTATTTAAAGGCATAATGGAAACTGCTGATAATAATCTGTTTAATGTAACATAACTTTAAAAAGTAAACATCAACAGTTATCTTAAAATTAAATTCAATCCAACAGATGCACAGCAGACAGCTACTGCCCAGTCTCAGCCATCCAAATGCCAGGTACTAGCACTGTGTCTGCATCTGGAACAGGGTCCCCAGGACTGTTAAGATATATGTGTCCTCCAAACTGATTTACAGAATCAATGCAGTTGCTACCAAAATCCCAGCTGAGTTGCTGAAAAAATTTACAAGCCTGTTCTAAAATGCATAGGGAGATGTAATCGATTTCAAATAGCCGAAACAACCTTAAAGGAAAGCAAAGTTGGAGGACTTACATACCAGATTCCAAGACTCGCTATAATATGCGCTATGGTACTTAAGAAAAGTACAGAACTGGTAGGGACAGAGAAATAGACCAACGTAACAGAAAGAGTCCACAAATGGACCACATACACTATCATCTGGTTTATATTAAAGGAAGTGAGAACAAAGTGTTTTAAATAAATGATGCTGAAGCAAGTGTTATCATTTGGAAGAAAGTAAACTGTGCCCTGTATCTCACAGTATACACGAAAACTAATTCAATATGCATTATATGCCTAAATGTGAAAGCTGAAACTATAAAGCTTCTAGAAGAATATACAGAAGATATCTTCGTGACCTACAGACAAGTATTTCTTGCATAAGGACACAAAAAGCGGTAGCCATAAAATATTTCATCAAAATTTAAAATGTCTGTTCATCAAAAGATTATTAAAAGAGTGAAAAGGCAAGCCACAAGACTGGAAGATGTTCTCAATGCATTTATGTGACAAAGCACTTATATCTAGAATTAATAAATTAATCCTACAAACCAATAAAAAAAAAAAGATAAACACCCTATTTAAAAAATGGGCAAAAGATCTGAACAAGCACTTCACAGAAAGAAGATGGTCAAATGCCCTAGAAACATACAAAGAGACATTCAACATCATTAATCACAATGGATTACTGCCACATCCCAGAATACAAAGGATATGGAGCAACTCAAACGCTCTCATACACTACTGATTAAAGCACAAAATGGCCAACCACTTTGGAAAAGTTAAACATGTGCTTATCTCGTGACCCAGAAATTCCACTCCAAAGTATATACCCAAGAGAAATAGGTTTATATTTCCACAAAAAGACAGGCACAATAATGTTCAGAGCAGCTTCATATATAATAGCTAAAAGTGGAAACAACCAACAGGTCCCATCAACAGAAGAATGGATACATACACTGTGATATATTCACACAGTGGAATACCGAGCCGCTAATAAACAAACAAATAAATAAAATACTGATGCACACAACAATGTAGATGAACGTCACAGACACTAGGTTGAATATGAAGTTCAAAAACAAGCAAAATTAATAGGTATCAGGAATGTGGTTACTTCTGGAGGAAGGGCAAATTGGAAAGGAGCATGAGGGGATTTCTAGGGTGCTCCCTAAGAGTTGGGTGGTGGTCCACATGGATGCACACATCTGTAACAATTCATCAAGCTTTAAACTGCTCACCCATGCACTTTACTGTATATCTCGACTATAAAAAAAAAAAGGTGACTGGCTTACTTGCAAAACCCAAAAGCCTTAAGATAGGGACAAAGAGGCCTTCTGGCTTTTTGGTCTTCCTTGGCTTCCAGAACCCCTGCAGTGAACTCATACAGCTCGGAGGGAATCTTGGCATCTGCTCTCTCCAAGTAGCGCAGGATCCCAACCGCATGGCATGCGTTTCTCTCCGTCAGCAGCAAGACAGATTTGGTTTTTTTATCTCCCTGTTCCGCAGGAGAACCCTTAAAATTGGGGGTGAATAAAGGAAGTGGATCATCCATATCAGTCTCAATGAAAAAACTTTGTGGACTCCGAATTTGTCATTACACGGAAAATGCCAGCGGAATAGTAAAAGATAATAAAAATGAATCAAACCTGTTCCTTTAAACTCTGAAAATGATCAGACATGCAATATAAGCGTCCACCAAAAATTTTGGGTGAGGAAGGAAAGCTGAAGTGAATCACACACGTGGCATCAGTGATGGCCAAGAGTGGTATGCAGTCATCAGTTAAAGCTGGGGAAAAGGATTCCGACAATTTCAAATGAAGCTGGAGCTTTACTGCACTTACTCTTCCAAGTAATTCAAGCAACCACACCTCAATACACTCCTTTATTTCATTTTACTTTCTAGATGCAAAGAGACTTCTTTCCCATTTTTTCCCCAAAACTGTTGACAGCCCAGTGACTAAATTCCAGAGAAAAGCAGTCTCCCTATTAGCTTAAAAAAAACGCCTCTTTTAGGCTATGGCCATGACACCTTGAACGTGCCCCGATCTCGTCTGATCTGGGAACTAAGCAGGGTCGGACCTGGTTAGTACTTGGATGGGAGACCATCTAGGAAGACCAGGTGCAGCAGGCGATAAAAAAACAAACAAACAAAAAGACCTCTCTTATTACAAATCTAGACTGTCCATATTTTACACTTATTGTTTACATTTAGAGTTCTACATTTCTAATATTAAATTTAACAATCGTGTATGGCATCTTTTATCATTACCACAGTGATCCCCACGCTGGAACTTCAGGGAGACTGTCTAGACAAGGGGTTGCTGCCTACTGATCTGAGAACCCTGGGGGGCACCTAGATCCACCTCAACATCAAAATCTTAGTGGAGGTTAATTTTCATTTTGAAATTAAGATTACTAATAAATCTGGGAAATGATAAATCTGGAGATGAAATATATAAATGAATTAAAGACATGATTTCTATTAACTCAGCCTTCTCTAAATATAAGTAGCAATTAAAACACTTACCTAATACAATGTGAGATCCAGAACTTAACTTCTTCTTCCACTGTTCTAAAACACTTTTTAAATTAAAAACCATCTCTTTATGCATTTTCAAGCAAAATACTGAACTGCTTTCTACTACCTAAAGATGAAACCAAGAGGCCAGTTTAGAGTCAAGAACATAACTTGTTCTGTCAATAATCATCAATATAAACCATTTAAAATTACCTGTGAGGTTTATTATCTCACTGATCAAATAATTCTAAGAACGAGATGATTATTAATTTAAATAAATATATTTCCAAAGTTCTATAGTTTATATCTAAAAACTTGCTCAAGAGAAACAAACATTATTTTGCTAAAACTATTTTCCTGCCTTTTCATATACATGCACATATGTGTTTATACATTTGCATGTATATATGTGTGTGTGTGTGTGTGTGTGTGTGTGTGTGTGTGTACACATACATATACAGACAGCTGTACATACAGTTGACTCTTGAGCAACGCAGGGATTAGGGGTGCTAATCTCCCTCTCCATGCAGTCGAAAATTCTCCTATAACTTTTGACTCTCCAAAAACTTAACTCCTTGTAGTCTACTGGTGACTGGAAGACTTAGCAGTAAACATACAGTCAATTAACACATTTTGTATATACGTATTATATCACAGGATACAGAATACAGAATACAGTTCTTACAATAAAGTAAGCTAGATAAAAGAACATGTTATTAAGAAAGTCATAAGGAAAATACACTTAGAGTACTAACTGTATTTATTGGAAAAAATTCACGTATAAGTGGACTTACGCAGTTCAACCCCATGTTGTTCAAAGGTCAACTGTAAATGTACACATATACATCAAGTTTATGGTGCTGTCAATGGGGGCTCTTTCACCACACCTGCTAGTTCATTACTGCTGGAATATGAATGTGCTACTGATTCTTATATTTGATTTTGTATTTGGCCTCATTTCTACATTTTAGCATTAATTTATACACAATTAGATTAAGTAAATCTCCAGTCAATTTATTTGGCTTTTCTGGCTACATGATGATATTCAGTGTTATCGTCTCTATTTTCTTAAATAGAGGGTGCTGAACGTGGCGGCATTTCTGCACGAAGCGGAATAACAAAATACATAGCAGTAACAAAATACATAGCTCTGCAATAACAAAATACATAGCACTGCTCCCCCCGGGGGACATTCGAGTCGAGTCAATGAAAGGCTTGTCCCATCTACTTGGCCCCTGCCCTCAACGTCGGGCCTACTGCTTTCCTTTTTTACTGACACCAGTACTTTGCAGTAGAGCCCATTCCGACTGACGATGAACTTGTAAATTTCATTTCCCGTTAGATTTTTTTTTTTACTACCAGTAATTATCTGATGACTCTCAAGATTCAATCATAGTTTAAACAAACAGTACAAAGGTTTTATGTGTGGAAGGGCTCACCTTCCATACTATTTCGGTTTCGGCTACAGAAGAGGTGAAGATCAAGGTCTTTTGTGCCTGACTTGGAATGAAATCAAGAGTTTGGAGTAAAGTAGAGGTTTTTTCACTTTCTAGGCAAAGGTGTACCACCTGATAATGAAATACAGAAACAATGTGATTTTAAAAACATTCAAGGTGCTCCAGAGGTCAGTTATGATTTTAGTAAAAAATAATGTATAGGAAACCAATATAAATTTAAATACATATTACAAGTTTGTGTATGAAATTAAAACTATAATCCTTTAACATTAAGCCATGAAACAAAGGTTACTTGCTTGTGTTCATCAGTTCCCCCCACGCACACACGCATGACTCATTACCTGTTGGACACTGCCATAGAGAGCGGCCTCCTCCATGGCTGTGATCACAATGTAGGGGTCACTCATGAACTCTCTGATTAAATGATCTATCTGTCTGTTCCAACGGACGCCAACTGCAACAACCTGATGTGGCGCAGATTCCCTTTCTTCAACTTCGATATTTTTTTTAAAGTTATCTAATATGGCAAACATCTAAAAAATTAGTATAAATAACTTCATTTTCATCTCAAAAGAGAATAATAATTAGTTTGATAGAACATAAAAGGTAAAGGATTATATATTGTTTGCTTTCAGAGTGGGGAAGGCCTTTATAAACATAAAAGGAAAGGAAAAAGCTACAAAGGAAAAAAGGTTAAGAATAAGCAAAATTAAAACATAAACATCTGGGTAAATATGAGTAACATCTAACGAAGGATTAATATCCTTATACAAAAATTTCTATAAATTGATTAGAAAATGATGATCCCACCCACAGAAAATAAACAAAGGAATAAACAAGCAGCTCACAGAAGAATGGGTACAAATGGCCAGCATGAATTCATGCTCCACTTAATAAGTAATCAAGGAAATACAGATTAAACTAATCAGATGCCATGGTGAATAATTAGACTGGAAAAGAAAGCTGGACTGAGGCCTCCTACTGCCAGGGGGAGCAGGGTGTGTGGTGTGGCGGCACACTGCCTATGGGAGTGTAAATTAGTCCACTCTTTCAGAAAGGCAACTGTGCAATGCAGTACTCCAGATGTTAGTTTGCAAATAAGAACTGAGATTTTAGAGGTGTTCAGAAACCCTGCTCAGGCCCATACAGTCAGTAAGTAAAAAAGGTTAGACTTGAACCTGGGGCCATCACCGGTGGCTCCCAAATGAATGCTCTTGGTCATCCTGTTACACTGCTTCCAACAAATGCCGTATAAGAATTCACAGTCTTTGATCCCCTTTCCAGGAACTTATTCTAAGGGAAACGTGCAAAAAAGATGTATGTGCTTTAGACACACACGCAAATGATGCTAAATATCTAAAAATGAGACGACTATAAAATAAATGATATTATGTCCACAGGGTTCAATACCGTAAAGCTGGTAGTAATCATGTAGAATAGTAATGATACAATGCTGTTTACTAAAAAATTCGAGTTACAAATTAGTACATAAAGTAAGGTCCTGATATTGTTAAATATATGTCAAGAGACACAGGAATTATAAAAAAGAAGGAAACACTCCCAAATAGAAACAGTGATTACCTCTGAGTGAAAGATTATGAATGTTGGGGTTTTTCAAAAAGTACTCTTCTCTATTTCTGAAATTTTCTAAAATAGAAATTATTGCTTTCTTAATCGGAAAAGTATTAATTAAATATTTTAGAAAACCTCCCTAGGAAAGAAGTTTTGTTCTTCAAAGAGGACTTTAACGCTGGGAAGAAATTTTCAGAAAAACATTCTCTTCTTAATCACAGAAGCTAAAGGGAAAACTTTTTAGATTATCGGCTTCTTGACTCCTACAAGCAGTGAAGACTTTATTATATACATTTCTGAGGAGGAATAACATCTAAATAAATGCCATACTTACTTGTTCATTAGCTTCGAAGAATAATACTTCCACCTCATCCAAAATGAGGTGACAGAGCCTAAGAAATAACAAGCTTTGATACTTGAGAAGTCTCACGAGGCTATGTGGTGTTGTAACAATTACATCACCTACATTTTAAAAGAAAAAAAAAAATCAATTAACATTTTAGATTTCCTATGTTTTTCTAACATTTCCTTTGCTAAGATTCCACATACTTTCTAGAAATGCCTTCTAGTAAAACAAAAAGCTGTTTTCCTTACTCAGGTGGGTGAGGCAAGAGGTTTGCCTGCCTGGGCTAACAACCCCTGTCATTATCTGATTAAACACTTGGGCTCCCACCAGGTTTTGCACTCCTAGAAGACAGGGAGGGTTTTAGTCAACATCTAACAAAACAGTAGGTGCTCAGTAGATAGCTGATAAATGAATGAAATCATGTAGTTTTCTCATTTCTCGCAAATGTAAGCCAAGATCAAACCTTCATCACCTATACCCGTCCGTAACTGACAAGGACAGGTGGACAAGTGACCACCAGAGGCGCCTACACAGCCCATGCCATCTGCAGCTCCCAGGCCTGTCTGGGCAGCGTTCCACTGTGTTCTGCAGGGAAAACCAAACAGCTCGGAAGGATGCTTACACCCCCTCGGAAGCTTCATATTTTTGGCTTCATCTTTGTGGAGTCCAATTGTTAATAACACAGGATGAAGAGGCCTGGAGGACGTGCTATAGTTTCCCAATAATTCAAAAATAAATTGGGCCTTTTTCCACCCAGGACACACGATGACTGCAAGAGGCTGTAAAGACAAATAAATTCACATAATTTTGTACAAAAGTTAGGAATCGAACATAGCATAGGTGAAGCTTGCAGAACATCTTCTGTACAGAGTAAGCACAAGGAGGGCTTTACATAAATCTTTATCATCACCATTACATAGGTCAGAAAAGCTAAAATATAATTTCATTAACATGGATTTAGACGCATTGTCTCGGAGCTTCCTAGGGCTTAAACTAAGCGCTTCAAAAATATGAATTCATTTCGTCTTAAAAACACTCTTACAGGATAGGACCTATTACTACCTCATTGCACAGATGAGGCATCTGAGGCACAGAGAGGTGAAGTCAATTCCCCAAGGCTGCACAGCTCACACAGGGTAGCAACAGGATTTGAAGCCAGGCAGTCTGGCTCTAGATCTCCTGCTCCTAAGCCCAAGGATGAACTAACTGCTTCCTGAACAGGGGCTTTAAAAAGGTAACATCTCTTCCTTAGGAGACTAAGTTTCCAATAGCGCCACCTGAACCCTGCCCTCCCCTTGCCACAGACATGTCCTGAAGATACGCTGCCTGCCAAACAGCCTCCTAAACACCTCCATCAGTAACTGGAAACAAGAATGAGTCTCCTCTTTCCTTTATGCAGATCCAGGTGAGCGCTAGCTTCTAGGCGTCAGGCCTAAAAGCAGGCTGACCACGGAGATGGAGAGAAAGTAGAGTGGACACAAGAGGCAAGACCTGGACATCCTTTTCTGACCCAGCCAGGGTTCTATCTTAACACGGGCTGCATCTCATCAACAGGGGTCGGCTGCTAACGAATTGAGGGATATAAATGTATCCATTTAGTTTTATTAAATCAATAAATAACTTAGCCAATGCAGATTTCCAAAGGAAAACCATTAACCTACACAGTATAATTAGGAAAACAAACTAGTATCTTTTTTAAAATGCAGTTCTAAGTGTCTCTTTGTGCTGCTATTTTTCATCTTATAATGAGTGGCAGAACCATCTGTAGTGTGTCCTTTGGGACAGGATCTGAGACAGAGGCCTTATATACATTAGTTCACCTAACGGTCAAAACCCAGCAAAGCAGATGTCACTACCCCATCATCATTTGGTCTTCACACCCCATTTCTCTCCTTCCCATCATCTTTCTCAGCTATTTTCGGACTCTTACACATGGGAAAACTAAAGTAGGATGATAAAACAGTGTGAGGTGCTACGAAAATATGTGAAAGAATATGGGACAAGATGACAGAAAACCTAAATTCTAATCCCACTACCTCGTCACACTTGTCAGCTCTTACAAATTTAAACCAGTAACTTTTCATGAGTTTAATTTTCTCATCTATAAAATGGTGAAAAGAATAAACGGCTCAACCATCTCACAGGGTCACTATGACGATTAGATAAATCAGTGATATACTGTTATAAACTATATATTCATTTCTAAAACCCAGGACTCTCTTGACTCAGCAGATGGCCCACAACTGGGGGTCAAGGTGAGAATCAGTGTAAGAGAACTGATGACTGTGCTAAAAGTTTCTAATAGGATGGTTTCTGTCCTACCAGTCTGGAAACTAGGTGAGTAATGTAACCTAACCTTTACCAAAAGTTAGGTGTAAAATTTAAAAATAAGCATTTAATCCATTTTGTTGCAAAACAAAACTGTCTTCAACTTACTCCGTTTCTACTTGGTAATGACTTGTAGCAGCCCCCTGTTTGCAAAATCGTAAGCACTGGTGGAAGGTACAACAAAGGGTCATTTCCACACTGAGAAATGACGACCACGTCACAGCCACGTGCTATGGGAGGCCAAGAGTAAGATTCAGTGTGGTTAGGTCCCAGAAACTTATTTCTTTGAAGAGCCTACAAAACATCAACAACCAAAAAACCATAATAAAGTATAGGAAACTAATAAAAAACCCATCTCATTGCTCATTTACCCCAACAACAAGTATCCATCACTCAGTCTGATATTTTCCAAGATCTAACTTTATAAGTTTCACTGAATCTTTTCTGGCATCAAACTCCTGCTTTTCTGGACTCCAAATTAAAAGGATCCAACAGGCGGTCCACTGACCAATCAGGTGCTTAAAGCTCACCAGAGCAAGGACGTGACTTCTTCTCCTTCTGATAATCTGCTGGTATATCAGCTTTTTAAAAACATGGCTTTATTTGCTTATTTTTCTATGTGACTGTCACTAAAACCTCCCAGATGTTCCAACAGAGAGGAATTCTTCAGCCACATTGGTAACTATCTTCCAAAAATCTAACCTCATCAGCACCATTATCTCAGTGAAGTCCTCCTCCCCATACCCTGAACCACACTGCCATCGAAACTGACTCCTCTCTGCACCTGGCGTGCAGCTGTCATCCTGGGATCTTCCTGCACCACCGTCCTTTCATCTGCAACTCACGTCATCTTCTTCCTGTTTACCTTCTTATATTGGTGAAGAACATATTTCAGCACCTTCTTGACAAAAGGTACAGAGGGAGTAAATCGGAGACTCTGAAAGTCTGAAAATGTCTTCATTCTACCCTCACACTTGACTGATAGCTTGAATATAGACTTCGAGGTTAAAAATAAATTTTCCTTCGAATTTTGGAGTCGATGCATGCTCCGCTGGTGTTCCTGTGGAGAAGTCTGAAGCCATTCTGACTCCTGATCAAGCACGTGGGGCCAGTCTCTTCTCTCTGGAAGCATTCATCACCTCTGAAACCCTCCGGCTTAGATGCTTCACACCAACATATCTACTACCTCGGCCCTCAGTTGTGCTGGACCTGTGTTAGGTGAACTCTCTTAATCTGGAGTTATAGCCATTAAGTCTACAAATCATTCATGTGTTATTCTTCTCAGAACTTTTTGCCCTCTTCCATCTTTTCCTTCTAGAAATCCCATTTCGGATATTGGACCTCCAATTCTTCTTTACCCTCTATTTCCACCTCTTTGTCTTTCTGTTCCACTGTCTCACAGCTTTTATTCCATGTCTCAAATCTGCTATTGATTTTCATTTCTAGAACATTTTAAATTTCCAAGAACCTTTTTTTATCTTTTTCAACAGTACTGTTATTGTTAAATACATGCGATATATATCTCTTCTCTGAAGAGATTTATTTTCTAATGTTTTCTTCTACTCCCTACATCGTTTCCCTTGGAGTATCTTTTGCTCTTTTTTTTTCTTATGGGTGAGAGCTTTCCTCAGATGTCTAACAATCCCTGACATTGTGTTCCCGTTGAGGAAAGACACTAAAAGCTGACTGGCAGACCTGGGGGTAGGGCAAAGGTCATCGGCAGGTGAGAGTCACATCACTGCACGAAGACAGGGCAGCAAGCAGACATTTTTACTAGGAGAATTCCAAACCGCATCATTTAAAGTTCTCTAGGGCCGTTCGGTTTCTCCAAAAAGAGCCTCCAATCTCCTTCCTGAGACACTGGCTGTGGATATTCAGGCAACAGGGTAGGGAAGTTCACGACCCGCACCCACTTCACTCCTTCCTTGGAAAGTCAGCCATGCTGTGCTGCCGGTTTTCCATCTCCTAAAAGCCTGTGGAAAGCTCTTGTCCTCTAAAGACTTTACTCTTATTCTAGTCATCCGTGTGGTTCTTTCTTTTTTAAGAAAAATATTTTAAAGTAGTTTTTTTAAACATACATCAAGAAGGAAGTAGATAAACATGTATGATCAACTGACTCAGGTCAATAAAGCAATTTTTTGAAAAAGATGCTAGAAAGTATAATTGCCCAGGTAATTTGTTCCTTCCAAGCACCCTTCCAAAGGTGTATCTGAAAACTTATTTCAGAAAAGCACTTAAAGTTATACAATGGTTTCTCCACAAAAGAATTATTCGCTTAGTGAGAAGTTAACTTGGACTTAAGAATAAATAAAAATTTAATATTAAAAGCTGAAAAGAGAACTTCAAAAGCAAAGAAATTATACAATTGCAACCTTAGAAGTGTTAATTAAAAATCCTTCTACGTTAGGGGCAGGTCCGTATTCTTTCTGGAGTTCAGTTTTAGGAGCACATTTACCTTTTTCAGGTCTGCCGAGAGCGGCGACGTGTCAATGGATAAGCAAGGCTCAATCCTGTTCCGGAGCAGTGCGAA
Source organism: Pteropus medius (assembly GCF_902729225.1). Lineage (NCBI taxonomy): Eukaryota > Metazoa > Chordata > Mammalia > Chiroptera > Pteropodidae > Pteropus > Pteropus medius. The sequence continues at coordinate 1,476,559 of NW_024349801.1, forward strand.
GGGCTGCCGTGTGCCCGGCTGCAGCTTCTGCAACTAGAGGACACATGTGTTAGACACCTCCACCCCGCATCAGCACAGAATACCGAGAACTTTATGGGAATGAACGAAATACAAGAGTTTGATTTCAATGTAAAAACCTAGGTGTATATGATTATCAAAAACCACCCAAACTACCAAATGAAAGGAAAATCACCTATTACCCCAATAAAAAAAGAACAATTTCTCTAAAGCAATAATTTACTGGATAATTTCTAAAAGAGAGTCTTCAGGTGAAGTCCCCAAGTGAAGGGGTTTCTCTTCTAATCTCAAATTTAAAGGGAGGAAGGAGAGGAATTTAAAGAGTAAATTAAAAGAGTTTTCTTTTTTTAGGGTTGTAATACCTGCTGCAAATCAGAGATTCCATCAGCTCTCAAAGGATCAGGATTTAAAAACTGTAATAATCTGTAAAATAGTTAAAAGGACAATAAGAAGGGAAGAAACAGTTCACGGTTCTTCAATTGAGCTACTATTTTAATTCTTCCTTGAAAGAAGAAAAGTGAACTGCATATCCTAAGTCACAGCTATGAAATTACTGCTCATTCTCTTTTGCTTTACCATGATGCAAGGGCTACATTGGTCATGCCAGTCACATGCTTGTCCCACCCAGCCAAGGCTCCAGGATGTGGACACAGCGCTGCCAAACCTAGAACCACCTGCTCTGAAGAAGGTGGACGACTGCATGATCACCAGGTCGTCGTGTTTCTAAGAAACCCACTGCCTCCTCCATTCTTTGCTATTTAATCGTGAACACTTCAAAGCTCACTGGAACCCACGGGCTGACAGTGTAGTTTAATTGGTTGGTTCTAAGTAAAGGGCATTTGACCAAGTAGGAAATAAGATACAAACTTCTAATATAAAAATAAAAGTTATCTCAGGGTGAATTTAAGTGATACTCTAATGTAATAGAAGAAAAGAAATGAGTTACATGAATAATGCAAGGTCTTTTGTTCCAAGGAAGAGAACCACTTGTAGCATCGCAGCTTTCAGGTAGTAAGGTGGAGGGATACCCTGGGAGAAGGATGTCAATCCAGGTGCCACCCCGTATCTGTGGGCTCCATGGCAGCCCTGAAAACCCCTGGCCCTAGAACACTGTGAGGAGCTCCTGAAGTTCCAGTCAAGATGGCAAAGTAGAAAATGCTGCGCTCACCTCCTCCCACGACCACATCAAAATTACAACTAATTTGCAGAACCACCACCCTTGAGAACCACTGTGAGGTGAAAGGACATTACGGGGCCACAGCGTGGCCTCTGGGAAGCTGGGCAGCCTAAATCAGCCCGAGCCAATTAGTAGATATAGCACGACCTACCCACTTGTGAACTGTCTGAAACTCTTTGTCACTGTGGTGGCTTCAGAGCGGCCACAGGCATTTGGAATGCAAGAGTGATTTTAGGCTGGCATGATAAGAAATCTTCAAAATAGGATTAAACAAGTATAAAATGAAGTTATTACTCCATCGTTAACAACTCGTAAGTACATACTTTGTGAATCTGGCAGTACAAAAAAAAAAAATCCCCAAGTTCCACACTGCAAATATTTTCTCCAGCAGGTGATAAACCTATTTAACACCAGAAAACTTGGAAGAAAGCAAACACCAACCCACAGAAAATCAACAATTTCAAATGATCAACTATATCTAATTTGTTTCATAAAATTGTTTACTTCACAAAGAAAATCAAAAAAGGGAGATAGAAAATGACTATTTAGAGCAAAATAGAGCTTTAAACAGAAAAATATACTCTATGTAAATGCAAAAGAAAAAAACTAAAACTTTAAAGCCTACAGAAGACACTGTGTGTGTATATATATATATATTTTTTTTTTTTAATGGGGATGCATGTTTAAAATTAATGACATGATATGTAAATTCTATTACAATTATTGCAATAAAAAATTTAGTTCAAGAAAAAATTCATACTTCACACAGCCATTCTTTTCATTGTATTCTTTCTTCTCAGCCAATCTAAGTGGTTTCTCATTTGACTTCTGGCGTAAAGCACTAGAAATAGAAAAAACATTTATTAAAATTTCTAAACCTATTTACCCCAATCTTGAAAATATCTTTATTCACTGGAAGAAAATTTTAAAAGTACCATTACGGAATAAGTTGTTCTACATCAGCAAATCTATGTGAGAACTGAAGCTGAGCCCTTTAAGTATAAAAACCATTTTGACAGTTCTGGTGCTTGCCGAGAGGGAGTGAAAACCTGGCTGTATATGCTTATCAAAAACTACCAAACTACCAAGCTGAAAGGAAGACCATCTATTACCCCAATAAAAAAAGAACAATTTCTCAAAAGCAACAATTCATTAGACAATACAGCCCCTCTTTCCTACTGACTACCAGAAATTAATATATGTTTAACCAAAATTTATGAGGCCAGCCCTTTTTGGAAATTGAACTCTTTCCTATCATCGGTCTTATAGAATACTGTATAAGACAATATAACACTTAAGTTTCTAGTCAATTACACTGAATTTTCAAATCGTACCTGGTTGCTGGTATATCTGGATCAGCATATATGGTTATGCCTCTTTTTGTTGGCCAATACACTGAAGATTCAACACACTGTAAAAAAAAATTTCCAGAAAGAATATGTATGCTAGCAAGATATATATTCTTGAGGAATCAAAATTCCACAGAAATTATTCTCAAAAACAATCATCCAGATACTTTTCAGGCAACAAAGTTATAGAGAGACAAAAAACTGGAAAGCTGGGTGATTATACCTTTGCAATAACCACTAAATTGAAGTGTCCAAATAGTAGGCAGATGGCATTTCAGATAATCAGTATTTGAAATGTCCTATAATGACTCTCACATCTCTTGTCAAAGGGACTGGAGGAATAGGTCAGACTTGAACTTAACTATTAGGGTCTCATAATCCCAGATTTTCACACTCTTGTTAAAACGAGAATACCTGATTTTGTAGAGAGGCCGCAAGGCCAAGAACAAGGGTGTGACAAGAGGGGAGCTGGAGTTATCTTATTTTTTTGAAAAAGAATAAACATTCAAACTATATTTTTTCATGAATCAAATTAACCAATGATTTTTTGACAGAAAATATGTTTTTGGTTCCCAGTATATTTTAAAGGAGAATATCCAAAAATTAACATTATATTAACTTTATATTTAATGGACATTTAAAAATACAACCTTATTTATATCTTTTAATGAGACACCCTGTTGTTTTTTTTCAGATATGTTTTTAGGTGAACCTCTCAATGAATCCATTTCACATTTTATAGTTTTATCTGCAAAATAAAAATAGTGATTAAAAAAGTGATCTTAAAAAGTGTTATTAAAAATAGAAAATAAGAAAAAAGAGACAACAGAAAAGTACCATCATAAAACGTTAATACATGAAATTATTATGGAATAGAGTTTTGTATTAAACTTTACTTGAGGGAATTAAATTTAAAATTCTTGTTTCAACACTTATCATAAAAAAATGCTTTAAAAATTCCTTTAATGGCTTACTAAGAATTAAACATAATTTACTTTCCCAAATCGACATACTCTATTTTCGAAGAGGGCCATAACAGGTCTCCCAACACACATGGTGACAATGTGACCTGACACTTCTCCCATTGAGAGCTGGGCTCTTTATTCCTTTCCCGTGAATCTGGGTGAGCTTGTAAAAAAGGACAGAAGTGGCGTTATGTGACTTCTAAAGCTAGACTGCAAAAATGCCATGTACTATGACTTGCTCTTCTGGATGGCCACTCCTGAAACTCAGCCATCATGTTATGGGGTAGCCCAAGCAACTACATGGGAAGGCCACTATAGGTATTTCAGATGACAGCCAAGGTTGAGGTCCTAGCCAAAAGCCAGCATCAACTGCCAGACACAACTGAATAAATATTCAGACCAACCAAGACTACTCTACCCAGCAAAGCTATCATTCGAAAATTAAGGAGAATAAAGAGCTTCCGAGACATGAGATAGTCAAAAGAGTTCATCACCACAAAACCAGTATTACAGGAAATGTTAAAGGGACTTCTTGAAGAAAAAAAAAAAAAAGATTTAAAAATTAATAGTAAAATGGCAATAACTACAGATCTATCAATTACTTTACATGTAAATGGAGTAACTGTTCCAATGAAAAGACACTGGGTGGCTGAATGGATAAGATAACAAGACCCTTACATGTGGTGCCTACAAGAGACCCACTTTAGACTGAAAGATACACAGACTGAACGTAAAGAAATGAAAAAGAATTCATGAAAATTGAAACAAACAAAAAAGCTGGGGTAGCAATACTTATACTAGACAAAATGGACTTTAAAACAAAGACTATAACAAGAGACAAAGAAGGACACACTAATTTCAGCTCTGGGTATTTTCCCAAAGAAACCCAAACACTAATTTGAGAAGACATATGTATCCCTATGTTCACTGAAGCATTATTTATAATAGCCAAGATATGGAAGCAATCTAAGTGTCCATCAATAGATGAACTGATAAAAAAGTAGTACATATATACAATGGTGTATTACTCAGCCATGAAAAAGAATGAAGTATTGCCATCTGCAACAACATGGATGGACTTAGAGGGTATTATGCTGCATGAAATAAGTCTGACAGAAAAAGACATATACCATATGATTTCACTTATATGTGGAATCTAAAAAAACAAAATAACACAAACAAAATAGGAACAAACTCATAGATACAGAGAACATGTCAATGGTTGCCAGACGGGAAGAGGGTTGGTAGGATGGTAGTTATAAATTAGTCATGGGGATGTAGAGTATAAGGAATATAGTCATTAATCGTGTAATAACTATGTTTGGTGTCGGATGGTAGTAGATTAATTTGGGTGATCACTTCGTAAGTTATATAAATGTCTAATCGCTATGTTGTACACCTGAAACTAATATAATACTGTATGTCAACTGTAATTGAAAAATAAAAATTATTTTTAAATAATAATTTTTTAAAAGGACATAAAAATTCTAAACCTTTACGTTCCTAAGTAACAGAGGTTTAAAATCTATGAAGTGAAAACTGATTAAACTGATAGAAATAAGTAAAACAATTATGTAGCTAGAGATCTCAACACTACTCTCTCAACAGCTGATAGAACAGCTGACAGAGTATCAATAAAGACTGAGAAGATATAAACACTATCAACCAATATGACTTAATTGACATTTATATAACACTCAACCCAACAACAGCCGAATACATATTCTTGTCAAGTACACACAGAATATTTTCCAAGAGAGACCATATTCTGGGTGTAAAAATAAATAAAGGAAACCTCATTTAAAATGTAATCGGGAGGCGTGAAGGGGGAGCTCTCATATGCCCTACCACTTGACCTCAATTATACACCTCAACAGGAAGAAGCATCAATTACAGATCCCAAAAGGAAGAAACATACCTTGCAGTCCCAACTGGAAGTGTCTCTATTTTACTACCCCAGCATGAGGAATGAAGATTTTCTCCTTGCCCAGCAACAAGCCTAGCCAATGGGAACCATCAAATTCAGTAAATGAGAAACCATTACCACCCTAAACTCTCACTCTCTGCCAACAGACTTTCATTCAAAGCATCCCCTTCCAAACTTCCTCATTTTTCTCTATAAAGTAAAATTCCTCTTCTTTGTTTACTGGACTTGTCCATAGCTTTTGTTATAGAGTGTTTGTCTAGAATTGCGATTCTCTGCTATTCCTGAGTAAACTCATTTTACCAGTAAAATAACTGGCCGTTTTATTTTTATGGTCAATGTAGGACATAATGTAGGTCTCAATAAATTTTAAAAGATTCACATCATACAGATGTATAACACCAAAATGAGAATCTGTAACAAGGAGTCAGCAAAGACAGACGCTATAAGAATTAAAAAAGAAAAGCAATAGAAATCTCCAAGATTTCTATTTACCAATCTTACATTTTAAAACTCATTATAACCTCCAGTTTTGGTTTCAGCATGTATTCACCACTCCATTGTAAGAATAAAAAGCTAATCAAAATGAAAATCAACGACTCTTCTCATCTGACAGAAAAATGAGGTCACTGGGCAAACTGCTTGCCCCAAAATTAGAGAGACAGGTGGATACCGAAAATCACAACTGACCTGAGCAAAAACCTCCATGGAACCAGTACTAGGAACAGGAAAATCTGAACTGTAATTGACAAATTGTTAAAGGCTAAGTGTGGAAAAGTGAGTTAACTCTAGGCACCTCCCCCAACCACCCTCTAACACAACACTTTTGTAAATTTTACCTCCTGGATCTCTACCAGGTTCTCACAGTGAAGATCATATAAAAAATCCCCTTGGGTTTCCAGTTGGAAGAGGAAGAAAATAACCATTTTGAAATATGCCAGAGCATTCTGTCCATGGTAACTCCTGGCCTCAGAAGACAATAACCAGAGCCTAAATTATTGGGGTTTTATCAGAGAGTAAGTACCATAGGGGAAGGGAAATACCCAAATGTACTCTCTCCAGCCATCCCATCCCACCTACGGCAGGCGGCAGGAAGGGTAGGGGACTGAAAAGCACATGTGAAGGTCACAGCCCAGGGGCACAGGCTCAGGAAAAGACTGCTATCTAATCACAGCACCACAGAGTATCTCCTCTCCCCCGATACCTTACCACCGTATCGCTAAAGGCCTATTTACAAGAGTTCCTTTCATCCAGTATATCATGTCGGGCTTTAAACAAAAAATATTCCAAGGCATACTGAAAGTCAAAAACCACAGTCTGAAGAGATAGGAAAAGCATCAGAACCAGAGTCAGATATGGCAGGAATGTTGCAAGTATCAGACCAGGAATTTAAAACAACTATGATTAATAAGCTAAGGGCTCTAATGGAAAAAGTAAACAATGTGCAAGAACAGATGGGTAATATAAGCAGAGAGATGTAAATTCTAAGAAAGAATCAAGATGAAATGCTAGAGATCAAAAACGTTGTTACAAATGAAGGACGTCTTTGGTGGGCTTATTAGTAGACTGGACTCAGCTGTGGAAAGAATCTCTGAGCGTGAGGATATGTGCATTAGAAAAGGAATAAGTAAAAGTAAATTTAAACTACTGCGAAGTGATATAGTGTTATTTGAAAGTGGCCTAGGGTTGGTTATAAAAGAATATTGCAAACTCTAAGGTGATCATTTAAAAATGAAAAAAGAAGCATAACTGATAAGAAAGAAAATGGTATCATATAAAATGATCAATTAAAACCACAAATGGCAACAAAGAGTGAAAGATAAAAAAGAGGAACAAAAAATAAAGACCACTGCCACTTTAAATGGCAATGGTCTAAATACAGCAAATAAAAGGCAGAGATTGTCAGAGTGGATCAAAAAAAAAGAAAAAGAAAAAAAAAAAGACCAAACCACGTGTTGTCTACAAGAAACCCACTTTAAATATAAAGACACATATAGATTAGAAGTAAATGATTAAAGATGTACCATGCTAACACTAATCAAAGAAAGGTGAAGTAGCTATGTTAATTTCAGACACAGCAGACTTCGGACTTCGTAACAAGAAAAATTATGAAGGATAGAGGCATCACATGATGATAAAGGAGTCAATTCTGCAGGAAGGCGAAACAGTTCCTAATGTGTATATGCTTAACAAGAGCAACAAAATATGCGAGGCAAAAACTGATAGAACTGCAAGGAGAAATAGATGAGTCCACTATTATAGTTGGAGACTTCAACACCACTATCAGAAATAAAAAGATAGCAGGCAAAATATCAGTAAGGATATAGGTGAATACAACAGCACCATCAATCAGCTGGATATAACTGATATCTACAAACTACTGCATCCAACAGCAGAATATACTTTCTCAAGCTCAAACGGAACCTACACCAAGGTAGACCACATTCTGGGACATAAAACACAATGTATTTAAAAAAATAGAAATTGTACAATGTACACTCTCAGACCATAATGGAATTAAATTTTACTAATAACAAAATGATAGCTGGAAAATCTCAAAAAACTTGGAGATTAAACAACAAACTTCTAAATAATACTTAGATCAAGAATAAATCTCAAGAAAAATTTTAAAATATTTTGAACTAAATGAAAATAAAAATACAACTTATCAAAATTTGTGAAATGGAGCAAAAGCAGTGCTTAGAAGGCAATTTATATTATTAAAAGTGTATATTAAAAAAGATCTAAAACTAATCATCTAAACTTCCACAGTAGTAAAATAGTAAAAGAAGAGCAAATAAAATCCAAAGTAAAAAGAAGGAAAAATAATAAAAATTAAAGTATAAATCAATGAAATTGAAAACGGAAAATCAATAGAGAAGAAAAACAATGAACCCAAAAGCTGGTCTTTAAAAAGATCGATAAAATCAATAAGGCTTTAGCCAGGCTAACTAAGAAAAAGAGAGATGACACAAATTATTATGAGAAATGAAAAGGACATCACTACAGATCCCATGAGCATTAAAAGGAAAATAAAGGAATACTATAAACAACTCTATGTCCACACACTTGGTAACTTAAATAAAATGGACCAATGCCTTGAAAGACAATCTGCCAAAACTCACAGAAAAATAGACAATCTGAATAAGCCTGTATCTATTAAGAGATTGAATCAATAATTAATAATCTTACAAAACAATAGCACCAAGACTGCTGGTGAATTCTACCAAACATTTAAGGAAGTATATCAATTCTCTACAATCTCCTCCATTAGACTGGAAAAGAAACACTTCCTAATTCATTCTTTGAGACCAGCATTACCCTTATATCAAAACAAAAGAAGAAAAATACAAGAAAAAGAAATGACAGACCAATATCTCTCATAAACATAGATGTAAAAATCCTCAACAAAATGTTAGCAAATTGAATCTAATGATATATAAAAAGAAATTTATACACCATGACAATCCCTAAAACAGTACCTGATACATAGTAGACACTTCCTAATATCTGATGAATGAACATATTTGGATTGTCCTAGAAGTCAAGACAATGTCTAGAATTAAAAAGCCTAGAAAGACTAAAATAATTATTGTAAAATTTGGAGATAACTGCCAAAATAAATAGTGAAGAAAAAAATAAAAGGTTTACCACTAGGGAATAGCCTAGAGTGAGAAGAGGTTGGACAAGAGAAAATCACTTTTCATTATAGCCTTTGTGTATCATTTGACTTTTCAACCAAGTATTAAAAAGTATTACCCTTTGATTTTAAAAATATATAAGGCAATTTTAAAAAGAAATACCAAAAATTAATTAAGATATAGTTGAAATAGGAAATTTCACAATGATTACAAGGAGAGAGAAATCTTTGCTGGATAAGTTTTATTTTTTACATGACAATCCAATCACATCTCACATTACCCTTCTTTTGTTTACCACTAACAATCTTTTCCTTTTCAAAGATATGCACGGTTGATTCCAACATTGACTATAATAAGGAAAAGGAGGAAACAATGACTGTCCAGCGACCTGGGGCTACTTAAAATAATAATGATATATTAATACAATGGAAAGCTGTGAAATGATTAAATACAATATAAATGCCTGATATTTTTCCTGCCCCCCATGAAAATGAAAGAAATACAAGTGGAAATAACACATTCCCACCAGGGACTCCTTTTAGCAGGAATTCTCATCTGGGACCTTACAGGAGGCGCATCAGAATATGGGATGGGGCCACATGTGCCAAAAGTCTGCCACAGGCCAGTTACTGTGCCATGGAACTGTACACGGATGGCCCACCTGAACAACTCTGTGGGACAGGAATAATGCCTCCCCATGTTGCAGAGGAGACAGTGGAACCGGTGGGACTGACATCCTGAGAGTCTCGCATAAGAGCCCATATCTTTACACCCATATTATACTGAACACATCCGACCTAGAAAGAAGTTCAGCCATATATTAAGTGAAAAACACTACCCAGAGGTATGTACAGTAGGATCCTATTTCTGTAAAATAAAAATTGTATACATACCCTCACACCTGGAAAACTTGGGGAAAAAAGACTCTAAAATTTTAAAGCAGGTATTAAAAATGACAAATGTTTAAAATTTTGATTATCTGTATTTTTCTATAACGAACGAGATAACTAAAATAATTTAAAATAATTTTAAGTGCAGGGAATATTTTGGTTGACTAAAGCTTCAATTTAGTAGAAGCTTATTACAGATATACATGAAACAGTACACCCACAGGTATATACGTACACCCAATGCAGGAGTGAAATCATGCAGGAACTACCACAGGGTGAGCCAAGCATCAGAGAGGCTGGCACATTTCACCCTCGTCCAACATTCCAATGCATTTAATATCTGAGGTACGGAATTAAAGACTGGGTATGTCTGCTCTCATAAATGCCTGTTTCTTCTTTTTACGCATTCTATTACTTAAAATAAAAATCAACCATAAATCCATATGTATACTCTGAGAACAAATAATCATCACTGATCTACAGCTGGGCTGGAATAAATCAGTCCTACACATGAACGAGTGCCTGTTATGTTCCTTGTAACTCTGTAAGTATGGACTACAAGGCAAAATTATCTTTGTCAGCATCGATATCATGTTGTTTCCATTAAATTAAGAAAGAAAAAAGAGAATTACCATAGCTCTTCTGAACAACGATTAGAATCTTTAGAGAGTTAAGAGTATTCTTTTATGCAACCTATAAAATGAAGCAAGCAAGTAGAACTTACCCAGGATCATGGCAGTTGGCCCTATGTCACCCAAAACGTGCTTGGGCCATGGATGTTGGAGAGATTGTGCCAGAAAAGTTAAACCATGAGATTCTGACAGAAAAAAACACATTTCAGGATTAAAGCATGAAATAAAACCCAAAATACAAATGTGAATTCTTTGATAAAACTTCTGCTCTTGCTTTTGTGTAAGGTTTTAGGAGACACTGCTCCTCAGTGGGGAGCAATCTGAAGGGACGAAAAAATGCTGAACGTAGAGAAAAACATGTGAAGACTGCTTCCACTGTCCACAAATGACTCTCCTCATATTTTCATGTGAATAAATAGCTTTTTAAAAGTATCTAAAACTCTCCACAAACAAAATGATGTCTTGGTAATATCTTTAAATTATGAACATACAGACTTCTAACTCCATGTCAAAAAAAACTGTAGCAGCTTTAGGACATCAAAACTTGTCACAAACTCACTAGGATTAAAATTAAAGCATTAAATTCAGAGTCCAAGTCACTGTCTCCATATTGAGAAAAGTCTTTATGACAACTGATATCAATATACTAAGATTCCTATACGTAAGACAGTTTAAAGGAAACATAGATGGGTGAGAAGCTACTCACTCTCCATTCCTTGAGAATCTTGTCCTTGCAAAAACATTGGCCAAAGAGTGAGTGCTGGCTTGAGTTTATTGGAAAAGGATGCTGGCTTTATATTCAATCTTGGTTTCTCTAAAGAATCAAGGTTTTTGTTCTCCATGGGTGATACATAACAAGCGAAGTTCTTTGCAACCAGATCATCATTAACACAAACCTGTACAATTTTAAAGATTTCATGAACAATAAGACAAATACAAATGACTGTTCAAAAAATATTCCAAACTTAACCATAAATTTCAATCTTCAGAAAAATTGTTTTATAGAACATAATTTGATAGAAATAGCTTTTTTGACTTCTGCACTGGTCATGGTGAACTAGATACTTCTGATCAACCCTCCTAAGAAAAAAAAAGTAAGAATCTGTATGAAATATAAGAGTATCTTCTTTAAAGCACTGGAGAGTTAACATGACTGTCAGGCCAAGATCTTGGGGGAGGGCAAAGACAAAACACAAACACAAATCATAAAAAGAAAAAGTGATAAATCAGACTTAATCAAAATTTAAATTTCTGCTCTTCAAAAGATACTGTTAAAGACAGTTCAAAGATAGGAAGAAAATATTTTTAAATAACATATCTTGATGGCCATATATCTAGAATATATTAAAAAAAAATCTCAAAACTCAATAAAAAGAAAACAACTCAATTTTAAAATGGGCAAAAGACAGTAATCAAAACAGGATGGTACTCGCATAAAAATAGATACACAGATCAATGGAACATAGTGCCCAGAAATAAACCCATCTCATACAGTCAATTAATTTACGACGAAAGAGCCAAGAACATACAGTGGAAAAAGAACAGTCTTTTCAGTAAACAGTGTTGGGAAAACTGGCCAATCACATGAAGAGAATGAAACTGGACAACTATATTACACCATATACAAAAATTAACTTGAAATAGATTTAAGACTTGAATGTAAGACCTGAAACCATAAAACTGCTAGAAGAAAACCTAGGCATTAAGTTCCTTGACATCGACTTTGGTGATTTTTTTTTAATTTGACACCAAAAATAAAGGAAACAAAAGCAAAAATAAACTAGTGGAACTACATCAAACTAAAAAGCTTCTGCACAGAAAAATCATCAACAAAATGAAAAGGCAACATACTGAATAGGAGAAAATATCTGTAAATTGTATATCTGATAAGGGGTTAATATTCAAAATATAAAAACAATTCATATCACTCAATAGCAAAAAACAAACAACCTAATTTAAAAACAGGCAGAAGATCTAAAAAGGCATTTTCCACAGGAGTTATACAGATGGCCAACTGGTATGTGAGAAGATGCTCGAAACATCACTAATCATTAGCGAAATGCAAATTTAAACCACAATGAGATACCACTACACACCTTTAAGAATGACCAATGCAAGTGTTGAAGAGAACATGGAGGAGAACATGACTCCCAGGTATTAACCCAAGAGAAATAAAAGCAGAGTCCCACAGGGAGACTTGTATATGAATATTCATTGCGGTTTACTTTGTAACTACCCAAACTGGTCACAACTCAAATGTCTATCAACAAGTGAATGGATAAACACAGTGTAGTATATCCAGACAAAGGAATGTGGATGTATCTGAAAATAATTTTGTTGCATGAAAGAAGCCAGGCAAAAATGGAGAACACCCTGGGATACATCCTTGTGCTTCCCCTGAAAGTTGGAAAGGATTGTGGGCCCTGTTTCTTTTTCTGGCAAGTATGACCTCATGCATCCATGAAAAGTTCTCACGGCTAAGCATGCCTTCTGCACTTCACCACCTCGAAGTAAGAGCAAGTTATCATCCACATACAACCATAAAGCAGAGAGAGAGAGAGACCTCCTCTTGCAAAGCAAGAAGGAGCATCAGCAGAGAACCTATTCAAAAGATGCTTTTTTACAAGACTGGTCCAACAGCCAATGTTTTGTCATTTTTACTAAGTTGTAAAATAAGTAATGAAAAGTCATAGGTAAAATCAACAAAGATGTAGGGAAACCCAAAATACTATACAAAGAGTAACAAATGAACAAACATAAATCACACTGAAGAAAAGAACGAACCTAAGTTACTTTGAAAAACAGTGTTTTGGCTGCATGCGGTAAGGCTAAAAAATTTCTTTTTCACAGGAAGGTGGGTTAGCAATTCTGAAATTACTTCATGTGAATACTAGGATTGATCAAATAAGTATACGATAGCTAACAACAGCAGGTTTCTCACTGTCGGAGACAGATGTCAAGAATGAGGAAAGGGGAGGTGCTGTATTGAAATGATGGGTCCCACGGCTGTCAATGTAAGTACAGATGGATAGATCTAGACACAAATGTAATATATGCATGCATGGGTTTGCATACATACATACATTTCCTGTCTGCTAAGAGGACCTACAATCAATGACACTCAGTAGCAATAACCACACCTCGTGACCTGATCTTGATACCTAACTACTATTTTTCAATACAAAGAACCAATTCTTAGAGAAGTGATTGAGTCTAGGGCTGGGGTTGGAAAATGGCCAAATTAGCCAGGAGTTATCTTGTAGTACCAAAAAGTAGGGGGTTTTCAACAATGATGGGGCACATTGAAAAAACACATATGCCACTATGAAGAAGTTCCATGCTAATGGACAATTTGAACAAGAAAATAATGATAGCAATGGAATATATCCCCCAGAGTAGAATAACTATCCAGGAATAAGATAAATTACTGAATCAATTAATAAATGGGGGAGAAGAGATAGTTCTTCCTTATATAATTCCCATTAAAAATGTAAAAGGCATGATGGAAATGGGCAAACACCACAGAAATAAGTTTTGCAGGCAAGAATCATTGATAGAGATTTGCACAGTCTCAAAGTATTTCCCTATAAAATACTTAATCATTTCAAGAGGAAAAAAATAGTAACTTTTTAAGGAAAAACATAGCAGACACCAACTTACCCACCTGATCAAGGTTATAATTAGTAAAAAGACGTATCAACACCACGAACCTTCTCCTGTGATGCTCTGAGAAGGGACCGCTGCTAGCATTCTTGCTAACAAGGTAGAACCTCAATCTAATTGTGAGAAAACATCGAACGAACCCAAATTGAGCAACATTCTACAAAATAACTGGGCAGTACTCTTCAGAAGTGCCAAGGTCTTAAAAGATGAGGAAAGGGTGAAGAGCTGTCACAGACTGAAAACTAAAGAGAGGTGAAAATCAGATGCAATGTGGGATCCTGGATCAGATCCTAGCCTACAGAAAGAACATTAGTGGGAAAACAGGCAAAATTCAAATAAAGTCTGTACATTTTCTAAAAATGGTATTTAATTTCATGGTCTTAATCACTGTGCCATTGGTTTGTACAGTTAACATTAGGGGAACCCAGGAAAAGCATACGCAATACTCTGCACTATTTTTACATGTCTTCTGTAAGTGTAAAATTATTTCAAAGTAAAATTTTTAAATAAATCTGTGATTCAGATGCCCTCGGTAGGCCCCGAGCAGCCTAGATCCACATCCCCATCTACCTCCCTTGTGCCACCTTTGATAAAGGTGCCAGACAAATGTTAACAGCTAATAACGGGGCGGAGGGTACTCACATGTGATGTCCACTTTCTTTCTACTTGTATTATCTGAATCCTTTACAATGAGCACATATTACACATAATGAGAAAATTATGGGGGGAAAAAAAGCAGTGAACTAAAATCATACCAAACGTGTATTTATAAAAATATGTCCTCTTATAAGAATAACATTTCATACTCATTACTCCAGGAATAATTTCTTGTCCATTACTAAATAAAATGCTGTCTAAATAAAACACGGCAGTAATTTTTTTAAAAGTAATTGAAATAAGATAACACAGTCCCGGCTAACTTCTGATCTAAGCCGGATCTTGAAAGATTAAGAAAATTTCTATGTTATGTGAATGACACGGTTTCCCTTGGTGTTTATTCTTTGTTTTACTAAAATAAAAATTTTAAATAATGGTAAAATATTTTTAAAATACAGTTTTTCACTTACTTTTTCATTTCTTATAGTTACATAAAGGTAAACCTCAAAAGTATCTTCTTCTACAGCACATAATTTGGCTTCCACCTGGGTAGTTGCTAAATAGCATAAATGAAAATATAAATTAGCTGATATTAAAAGTATACTTGAAACAAGTATAACTAATTCCCACCTATTAATCTCTGCTAACTACTCATGATTACCTAGCACTACAATATCTGGTGGCTTCCTCTTGCAGGTGAGCCTTAAAGCAGAAGGGGTCTGGGGTTGGCGAGTCAAGGGGAACGCTCTCCTGACACGGAGTCGGACTCATATCCTGTCCCCATCCACAGTATCTTCCTCCTGCCCCCACAAAGAACACCGCTTTGAACACCGTTCTTGGCCTTCTCTTCTCTTCCAGTGACAAACTATTTCCAGTCACAGTCCTTCATCCGAGTCCCTCCATCTCTCCAAATGGCCATGGACCGGAGGAGCTCTTAGCTATTCTCTCTCAGAGACTTAATAATCCAAACAGCAGCTCCAGGTATGAGTACCTATGAGACACTATGCTAAATCTTTTACAAACGTACTTCACATCACTGTTAACACAACCTTTGAGAGTTACTGTACAGGTGAAGAGACTAGGCTCAGAGAAGGTTATGCAGAAGCAACAGGGCAGTATTCAAACCTGGGTGCTGCCTCTGCCAACCTGCCTCCCAGGACCCCCGATGGGCTCTCGAGGACCAAAGCTCTAAAACCGGTGACCCTCCCTCTTCTCCCAGGTACAAAGCATCTGTCTGTTCCTGTACCCAGACAGTGGGGCAGCAGAGGAGAGGGGCCAGGACCCCAACAGGTACAGGCAGCACCCCAGACATTTCACACCCACTACTCCTCAGAACAGCCCTAGGAGGGAGGTACAGTTATGCGGCTCCTGACTGCCAGGGCTTAGGACAGATGCCATGAATGACTCTGATGTTACAGTCAATAATATAAAGAGAGCACACTACATAAGGGCTCTGAGATGCTCTGTACATCTTAAATTAGCAATAATAAAGATTACACACAAGTTAGGCTTTTCATCAATTGTTGGTTCAATGAAATGGACTTAAGTTTACTTTGCAGTGCTGCAGCTCCTATGCAGTCTAAGAGGCAGGCATTATTATTGTGCAAGGGTCCCTAACCAAACATCCCATTTCTAATTTCACCTGTTAATTAGTAACGTCCACATCCACCCCCAAAATTCCAGGGACACACAGTCACTGTGACACTGAGGTGAAAGAAGCTCCAGGTACCTTATGAACCTATATGAGGAGGGTCAAACGGCTAAGCACACATCTCAAACCCCCTCACCAACAGAAGGCTGAACTGCCTTGGATGTCGGTTCAAAGCAGGCTGCAGTGATCATACACTCGCCTTACCTTTGAGAATGTTCTGAAAATACTGAATGGCTGCACTGTCCCACTTCTTGGCGGGTCTGAAACAGTGAACAGATGCAACTTCGTCAAACAAAAATCTGAGGCTAGCACACGAACATCATTTTGTAAAGCATACACTGGATGTTTCTGACATCGCATGTTGAACATATGATGCAGTCAAGGGGGAGCGTGGTTCTGGCTCTGCTCTGGGGTGATGATCTCAGCCGAAGCCTGCTACGGGCTGCTCTCACCACTGCTGCCTCCACCAGGGCAGAGACTTCCTGAGTGACCCTTACCCACCACCATGGCATCGTCTGTCCCAACACCATCATCCCCAGTTACATGGGACAGAACGCAAGCTCCCTGTGGCAGGAACCCAGAGTGCACAGTGTTCAGTACAGGCTGACACAGAGCAAGGGCTCCAGACGTGGTGGTCAGACCAACTTTCCGAGACTGGCCGTGGGAACACCAGCCATTGCCGTCTCAGGCTCCTCCTCCCCGTCCTGACACCCTCCCACCGGTACCCGTTTTCTATCATCTCATCCTCTCCTATGCTTTGGGAAGAGAATGACAGGAAAAGCTATAGGCAGTAGAAGATGAGGAGGAGCCAGTATTTGGAAGCAAGGAACAAAAAGAAGGTTAGAGTACAATGTTTTGTTTCTCTACCCTTTTTATTTATCGGAGATGCCACCACTGTCCACCAAGTGTTATAAAGATCAAATGAGGGAGTGTAATCGAGCACTTACCAGAGCCTTGACTAAGATGTTTTTATTTTTACTAAGAAAGAGATTTAAGTACATTACTTCAAGAGAATTATAAAGGGTTTCTAAAAGGAGGCAAAAAAGAAAATAAATGATTCCAAAACCTTGCTACACACAAAAATTACCAAAAATGCTTTTTAAAAAATTAGTAGAATCCTAGTAAGAAAAAGGCCCAAGAGAAAAATCAATCCAGGCTAGTAACAGATACATCAGTCTCTCTCATGGGTAAAAAGATCAATTAGTCGTGTGAGTGTGTGTGTGTGTGTGTGTGTGTGTGTGTGAGAGAGAGGAGAGAGAGAGACAGAGAGAGAGAGAGTGTGGGAGAGGTGTGTGTGTGGGGTGTGTGTGTGTGTGTGTAACCACATGAAGAGGTACCCAACTTTACAAGTCAGAAAAATACAAATTAAAACAAAAATAAATACTATTTTCACCCAACGAGCAAACAAGCAAAAACTTAAAAGCCTAATGATATTCAATGTTGTGTGGAAAAAGCAGCACTTTCTATACCCCACTGACAGAAGTATAAACCACTAATCTTTTGAGGGCAATTTGACAAAATCTATAAAAACTATAATATATATATTGAGACAGACATTCTGGATAAAGTGCAGACACAAAGGTACATGTCAAAGAAGATGATCAAAATCGAGTAAGATGACTCACTTTAAGTCCTTCGCCTACATTAAGGGTGTCCCATGGCTGGGCATAGCCAAGGCTAGGAAGGTCCCTGAGGAGTTCCGTGTGCTGGGAAAGGGGTAAAGAGAAGGGGAGGCAAACTGCTCTGAGAGAGAGCTGGGTGTGGACAGGCAGGTACCCAAGTCACGCCAGGAGGGTAAGTGGCTGGCTGATCTGAAAGAGGGACCCGGGAGGAAGCAGGGGTTGCTGGGCAGCCTGGCAAAGCACCGTGGCCTTGGCAGAGACAATCTGGCTACTTATCTTCTCAGTGCAGATTCCAAGGCCACCACAAGAGTGATGCATTGACCATCTCAAGGGACCTATAGGGGGTTCGGGATTGGGGAAGTGGGAATGGGAGGGTCTCCCCAGATCCCACAACAGCATTCACAAGAGAAGCAGCTTTCAAGTTCAGAAAACACAATGTAACATCACAAAGATACAAGCTGAGCAAGCTGAGTCAGAACTGTGCTGCTTCCTGCAGCTTTGCTTCCCACAATGCCACAGTCCTAGACGGGGAGGGGAAGAGGAGTACCAGGTGGGAGGATGCGGCTGTCCCCAGGACTTCAGGTAGTGGTTGTTCAAAACAGCAACGATCACAGTCATAGCCCAATACTGTACCGCCCAGTGCAGGGACCTGTCCTGTACAAACACAGGCAATGTGTCCAAATACTGGGAAAAGTAACAAAGATGGGGCAGGCGTCTCTACGTTTTATATGGATTTACCTATTCTAACTGGAACGTACACTGCAAAAATAATTTGAAAACAATCTAGCTGGCTATCAAGAGAAGAATTCATAAATACAGCAAGTATGCCATTATATTCACCCGTGAAAAAGACTGAAAGCAGAAGGGAGTATGAAAAGCTTCAACATACATTCTTCAGTTAAATTTGCAAATAAGACAGTATGTTCTAATTTTTATTAAAAGCTCCATGCATATGAATACTTATAAAAGCACTGAAAAACTGTCTGCAAGTTCAGAGACTGAACAGGTCACAGAGGCCCATCAGGAGGAACTGGGGCTGGAGAAGAATGCGATAGATGTTTTTTAATGCTCCGTTATCCTACGTATTATTCCCCTTTGCTGTTTATTTACTGCCTCTTGTAAATTAAAAGAAAGAAGAAGAAGAAGAGCCCAAAAAGCAAAGGGCTCAGCCTCTACTCTAAACCCTCTCAATTACACCTAGCCTCTGGAAACAGAGCTGCCTGGGGAATTCTGCTCAGAACTGGGCTGGACACATGCGGACCCAGAAGACACCTCCCGAAGTACAAAGACATCTTTGAAATCACTTAGAACTTCTCAAGAGGAATTAATTTCATATAAATATCATATACTTGATTTAATACTTTCACTAATGATTCAACATATTAGAGACTATACGTACACAATTTCAGCACTGTCTTCACAGAAGTCAATATGTAACGTAACAGGTTTTGTGCAATATAGTCTGAATTTTTTCGCTCTGTAGGGAAGCTGCATAAAGGTTTCCACCGCAACTCGGATGCTTAAGAGTAAAACAGAACAGTTCCATTATAAAGAAAAATTATATATAAGACATTCTTTAAAGCACACCAATATAATTAATACATTTAACATAGAACACACAAAAACCAATTCTTTCTCTTTAATGTAGCCACCAACAGCAGGAAGTACTCGGAGACATTTGCCTAAGGGGGTGAAAACTTGTTCTTAGGGGGTGAAAAACATCTCACTCTTTTTATATATAAAGAATAGATACACAAATAGTACATCCACAGGTATTCAGTATATCTTTAATGTTAAAATTTCATGGCATGGGGGTGGGGAGGGATAGGAAAAATAATGTCTAGTGAGAATCCTTAGACTGAGAAAACTCTGGGTAATAATGAACAAACCTCAGAAGAAAATTTTATTTAAGATTTTTAAGCATCAGTTTCAACACACAACTGGAATTACCTTAAAGTTTCTGTAAATGAGCAGATATTTTAATTATTAGTGTTTGCCAACTTTGCAAAAAAAGACTTGAAGGACTGAGATTTGATAGGTTGTTCAACATTTTTATTTCCATTCTGGCAAACGACAGACCACTTGTTAACAGACCATTTTGACATAAACTGATTATGGGGATGCCCTGTGTGGGCAGCCTAGGCATCTTTTGACTCATTTTAGAAAAAGGGCTGCACTAACTGCCCCTCATGGCCTCCCTGGGCTCTATTTAATCGTGATTCTCTTGCCCAAAACAAATTAAACTTAAAACTCCAAATACTAAAAGAAAAGAGCACATTATTTAACACATTATTTTTACAGTTATAGTTATAAAGGTGCAGAATCACAAGCTAGAAATGCATTTTTTAAAATATTTGCAAATTCCGACTGTCTGATAAGCCTTTCTGCCATGAAATTCTTCTGTCCGAGACAAACCTCTTATTGCAGCTGAAGTCTCTTTGGAAGAAGGGTCCTCTTACTCTGGCACAGGAAACCAGTAGAAAAATAACCATAAACACCAAGACTGACTTGTCGACAGTGTTTTCTAATGAACTATGATGTGCGGTCCTCGAAACAGTGAGAGCTCATTCTGAACTGTCTCCCACCTGAGATGACGATCACACCCTCACTTTGTTACGCGAGACAAGCAAAAATACATACTCGGATACATGCTCTGCTGTCTGCAACCTGGTAGCATCTTTCTTGCAGCCGAGCCTCCCTAAAGGACCCACTCTCTCTTATGAACAAACTAAGAGGCCAAGCCAGGTGAGGCGAGTATGTGGCCAGGGGCAGCTAGGAGATGCGCAGCACCTGCCCTCTCCAGGAAGGAAGATGGAAGGAGGCTGGAGCCGCCTGCTGAGTCTTCCCTCTGACCACTCGCCCTTATATTCACTGCATGTAGAACTGGAACCTGCAAGTCTTCCCTTCTCGAAGCTATAAAAACAATTCCAGTTTATGACCTCTATCCCCTTACTTTGAAAATAACACTTTCCTTTAAAACTGACAAATGTCTCCTTAAGGAGCATAAGGCAAAATAAATTCGTACGTACTTTTTAGATTTCACTGGAATGTATTTGGCAAAATCCACAAGGAAACATTCTGCCAGGTAATGGTCTGCTGAAGACACAATTGACTTAATAACAGCCCTGCACCAGCACTTGAGTTCCTGACAGTAAACCACACAAACCTAGAAAATAAAAAGAAAATTTCAGTGTTAAAATCTCTAGCTATATAATGAGAACTAAAAGGAACTCTCAAAATCACCTCAGCCTACATTTTACCTTCCGAAGAGGAAAGGGATTCAAGGAGGCTGACCTTGCCCAATCTAAACCCTGCCTGTCAGTAAAAGAACCCCAGCAAATAAGGACACAGTGCATATAAACTGTATTTCACTGTTTTTCCTACTATAATCCTTTCGACTGCTTAACTAAGAACAATTTTTAAAAATTAAAGAAAATGCACAGATTTACCACCTTAAATCAGAAAATAAAGTTTACGAATGATTGTCAATCATGTGGCAGACCAATATGAAACCTGACCCCCAGGCTCATCCTCCCCATCCCCTTCCACCCTCTGACATTTGTTTACCACCTGCCACAACTAACAGCTCCATCATGTGGATTTTTGTGTTTTGTTGACAGCCGTATTCCCAGCACCTAGAACAGTGTTTGGCACGTACTAAGTCTTCAAAAATGACTTGCTGAATGACTGAATGAGTGTCTGCAGCCCCTTTTAGGGAAACTACCCTCCTGAGTTCACAGGCTTTGGCATCCAGACTGCCCCACAGGACTGCCAGGCCACAGCCAACTCAACAGCAATCCAGACTGGCAAACCATAAGCTGACCCCAGACATAAAATGGCCCAGTGGAGACAGCTGTGCCCAAAAGGCAAGAAGTGGGGCAATGGAGATTCCTGCCCTTGGGAAGAGAAGTTGGAAAATACAGTGCAGCTATTCTGCAAAAAATAATTCAAGAGGAATTCTGCCAAAGGATGAAGGGTATTTCTGTTTAATGCTGAAGCCAAAGTAACTTGCAGGAATGGTTATGAACAGATAATAATTTGCACAGCCAGTCAATTTTGAATTGGTGGTCTACTAGGGCTTCCACTAGCCAAAAATGGGATAATTTACGCATCCAGAACAATGATTACAAGTGATGAATACATAAAAAGCCATGAGTTCGATACTGAAAAAATGAAAAGGAGGTGAGGCGGGGACCTCTGAACACCAATGTAGATAGCTAGGCATAAACCACTATGCTTAAAATTGATGAGGGAAAGAAACAAGCAAGTTTTCTACCTTTCCGGTATGAATTATATTATGTCAGGATAGCCAAAGTCCTAATAGATGACAGAAAGTTCTCTACAAAATTCCAGCTCATAAATGCAGAAGGAATGTGAAAATGACCATTTTGCAAGCTTAAGTGAAAGCACGGATTTGGGCAGTAGTGGTCACTGGATGGTACAACCAGTACATGAAAAGCTAATGGGTACCACAACGGAGGCATCGGCCCCAGACTGAAAACCCCCATGCCCTCTTTGCTGAGGCGCCTACACCTGTGATGAATCTAGAATAATCTTCTGGCTCCCAGTCCTAGAAGGATGGCCCCAATGCCTAAATTTAGATGATACCCCGTCTCTTCTTGCCCTTTATGAACCTTATACAACTGCCACTTTCCATTAGCCTAAATCTTGTGCAACCAAAAGAACCTAAAACAAGGCAATGATTACAGGCAATTAAAATACTCAAAGTTTTTATCATATTAGTTGCCAGAATATTCTACATTTTTAGTTTTTCAAGACATGGTGTTTAAAGCACACTTAGATACATACATACCTGCCCTTCTTCCAACATTAACGGTTTTATTTCTATATCTTGACACATGCTATTATAGAAGTCATTCATGGCACTATTTAGTTTTTGATAGTCAACTTCATGGTCTAAAAAGGGATTGCACCCTTTTATAATAACCCAGAAGCAACCTGGATCTTCAATCTGTAAAATGTTTAAAAGACAAACAAAACAATGAATGATTTAAAAACAGAACCATAAAATAACTCTTAGAATCACAATAACTGTTTTTAAGTGATCTAACAAATTCTTGATGAAGTACTTCTGTCTTAAATGGTTCAGACCAAAAATAAAAGACACTCAATATATACGTATATCAAATAATTATGTTGTACACCTTAAACTTACATGATGTTAATTATATTTCAATAAAGCTGGAAGATTAAAGACACAAATTCTAAAACATGGCACCAGTAATGTGATTCTTAATTACACATTGTGACTCAAAAAGCAAAGAGATCAATGTCCTCGAGCTCTTGTATTTTGAAAATATTCATAACAAAATACTAAAGCAAGGTTCAGAACAATGTTTTTGGTATCCTACATCTTTTGTAAGAAAGAAAAGGAAATATGTACATTCTGCTCATGTTAAAGGAAATCAATGATTGCAGATAAACTGAAACAAATACTAATTATTACCTACAAGGAAGCCAGGAATGGGGTAGAAGAGACAGGGATGAAAGTCACACTTCTCTGAATGTATCTTGTTATGTACTAATGTTATTAGAAACCAAGATTTTCATTGTTAAAAGATACATATGTAAAATGAAGTTAAATTTGAATTGAAAATAGCAATAAGAACTCATTTGTGTATTTATCTCATGTATTTATTTCCTAATTGTGCCTAAAAGGACCTAAAAGCAATGACATCCCAAGATTTTGGATCCTAGGTACCAGGAAGCAGGAATAAGGTGTTTGCAAAAGTATTCTATTTTTCTGAATGTTGGAACATTTTTATAAGAAATCATTGGAAAAAAGAACAGTTGCCCATTCTGGTTCCAGTAATGGCAGAGTAGTTTATATGGACTAACCCACCTGCAGGTAACAACTATAAATCCTGGAAAAAACACAAAATAATGATTGTAAGGCACTGAAGAGATACCAAAAGCAGGTAGAAACTGGAGGGGATTTGACCCTTCAAAGGAGGACCCATCACTGAGTGAAATCCATGTTTATATACAGCTGTCCCAAAAACCCTCCCCAGCCCAGGGGTGCGGAGCAGCTAAGAACTCAAGCAGAGAGCCAGAATGTGGCTGGAGACATCAGAAAACATAATATAAGGCTGCCAAAACAGCTATAAATTAAGGGGAGAAATTCTGAAAGAGAATCACAGATCGGAGAGCCCTAAAGTCTGCATAAGAAAATCTCTCAAATTCTTAGCAGATCCTGAATTGTACAGGTGAGACTCCAAAGGAGTCCAGAGAAAAGCGACACTGGAAGGCTGAGAAAAATTATTTAATAGTCACTGCCCATGAGAACTGCAGAACTCTCAGCACATGATGACTTGTCCAAACCTCTGCACTGAGGCCACCCAAGCATGACTTCCAGCAGCGTAAGTCTGTATCCCCGGGATGACTCCAGCCCCTCTAAAATGGCTGCCGGAGGAAGCTCAAGGTGCCAGAACTTACTGTTTTTTCTAGCCAACCCTGGCACAGACCCTTGACCTCTCTTTATTATAGCATGTACTAAAGGGCTTACGATTGTGAGTCCTTCCTGTCCCTTTGAGATGTGTATAACTGCAGAACCAGCTCAAACCAGTCTTCTCCTGTTTCTTATAAGATACTGAGTTGTTTTTCAGGGATGATTAAGCATAACCGTAAGTCACGTGGCTGAAGTATGTGCAGAGGAGAGAATTTCGACCTATAACACCTGGAACCAAAGTTCCCCCGCCACGCCACGGAACTAGAGAGCTGGGACTTGACTGGAACTCGATCACAGGAATCCTTTCAGAAGCGAAGGGTCCGTTGTCCAAAAAGATCTGGTGCCGAAGCCCTCCAATTGAAACCTGCCCCACCAGCGCTTCTGCATACCAGCCCATCCTTCCCTAAACTCTTAAAATTCCATGCCAAATCCTGTCTCTTTGCCAGTCCACCTCGCAAAAAAGCCTTTTCTTTTCTCAAAAGCTGATGTCATCGTATTGGCTTCTATGAGAGTGGGCAGTGAACCCTTGCTCAGTAGCATGTATAGGTATCTCCTACTACTACTCAGGAGGAAGTCTTCCTCAGGGACCTGAAAGCCATCTTTTGAAATTTAATCTTCAAGGACACGTCTTCCATCAACACCTGTGAGAATGGATAAAATTTATAAAACTGACAACATCAAGTGCTGATGAGGATGTAGAGCAACTAGAACGCATACATTTCCGATAGGAATGGAAATGGAAATTACTTTGGAAAACGGTGTCACGTGAAGTTAAACATACAGGTAATCTCAGACTAGTTATTTACCCGTGAAATAAAAACTTGTACGCAAAAACCTGTATGCAAAGTTTACAGCAGCTCCAATTTCTAAAAATGAGAAACTCAAATGACCTGCAACTGGTAATTGTATATATTGTCACTTATCCATACGATGGAATACTACTCAGCAACACAAAAGTAGAAACTGATAAATACAACATAAATGAGTCTCGAATGCATTATACTAAGTCAAAGAAGCCAGACTCAAATGCTACAGGCTACTATATGATTCCATGTGCACAACTCCATTTTTATGACATTCTGGAAAACGCAAAACTAACAGGAACAGGAAATAGACTGGCAGATTCAAAGGACTAGAGGTGGGAAGAACTGAATACAAAGGAGGACAAGGTAATTTGGGAGAATGACATAACTGTTCTGTATTGTGACTGTGGTGATTACATGACTGCATGCATTTTTCAAAATATTTTCAAAATATTACACAGAATTCTACATTAAAAATAATGAATTTTAGCACATACAAATTATACCTCAATTTAGCAGTTTGTGGGTTAAAAAAAGATGTGATGCAAATATGGCAAAATGTTAAGATTTGACAAAGCCAGACGGCAGATGTCTAGGTGTTTATAATCATATTTTCTACACTTTTTTCTATGTCCAGAATATTTCCTAATAAAAAGTTAGATTTTTAAATTATTTATAAAATCAAAAGTAATGATCTTTTAAAAAGCTTCTTGTCTTCTAATGTATTATCACCTATGTAGTATTTTTACTAAAAATGTTTAACCCAAGCAATCATGAGGAAACAAATTCAAATTGAGGGATATTTTGCAAATGAACTGCCCTTACTCTTCACAAATTTCAATGTCACCAAAGATAGAAAAAGGCCAGGGAACTGACCTAAAGGAGACTAACAGGCTATCACATCTAAATGCAATGTGTAATTTTCTGTTGGATGCTGGATCAGAGAAAACAAGTTATAAAAGACATTACTGGGACAATCGGACAAATTTGAGTATGGACTGTATATTAGACAATAATATTGTATCAATGTTAAAGTTCTCAAGTGTGATAATTATATTGTTATCTATAGAAAAAAATCTTTGTTCTTAGAAAATACAGCTTTCTCACCTAACTCTCAAATAGTTTAGCAAAAAAAAGTAAAATAATTTTATATACATTGTTAGAGAGAAAACCGCAGTACAGGCCCAAAATGGTGTCACTCGTGCCAAAAGCCCATGACTTAATGCCTGATCTAACTATAGTTTTAACCTCCTCCAGAAATGTAATTTAATTAACTTTAACCAGTCTGGAATTTTTTGATAAGGTAATCTGTCACTGTAAACCCTCTCCAACCCTTATAGCAAAAAGAGGCAAGACAATCTACATGATAAAAATCTTTCCCTTTCTCTCCCCATGCCCCAACCCCCCCCCCAAGAATATTATCTATATTAAATTTTGGTCCACTCTCTTCTCCCTTACTTCTACCATTCACACTTGAATACTTTTACTCAAATAAAAGCTAAATCATCTATCTGGTATGAGAACTAAATATTTCACATACTAAAATTTCATTGAATTAGTGTGTTCTTTATTATTTCTCAAGAATAGAAACTCATCTTTCCTATATGTTATTTCCCTTTACCTTCATTTGAGTAACTACGTAATGAGTCTCTTTTCCCACATTCGGTAATATGAGTGTGTAACGTGTATTTTATAACATCAGTGACTGGATTTATCATCTAATCTTCAATTCACGTTCAATTCCCATTTGTATATGGTATTTCCATAATAACTTCAGATATTTTAGTCAAACTTAACACTTTCCAACATCAATTGTAAAACTTAAGATGTTAATTTAAAAAATTATGAACATTCCAGACTAAATAACACTGGGACCACTTATCGTCATGCTGTTATGAGAGGTCCTAGGATAGCTACTGCTTCAACCTCAACTCAGCCTACAATGGACAGAGCAGCAGCTCCAGAAGGAAAACTACTCCTGAAATTGTTTGTGGATTTCACTGGCAGTAGAGAAAAACAAACATTTTACCACATTAGTGAGGTCACAGCCTGCAGATATTAGACTTTCACCCACGTTTGTAAGAGCTTGTCCACTTGAAGGGTTCATGCCTAGCTGTCCTGAAATGTAAATGGTCTGTCCACTAAAACAGTTTGACTGTAGGAACCAATGGCTCAAGGGTTTCCCCCCAGGGCTGATCAATTTTGTGATCAAGGATAACCTGGCTAACTAATTCTTTTCTCTTTTGGTCCCTCTGGGAAAACAAGCCCATATTCACGTCTCACACCCTGCCTTACTCGTTTCTGATACAACTGCATGTTACCTAAGCTGCTTTCTTAATTTTAAATTGACACCTTTTTCTCTGTTGGCCTCATCCTAATAGATTTGTAATGCCAGATATGTTTTTATTTATAAAATGTGACGACAAACATAACTGTTTAAACTTTAAAATTAAAAATTTTTAATTGGGGAAAAATATACTTAAAATATACAAAAATATGCCAAAAATTTGGTATATATGCAAATTCCATTGTGCATATATACCAAATTTTGCTTCTCCATTCATCCACTGACGAGCACTTGGGGAAAATATTTTATACGTGTAAAAGCTAAACTAATCTGGAGAACTACAGCTGGTACTTTACCAGAAAATACTAAGTTGGAGAGAAAATTTGCTCAGGGTGATCAGGGCTGGAAGTGGGGGCAGACCAGAGCTGAGGCGGGTAGATAAAAGGGTTCCCGGGTCCAACTAAAAGAGAGGAGGTTCCAAAGGCGGAGGCAGTGAGAGTCCAGCTCCTCCTGCCAATGCTCTGCCCTGATGAACCGGCACACGGCAGGTTCTGCATCCCTGAGCCCTGCCGTTCTAAAGGAGAAATCGCACTAGCCTATTTAAGACTAATGGTGGAGAGGAGCTCCCCAACTGGATCTTACAAGCCTGAGGAAAAGCTCTAAAACCCTTATAAGCCTGAGGAAAAGCTCTAAAGAGTCAGCTGTTTCAAACGTTTGAGAATTTCTGTTCATATAAATTACACAACATAAAATAGGCGCGGGAAAGTTATTTTTTTTTAATCCCATCATTTGCTATAGCCCTTTTCTCTGCCCACTGAAGTATAATGTTTTTAAGTGATTTATATTTCCTTTTTCCAGTGACCAAAACACTCTTCTTTACTCTGGTTTGTAAACTCCTTCCTCCAAGCAATGTGGCGAACACACCGCGCCTTCCCAGTCTGTTGCATAATAGCAAAGGAGCACTCACCTGACTCAAAGACAAAACTGCAGCTGTGCTCAGCAGGCCCCACCCGGGAAGAGCCCCCGCTGTGACCCCTCCTCCAAGGATCTGAGGCCGGAGGCACCCGCGCGGGTAAGGAGTGACCGCCAGAGTCCCGGGGCGAGCAGGCAGGAGTCCCCACGAGTGAAGATGGAACGCGCGCGTGTGTGCAGGGGTGGGGGAAGAGAGGTACAGGTCATCCGTGCTCCTGTCCAACGCGGGTGGAGCCTTGTCGGGGAAGGGAACAGGTCAGGGTCCTCGTATACACCAACCTGGGGCGCATGGGCACCCTCAACCAGGGCAGACCCGCCACGGGGTGCGTAGGATGAGTTATAGTCCGTCCTCTCCCCTAAGGTTCTAGAGTTATTAAATACAGACACGCAGTTAAATCTGAATTTCGGAGAAACAGTAAGTTTTTACTCTAGGTCCCAAACAGTGCATGGGACACGGCTGAACTAAAATTTCATGTTGTTTTGTTGAAATTGAGTCAGGAATCTTATCTGGCACCCCAACCCGCGGTCCAAAGACCGACGTCCCCCGCCAGGCCCACCAGCACGGGCAGGGCTGGGGCCGGTCAACGGCCCGGCCCGGGCAATTCGCGCTCGCTCACCTTCAGCACCAGGACCTCGAGCATCTTCCCCGCGCCTCCGCGGACGGCGGACTCGCCCTGGTAAGACACGCACCGCGCGGCCGCACCCCCTCTCTGGGTCCTCTCGTCGCTACTCACTCGGACTGAATTTTGGGAGCGGAAGCAGAGTCTTTCGTAGTGCCGGCCTCCGCCCTCGGTGGGGCCGCACCTCCTCCCCAGTTCGCCTCCGCCAACCCCGCGCGCCCGGCTGCGGCCCCCAGCCCCGGCCGGCCACGCACCACAGGTGACGCGCTCCGCCCTCCAACCTGGACAACGCCGCGGGTGCGCAGCGGACTCCGGCACCGTGCCCCCGCCGCCCGACCCCCGCCCGCGCAGGCCTCGAGGCTTCCAGAAAGCACGTGTTGCGCCAACGGCACGGACAACCGCTCAGCGCCGGGTGCGGCGGGGCGGGGCGCAGGGGGAGGAGTTGCGGAGAAGCGCCGAGGCCTTGGGGCCAAGCGTCACGTGCTTCAGGGGACCTCGGGGTTTGAGGGGGTCACGAGGAGCCAGCTTTGGTCTTTGGCCCGCACGACCTCTGAGGGACCAGGGACTCCCAGGTCCACCGTCATACTTGTCCCCAAGGGGTGGAGCAACCGCCGTAGGGCCAATCGATTCATGGTTGACTGCCAGGAGGCCTTGCCCCCACTCCCTCTTGGCCAGCCTTCGCTTCCTGGTCTTGGATTGAGAGTGTCACGACCAGCCACTGATGCCTGAGCATTTGGGGCCTCCAGGTAGCATTCCCCACCCCACCCGCATCTTCTGGAAGGGCTCACCGTCTCAGTTTTCTTCCCAACTGGTCCTTGACTGACAGGGCTCCCCAAATCTCAGTCTTGGGCATCTTTGTCGCCAACAAAGTTCACTAACTGCCGCCTAGTGGGCCAGGTTCTCTCCTTGACGTGTAATTTTTGCTATTGTGAAGATACCGCAGAGGTCTCTGAACTTTGAACACTTGGAAGTCTCTCTTTTCTCACCTGAAAATTGGGACTCAGAGAGTGAGTCTCAATTAGATGAGGGTACACTATATGAAACAACACCCAAGAAGCGCTCAGGGAGAGTTAGCTTTTATTACTAGCTCAGGAATCTCTTTCCAGCCATTGAATAAGCCAACAAACAAGAAAGGGAAAGAATATGCCTTAAAAATCAAAGGAATTACGGCTAAAATAGGTGCTGGGCCTAAGCGGTTTTACAGGTGAATTTTTTGCTATTTCAATTTTGTAAAAACAATTTCTAAGCCCGTGTCAAAATGTGTTAGTATAGGAAGTAGCAAGAAGGCAACAGATTGCACCACTTTAGAGAGACCATGGCAACTGGGGTTACGTATTTAAGAAACAATGCTCATGTAACCACCCAATTTTAAAGATAAGTTTGATTTCACAAGATCAAGCAAGCATCATGTGCTTAAAGTCTCAGGCGGTAGAGTTAGAACAGAGAGGTGTGCTGACAGCCAGTCAGGAGGAAAACACCGCTGCAAAGTACATGAAGTTCACCTGTTGCTGAATTCAGCTAACCAGGCCTTACCCACAAGGGAGGCACCTGGCAGGGCCAACTCACCTGAAAGCCCCGGACCCTGTCAAAAAGAGATGGGAAAGAACCAAATCTTATTTAAATGAGAGGTCCTGGAGATAGTTCCCAAGCTCCAAAGAAGCTGCAGAATAGAGGCTTCTCCCAGCTCTTACTGTGGGGTTAACATTTTTTTCTTTTGACTAGAACCCATGCTCCAATATGGTGTTTCCCATACTTTTCCACAACAGCTCACGATGGAAATATTTATACATCACACTGCGGTGAAGAGTCAAGACTCTTCATGGGTGTTCACTACCCCGGGGCTCCAGCCACCCTGTCCCCTTGAGGCTAAAAGGTGTCAGTATCTGTCCCCCCCAAAAGCGAACAAGTAGTGGGAAGCAGTTTTTTTAATTACTCCAAAATAAGTTGTACATCATGGTGACTAGAGTTAATAATACTGTATTGCATATTTGAAAGTTGCTGAGATCTTAAAAGTTCTCATAACAAGAAAAATATTTTTGTGACTGTATGATGATGGATATTAACTAGACTTATTGTGATTACCATTTCAAAATGTATACAAATATCGAGTCATTATGTTGTACATCTGACACTAATGTTATATGTCAATTATACCTTGATAAAAAAAAATTCCTCCACAACATAAAAAGATGAAAAGATTCCCAATGCATTTTTATAAGACAGTTAAATCCTAGTAGTAAAACCTGACAAAGAAAACACAAAGAACTACAGACTAATTTCATTTATTAATATAGGTGCTGAAGTCCCCCTAAATATGCTACCAAATAAAACCCAAGACGAATAAAACTAAAAGATAAGCCATGGTCATGTAGGCTGTAAGGTTTATACCAGGAATGCAGGAGGTTTTAATACTGGTCTGTCACAAATATGGCTAGCTCACGGCACAGCAAGCAACCAAAAGCTGTCATGAGCAGACTGGCTCTTGCAGGCTCCATGGGGTGATATTAAGTGTTGGGAAATTAAAGTCGCTCTCTCATCACAGGAATGATATTCTGGTTCTGCAAAGGGCCTGGGTGGAGAGTGATCTGTTCTTTTATCTTTTTGCTACCCTGCCAAAGCACCTTTTAAGCCCCCAAGAGAAGGGAGAAAGGGAGAGAAGACAAAGCATTAGGAATGGCAGAAGGGGGAGTCCAAAATAGCGGGACCCCCAGTCACACTCAGATCAGTCTCTCCTGTTAGTGTGCTCATGATGAATGTGGGAAGTAATAGGGAAAAGCTCATCTAAGTTTTCCAGAACTGGCATAATTCTTAAAAATGGGCCCAAGAACATTCTCCATCCCCTCCCTCCCAGATTCTCTCCTTCCCCAAATGTAGTTCAAATCATCTTACCTTGGAGTCATCAGTTCTAAAAGGTAGTCTGTACTTCCTCAGTTTTAAAGTATTCTCACTGTTTTTATGGAAAAAAAAAAGAAAAACAAGTTTAGCCCCAAAGTTGGCTTCATCATTTGTCAGCTGATTTTTGAGAATTTAGTTTTATTTCTTAGACATTTTGCATCAGCTGAGAAGGAGTGAACATAGCAATTATGGCATTAAACCCAAAGGTAGAAGCCTGGTGCCTGCCTAGGGTTTTTCCCAGACACCTTGGTCATCTGTTATGGACTTGGTCTGTCCATCAGAGAAAGCCTTGTTCATAGTTCCCACTAATACTTGTATATCTGTCAGATTATCCTTGTGTCTAGCATATTTTTTCATAGCTCATTGTTGTGTTATTCACTGCAAGATTTTTTAAAAGTTTGAACCAGACACCATTAAACTAAAATTAAACTTTGTCCTACTTATTGCCTTCTATATTGAATTCTCTTCATCTGATTAATACTCTAAGCTCTTCTCACTTTGTTTCCCTCTTTTTATTTTTAGCCCTCCTGCAGAATTGTTTTTAAACAACTTATAATTAAGTTTAATTTTTTCTGGTTTTATTGAGATGTAGTTGATATACATAGTATAAGTTTAAAGTATATAACATAATGATTTGATATATGTATACGTTGTGAAAGGATTACCTCAGTAAGTTTAGTTAACATCCATCACCTCATACTTACAATTTTTTTCCTTGTGATGAGAACTTTTAATATCTACTCTTTTAGCAATTTTCAAATACGTATACGTGTCTGAGGACTGCAGTGTCAACTATAGTCCTCATGTTGTACGTTACATCCCTAGAACGGGTCTATCTTATAACTGGAAGTCTGTACCTTTTGACCACCTTCCCCCGCCCCAATTCCCCCACCACCCATCACCCACCACCGGCAACTACAAATTTAATCTCTATTTCTATGAGTTTGTTTTTTTTAGATTCTACATATAAGTAGGATCATACGGTATTTGTCTTTAACTTATTTCACTTAGCCTAATTTTTGCACAAATGTCAGGATTTCCTTCTTTTTTGGCTGAGTATTCCAATGTGTGTGTGTGTATCCATTCACTCATCGATGGACACTTAGGTTGTTTCCATGTCTTGGCTATTATAAATAATGCTGCAATAAATATGGGGATGCAGATATCTCTTCAGAATACTGCTTTAGGTTCCTTAGGATATATATCTAGAAGTGGGATTGCTGTATCATATGGTAGTTCTAGTTTTAATTTTTTACAGAACCTTCATACTGTTTTTCCATAGTGGCTGTACCAATTTACATTCCTACCAAGAGTACACAGGGGTCCCCTTTTCTCCACATCTTTGATAACACATCTCTTTTTTTTTAATAACCATTTTAACAGGTGTGAGATGATACCTCATTGTGGTTTTGATTTGCATTTTCCTAATAATTAGTGATGTTGAGCACCTTTTCACTTACCTGTTAACCATCTGAATATCTTCTTTGGAAAAATGTCTATTCAGGTCCCTTGTCCATTTTTAAATTGGATTTGTTTTTTTGTTTGTTTGTTTTGCTATTGAGTTGTACGAGTTCCTTATATATTTTGGATATTAACCCTTTATCAGATACGTGGTTTGCAAATATTTTCTCCCATTCTGTAGGTTGCCTTTCCATCTTGTTGGTAATTGCCTTTGCTGTGCAGCTTTTTAGCTTTATGTAGTCCTACTTGTTTATTTTTTATTTGGTTGCTTGTGCGTTAGGTGTCATATCCAAAAAATTATTGCCAACACCTACATCAAGGAACTTTGTTCCTATGTTTTCTTCTAGGAGTTTAACGGTTTCAGATCTTACATTCAAGTCTTTAATCAATTTTGAGTTAATTTTTGTAAGTGATGTAAGATAGGGGTCTAGTTTCATTCTTTTGCATGTGAATATCCAATTTTCCCAGCACCATTTAGTGGAGACTGTCTTTTCTACACTAAGTGTTCTTTATCAAATATTAGTTGACCATTTATGGTCTAGATGGCTGTTCTTATGCCAGTACCATACTGTTTTTACAGTTTCTTAATATAGTTTGAAGTCAGGAAGTATGATACCTCTAGCTTTGTTCTTTCTCAGGATTGCTTTGGCTATTCAGGGTCTTTTGTGGCTCCATAGGAATTTTAGGATTGTTTTTTTCTACTTCTGTAAAAAAAAAAAAAAGTGCCAATCTCAATACAGATTTATTGACTCTATAGATGGCTTTGGGTAGTATGGACATTTTAACAATATTAACTCCTCCATTCCAAGAACATGGGGTATCTTTCTATTTGTGTCTTCTTCAATTAAACAGGAAGTAAATGTGAATAATATGGCTATAAATTACTGCAAATGTTAAAATAATTCAAATTTTAATATATTTTGTAAAAAAGCCACTTTTTCATAAAAAAATAATTTGGTTCAGTAATCCCAGATTTTGTTTTTATAAACAGTAAGTGGCTGTGGGAGCAATGAGAAAACAAATGAGAGGAGGGAATCAATAGCTGAAGTTTTGTGATAATAAATACCTATTTAAGTCCCCTCCTCAGCCATCTGGGCCCTGGACAGAGCTGTGTCCTCAGGAGGATTGTGCCTCCTTTAGACCCCGATGGCAGGCGTGTCAGCCACCTCCTGAGGACAGGAGATTCTGGTCCTGACGTGGTTGCTGACCTGAGCAGGCTGCAGGCAACCCGATGGTTGTGGGAAGACAGTGCATAAAACTCCATCTAATGATTCTGGGCTTGGGTATGTAGGGGGTTGGGATCTTATCGGGTGTATTTCTTTTCCTTGCTCACACTAAAGTGGATGTACCACGCGCCCACATCATTAAACACACTTGAATTTCATAGAACTCATAGAAATGTTCAGGTATGCACACACATGAGGGCACTCACATATTTCTACCTGCCTGGATATCACACAACCACATTTCTATCTCACACACATTTACACACAGATACACACACATGCACACACACACACGCGCATGCGCATGCACACAGGTATACTGTAAACTCCCAGCAAGAAACCTCTTTGAGCTCAGTTCTCTAGAGTGAGGGACATAGAACAGGTCCACCACACCCAAAGCCGGCCAGAAAAGTGAGGCAAGCCATGGCTGTGCCTCTTTGATACAGTCACACGAAGACCTCCAAAGTCAAGAAGTCAAGGAGACCTCCCAGCCCGGCT
This sequence comes from Pteropus medius, assembly GCF_902729225.1. Lineage (NCBI taxonomy): Eukaryota > Metazoa > Chordata > Mammalia > Chiroptera > Pteropodidae > Pteropus > Pteropus medius. The sequence goes on from NW_024349801.1 coordinate 1,511,919, forward strand.
CTTAAGGCCTCCAGAGGCCTTTCCCTTTGGCGCCCTTTATACCTGGGCCTAGCCTAGCTTGGTCTCCTCAGCCCTGTGACTTCCTGGCCTTAGGCGGAAAGGGAGCGTGCCTGGCAGCAGGGCTGGCAGAGGGGACGTGGCTTATCGCTTTCTGAGGTGATGGCTGGGCCTAGTAACATATGACCCAAACGTCTTCCCCCAGGATCCAGTCCCTGGATGCCCCAGCCTAGCTGGGCAGTGGGCTTGACAGCAGCCAAGGTTCCAGGAGCAGGGTGCTTGCTGGTGGTCCAAAGCCCTGCTGTGGGCAGACTGTCCAGGGTGAGGGTGGGCCACCTGCGTTGGAATAGGTAGGTGAGGGTCATGGGTATGTAGAGGGGGTAAAGAAGATGGTCAAATGGTAGGAGGGAGGGCGGTAGAATTGGCAGCGAGGGAGTACAGAAACGTGGAGTGGGAACAGAATGGGCTGCTTGGAGGCTGAAGAAGGATGAAGGGTCCTGGGAGCGGACTTGGAATCTGAAATTAGAAGGAAAATAGAAGGGGCGTCTGGAAAGAGACTAGCACTGCCGTGTCATGGGAAGAGGCAGCGGAGGAAGGGAGGAAAGAGCCCCAGGCCTGGCCCTAATCAATCTGATGGACAACAGCTGTGATTGCCAGCTAGTCCTGCCTCCAAGGAGCACTGATTGGGCAACTCACCTGTGCCAGTCCTGGGGCCCAGAGAAACTGAACCCCTGTCCTGTAGACCCTTCCCGCCCAGAGCTCCCCACTGGGGTTTCCAAGTGCCCTAGGCCTGGCGGTGACCAGTTTACAGAAGAGCCTAGGGAGGACAGAGCCAGACAGAGAGGAAGCTCCTGGGGGGAGTAGAGAGGAGGAAAAAGTGGCTCCTGTTCACTTCTAGACCAGTCAAGAGGCCTGGGGCAAGAGCATGAATATCGGTGACCCTGAAGCTCAGGACAGGGGTGCGACTGACAGCACCCCTCCCTGCTGCCCCGCAGACCTTTAAGAGTTTACACAAGTGCCAGTTCTCAGGGTGAGGCCAGGGAGGTGACTCCCAGACCTCCGAATTCCAGGCCCTTTCCAGGCCTGGTGCGCAGGACGTTCGAAATAACAAGGCCAGCTCTTGTCCTGGGCCTTCTATGAAAATTGCTTACTTCATACCTACCGCCATACTGGTAATAACCTTGACCCGGCCATGGGCAGAGGCCTCATTTCACTGCCAGTGTGGCATTTGTGTGTCCTGAACTGAAAACGGCTGGTCAGGACTGTCATGTACAGTTGGGTCTCTATCAATAGCAGAACCCTCCCAGAGCTGACACCAATGTATCGTACCCCCTCCTCCCCAGCCTCAGCAAAGGGTGGACCAGAAGGACCGGCTGTCCACTCTCCACAGGCCCTAGTGCTCCTGGAGACCCCAGGAGAACCAAGGCTCAGGACACCTGCATTGTCCTGTGCCAGGGTTGTCATTAACTGCTGGCCTGCTGGGAGGCCAGCCTCTACTGCCACACACACATTGACCTCCTTGGCCTCCCTAATCATGGTCACATCTGCATTCTATTTGCCCAGATGCCATCAACTGTCCCCTTTTGACCAGTGGCCGGTCCAGCAAACAGTGTTTAGTCCGGAGACAAGCAGTCAACCGTCAGCGCTGGGAATTTCAGATCTGCATTCTGCCTGGATTTCAGGTCTCTGCCACTGAGGAGCTCCTAAACTCACTCATTCATTTTGAGACTGACTCAGGTAGCTTGAATATAGGAAGAAAAAAAGACCATATGAAAATGCTACAAACACTAGCAAGCTGGGCTCTAAAACAACCCACTTATTCAGCTCATGAGGGCAGCTTGATTATTTTGGTCTGGGGGTTAGGGTATCACCACACGTAGGAAGTCTTATGACAGTCTCCCGAAAGGAATTCTTGGAAACAAGGTTCATTCACATTAAAAACAAACAAAAATAGATCTTTATGAAGAAAAACCAGTCACATTACTTTCTCACTACATCTCCTGAAATCACCCAATTAGCCATGTAACTCCAAAGAAAAGGGCGTAGGGCTCAGTGTTGGGAAATCCAGTGTCATGCAGTCTTTCAACTTTCCCTTGGCCACGTAAGAATGGGCTATGGGCCTGGAGTACTCCCTTACCAAAAGATAAGAACCCTCACAGCCTGCGCTGGACTTGTCACCTTGTGTGGAACTCTCTTTCCCTGTTTTAGACTCTGTGTGCTCCTGTGCTCTTCTGCTTAAGCATGTGTGTCATATGGCACCTGGCCAATCCCACTACTGTCCCCAGCAGGGAACAGATGGGATCCTCCTACTGCAGCACAAAAGGGATGCGTGCAGGCCAACTGTCTTGTGTTGGCTACAGGGAGGGGACCTGCTGGCTATGGTGGACCAGTGTACACTGCTGAAGTTGATCCTGCTCTGTCTCTTCTCTATGTGAGTTAAGCACTGTTCTATCCAATGCTTGTCTCTGTTGTGGTTTCCCTGGTGACTATACTACCAAGATGCAGTGAGCAGAAGTATTCAGATATCTGCTTTTAGTGACAAGCAACAGATGTCACTTACTGACGAAGAACTGGATTCTACTCCTGGCTGTGGTGCTAACTAGCTATGTGAATCTGTTTCTTAGTTTTCTCAGCAGCTCTTCCAGCTACATAACATTCCATTTTCTGTAAGAATTAAAGACTATGGACTATGCCCAAGGTCAAAAGTCAATAAGAACTTTTGTAGATTCAGAAGCCAGATGGAATGCTAACAGTATCTGGTTCTAAAATTTTACATATTGGAATCATTTACTGAAGAAAATAGATTTTACTCTAGATCGGAGTTTCTCAACCCTAGCCAGATAATTGTTGCAGGCAGCTGTCCTATGTATTGTGGGATATTTAACTGCATCCCTGGCCTCTCCCCACTAGGTAGTAGCATCTCACTCAGCTGTAACAACCAAAAAATGTTTCCACACATTGCCAAATGTCTCCTGAAGGGCAAACATGTCCCAGGTTGAGAACCACTGATCTAGATGTATTCCTCTAATCAGGATCAAATAATACACATAAACTTGATTCATCAATATACCTCTATCTTTTAAGTAGGAAAACTAAGACATGTCATGAAAAACGAAATCAATCATACGATGCATTATATCATCAAAGATTTAAAATACAACTGGTGTCTTAAACATTTCCCATCTTTAATCAATAAACATTATTCCTTTTAAGAGGTGAAAAAGTTACCCATATTAAAAATACTGAAACAAACATCATTATTAAACACCTTTAAATGATGAATAATTCTACATCTCTCTAACCTCTGTTTCATTAACTAGTGTTCCAGAGTGAAAAATAGTTCTGGCTTTTGTCATGGCTTCATTTATTCCTTTAAAATATTAACTAAGACATGTTTCTAATTTGGCAAACCTAATAACTAATGTCACTGGTTTTAAACAGAATTGGATCTTAATCATCAAGCTAAAGATATAACAAGAAAATGACACTATCACTTAAAGATTGTCTCAGTCTACTGTTCACCATGTACTCAAACACCCTTAAATTAACACCAGCAGAAAGTCTAAAAAATTCATGGACTGCTCTAAGCACATCAAGGAACATTTAAAGCATACTGGACATTTAAAAGATAATGGCAGTAGAACAGCTTAAACTTTTGATACCAGAACAATCCAGAAGTGGAAATCCTTCTGACATTCTTTTCTCCTTTTGGTAAGATCATTAATATTTTATACTTGTGTAACACCGTAAGGATTAAAGAATACAATAAGAGAGCTCCATAATATGCTTGAAATATGAAAGACTATACTATAATTTTTATAGGCACCAAGTTCCTTAAGTTCCAAGTTAAGTCTAGTCAACACTCATTATTCATAAGGACAATTTCAAGTAGCCAGCTTACAAATAAATAAGCAATACGCTACAAATGACTCTTATTTACTACACAGTTCTTAGGATAAACATGTTTATACTTTGACTGAACAGTCACATGGATACTATAATCATGGCGACTGTGTATCACTACTCGGTGAAATTTCTTGCCTTCCTTCATGAGTTCTTCAGAACTTTTTTCAGTGGACATAACATTTTCTACAAAGTATGAATCTTCTAAGTACAGCTCATCTCCTGAAAAATAATATTTTAATTCCATAGTTATTTTATAAAACATTCCAATATTTTAATGACATATAAATTAGTATTTTTTTTTAAATCTATTTCATGTGTTTGGAACCGAGAAAGTTTTTAAATAACCCTAATTTTATGAGTTTACCTCTATTTCTTTCTTGTGTTTTTAATTCTCATACTCCTTAGCTCTCTGTTCCCCAGCCAAGAATTTTCTTTGGGCACATAAATTTATGACTGGTATTTTTCATCATAAACTATAACTTTTATATAGTTCATGACTCTCTTTATCCTAGGCAGTATTAACAGTGGCGTTGATATCCATATATTTTTGGTGTTTCAATGTGGGGTGCTCTAATAATTTTAAGGTTAAATTAGAGAAATCATCATTTATCCACCAAAATTGCTAAATTATCCCACTGTAGGATGAGTAACAAACATTATCACTATTGTGAGACTTAAGACAGGTAGCCATAAGTAACAAAGGTCACAAAACCCCACTTTAAACTGCCACAAAACCTCCACCCTATACTTGCCCAAAAACAACTGACCATCAACAAACTCCCTAATTCAAATAAGCTGACAATTTACAAGTTCTCACAATTCAAAATTAAAATATAAAAAAGTGAGATAATATGAGACAAAACTTTGTCAGTCTAGGAAATATGTTCACATAAATGTGTATACATAAAGTAACTTATTCAGAACTTCTGGTTATAATAAATACTAAGGATATTTTATAGACTTTGATCTTATTTAAATAATAACCACTGTAGTATTTAAAACATGGACTGTAATTCATGTCTTTGTGTTGGCCAATACTGCCATACTATTATCATGAATTAAATGTGAATACCAACAAAAGCATTGATGCTTCACTGACTTACCTGGTAAAAGCAGGAGGCGGCATCCATCAGCACTTAATAACGTGATTGGCATCCATCTTTCCACCTCTTCTAACACATGATCCAAACAAAATCTGTGCAAGTCAGAGAGAGAGGCAAAGTTTTCAAGTCTTCTTATTTCATAGAACTGTGGGACTATCAACCAAATTTCTTCTGACATGAAACTTTTGATTGCCTCTGATGGAGATGACCACTGTGGAAAACAAAGGTAGAGTTCCTGAAGGTTTTTTTCCATAGACACTGCAACATTTGAGATCGTTAGATCAGTACCTAAGATATAATTAAAGATGTAAAATTAATTCATAGATGCACCTTGTTAAGATTCCACTGAGACAACATGAAAAGGTTTGCTGAAGAAAGCTCGGCTGATCCCAGTTAAGAGGTTGATTATTGGGATATTGATCCTGGGAACTAATAAATAAACCAGGATAGGTCACTAAGGGTTGACCTGTGAGAGTCGTTCAGCATAAAAGGCAAGAGATGCTGAGAAGGCACGGTAAGAAGACTCTGAAGTATAAACTCATGGCAGCGGATTGAGAATTTAGTGCCCATTTGTTCCTCCCACAAATAGGTGCCCTGGGTAGTCCCTGAAGATGTGGTTGTGGACAAGACAAAGCTCTTAGGCCCTATGGTGCCTTCAGCAACCAAAATGCAACGTGATGTGCCCCACATGTTGTAATGTGGGGAAAGAGGAGCAGTAGGAGCTTTCAGGAAGGTTAAGAGGCACAGCTCAGTCTACAGTCCCAGCAGTGTAATAATAGCAGGGTAGCAATCAGCCAGTGTTTGCCCATTTAACTTAAGTCACCTCACTGCTGTGGCATACCCTCCTTGCCAAGCATTCCTTCCATGTACATTTAGATAAAAAGAACTGATTCAATAATTACGGAATAATCCCAAAAGGCCTTTTTCTTTAACTGGTTTACTAGAGGAAAATTGATTCCCACACCTAAACCAGGAGTTGAAATCAATTTCTGCCTTGGATAGCTACAGGCCAAAGGTTTACAAGCTGCATATGCTTAAACATCCCCTAAGAAACCTATTAAATCTTCAGCCTATGTGGCCAGCAATCTAATGTTTAACAAGCACCTCAGGTTATTCTGAAGTTGGCTGCATTTTGAAAACAAAGCTCAGGCTTCAAAGGACCACCCAATCTTTAAGTAATTTATTAGCCATTCTGCTTTGTCAATTCTTTGTGAGTTCTGGGTTAAACAATAGCCATCCACCCACTTAATTCAACCTGTTCAGGTTAGTCTGAACCATAGATTAAACGAACTTATTATTTATTGGTTACCTGTTACTATAAGGCATTGCTCAATTACTTTATGTAAAATATTTCCAATCCTTAGGACAATTCCACGTACTGTCATTTTACAGATGAAGAAACTCAGGCAGCTATTCTAACTAGAAAATCTGGCTACTGGCTTTTAAAACCCACTGTTTTCACTAGGTTTTAGAACCTCAGCACTATTGACACTTTAGGCCAGATAATTCTTTGTTGTGGGCAGTTGTCCTATGTACTAAAGGATGTTTTACAGCATACCTGGGCTCTAGTAGAAGCCAGAAGTCCCCGAATTGTGACAACCGAAAATGTCTCCAGACATTGCCAAATATACCCAGGGGTTGGGGTGGGTGAATAATCCCATGCTGAGAACCGCTAACCTAGACCAGGTTAAGAATTACTTTTTGGAACCTACTCTTCCAACCATAAGTGCTATAATTACCTTCCCCTAACATAACATAAAACAGATAAGTGACAAAACCTATAAAACCACCATTTTTGAACATTGAAAAATGTAGAATTGTACTATGTGAAAAAAGAAAAACAAATGAGGTGAACTCAGTTCCAAGAATTTCCAGCTTTCTGCCAAAAGGTAATTCCCAGACAAAGGCACAAGAAGGGAGAACCTAATCAAAATGTAAGATTCTCACTGACTTGAAGAGACAAGGACCAGAGTTTAGGAAAACCCATACAAGCTAGAATTTGGAAGGCAATGTACCTGAAAGGAGGGAATCTACACAGAGTAGAACTCCAGAAATCTGCATAGGGTGCCTTTGAGTCTTCACTAAACACTAATCTACACATGCATAAGGTGAAACCACATGACACTGGAAAACAATGATTCCTGAGAAAAGGACAATTACCTGGGAGCTTAAGACTAATAGTCCTGGAGTTCATCTAAGGCCAAGAACTTTTCAAATTCCCTCCAACCCAGGTGCAGAGACCTTGCTGAATATAAGGGGCATTGTAGACCCCAGAAGGGTCATACATTAGAAGTGCAGGTATTAGCCTTAGAATAAAGGCTACCATAGACCCACCCCAAAATCACTTAAAAAATCAACCTCAAAAGGATCCATTTGCAACAACTTAACTTCCTGCCAGGAAAGGTCCAACAAGTCTTAAAAGAATATGACAAAATCTAGTACTCAACTAAAAATCACAATATCCAACATCCAATCAAAAATCACAAGACCCACAACAAAAACAGAAAAATGTAAACCATACCTAGAAGAAAAAGCTGTCAATAGAAAAACAAAATCACAGAAATGATGTAATTAGCAGAAAAGGACATATATGCAGGTAAAATAAAAGACATTTTTTCTCTCATTTTCAGTCTTTAACAGATTGACTTTTTTATTTTATTTTTTAGGTGAGACAACCCTTGGTTGACCTCACAGATTGCAAGGACCTTGTCAGCTTACAATCTCTTATTTTTTTATTTTTCATGCCCTCAGCACCTGGTCTTCTCATGTGGTCTCCCATCCAAGTACTAACCAGGCCCGACCCTGCTTAGCTTCCGAGATCAGACGGGATTGGGCTTGTTCAGGGTAGCATGGCAATAGACTCAGACTGACTATTTAAGGCAAAAAATAATCAGTGTATTAGAGAGTGTATAATAACAATAAAAGTCAAATGTATGACAACAATAGCATAAAGGGCAGGAGAGGAGAAATCTTAAGTATACTGTCATAAGGTTCTAACACTATACATGAAGCAAAAGATGTATACTGCAAACCCACAGAGGTATAGTTAATAAGTCAATAATAGAGATAAAGCAGAGTCCTAAAAATACTCAAATAATCCAAGTCAGGAAAAGAAAAACAGTGCAAAGAACAGACGGGAACAAATAAAAAACTAACAGTAAGATGGTAGATTTTAATCTAATCTTATTGATAATGACATAAATATAAATGATCTAAACACTCCAAATGAAAGGAAGAAATTGTCATTTTAGATAAAGACTATACGCTGCCTATAAGAAACACACTTTAAATATAAAGACAAAAAGGTTAAAAGTAAAGGATGCAAGAGGATATACTATGTGTCAGCAAATCAAATGAAAAGTAGAGTGACTATATTAATATGAGTAAACTTCAAATTTTAGAATAAAGAAGGATATTTCATTATAATCAAAGGGTCAATCCATAAAGCTTTAACAGTCCTGTCTATACAGCACCTTACAAAGGAGCTTCAAAACACATGAAGCAAAACCTGATAGAATTGAAAAGAAAAAGACAAATCCACAATTATTTGAAGATTTAAGCATTCCTCTCAGTACAGTATTTGATGGAACAACTAAAATAGAAGACCTGACAAATACTACCAAGGAATTTAACCTCATTTCATTTTTACAAACACTCCACCAAACAGAATATTCTTTTTGGGTGCGAAGGGTACAGTTACCAAATTATAATATATCCGTGGGCACGAAATACCTCAATAAATGTAAAAACAAACAAACAAACAAAAAAACCCCACTGAAATCACATAAAATATGTTCTCTGAAAAAGCAAACTACTGTCGGATGAAATGACTTAAAGTGCTTGGAAAGGGGCCTGGCGCCTAATCCGAGTTCTGCTCGGATCCTGGGACGTCCCAGCAGCCCTGCTCGGGGAGCCGCCTGGGGAGACAGAGTCGAGGCCTTGAGATTGTGAAGCCGGGGAAAATACTTCGCCAAGGTTCTGGCTTTGGCCTGCAGGGCTGGGGACCCGACCGCCTAGGTCCCATGCCCGTTCAGTCACTTATTGGCTGTATGGCCCTTATCAGGAGGTTCTGCGTGGGCCTCGGACGCCGGCCGCGCCGTGAGGACGCCCTACCTGGAAGCCCACCACCTCGGCCAACTCTGGTTCGACGGGCGGCGGCTCGCGCACGCAGCACAGGAAGAAGGTCGTGTCGAAGCGGTGGCTGCCATATCGGAAGAACGGCGTGAGCCAGATATTCCACTCGTGCAGCGCCCAGATGTCGGGCGTGCAGTCGAGGTGCTCACACAGGTGCAGGAAGTGGCGTGGGTCGCGGCGAACGCGGGCGCGCCAGGCGGTCACGTCGGGCGGCGGTGGGAGGGCCCGGCCAAGTTCCGGCGCGGCGGCCAGTGAGGCCCGGGGCCGCAGAATCAACACGCCCGCCTCCTCGAAAGCCTCGCGGATGGCGCAGATGCGGAAGGCTACGTCATACGGCAGCGCCGCGTCGTCCCCGTCGGCGGCGTCAGTTTCCATTGCGGGCAGCACTGGAAAGTCAGTGCGTGGGCGCGGACGGGTGACTAAGTTGAAGTACGGCGGCCCGTGATGGGGCGCGAAGAGGCGCAGCCAGTCAGCCGAGCGATCTGCCGCGTCCAGTGCACCGCCTGGAAAGACGTAAGCCCCGGGTAGGAAACGTTGCTGCTCGGAGCGCTGCAGTAGCAGCACCCGGAAGTCCTCGACGGACGGTGGAGGCAGCGCCTGGGCGGCGAGGCCCGGGTGTTTCCAACCCGCCGCTAACACCAAGGTGGCTGCCCGCCGCCACCTGCTTAAACTGGATCGCAGGAGTGCGCTCATTGCGAGTGGCGGCGCTTGGCTTCTGGTCTCCAAGTTCTGACACGGCAGGAGTTCATACACGCCGATCCTACCACCCCAGTGGCCTTTTTGGACGGAGGATGGAGGACGGAGACCCGTGTCTGCTAGGACGAACTCCTGAAGGTCTGTGGACGCGAGCGCCTTTCTATAGGAGGGGCGTGGCGCGCGCTTGAGCAAGCGCCGCCTTCAGTGCCCTGGTTCTCAGTCAGGTAGTTGTGACGAAACAAGGGCCATCACAAGGAGTACCACAATATCCTCACCCAGGTCTTCGGACCAAGAGCAGGAATGCTTATGTGTGCATGTTACCTGCCATGATAAAAGCACGATGCAAACCCAAGCCTGGTGACACCTACCCAACGAAAACCTGAGAACTAGGACTTTCTCCCTTTAAAATCCGGGTTGACACATGGCGTATCTCCTTTTGTAGGAAGTGGGTGGTGTCCTAGGGGCAGGTGTCTGAGCTTTGCAGGCTTACATGAATCCCACCAGTGATGGATGAACCAGATACCAAAATCATAAATTTCCCACTGCTCAGCCTGAGTGTGAAAGGTCCTACTTGAATCGTTAAGCCCCAGAATAATCTGGTGTTGTGGGAACCTTTTATTGTCAGTGCACCTGGGACCACCTTAAGCCTCTTAAGGCATTTGGTGATTTACACTTTCATGGTGTTATGGCGCCAATGATTCTGAGACCTACGGAGCCAATTGAGATTAATTATGAGCCTTTATTAGCCGGCCGGCGACCGACTCTCTACCACGCAGGGCTAGAGGAGTTCAGCCCCGCGCTTTCAGAGGAGGCAGCTGATAAAGCTTAAGACCATATCCTGGTGGTCTCCTGAACGAGCAAGCAGAGTACAGAAGTGGTATTTGGCTGTTAGCATATCTTTGCCCGGAACCACACCCTTAATTAACAAATAAATGAGTTACAGAAGCAGATATTGGCCATCTTCATATCTTATGCAACACACTTTCTAAGCCACACACAAACAAGTAGGACAACTTCTGGTATCTAAAGATAGTTCTTCCCTGTAGCTGACTTAGCTAGTAGGCTCACTTGAAAATTTTCCACCCTTAACAATGGGAGATGTTTAATCTAGGCCTAGAGCTGGAAATTTCCATCTGTTCCACATTTTTAGTGGCTGTAGGACTTACCTCCAAGAGAAATATTACATCTTAGAGACTTTTTAACTCTGAGTTTTCTCTCTTACAACTCCTTATCAGTCGCCAATAGTTTCTCCCACAATTACTATTAAAATTGATCCCACATTATGTTTTTAGGTCAGATATAGACTATATGTACTCTTGCTGAGTTTCATTTACAAGCTGTCATTATAATGTGTTATTTTGTGGGTGAATATCCACAAATGGCACCACCAGTATTTAACCTGATTTTTTTTAGCAGTATTTTCCAAAGGTGCAAATCTCTGTGTACTGACTACATTCCAGAAACAGAACCAGGCCACACTTTGGAAAAGTGCACATGGAGGTCAAAGAAGGACACATGCCTTACTGTGAGGGTCTGCCAACTTTCATCCACCTTTAGTCTACAGAATCCACAGTTGGGGACCCCTCCCTAAACTGCTTCCCTGTGGCTCTCTGCGAATTGGTTCAGAATCTACTGTAGAGTCTTGGTGGCACCCTGGAATCTGTATTTTTAACAATCTCCTACTTTCCAGACAGTTCCAGTGCTATGAGCCATGGGAAGCTGTTAATTCAGTCATAGTGACCTCAAATGCATATCTTCAGGCCATCCTGGAATCTATGGAGGCCTGCTTAGAACAGGACTTCTAAAACAACAAATATATCTGGAAGGCTAATGACAGTTGACTCTTCATTATTTTGTTCTGCTGGTCGTCCGCAGCTGTCTTTACAATAACAAATTTCTTTATTTGGTTTATAGCACATGCATAATCCTAAGAAAAAAGTGGTGCAAACATGTCCTGTGGCTTCTTATCTACTGCTCCAAGTGGGCTTTTGTTTCAGTCTCTCATTCAGTAAGCCCAAATTCATTTATGTTATCCATTGTTTATCAGGTTTTCCAGTTGAAAAAAGGAAGAGAACGTAATCTGCAGGGCTAGCCATGGAGAGATGACATCAGCTTGGAGACACAACAGTAACAGGAGAGTTTGTTCCACCCACCTGGAAACCAATGCCCATCACTGCCATGAAATGAAATTCATCTGTGAATGACCAGTAACATCCTGTGTACCAAAAATCACCACAAAAAAATTATTACTCAAAATGTTTCTTGAAAAAAAGTGTTTTTGAGGTTTTTTAAAAGTTCACAACATTATTTCTCAAAAATGTATTCCATTTATGAGACATTCTGGAAAAAGCAAAAGTATAGAGACAGAAATCAGATCAGTGGTTGCCAGAGCCTGAGGTGGGAGGAAAGGATATGGGGAACTTTTGGGGGGTAAGGGAATCAATCTATATCTTGACTTGGATGATGGTTGCATGATTGTATACATTTGTCAAAAATCAAAACTGCATACCTAAGTAGGGTGAATGTTGCCGTATTTAAATTATAACTCAATAAATTTGACTTCACAAATGTACGAATTCCAACTTCTAAGTCAACCTGAATTTCTCTTTGTAAACTTGACCTTTTTATTATGTACCTTCTCTCATTTGACAAGTTTTTCTAGTTTTCATCTTCAAATTGATTTTTTAGCAGATTTTACCTAAGTTATGGAAAATAAAATGTTTTCACATATATTGGTTCTTTTGCCAACCATCTCATTTTTCAGACTTTTAAAGTAGTATGATAAATAATAACAGCAGTGGGAGCTGACATTTATTGAGCGCTGTGCCTGGAAAATGTCTTATCTCAACATCCCTATGAAGTTTACCTTATTATTACTCCCATTGTAAAGATAAGGCAGTTGAGGTCAGAGAGATTAAGGAACTGCTTCGAATTTGGCAATGCTTTTAATCTCTATGCTAATCTGTCTTGACACTATATTTCAAAACTTGCTTCTGATTCCCTGGGGTAAGATTCCAAAAGCATTTTGCTTTGCTTTTGGGGGAAAGCAAAGTTGTTTCTCATGACAATTGAGACACTAACTGTTAAAATGTATATTTTAATAACAAAATTTTCTAGGTGATAAGTGCATTCAAATTTTTATTGTAAAAACAATATAACACTAAATAAAAACAATGAAAAAACACCATTCATAATCCCACCACCTTAATATTTTCATTTCTGTATATTTCCTTGTAGATCTCTATATGCCTAACACATACAAGCAGGGGATGCTCAAATTTGCCTTCTGGCAACAGCATGTTAAAAGGACTCTCAAATCATTTTGCCAAAAGGAGGTCTCATTTGGTTTATTTACATTTGACATATAAGCCTTAAGGTTATAACTTACACACTAAACAAGGATGCCCAAGATTTTATAGTACTACAATGAAAACACCTAGAATCCTCTGTGGAATGAGAAGAAAATAAGTAAGAGAGGAATGCTTTTCCAGAAATCCATCTAGCCCTCATGGATACAGGGTTGCAGCATGTGGTCAGTTCCTGCCCTTTTGGTCAGTTCCTGCCCTTTTGCCCAGTTCCTAAGAGCCAAAGAAAAGGTATTTGAATATGATCATTCATGTGGAGACCTGCTACTCTTCCCGGATTCTATCCTGCGTTAAAAGAGTATAGTCGTAGAAAAGCACTTGGAGATTTATAGTCCTGGTGTATTTCTGTACATCTCTTTATGTAATTAAATCTGTGAAGAGTAATCGTGTTGATCAGGACTTTCACTTCAATTCAAGTATATATGAAGAAGATTAAGAATATTTTTTTGATAAGAGTTTATTTGAGCCAAACGGATTACATATGCCGTGGAGCAAGACTGACAATGCTCCCAAGAATTTTTTTTTTTTTTAATCACAATAGTTGCTAGTTGAATCACTTATGCGTGCCTTTCCACCTAAGTTATAAACGCTGTATGTTATCTTTAATTTTTTATGTATTAATAAACATTTTAGTTAGAGGCATCATTCAAACAGTAGACACAAAGTCTTTAATTCTACCCTGGATCTGATGCCCCATACAAAACAACCACACTGCACTCAGGTTCCCTGATATCAGGCAGCCAGTGTAGTTATAGTTCTGAGGGCATCAGGTTATTTGCAGAATAGGATTCTCCCAGCCTCCATGACAAATAACAGGTTTTCACATCTGTAATTTCCCAGAATCAATTTAGGTGGTCTGACTGCTGGGTACAACAAACTGTTTAATAAATACCAGGCTTTCTTGAACTTAGAGTCTGAATTTAAATTCCTAATCTAATTTAAATACTATAAGTAGCATTTACACAAATTTGCTTTCAAGTCCATCTGCTAATTCTAATATAGACTAAAATCACAGTAAGCTTGGTTCATTCTGATTTTTAAAATTCATATGAAATTTTACCAACCGATTTTAGACAATAACCACCAAACTATAAGATTCCATTTCAACATGCACACACACACACACACACACACACACACACACACAAACAAAATAACTTTCTTGTTTAACTTCATTCTATTAAATGTCTTAAGCTCTGAAAGGGACCTTCGAGCTGATCAGTCAGGACCTCCTCCCCCCATTTCACAAATGAGGGAATTGAGGCACAGGGAGGTCAATGACTTGTCTGAGGTACTTGGAGAGAGAGGCAGAGCCCCCACACATTGTAGCTGGTCAGGCCTTGCCAGAGGAGGCTCGCCCTAAAGTAATGCAGAGGCCAGGCCTACAACACTTTATTTCTCAGACATATAGGCTCACACTCTGGGGCTCACTCTCTTAACAAGCATTCAATATAGAACAGAGAACTACATTCTGAAAAGCAACCAGTAGCTAAAAACATATCAATGTGCACATTGAAAAGGAAAATGCAGCATTATCAGGAACTTCATGCAAACTAGAACTCTTTTCAACCAAATCTACTTTTTAGTCATTCGACATCACACATCTCTTACGCAGCTTACTGTAAACCTTAGGTAAATCATGAAGCTTATGCTCTAATTTTATTTACCAAAAAATATTTTCCCTTGTGGCATTTGAAGTTCTTACAGCACATAAAAAGAATTTTCCAGTAGGCATTTTTCTCCTACAAACATGATTAGATTTTTGTATTTGTTTGTTTGCTTTAACTGTTTTTAATAGCAATCGTTCAAAGTTCTCATGATAAGTGCCTTAACATTCCAAGTTCTTGTTTTGTCAGACAGCAATATTGTTTTCCCAAAAGAGAAGCCAGGGATGTCATAGGTATTTAATTTCACAAGAGACTTAAGATAGTGTTTTACTTTGGAAGTAAAGATCTATCCTTTAACTTGTACCTTTAATTTAGGAAAGTAGATGTTCTCTGCCATAGCCTTTGACATTGACTTCTTCATGTATATCCTATATTAAACATTTTGATTTTTTTCTATCACTTGTATCATGGTATAACAGTATACCAAATGTTTTTAGAAAATTAATAACTTTGATATCAAACACCTAAATTGAACCAGTCTTCTATCAAAAAGCGATCTCTTGAATTACATACAGCCTATTGCTCAAGCAGAAAGCAATTTTGCTTGCATCATATTGCAAAAGTTCTAGTAGGCAGTAATAACTCCAAATAATGCCGAATGTTCCAAATGTCTAAAATTTTCAAACTCAGAGTTGTTTAGGTTAACAGGTTCTCAGGATGTTTATTCTAATTCAGTTGTGTTTTTTTTTTTTTGGCAACATTTTATCGCTAATTTCAGTGAGCAGAGGACTCTTAGAATCAGATTGCACATATAATACTCAAGGATCTGCCAAGAGGATGGAATGACAACAATTAAGTTTGCTTGTCCCAATTGTTCTCTGTGGATTACATGATTTCTGATAGGTTGTTTCCTTAACAGGTTCTGCCGAACAATTTATTTTTTCATGAACCAAAACACCTTGATAAGAACAGAGAGTCAGTCTTAAAAAGAGGAAATTCTATTCAGGGCTTGGTTTTTAGGGATATTTTCCAACATTGGGTCACAAAATGCCCCAGCCTCCTCTTGCCTGAGATGAGGCTGGGGCATTTTGGGGAAGGTGGTGGAGATTCCATGTGTTATTGTGTGTGGGAGGAGAAAGGAGGAGAATTTAGAAAACTTTCTGTGTCATCTCTGAAGGTACTTTGGACAGTCAGGTGCAAAAGAATTTGACATTGGCCCCTGTTCAGTTTCACCCCTGACTGGGAGAGGCAGAAAGAGTTTTTAATTAGTTATTGTCACAAAACTTTTAATTGGCTTAAGACCTGCGGGTCTTTTAAAACCATTATCGCAGACACATGCAAACATCTCATATTCTGAGGTGCTGGAACCTGTGTGCTGAGGAGTGAGAGTGAGCTGGGAGGGTGGCTTGTAGGAGTGGATGCCCAGACAGCACTCCTGCTATTTGCCTTTGCCCCTTTGCCCTCCAAGTTGCCTTTTGAAAAACTGCCAATGCTTTTCTCCTAGTCCCCTTTCTCATTTCCGGAATTAAAAAAAAAAAATCTCTGTTTTCAGTCAAATCAAAGCCTTTGAGTTTTATTCCAAATTATTGCCTTTAGAGAGTTAAATGCATCTCGTTTCTCAACAGATGCTCTCTCTGGACCACAGGTAGGAGGTAGCAGCACTCCTCAGGCAAATTCCAGCTTGAGACCTGGAGTGTTTTCCACATTTCCTTATTTATTAACCGAAAGCAGCAGCACCCACTTAACTTATGTCATCTACACCTGTGGTTCCAGCAGTTTTTGCTATGACCTCCTGCCTTCAAGAAGATAGATTTTAAAAATAGATTCAGATGTATATTTACAAATAAGACTGCTATGTTTGACTCATTGTCAGGTATAAATTCGTGACCAAATGCCCTTTATAAAGAAAACAGTTTTGATAGTACACAATATGGTTATGTGACTTTCAAATGATTGTTATTTTTAAAAAGCTTCTTAAATTCCAAGTTAAAGCTGCTACATTCTAACCCAGTCTCAGGATTAATTGGCTCAAAACCTCTCTGTGCCAGTGATGCCACTATACCCAGGAGAGGGGGGGGGAGGCTGGGGTCAGAGAGATGTGCATCTCCTTCCAAAGCCAGCTCTCCTACTGGCCAGCAAGCAAATTCCAAGGGATAGATAGGATTAAGGGCTTCAAAGAGGATTCCCCAGCCCTCCCCTAAAGGAGGATCAAAAACTCTGGTCTAGTTCTGGAACAAAAATAAGCCCCAGCGAAGGAGAAAGTCCTTATTTAAACAGCATGTGGCCTATCCTGAAGCTTATACTCTTCCCAAGTTGGCTGGGGAGTGTCTTTTTAAATAGGCAGTGTGTGCAGTGGAGGGCGGCTTCTACCGTGCTTCTCTGGTTTTACAAGCAAAGTCAGACCCTCTCTAGCTGCTTTTGTTGACTCACGGATAAGCTCTGCCAAGAAGTGCAATCGTTCGCAGTAGAGAAAGCACTTTGCATGAACTTCTTTTTGCACTCTAAGCTTAGGCCCCAAAGGATTAAGGTAATAAAAACTGCTTACAGCTTGTTGCAATCTGTCTCCTGTCCAGGAAGAACCCCCCACCCCAACAAAACAGGCCCCCTCTCCACATTTCATTTCACCTCATCCCCTTTTTCAAACTGCCCCATGGGAGTCTCTAGTGTAAACACGCCCCAGCAGCACACGCGGTAACTCATTAACTTAGAGGAATCTGGGGGCACTGTGGACGGTTTTCTATTAATAGAGGATAAAGCTCCTGCATACATTAGTGGTAATGCCCTGGCGGCCCGCACAAAATTAACTCCTCCCAGGCCAGCAAGAGGAAACCGCGTTCCGCCTAGGCAGATGTTTGCCTGAAACGCGCGTGTACACACACGGGGTTTTAGAACCTCTCCCCTTATACATGCCAGATCCCACTCCCATCTGAGTCCTGGCAGTAGCAGTCATTCTGGGAGGGATGTCTCTGAGGAAGGAACAGTGGTGCCTAGGGGCCATCGGGTGTCGTCAGTCAGCTGAGCTTTGCCACGCACACCGCCAGGGCTACAGCCGCCAGCAGCACGGCGCTGAAAAGGGTGGCGGCGATGGCCTTGCTCAGGTCGCAGGGCGCTGTCCGCTCTTCTATGGACACAAAGCCCGCTGAAGAGGCGCCAACGCTGGACGGGAGCTCGGCGCCCGCCGCCTGCCGGGCCTGTACTGTCCAGCGGGGCACGTTGACCTTCATCTCCATGTCGTGGCTCATCTTGCCCACTTGAAGGATCTCCCGCTCCAGCTCTCGCAGGTCGTTTACATCGAAGTCGCATTCTGCCTCGTGCCGCAAGCTGCGGGCGCTCAAGGCGCGCGCGGCTACGCCCCCTGCACCGCCAGTTACGCCTGTGCGCACGAGCGGCCGTCGAGGCGTGTGCAGTGGGAACGCGGTGCCAAGCGCCAGCGCGCGCCGCATGTCGGCTTCTAGCAGGTCCAGGCAGCCGGAGAAGGCCACCCAGAGGCGCTCGAACTCAGCGCGCTCCTCGGTGCCCATGCCCCGGTCTCGCAGAGCGGTGGTCAGCTGGGCGCCGGTGGCCACCGCCAGCTCCTGCGCCTTATGGCGCGTTTTCTGCAGCTCCTCACGCAGGTTCTGTGAGTCCGCGGAGCCTCCGACGGTTAGCACCAGGTGGTGGTAGCATGCGGTCGCCTTGTTGAGCGCATCCAGCAGAGCCTTGCACTCTTCCTTCGCCATGGCGGTGCGCTCCCGCGCAGCTGGGTCGCGTGCGCCCCTTTCAGTTTTACGCCTTCAGCGCGGCAGGACGCGGCCAGCCCTACCGGCGGCCCCGGGCCGGACCGCCGGCGTGCTCCTCATGGTCCAAGACTAGCTCGGTGCTGCCGTGCTGTCGATGGATCCCGCTTGGGACCTGCGACGTGCGCCTCTGAGTAGCGGGCGCGGAGAGTCCAGTTAGCTGCCTCCCGTCCCCTTGTCCATCCTCCCCAGATACGCTCCGAGTCACAGGTCTAGTCTCTGCACCGCCCTGGTCTCCACGGTGGCCCCCTGCGAAGCCCGGGTTGCGGTCCCATCTTTTCGTGCTGTCTCCACTGCTAGCCCGCTGCCGAGCTGCGCGCTCCGCCTTAGCCGCAGCCAAGGGCGGCCGGGTCGTGTTTCTTAGGATCCACCCACCCCCGCCCGTCCTTACAGGGCGCTTCCATCTCTGGACAAGGGATAGGCGGAGCCCCGCGCGGGGAGGTCACGTGTAGGTCCCCCATCTCCCCCTCCTCCGCACCCCATTGAAGTTCTGGAATATTAACGCTCGGCAGATCTAACCCTTCTCTATTTCACGGATTGGGAAACCGAGGCCCGGGTTAAAAAAAAAAAGGGGGGGACCTAGGTCACTCGATAGTGAAGGGACTAGAACCTAGGGACCCGGACTCCCAGACCCTATCAGCAACAGGAGTGGTGTGCCTCGTAGGCCTGGGCACCTCCATTCTCCAAAGCTAGCAATAAAGGGCGATCCACAGGGTAGGATGGCTCCCAAGTCTCCCCATCCCGATTAAGCCCGCTTTCCAGAGACGGAGCTTGGACCCTTTCCCTAGTGTCAAATGGGCTTTCGGCCCCGCCCCCTCCCGTTCCGGGCACGCGCAGTCGGCGGTTCTGGGCTTGTCCAGCCGGTGTAGGAAGTGCTTTGCTCTGCCGGAGCCCCTCCCCCGGCTGGACGGACTCAATGGTTGCTCTGCTCGTACGTCACTCTGGATAAGCACGGCCGCTCATTGGGCTAACCTGGAGGTGCGGCTCCGCCCAACGGCGGAGTAAAAGGGTGGGCGGTGGAGTGAAGCTGCGGCGCTGGGGCGGTGGGCACAGAAGTCCGAGCCCAAGGGCCGGGAGGTGTCGCCGCCGCTCGGGGAAGGGTAGGGAGTGAAACTATGTAGCCTTTAAGTAAGTTCCTCTCTCCTGTCTGCTCCCGCGCCTCTCCTCCCTCCGGACGGCTGCGCCTCGGGGCCCAGAGGCCGGGCGGGGCCGCAAGCGGGAAGGGGGAGGGGCTCTTTCCTCCCCACCGCTGGCGCTCCAGGCGCGGCTGGTGCTCCCCTGGCTTCCCCCAAAACCCCGGCCCCTCGCCGGGTGCATCGCCCAGCCCGCGCTCTCCTGATCCCGTCCGCAACCGGAGTCGTTCTGCTCCTCCTTTCCGGGGTGGGGTGGGGTGGCGAAGAATGTGCCCTCTGATCCCCGCGGCTCTAGGACGGGTCAGTGGGTCTGGGGCCCCCGGAGCTCAGAATTGGGGGTTGGCTGGATCGTCGCTCTTGGGTTGAGTGGCCTCGTGGGTTTGCGGGTGGCCTAGCCTGGGGGGGTGGAGAGGAGGCTGTGGGTCGCGGTCCGGCGCTTCGGGTCGGGCGAGGGGGATGTTGAAGGCTCAGGCAAGGGAGGAGGGAATCCTTGCCTGCCTGCCTGCCTGCCTGCCTGCCTGCCTCTTGCGGGGCGGGGTCTCCTTGTCCTGCTAGGTAAAGATTACTACAGGAAAACTCTCGAGCACTAAGAGATAGATATTCCGCATTCTGAGTCTGTTCAGTTCTTTTCGTAGAAAATGGACTGCCCTAGGCCCGTGAGCTAGACGGTGCCTCTTTGGTCACCCCTCGAGGTGCTGGGAATTTGGGAACCCTCGACCCTTGATGGGACTCGGAAGCAAGTGTCTAGTCTTCATTGAGGATTTAGGACATTCAGAGAACGAGAGGTAGGCGAAACTACTGGGACTACTAGTTTACATGCCAGCTGGAATTTTCCAAGTTCATGGGTTTCCTGGAGAGAGGCCTCTATTTTGATTAAGGAATATGCCCTACCACTAGCCCTAGGCAAGAGCAGTGGATATTAGTTGGATATTTGCATTTCTAGGCCTCCTCTCTAGTCCTGGTGTTGAGGCAGCCTGGAGGATCCAGAACCTATGGCCTCAGGGCTCGCTATCACTCAGCAGTCTGTCTTTTAATCTACTGGCTATTTGTGGTGAAGGCCCAGGCTTTCCAGGCCTTGGCCATTGTCTGCTGTGGAGGATTTCAGCCGGCTAAATGGGGGCCTTGAAAGGGGAAGAGTAGTTTTTAGGATGAAATGGTAGAAAGAAGAACCCATCTCTTTGGGGATCTGTGGAGGCAGCAGTGGAAGATGAGGCTGCAGAGGTCAGCAAGGGGGCAGAAATGAGAAATTGAGACTTTATCTAGTAGGGAGTGGAGGGGAAATCATTGAAGGATCCTGCACAGCACTCAGTGTTGGAAAAATCATTTCGTGGTCTTTTGGGTGAACAGGTTTGAGTGGCCCTGTAGGCCTCCAAGGGGCACGGGCAGGATGGGAGCAGGAACAGATACTTCTGACTAGCCCTAGTGGCAGGAAAGCAATCAGGGCTCTGAAGTTGGATGGACACTTTGAGTGAGGTTTCTCCATCTTGTCTTGTCACCTGAAGTAATCCTGCCAGGTAGCATTGCTGGGGAGTGAACCGTAGAATCTGCATAGGTCCTGGGGTCAGGTCTTCATTGTGCCTCCTTGTGGCTCTTGGACCAGTGTTGCCCTCATGAGGGTAGCTGCTGAGTCTTTGTTATTCACATGTCTCTGCACTGTTGGGGTTCTTCCTCTGTTTATGAATTGTCAGGATTAGGTCAGTGTTTAGTAACTTCATCTTCTCCTAGAGGAGCAGAGGAATGTGACCATGTGATGTTAGATACCAAACCTAGAAAGGATTCACATCTGAAAAATCCAGACCTGATTTGTCTTGATATTATGTCTACGTCTGAGAGACACTGAGAAGTGGCCCTTGAAGTTCCTACATTTCTGCCCAAGATACTGACAGAGAAGAGGGTGCTGGTGGATCCACCTGTAGCTCCAGCAGCAGAGTGATGCAGTGGCATTCTGTGGGGCAGTTGTGCTCCTCCAAACTTTTCTGCCCTGTTTTTCAGCCCCTCTTCCAGCTCTGAGGCCTTGTCTCCCTCTGCGATCCTCCACAGTCCACCTGTCACTGTATTTAGCCAGCTCTGAGCACACTGTTTGTTTCTGGCTTTTTGCCAGCGCTAGCATGGTTGCCTGAGGCCAGACCCTCACTCTCCCCAGTTATGGGCAGTGGATTTTTAGCTCCTGTGAGAAAAGATCTCTCCCTGGGAGCTTTCCCTTACACACCACTATCATTTTGTTCAAGTGAGCGAATAATTACTGAATGCCTGCGGTGAGCCAGGCAGCTAGGCACAGGCTGGGTGCTTTGAAGAAGAGCTTTGAGAAAAATATGGATGGGATCCATAGATGTTATAGGCCAGAAGGACACAAGTGACTAACATTATATCATTGACTTGCTTCTGTTTGGGATTAAACATAGATAAATAGAAAGTATTTTCTTTGTGCCTTTTCCTTCCGAATCACAAATTAAACCAGCTGGAGCGTTATTGCTCATCAGTTGGAAAATATGCCTGGTCAGGGTCTTTGGTCAGGGTCCTGAAAGGATGGGAGCAGCCACAGCAGTGGGATTTCGACAGGGAGTGCATCTCTGGGAGGTGCAGACTTTCCTGATTCTGCTGAGGCAGACTGCACGCTGTCACCAGATGGTCCCTGACCACAGAGAGTTATCCAGGCTGACAGTACAGTTGAAAACCACAAAACCACAAGTGTGCTTACCACCTCCTGAAATGCCTGGTACCAGTTTGAGTCCTTGCCTGGCCGTCCTGATCACAGAGTAACCTCAGATAACTCATGTTCCAGGGTATTTGGTATCTCTGACTAACTTCACTGGATTTTCTGTAAATGATCCCATCATTTGAGCTTAGGCAGGAGTGGAATCTTTTTGAAGAAGTTTTATAAGAGGATTCACTCATCTTTTTAGTTTTACAAGGAAAAGTCAGTTTACTTTTTATGATACTATAAAATGTAAAACTAATTCTTGCAAGTAAACTTGTCAGGGCATTAAGTATTATTTTATTTTTAAGTATTTACCCCTATATAAGAATTCAGTTCTGCATTAAGCACCAGACTGTGTGTGATTATTACATATTTTTAACCCTGGGACAGAAAGGTTGAGAACAGAACTGGACAGAGCTCTTTGAATCCCTCCTCCTGGACAGAGGGTTCAGTCATTGGCAACCAGGAAGACTGCTGTCCAAGAGAAAGCAGATGGCTTGGGACTGAAAAACAGTAAGCTCCGTCCCGTTCACCAGCAATACTTGCTAAGAGCCCTATGTGTTTACATAGTTCATGCATATGAACTGTATGTTCTGATATCAGCATTCAGGGGCTTTCTCTTACCTTGCCGCCCCTCTCAGACCTGCTCTGTTTGGATTCTTATTTCCCTGGACTCATCTTCTCATCTAGTCAAAGTTTTCTTGGGTTTTCTGTGCCCACAGGAACCTTTTCCTGCCGCCTAAACCTCTGGCCCTGCTCAGGTCTCTGCCAGGATGCCTTCCCCACTTCCCACCTCCATGCCCCTCCCTGCTGCTCCTGTCTCTGTCTGGTCCTTACCTCTTCCAGCACTGATCTGGGTTTGTTGTCCACTTCTGGTGCACATTTCTTGTCTCCCAGCTAAGTTGTAAGTTTCTCCATCAAAGCCAGCCCTTGTCACCTTCATATCGGGGATGGAGGTGTTGGTGTTCTGCCAGCATCTAGTCTGAAGAGCAGGAGCGTCCCTCCCCAGTTTTAGTTTGACCGTATCACACCCCGTTTCTCCTATGGTTTTGTCCAAGGCATCTGTACTTTTGCACTCTGCCATGTAGAACCAACTGTGTCAGGAACCTGAAAGAATTTTGTTTTCTTATGACTCTGTCCTAGCAAAATTACATTATACAGTTCTGCTTGGGGCTCATAAAAGGATTATCTGGGCTCTGGTAATAATTGAATTCAACAATTCGGGTACCTGAATTGTTGCAGAGCTGTCTTCTGGAGTCCAGGAAGGGATTATATTGTAGCTGTTTTCATGCTAGGCCCTTCTCCCTAAGCGGATTTGCAGGGAGCTCAGGGGCCTCCTTTAGGCAGTCCCCAGGAGCTGCAGCCAAGACAACTCTGGCCGGACCAGACCAAGGTGATTCCATATGGCTCCTGTGTGGCTGTCTGTCAGGAGGACTTTTTTGGGGGGCGGGGATGAAGTATGGAATCTGTGCATCTGTGGCTCATGAAATAACCCCTAGTCCATAATATATTTATGCATATTGTTCTGCTGTTTTCTCAAGGAGACATGGGAATATTTTTACATAGTGAGAAAGTAATTCGGTTTTTCATTCTATGTAACCTTGAGTTCGCCAACTAGGCCTCCATTTCTTCATCTGTGGCATGGAGCTAATGATACCAATAGTTACTGTGAGCATTAGTTATAGTTAGTTACCTATAGTTATCAGGAGCATTGAAATTGGGTGAGGATGTATAGAAGTTACCACAGTGCCTGGATACCCTCACATGAACCTTGTGCTATTTTTATCATTAACCATAAGGGATAGAATTCATAATATACTTAGGCATATTGTTCTTATGTTTCCCCGAGGAGGCATACTGGAATATTTTTACATAGAAAGTAATTCAGTTTTTCATTTTCCTTCATCTGATTCTATCAAGGATAAGTTTACTCAATGATCTTTAATAGTTGCTGATTATCTCTTTTTAATGAAGAGCCTTCAGGGTTAAGCTCAGAACCTTTGGCAGGCAATAGTATCTAGCAAGGTTTTAAAGTCGATTGTTTTTATAATTTTTAATTTTAAAACTATATGGGAATCAATACTGGGTTTTGTTTTGTTTTTCCCATTTAAGTAGTAATAGGGTTCTTTAAAAAATACATTTGAAAAGGGAGTGGGTGTTTAAAGGAAAATGCCAGACATTACCAATAGAGCCATTGTGCACTGTGAAGGTTATTCATCACACAGATGCCCTGCCCAAACTGGGGCCGATATGTAGCCTGTGGGCTGCTTACCAAGCCATGTGCCCTGCAACACAGCACCCCCTGGGAAAATGGGGTGCCTTTTTCTAATTCTCACAAAAGGACCATGTGGTGGTACATTGGTATGCAGTTGGCAAAAGTAGTGAAGGCAGCATGTAAATAAGACTCCTACAAGACAGGTAACAGACTGAGATGGAGGCTCAGGTGCAATGACATGACTAGAACTCTGAATCCTTTTCCATGCTCATTCTTTATATTCCTCTCTGAGAGCCCATTAAAACTACACTGATGGGTGGTAAGAGGAGCAGACTGGGGCAATGGCGGCCCCATTCACAATAGCAGCAAATCTATATAGAATATACAAATAATGTCTAATAAAAGTCGTATATGATCTTTAAGGAGAAAATTTAATTGGAGGACATAGAAGATGTACATGGAAAGATATACCATGTTCATGGAAAAAAGTCATTATTATAAAGATGTTGACTCTCTAGTCCATAAATTCAGTACAGTTCCAGTAAAAATCCCAACAGGATTTTTATGGAATTGATAAGCTGATTCTAATTGACATGATTTTGTAAATAATTAAGAATAACCAGGCAATTTTGGAGAACAAGGTGGGAAGCCTTTCTTTATGAGATAGCAAAGCTTATTATGAAGCTGTAGTCATATAAAATAATGTGGGTCTGCTCTGTCTAATAGCCATTAGTCACATATGGCTATTAAGCCCTTGAAATATGGCTATTATGAATTGAGAAGTCCTATTAAGGTACCAGATTTTGAAGACTTGGTAGTAATAAAAAAATGTAAAATATGTCATTGATAATTTTAAAATATTGATCATATGTTGAAAATGTAATATTTTGGACATATTAAGATAAATAAAATTTATTAGAATTTTTCCTTTTTTATGTGGCTACTAGAAAATTTTAAATTATATATGTAATCATGTTATATGTTATTAACATTTCTCACATATATCTGTTGGACAGCACTGGTCTGTCTAGACCATTGAAACAGAATAGAGCCCAGAAACAGGCTAAACATATATGGGAACTTGGGGTATGACAAAGGTAATAACATTATCAGCCAGTGTGAAAGGGATGGACTACTCAAAAAACAATGATGGGGACAATTGGCTTGGTGTTCCCCCAAAATTCATATGTTGAAGCCCTAATCCTTAATGTGATGGTATTTTGAGGTGGGGCATTGGGATCTAATTGGGGTTAGATTAGGTCATGAGAGTAGAGCCCTCATGATGGTATTAACGCCCTTATAAAAAGAGGAAGAGACAGGAGATCTCTGTCTCCATCATGTGAGGATGCAGCAAGAAGATCAACAATCCAGAAAGTGTTCCCTCACCAAGAACCAAGTCTGTTAGCACTTTGATCTTGGACTTCCTTGCCTCCAAAACTGAGAAATAAATGTTTGTTGTTTAAGCCACCCAGTCTATGGTATTCTGTCATAGCAGCCCAAACAGACTAAGACAGTTTACCATATGGAAAAAAATTAAATTAGATACCCAACTTATAACATATATAAAAATAAAGATGAATTGAAGTCCTAAAAATGAAAAACTTCAAGATTCTTAGAGATTATAGGGACCATTTTTGTGGCCTTGGTTTTGGAAAGGACGTAGTTTCAAGTATAGCCTTTGCTGCATAACAAACCAGCCCAAAATTTAGTGGCTTAAAACTGCCACATTTTATTACCTTCTACTGTGTGGGCTGGGCTGGCACATGGTTCTCCTGCTAGTCTCACCTAAACTCACATAGTTGTATTCAGCTGGAGAGATTTTGATGGTCTTCCCCGTGGGCTTCTTCACAGCATGGTGGTCTCAGGGCACCAAGAGAATGAGAGTGGAATCTGCAAGGCCTCTTGAGGCTGACACCAATCACAGAGCGTCAATTCTGCCTGTTGGTTGGTTAGAGCAAATCACAGGGCTAGCTCAGATTCAAGGGCTGGAGAAGTAAACACCACCTTTTGATTGGGGAAATGGCGAAGTCACTTTACCTAAGGACATGCTGGATGAGAGGATTTCTTAAGATCCAAAAAGCACTGACCATTATTAAAGCAAAGATTGACAGGTTCAACTACATCAAAATCAAACGCTTCAATTTCTATAAATACCCATCTCAAAAAAGGAAAAGATAAGTCACAGATTGAGAGAAGATATTTACAACATGTTTTAGTATCCAGATATGTAAAGAACTAAAAATCATGAGGAAAAGGCCAACAACTCATTAGAAAAGTGGGCAAAAGACATGATAAGGTAATTTATAAAACAAGGAAATGACGTTCTACTTCATTAGAGAAATGAAAAATTAAAAACAGCAAAATACTATTTTATACTTATAGACTGGCAGAAATGAGATAATCTGATGCTACTTAAAAGTGTTGACTGGAATGCAATGTGAAGAAGGGGAACGCTCGTGCATTTTTCACGGGGGCGGAAAGCAAGCGGTCCAGCGTTGTCAGCATCTGGTGACAGTACAGGTGGATGTACTCTGCAGTGCCTCTCTCCTAAGGACATTCCTAGATGTGTGCTTATGGAACCCATAAGGGTATAGAGAGCTCATTCAAGCATTGTTTGCAATATTGGAAATGTGGAAGCATCTTAAATATAGGATATGAGATAAATGTGTCACATTTACTTAAAGATACCATATAGAAATCAATGAATGGATGAGAGCTGTAAGGATCAGCATGGACAGAACTTGCAAAAGTAATGTTGATCGTAAAGGTTATTTTCCAGAATATTTATAGTGTGGTACTGTTTATGTAAATTTTGAACCACCTAAAACAGTATTCTAGATTATTTATGAATACACAAATATTAAAGGACGAGTAACGTGAGTAAGAAGGATACACAACTTTAGGATCGTGAAAGAGGTGGAGAGAATGGGATCAGGGCAGGACACAGCTGGGGTTCTGGTCTACTGATATATTTGATGTCTACAAAGAAAATCTGAGGCAAATATGGCCAAGTGTTAAAGTTTGGTAATTCTGAGTGGTAGGTTTATATTACTTTGTACTTTTCTGTCTGCCTAAAATATTTCATTAAAAATGCATGCATATCTTTAAAGTGCCATAATTTTGATCATGTAAGATATTTTTAAAATAGCCATTTTTACATTTGCAATGATTTGGAGTTTATTAAGATTTTCTGAACTTAGTTTATACATTTAACCAGTAAAAAGAGTCATCTTGGAATTGGTGGGTTATCTTTGATATTTCCTGATGGAGTGTTAAGTCTGTAGAGTTGAATACTACATGTTAGGGATGGTTTTTAGAAATTGCCAGATCAAGACCTTCATGTGTTATACAAATTCGAAAGTGCTCATTTACTGCTTTTTCCCCCCTTGTTCCAGGAGATTCACTTTGCCCCATCCGAAGTCCATATGGCTCTGTATGATGAAGATCTTCTGAAAAATCCTTTCTATCTGGCTCTTCAGAAGTGGCGTCCAGACTTGTGCAACAAGGTGGCCCAAATCCATGGCATTGTAAGTGCGTCAGTCCTGAGGATTGTCCTTTTGCATTAGATGTGGACCTAACAGTCCTGACAAGGTCAGAAATATGGTAGACTTCAGTTAAGTTGAGAGGGAGTCAGCTACAAACCTGCTCAGTGTAACGAGTCCCAGACCATGCTCGATATGTGGACAAGCAGAGAGAGACCACCAATTACTGCTTCCTCCAGGAAGCCTCTTGGGACTGCACCAGCCCAAGATGTAATCCTTTCTCTGAACTCTCAGCCCATGTTGACAGAGATCTTAAGGTATTTTCCTCTGTTTCTCTTGTTTTCACATTGACCGTTAGAGCTTCTCGAGGGCAGAAATCATATTCCTCCCCAGAGCCTCACGAGTGAGGTGGGTGCTCACTCCAGTAGAATAATAGAACGTGTGAACACATTCATATGTCGCTTTCAAAGGCATTTGCTAAAGAGAAAGAACTGTGGTGAAAGAACTTTGATAATAGAGGCCACAGTCTCAAAAGCTTTCACAGGCAGCCAGGGGGTGTGTGAGAGAAACCATACCTGTCCGTGGAGCCTCTGCTGCCTGGCGAGAAGGCACACCCCACACCGCAGCTCCGTCCAGTTGGTGGCATTGGCGGCATCTTACACATCATGTCAGGACACAGTGCGGGTGCCTCTGTGCCATCCGTTTTTGGCCTCTGCTTGAGGAGTCTTGTGTGTGTTGTCCTCTTCTCCGTGTTCCCCACTTGCCACGGGGTGTGACTTCACACAAGCATGTCAGGCGGCTGCGGATTTGAACCAAAGGAGAGGTCGGTTTAACTCAAGTTGATGTCAGGTTCTCAGCTGCCACTCTGGAAAACTGGAACCGACTTGGACGCCGCCCAGTCTGTCCCTGTGCCCTCATACATTTGATTCATACATTTTTCTTAGAATTTTTTCACTTTGGATTTTAGAAGTCATAAAGGTCATCATGTTTTTAAAAATTGGAGAATACAGCTGTTGCCAAAGAAGAAAAGAAAAATCTCACAAAAGCTCTCCAAAGACATTTATTCTTTTCACACTAGTTATTAAATGCTACTGTAGGCAAGGCACTATGTCTGATGCTGAGAACACAGCAAAAAATATGAACATACATCGCCATCTTTATTTACCCTTATGGAGTAACTGGCCCTCAGACCTCTCCCTGCGAGTCAAGCTTGCGGGCCACCTAATCCTCATGTGACCGTGCGTGCGGCAGCTGAGGATGCAGCTTGACTGCTTCCTCTACCTGCCCCAGCCCCTCATGGAGTCCGACTTCTTTCCCAATGCTTCCTTTGGTGGGGACGCCTCCACGTCCAGGTGGCCACCTCCTGCCATCATCTGTCCCCTGACCGGACAGTAGAAGCCTTTTCTCCTATGTTCCCCAGGGGTGAATCGCAGAGGCCTGTGGTACCCACACATTGCTTCTAGTAGTCACCTCCTTTCTTATAGCCATCCAGCTAATTATGCTCTGTGGCTTCTTCAGAGCAGGCTGGGTGGGCCTGCCACACCCCTGGGGCTCTTGTCCATGAGGCATCGGGGAGAGAATTCTCCAGGTTTCCCAGGTGGACTGGGGTGGGATCCATTTGTCTACAGGAAAAACAGAAATTACAAAAGGAGATTAAATGTGGTTCCTTCTGTGGTCCTTTAATTATGGAGTAGGTAGGCTTTTGAGAGCTAACTTGGGAACTTAGCAGCATGTCTTATAAATTCCAGAGAACTGACTTTCAAGTAAAATACCTAGACAGCCCAGCTAAGGGCACTGATGGCCATATTCCACTTCTCAGGATTCATTTAGTATAGATCCAGCCCGCAAACATTTACTGAGTACTATGTGCCAGGCACCGGGCTAGGTTTCCAAGATTACACGGATGAGTGGAGAACATGGCATGCCTTCAGGAAGTTCTAGAAACAACAGGCTGTCTGTAGGACAGAGGAGTGAGTGTCAGCACAGACATTGTCACGGGTTCCCATGGAGTATGTAACTCAGCCTGGGCAGGAGTCAGGAGTGTACCTCGGAGTGAGCGTCACTGAGGCCGTCTTATCTTTATTCTACTTGTCTTTTCTTTAATTGCTATTTTTAAAATTCTTTATAAAAGGGCTAGAATAAAAAGTTTTGTCATTAAACTTTGAAATGAGTAGGTCCCTAACTTATGGCCTACTCCGTAACTCTAAACTTTATGAACTCCACATAGGCCATTAAAACTCCATGACAATCAGTCGGCCTTTTGAGCCACGCTTCTCTTGCTCAGGCCCGCTTCCACGTCTGGAAGTGTACTTTCCCTTCTAATAAAACTTTTCTTTTCTACTGCAAAACAACAACAACAACAAAAAAAACTCCACGACATCTACTCCAGAACTAGTCTGAAGCTTCATCTTAGGCGAGTCCCCAAGGCACCTGACCCCGCCCTCCTCTGAGCAGCTTCGTAGCTGCCCTTCTACCGTCTTCCGTGGCTGGCTTCCTCACCCCTCACCCCGCAGGACTCAGGACTCCGATGGAGATGGATGAAGCCACAGAGCACCAGCCACTGGCTTCTGTGTGCAATAAAATGCTCCAGGAAGCATTGTCTGCCTGAAAACAGGGGGTCCCGAGACTGGAGGGCCCTCTATTCACCGAACAAACATTAATTGGGCACCTACCGCACGTTGAGCAATGTGTTGGATAATGGGGACACAGTGCAGCCGAAGCCAGTCATGCTGTATGCAAGTTAGGGAGGTGGAGAAGGCTTTCATAAACAGGTGGATAGAATGCAATCACAGTTGGAGTGGAGTTCACCCAAGCACCTCAGAAGTTCCTGGTCCTTCGGGCCCTTTCTTGTGTGACTCCTTCATCCATAGGGCTGGACTGGGCCCATCTCTTGGCCTCTCTTGGTTGGGCACTAAGCACCCTCTAGGTCGGGTTCATGACATTCCCTTGCCTGTGGTCCCCAGAATCTTCTTTTGGTGTTCACTGCTTCCGGGATGCCCCCAGGGAGCCTGGAAGTTGTTTCTCAATTCAGGCTCATACCCAAGGGCCTCCCTTTTCTTTCTTTAAGTTTTCCTTTTGTTAAAATGTAAAATTATTATGTTTAATTTCAAACATATAAAAGTAGAAAGAATAATATAATGAGCCCCATGCACCAATCACCCAGTTTCAGTAGTCATCAGTTCAGTGGCCACATTTCTACTCCTTCCTGCCCTCTACCTTCAGACAGAAAATTATATAAAGTAGTCATATGATTTCATCTGTAAATATTTAGGAATGTACTTTTAAATGAACAGGACTCTTTAAAAAAACATAACTACGAGGGGAGGTTGATGGGGTGAAAGGGGTCAAATATGCAGTGACAGAAAGAAATCTAACAATGGGCAGTGAACATATAATACAATATATATATGCCTTACTATTGAATCGTACATCTGAAACTTTCTGGATTTCATTAACCAATGTTACCATAATAAAAAAAAAATTTAAAAAAAAAAAAAAACAACCACAATACCATTATCACAGCAGAAAAATTTCCTCAATAATTCTTCAGTATTGTCAAATATCTAGTCACTCTTCAAATTTCCCAAATCATCTCATAATTTTTTGTTTGTTTTACAGTTGGTTTGTTCAAATCAGGAATCAGAGGAGATCCATACATTAGATTGGACTGACAGGTCTTTAAGTCTCTTTTTACCTCAACTTTATTGAGCTAAACTGAAGGACAACTAAATTTGATCAATTTTGACATGTATATAAACTTGTGAAACCATCACCAGTCTTAAGTTTCTTTTTAATTATATCTTCCCCTTTCCTCATTCTCTTTCTTTGGTTGCAATTCATTTATCCAGGTCATTTATCTTGTAGAGTTTCCTGCATTGTGGCTTTTGCCAGTTGTAATCCGTGGGCGTGTTTAACATGGTCTTCTGTCCTCTCTATTTTCTGCAATTGTTAGTTAAATCTAGATCTTGGTTGATTCAGTCATGATTTTTTGAGGTGGAGCAAGGCCACTTCACGGACTCTTCCATCAGCAAGTGCCTCCCTTTCTGCTGTGAGGAATTGGTGTGTCTCTCTGTGGAGAGAGAGGCCACGCTGCTCTTTCTAACCTGCCTGAGGGAGCCTGACGACAACTGCGTCCACAGGCTCCAGTTTCATGCTGTCTGCCGAGTAAACTCTAGCAGGCACTGGGCTGTGCTCCTAGCCCTGGCTCCAGGAGGGCAGTTGTCAGGAAGCTGGCAGTAGCTTGAATCATGGCTCTGCTACTGGCTGTGTGACCCTGGACAAGTTGCTCAACTCCCTTGAGCCTTTGTTTCCTTGTATATACAAAGAGGACAGTGCAGAAGCTGTTTGCTTTGTTCTGGGCTGCTTTAGGAGATGGGGCTCTGCGGGACTTTGCCACTTTGGTCACCTTCCTTCCAGGTACACTTGAGTCTGAGGGAGTCTTCTTAAATGTGAGTCCCTGTGCAAAGCATGGTCCGTGTCTGGTTTCCAGGGCAGGAAACAGCGTTGAGTAGAGATCCTTCCCTTCGCTGCATTGAAATGAGAAGCTTGTGTCCGGTCAGCGAAGTGGCCACAGTCAGACCAAAATTCACCTTTCAGACTGAGCCTTCTCCAGAGAGTCTGGCACCCCGAGACATCTCTGGTGGAGGTGGTGGCCTGTGATAGGAAACTGTTTCTGCAGCTTGTGTCACAACTAGTCTTAGAGAAAAAAAAAAAAAAAAAAAGGCAAAGAAAAAAATGAGAAGGAAACTGTCTTAATGTACAGTGTTTGTCATTCAGGCGGTGGGATTATGTGTGACTTTTTAGTTTCACTTTTCTGTACTTCCCAAACTATCTCTCGTCATCTGGAATCATTCCTGAGCCTGTTGAGGGTCGAGTCGGGCGCCAGGGGTTAGCTGTGGGAGGGACCCTTCGGGGTGGGAGTGAGTCCCCCAGTCTGCAGGTCTGAGATGGAAGAATGCGCATGCTGCCTTCCTCTGCCTGGGCTCCATCATGACAACAAATCGTCAGTTGGCAGCAACTGCTGCCATTCTGGCAAGTGACCCCAGGCATTCTCTCTGCCAGCAAGTCCCCACAACAATTCCAGCTGGAAAGTTTTCAGATACATCCTGTCCTGCTGAAGTTGTAAATGACACCTCTCTCTCTAACATTCACCCTAATTGTGTTTTCCAGGTCTTAGTACCCTGCAAAGGAAGCCTGACAAGCAACGTTCAGTCTACTTGTCAGTTTGAATCCTATATTTTGATACCAGTGGAAGAACACTTTCAGACCTTAAATGGAAAGGTATTCATTTCTTCGTGGGTCAACCAGGGTTGCTCACTCAGTGTTTGGGTGGCTGGAGGGGAGAGAATCCTGCTTCTCACCTTTTCATGTCTATGTTAATGATGGCTTTGACACACATAGCAGTCCTGTGGGATGGGGGTGGAGGGCCCCTACCTTTAAGGAAAGAGGGGATGTTAGGGGTGAGCGGGGCCCTGACAGTGGCCTTGGAGGGTGAGGAGAGGCCGGCATCTCTCCTTCAGCTCACGGGGTTCCTGCCTGTGAGTTGGGAGGAGTCGCTGGAACACCTCTTCAACAAAGTCCCGAGAGAGTAAGCTATTATTCCAGTGACCTTGAAAGCTCTTTGGTTTCTTGGCCACAAATTAGACAGCAAGGATGAATATTTAATTTTTAAAAAACTTTTTGTTTTGAAATGATCTCAACCCTACAGAAAGTTTCAGTAACGTACAAAGAACTCTCATATACTTTTCCCTAGATTGGTCACCTATTAACATTTTATTTTCTAGATAGGTAGATGATAGATAAGCTAAATAGATAAAGAGATAGAGATATGAATATGAAATACATGTATTATTATTGTTTTTTCTGAACCTTTTTCAGAAGGATGAGTTGCACACACCATGTCCCTTTACTCTCAAACAATTCAGTGTGAATTTCCTACACGGCTGCAGTGCAGTGGTCAGACTCAGAAAATTTAACACTGATAGAATACTGTTCTCCAGCATGCCATCCTCATACGAAATATGCTACTTATACAAATAATGTCCTTTTATAGAAAAAAAAAAAAATTTTTTTTTAGGTCCAGGATCACACAGTACGCTCAGTTGGTCTTTCAGTTTCCTTTAATTCAAAGAATTCCTCAGTCCGTCTTTGTCTCTCATGACACTGACGTTTTTGTTTTGCTTTGCGGACTCCCGCTCAGTGTGGGCTCTCTGATGTTCCCCGTGATTAGATGAGCAGTTACGCCTTTTTCGCGGGAATGCCCCTGCATGGTGTTTTGTCTTTCTCAGTCTATCCTGAAGCACATGATGTCATCTGTCTCATGATGTTAACTTTGGGGTATGCATTTTGTTATTTTTTAAGTGGAAACAAGTAGTTTCCGAGAGGTGGATGGTTCCATTCCTAGTCAGAACTGTCCACAGTCTCCCTCCTATCCCTGGCCAGGGGAGGGGCCCACACTACCCTTCTCACCAGTATTGGCCCCATGGGACCCGACAGCCGGGGCTCACGGGTGCTGTGTGGTTGAGGAGGGATGGGGCATAGGGTGACGTGGATGCCAGCTCAAGGGTCAGCAGCCATGTGGCTCATGAGACATCCCACTGTTTTCCTGTCAGGCATCTGCTCACCACAGCTGCCAGACCCTGGATAGTTTATTTGTTCTCTTTTGGGTACCCAAATCTACAAAGAGAACAGAGCAGTCGGGTTTATCGTGGCGGGTCTGCCCTGGGCCCCCCAGCCATGGCCAGAGTGGTGAGCCGTGGAGAGGACCGTAGCGTGTGTCCTCCAGCCCCGTGCACGTTGCAGCAACAGTCACTCTGGTGTCTTATTCAGATGGGAGCCTTCTCACTTTTTCTTTTCCTGGAAGGCACAGGTTTCCTGATACTGTAAGGAACACAGTAGTGTTCCTTCTGTTGCAGCATTTAAAAAGGATCAGAATACTAGGTAGACACAGCTGCCAGGGCAACAAAGAGGAAAGAAAACCATCTTAGTATCAAAAAGTAAAATAAAAGAGTGGTTCTACCTCTGCAAACCCACACCGGAACGAATGGGCAGGTGGGACGAGGTGCCCTCTTGGGGTCCAGGCTGGGAGGGGGAAGGCTGGTGGTACAGTGACGGTTCTCTCGTTTCAGGATGTCTTTATACAAGGAAACAGGATTAAATTAGGAGCTGGTTTCGCCTCTCTTCTCTCAGTGCCCATTCTTTTCGAAGAAACTTTCTACAATGAAAAAGAAGAAAGTTTCAGCCTACTGTGTATAGCCCATCCTTTGGAAAAGAGAGAGAGTTCAGGTATTCTGGGAGAAAACCCCATTCTGATTTGGAGAAATGTGTTTGTTGAACTTCCTTCTGACATAATTGTTACGTACATCCTGTAAAATATTCAGGAGCCCACTAGAAACCTGCATAACTGTTTCTATAATTCCCCATAGGACTTAATTGAAAAGTTGTCTTGAGCTAGGGAGACCTGGGTTGCGGCTGTGCTGCGTGTAGTTGCACAGATTGGATATTACGTGATTCCAGGAGGCAGTGTTCACATGGACCTCAGTGTGGATGTCGTCCCCCGTAATCGGGCAAAGTAGTAGCCTGGCTTTGTTTCCGGCCTCACCCACCCTGTCCTGTTGTTGTGCTTCTTTGACATCACATTATAATGAATAATAATTCTTCAGTTGCTCCAGGAAATTGAGCTAACAGTATGCCAAATGGACTCTGAGGCTCTTCTTATCAGGAATCAGGGTTTCTTCACCAGAGCCTCACGAGTCATGCCTGTGCTCCCTGATAGTTCCGGTTTTGTCCCAGGAAAGGACTTCAAGAGGACCGGACTGTCTAGACTTCGGGCTCTCCTGTAACTGGGCTGTCCTTGGGCAATATCTTGAAATAAGGTTACCTCCCTGCTCCCCTGGAAGATGGGGGTCCCAAACCCCAGGGGAATAGGGCAAAGGATGTAGCACATCCCCCATTAGGAAACAGCGAAGACTTTAGCCAGCCTGACCCTCTGTCTCTTTTTCAGAAGAGCCATCAACACCCTCAGATTCCTTTTCTCTGAAAACCATCGAAGACGTGAGAGAGTTTTTGGGAAGACACTCGGACAGGTTTGACAGGAACATCGCCTCCTTCCAGCGAGCATTCAGGGAATGTGAAAGAAAGAGCCTCCGTCATCACATAGTCAGTAGCCGTGTCTTGCTTTGCCGGGCATGCCCTGTCTCAGGCCGGTTTAGAGATCTGGGGTCCCTCTCAGTTCACTCTGAAACTTTGCCGCCTCCACCATTGGAAATTTTATTGAAATATTTCTAACTCTACAAGTAGTACAAGCCACTGTAGAAAACTTGAAAATCACAGAAAAGTATAAAAATGAATAAATGAATTTTATTAGTAGTAACAGTTATTAGAATTAAGATTAAGTATTGGGATAAGAAAGAGTCGGAGTCTATGGCCATGCCACCCTGAACAAGCCTGATCCCATCTGATCTCAGAAGCTAAGCGGGGTCAGGCCTGGTTAGTACTTGGATGGGAGACCACCTAGGAAGACCAGGTGCCATAGGCATAAAAAAATTAAAAAAATAATAATAATAAGGGATTGTAAGCTGACAAGGTCCTTGCAGTCTGTGAGGTCAACCAAAGGTTGCCTCACCAAAAAAAAAAAGAATAAAGAAAGACTATCGGAAATGATGGGTTAAAACATCGAATTCAGAATAACATGAAAAATAGTATAAATAGTGCCTGGTTTAGAATATTGACAGTTGTTTTGTTTCATTTTATTTTGTTTAACTGTTAGAACTGAGATCTTTCTGTTTACCTTTTATGTTCCGATGACTAAATATCGGGACATATTTAGGGAAAGGGAAAGAAAACAATGAAAAAAAAATGAATAAATGAATATTGTTACCACCTATGTTAACCCCAAGAAGAATTTTCTTCCTACCCTTATGTATATACACCAAAAAAAAAGAAGTTGAAAAAAATCACATTATCAGTTTGATCAGCTTGCATTAGCACTTAAAACTTGTCACCCAGGAAATACATCTTGTGGAGTGTTCTCCTCGCTCCAGGACTCGTTGTGCGTCCTGAGTTTGGTGTTACAGCTTCGCGTTATGAGAGTGACGTGTCTGTCTGCTCTGTTGCACAGGACTCGGTGAATGCTCTCTACATCAAATGCCTCCAGCAGCTTCTGAGGGACTCTCACCTGGTAAGCAGCAGGACTTTCAAAAGAGAGTTGCAGTTTGCCCACTTCAGATCTAAGCTCTTTAACTGTACTTTTCTTGTCTTCTAGAAAATGCTTGCCAGGCAGGAAGCCCAGATGAACCTGATGAAGCAGGCAGTAGAGGTGAGAGGCCAGGGCAGTGAGGGGAGAGAAGGTGGCAGTGCCCAGGGCTCTCCTTGTTGCCCCTCCCCACCCCCCGCACACACCCTGAGCTGTGATCCATTGATTTCACAGATGTACGTTCAGCACGATATTTATGATCTGATCTTTAAATATGTGGGGACCATGGAGGCAAGCGAGGTAAGTTCTAAATCTTCATCAACCAGGATGAAAGCCTTATTCTTTGCTTTCTAAGAAATTTAAAGCTTCGTTAAAATCTGTTGTTAGGATGCCGCCTTTAACAAAATCACAAGAAGCCTTCAAGACCTTCAGCAGAAAGATATCGGTGTGAAACCTGAGTTCAGGTAAGGGTTTGCGCTGCCGCAGCTCAGCATCCTCAGAGGCAGGGATGCTGTTTCTCCAGAAGCAGGGCCCTTGGCAGCACGCTGATTTGACTTGGTTCGTACTGAGGAGCAGTGCAGTTATTTGTAACCAAAGATAAAGGGCTTACGTTGGCAGATGACCGTTTTGTAGCTGTCACCCTCCTGTGCCTGTCTGCCAGCATGCTAGCTCGGTGGGTGCTAAAGGGGCTGGGGTTTTGCACAGTGGGTCTCTAGGTGGGCACATAACCAGGGGGCTTCTACCTGTAGACATCCCTCCTCTCCTTCCCATCCGAGGGAACCCTACCAAAGAAACACCTCCTTTTGAATTAAAGTTGCCTTAGGATACAAAAATGCTTAAAGTGTTTATGTTTACACTTTTCTCCTCTTTTGGGCTACTTCACTCTGGGGCTAAGGGTTTTTGTTTTTTCTAATTTTCCAGTGCAGCTATATTATTGGGCAGCCTGAATGGGACAATTAAACTTGTTGTGTTTTGCCGCTGACTTGAGCCAGGTGGCTTCTGAATTTCTTTTTTTTATATGTCCATTTTTTTTTTAATTCACTGGATATAATTTACGTAACTTCCAGTTTTACATATCCGACCTCTTTTACCCCATCTACCTTCCCTATCCCCCTCCCCCCACTTCTAAATTTATATTTTTCTTTTTATTACTTATGGTTTGTTGTAAGAAATGTAAATCGACGATATGTTATTAGACCAAAGAAGGGCCCTCACACTGTGGTCTTAAGTTGTCACTTGCCTAATTATTTTATAGCTTCAACATACCTCGTGCAAAGAGAGAACTGACTCAGCTGAACAAATGCACCTCCCCACAGCAGAAGCTGGTTTGTTTGCGAAAGGTGGTGCAGCTAATTACACAGTCTCCCAGCCAGAGAGGTTCGTGCTGGGGAAGGGACCCAGACGCAGAAGTCTGTTAAGGAGCAGTGCTGTCTTAAAGGGCCATACAGACGGGCCGGTGAGCAGCACAGCGTTCCAGTGTGAGCGCCCCAGGGTCTGTTCTGCTGAGTGGGCGCCTGCTGATGGAGGTGGGGATGACTAGGGTAAGGAAATGGTGGCAGAGGAGCAGCAGCCTCTGAAACGAGCCAGGCTGGTGATGGGTATGTGGGGGTTCAACTGTTCATTAACCGTTCTCCCTCATTTTGTATATGCCTAAAAATTTTCTATCATGAAAAGTAAACCAAAATAAGCTAAGAAGAAAGTAAGGAGAAAGCAGGTCTGTGTGTGCAGATAAGGGATGACCTTCCAAGCATGTTAAATGAAATAAACAGGAATGTGTATAGTACACTTCTGACAGCATTGCAGAAAGAGGGGGACAGCCGTACATCCGTATGTACGATGGTGGATTCATAGACTGTCTCTGGAAAGATAGGCAGGAAGCAACTGTAGTCGCCTCTGGGAAAGAAGACTGGGTGGCAGGGACGGGAGGGACAGGCACCGTTTGTGCTTTTGTACTGTTTGGATTTTTAAACGTGAATAGAAAGTAAAAATGATAAAGTCAAGCATTAGACTCCACAATGCATGAAACAAATGATCTCAGCAGGAAAAAGGCTCTCAGCAGTGGCTCTAGGCACAACTTTGCTCTGTGTCCACTGTTGCTGACTTCCCTGGACTCTGTCCACCCAGGAAGGCAGCGAAGGGTAGCCTGCTTGGAGTTCCCGTCTTATGCGCATGTTCTAAGAATGCTAGGTGTTCGTTTTCGCCCTTGAACCTGACATCTATTCAGGACACTGTAAGGAAATTGTGCAATTGAATTTCTCCTTGATGTGTAATCTTACTTGGTTGTGGTTTTGTGGGTTGGGTGGTAGTGGAGCATAGATACACTTGTTGGTCTTTTTGAGTCTCATGATGGCTTTGAACATGTGTTTCCTCTTGCAGTTAACTTGGAGACTATGTGTGCCGATGATCTGCTATCAGTCCTGTTATATTTGCTTGTGAAAACAGAGATCCCTAATTGGTAATATTTTTCATTAAAATACTTTTTCAAAATGTCAGCACCAGCACTAGACAGTGGTAGTTTTAGTGTAACTCTAGGAAATTGAATATCTCTTATGAGTCAGGTGCTGTGCCTGCCCCACCTTCATTCTGCAGTGGATGGCTATTATTCCATTTATAGGTGGGGAAACTGAGGCCCAGAGCACTTACTTTTCTTATCGTGGATCACACAGCTAGTCAGTGGCTGAGCAGGAAGCTGACTCTAGTTCTGTGTGGCCCCAGAGCCCATCCTCTTCCCATAGGAATCCACAGCTCACTTTCAGTAATCGGCTTTCTAAAAACTAGCCTGTTCCAGGAAAATAACCAGTAGTTTTACTTATATCTCTAGTTGCACGTACTCTGAATGGAGGGCAAAGAGTAGCATTCATCGTTCCCTGGAGCTAACTGACTTCAGTCACCCAAGCCAATAGCTCTGTTTCTGCAAGTGTTAAATGTGTATAAAACAGTACAACTTTTTTCTTCTTTTTGTTAGGATGGCAAATTTGAGTTATATCAAAAACTTCAGATTTAGCAGCTCGGCAAAAGATGAGTTGGGATACTGCCTGACCTCAATTGAGGCTGCAATCGAATATATTCGGCAAGGAAGCCTCTCCATTAAACCACCCGTAAGATCCCCTCCTGCCCTGACCTTTCTTTGTGGGTGTCATGGCATGTTCGATAGGGTTCTAAGGTTGGCATGGGGGAAGGGATTCTTAAATTGTCTCCTAAGAACGGACCTCAGCTGGGCTCTGAGACTTGACAGCCACCCAGCACACTGAACACTAAGCACCTAGTTGGCTGTGAAAGTTTGTAGGTTTTCATTGGGAGTCACGTTGTTAAAATCCTACTTCAGCATCCTCAAAAGTACGTGGGCAGAGGGAAAGCTAGAAATAGTGCATTTGGATATTTTGACCACGATAAGCAAGAAATGAGACTGACATATGCATTCTTAGGACTCAGTGGCCTTATTATTATTTTCTTGGTTGGTGGCCTTTGGCTAGAGGAGGCGATTATGTTTCTATGTAGATTGTTAGGATCTTGAGCCAAGATTACATCGCTAGCCTACTTCACGGCATACCAACCAGCAAAACATGACAGTACTCACAGAAATCACAAGTCGAAATTAATAAAGTGAAGAGATTTCTGTATTGCAAACTAAGAGTGTGAGGATTGAATGCTCATTTGATCCTAATTTTCTAATGATGTTAGAATCTCCCAAAGTAACAATCATTTAAAACGTCTGGAAAAGAACAGGGCCTGTCTAGACAGGTGCGTTTGGGTAAAGCATTTTCCCCGAATCTATTCATCATCAACATGTTTATGCAGCTTCCAGTATTTCCTAGCCATATATACATTACATAATTGAAATTATATTGTATACAGCACTGTATACTATTTTTTCCCCTAGAAGAGTTTTATTTTTTTCTGATTAGAAGACTAATACTTGCCTATAAACAATAAATACAATATATAAAGTTGCAGTGAAGACAACAAAAGCCTCTTGTAAACTCACCAGCTGGGGGTGACTTTCATTAACATTTTGGCATATATATGTCTTTTTTCTGTGCTTGTACAATTCTATCTTTAACCAAAATTTGAGATTGTGCTGCACTTGTTGGCACGTAGCCCAATAGTATCAGTGTTCACTGAAGAACTAAGAGCTAAGAACGAGATCTCTGCTCTTGTCTGGGTCCTGATTTGACCTCCCACGTGTATGCAGGCGAAATTAGAGCCTGTCCAGCTCATCTCAGATGTGGCTGGCTGTGACTCTTGCAAAAGCTCTTTCTAATTTAGGGGGAAATCATTAACAATCTAGGATGAACATGCATGCACTCAGTGCACAGGTGTCTGCAGAATCGGTTGCCTCTCACTTTCCTAATAGGGAAGTAAGATTTCGTCATTTAAAATCTTCTGTGAGAGTCTAGGAATGTGTGTTCCCATAGTGCCTGAAGTGGTGGCCCAGCCCTTCTGGTTCTTTCCCTCTCATTGTTCTGAGAGGCCACTTCTTCCTGGCTCAACTGGCTTGCAGAGGGATTAGCTGATGCTGTTTGATGGGGCCACGGGTACCCTTGGCACCTAGGAGTTGTGCATCTCTCAAAGGTGCTCCTGACCCCTTGCTCCTTGCTGCCCCTGTACTATACCCTGGCTGTGCTGCTTTCTTATTTTCCGTGGCATGTAGGTCAACACTTGGCCAGGGTGTAAGGAGGTGGCCGACCAAACAGTATCAGTCGGCTTCCCACACCTACGTCTACTTCAGAAAATATTCTAAGTGGGACTGGGGGAGTGTTTGAGGGGTGGCCCCTCTTGTTCTGGTGTTGGTTTCAGTCTAGTACTTCTGTTTGCCGTTAGGCAAGTCTGTTCGTCTCTCTAAGCCTCTGTCCATCTTCCTGTGTATACTGGGGATAATGCTGTATATGTCACCCCTTTCTAGGTGGTTGTGAGAATCAAGTGGGATATTCAGAAGTGCCTTTTCGAAGTGTGAAGTGATACTGGTGCCTGTACTTGCTTTTCTAATCCCCCTGCATCTGGGTGTCTCTGTTTCCTGGTTCTTGAGTGCATTCTGCATGGATAGCCCCAAGGATGTCTGTTAGCTTGAGTGGGCAAGGGGTATGGGACACAGCCCGGGGTGCCCCTCTTGTCAGGGGTGCCTGACCCTGGTCCTGCCTTCCCTGCTGGGAGGTGGTTGGTCCTGTCACATGATGGGACAAGGTGTAGGTCATCCTAATGGGCTGTGAAGCCCATCCCTTGGATCTTGAATAGGTCAGGCCTGAGAGATGCTATTCACTTTATTGACAGAGCAGATGTGGCTTCCTTGTCTTTTGTGATGTCAGCATTGGAATTCCGTCTGTGGCATTGTCTCTGCCTTAGCTGCCCACTGGTTTCTTTCAGTAGTGTAGCTCCATCTAGGAATCTTTGAGGCCACCATTACATATTGGTGCCATTCGTTTCCTGGGGAAAGAGCCCAGGAGTATCTCCATACAGCAGGCGAGGTTTCTGAAAAGCATTAAGGACTAAATATTAATAAATGGAATTATGTTTTACTATCAATTCTTTATATAATGTAGTTTCTCCCCAAGTTAGAATCATACTTGAGAT
Source organism: Pteropus medius (assembly GCF_902729225.1). NCBI lineage: Eukaryota > Metazoa > Chordata > Mammalia > Chiroptera > Pteropodidae > Pteropus > Pteropus medius. Next base: position 1,554,792 of record NW_024349801.1, read on the forward strand.
GACCATAAATATTCTTTAAGCATAAAAGCTTAAATCATCTCACAAATAAAGACTTTCAGCTTTTTGAAAATAAACATTAGCAAGATGACTCTAGTTTTACCTTTGTAGATCAAACACACACACACACACACACACACACACACACACACACACACACACACACACACACACACACACACAGCCCCCCACCTCCGGCAGGAGAACCCTGAAAGAATCTGTACCTTTCTCTGCTTTAACTTTGCAGGCTTCTGGTCTTTCTCATTTTACCACTTTCTAATAAATTGTATTGACCCCATTTCCCAAATAGGTCTTAGCTGATATGCTGTTTCTTCTGGTAGCTCATTCTTTTCTGAAAATTCCTTCCTAGAAGACTGGCCTCTCTTCATCACCGCCCTTCAGAGAGTTACCCAGAGTGGAAGAAAGAATCCTGAATTTATCTGAACAGTGTCTTTGCTGTTTCTTTGACCCTAAGTTGCTCGGTTATAAATCACTGAATAAAACAGGTTGTTAGAGCTTTACATAGCATATAACAGCTGGGAGCAAAAATGGCTCTGATTCTGAGGGGTTGGTTTTCCAGGTTAACCCTCCTAGGGCAGTCAGTGTGAGGGAACCTGCTTAACAGCAACCCCAGAAATGGTCCATTCCCCGAGATGCAGTCAGCCTATCTTTAGCTGGACCGCTAAGTCAGAAGTTAGGGGGCCATGAAAAGAGAGAGCCTTCTCCTCCAGTTTTGTCAAAGTTGGTGAGTTCTTCTGGTAGCAGCTGGATGGAAAAAATTCTCTTTATCTCACACCAAGACTCTTTTTAAAGAAGTTAATTTGTCATTAGGTTATCGCAGGTGCTCACGTGAGCATTAAAGTGTCTTGCTAGAAATCATTTCATAAAGTAAGAATACATTTTTAGATTTTTGTGTCTAGGTGAACATTACCTACAATATGAAGACCTGACTTTTTTAATTGGGTAGACCCTGATATCTTATGGACTTTGGGCCAGTGGCCTTGTCGTTTACTATTTTAGTAAGTGTGTTCAAAGAGAAGACCCTTCTCTCTCCTGCCGATTGACACTGGGAAATATAGACCAGCCTGTCAAATGGTTTGGTTTTCCTGTCTGTAGGCCGCAGATAAAATGTCAGGGGATAGGGCTCTGCAGGCTAGGACAGAAATTTGAGAGGAGGAGGTGGAGGCCAAGACAGTCCAGGTTTCCATCCGGAGGATGATGGTGTATGCTGCCACGTTGCACACTTAGAGATGACACATTCCACACACGCACACGCCAGTGTGCCACCACTCTCCCACGTCCCCACTGGGAAACGGTCGGCAGAGCTTCCGCCTCCTGGAAAGACGGTCGGGAAGCCCTTCTCCCAGCCCGACGAGGGTCGACTCTGGCTCAGTGAGAGTAGGAGCGAGGCACTGCTGACCCTATCCGGGGGAAGTGGCAAGGGGGTCGTTCCTGGCGTCCTCTCTTTTGACGGATCTGTACCGACATCTGATAAAATGGATTGTTGGGTTTCTCCTGCAGGAGTCTGAGGGATTTGGTGACAGACTGTTTCTTAAGCAGAGAATGAGCCTATTGTCTCAGATGACTTCAGCTCCCATTGACTGCTTGTTCAAGGTGAGATACCAAGAGGCCTTCGTGGGCATAGCTGTAAAGAGGAGCCCTCCGTCTTGCGCTTGTCTAGCGTCTTTGCAGAATCCTCGGGGTGCTCCGCGTAGGTAAATGCTTAAGTTCGTCTTGCGCTCAGAGTGGATAGTAGGAAGGCAGAGGTTCTATGGGTGGGATCAGCTTGTGTGCCCATCTCCCCAGCGCGTGCTCTTTGTAGCTGTGCGACGGCTCACAGAGGGCGTTGGGCCTCCACACGTGGAACCCTCTGCCTGGGCTGTCCTCCTCTGTCCGTTCGGTGAAGCACCCTTGTCCTTCAAGGCCAGCTCACTGACGCCTCACCGGTAGCCCCAGCAGCGCTGATGCCTCTTCTCGGTTCCAGGAGCCCCAAGTGGCAGGTGTCTGTGCGTGCATGTGCTGGGCTGGGAGGCCACTGTTATGTATTGGTGCCATGGTGATGGTTTGATCATGCGGCAGCACATGCCTGCAGATCTGATAGACTGCTGGGGGCTGGCATGGTGCCTTACCGGGCAGTCAGCAAAGGCTGGGAGAGGGCGGACCTCCTCGGAGGCCACCCAGAGCCAGAGTGCATTCCATGGAGGCCCAGAAAGCCTCCTGGGGCAGCGTGCTTCCCAGAACGTCTGACTCCCTGAGGGAACTCATCCAGGAATCACAGGGGTGTTTATTGATGGGATCTCCTGCTAATTGAAGCTGTTCCCTTTCTCCCCAAACTGAGGGCTGTCAGAATACACAAGGACAGGACTGGGGCTTGTCCTAGTGAGGTGTCAAAATCCACACCGAGGTTCTGGATGCATTGCCCCCATACTCCTGTTGCTTTGAGGATTTTGTCATGTTGTTTTTTTAATTATGGAAATTTACAAAAATAGAGTAATATAATGAATGAACCTGCATAGCATAGAGCCATCTCCCAATCTTGTTTCATCTCTACCCCCACCCACTTTCCCCATCCGCCCAGATTATTTTGAAACAAATCCCAGAGAGCAAATCATTTCATCCATCCATACCTACGTGTTTCTACAAGGACTCTTAAAAAGCAAATCATTTTTTAATACTGATAGTATTGTTCGATGTCACTTTTCAGCACATTGCTTCAGGTAACCAGAAGGAAGTAGAAAGACTCCTGAGCCAAGAGGACCAAGATAAAGATGCCATCCAAAAGATGTGCCACCCTCTGTGCTTCTGTGATGACTGTGAGAAGCTCGTCTCTGGGTAAGAGGGTCTTCGTGGAGCTCAGTGTCCAGGAAGCGGGATACCAGGCCTGGGTAGAACTTCTCCACTTCTTTGCCACGCAATTTCGATTGAGAAACTTATCCTGGCTGCACTCAGCTTCCCCTGCTGTAAAGTGGGGATAGTAATCTCCACCTCTTCGGAATAAAGGTCATAAAAATAGTTGGCCCGCCACTGGGCTAGATACCAAGGTAGGCAACTTCGAAAAGTAGATTTAGGATGGGTTTAGAATGTCAACTTCCCCCAGTAACCTTTCAGTCTCCCCTTAACCTTGTCAGGCTGTTTTGCTAGGTGTCAGTGGGGCTGGGTGAGGGATCCTGGAACTAGATGGCTCAGCTCCTCACCCTGCAGGAGACTGAGCAGGGGCTGCATTATCTCTAGGACACTGTAGGAGAGGCCCAGCTTGGACCAGACCCTGAGCTCTGTCCCCCAGTCCCAGGACCCTGGCATGGCCAGCCTTGTCAGGGAGAGGCTTTGCCATGCCATTCCTAGTGTGTATTTCCCTGTATCTTCTCTCTGTTTTAGGAGGCTGAATGATCCCTCAGTTGTCACTCCATTCTCCAGAGATGATAGGGGTCATACACCACTCCATGTGGCTGCCCTCTGTGGTATGTGGTCTTGGGTTGGCCTCTGTGGGTTTGAAGGCAAAAAGATGAAGCCAAGGGTGGCCTAGCAGAGGCCTGGCTGGCAGGAGTGCGGTGGAGTTGAAAAGGTGGAAGGGGCTGCATCGTAGGCCCACCCCCGGGGGCTTTGCTGGAAGGGAAGAAGCAGAGGCTCCACAGGCCTTGCTCGGCCGCTCCCAGGCTGGAAGAGTGCACAGCAGTGCTCTCGCTGTGGACACTGGACGCTGCCCTGGGCCAGTGGCCCAGGGAGAGAAGGCCCGAGTTGAGCTGTGAGAATGGTCTCGGAATTGGGGTTCTTATATCCCACATTTAAAAAATAACTTCACTGTCTTTTAAAGCACACAAAGTAGAAAACACAAACTTTTTCATTATTACCTGCCATTCTTCTGTCTCCCAGAGACCGTTTTGATTAGCGAGTGTCTGGAATTCCACACGCTTGTGTTTATGAATATAAAACATATGGTATCGTAGGGATCATACTGTTCTGTACTGTGCTTTTCTCACTTGGCAACATATAAGAACATTGCTCCTTGTCACTATTTCTTAATGGTTGCACAGTATTCCTTCCTATGAATTGATGAACCCTTGGAATCTTCTTAGGCTCCTTTCTTCTACCTTCTGTTGCTAAGATGTGGACTAGAGCTATGTCCCCTGCAAGAGCCACCCCCGAAGTGCCCTGAACCTGCAGAGTCTGACTTGACATTAGCTCTTGTTCCTCTCGAGCAGAAAAATACATCTGGGCACGTCTCATGCCAGGGAGGAAGAGGGTAAAATAATGTCGTGGCTTCACACTCAGGGTTTGGAAAGTGTCTTCACTTTCCTTCTCCCTGAGAAGCCCTTGTGTTCCGTAGGGCAGGCATCCCTCATCGACCTCCTGGTTTCCAGAGGCGCCGTGGTGAACGCCACCGACTATCACGGCTCCACTCCGCTTCACCTCGCATGCCAGAAGGGCTATCAGAGCGTGACGGTGAGCAGGGGGGTGACGGTGCCGTTGCATGTGCACACTCCATGAACTGGGCTCCGCGTCTTGACTTCGCGGTGGGGCAGGCCACGCTCCTCTGTCCCATGCTGGCTGTGCTGCAGCCACACAGGAGGGGCTGCCAGTCTGAGGCCTCTCCCTGGGGGTCCACTGGACAAAACTCTGAGATCTAGATGTGAAACAGCCCAATAATCTGGGAGAAGAAGGGTAGGGCTGTAGACTTTTTTTTTTCTTTTAATCTCTAAACTTTCTTTTAAGGAAGGATGAGAGCATGATACAATTTTAATCGTAGTATAGGTAAATAAGGTCGGAAGTGGAAACAAGTGACCCCCTCATGGGACTTTAGGCCGCGCTTCTGGAGGAGGGTGGGCCTGGCCTTGCCCCGTGCTGTTGCTCACCTGCTTTCCCCTCTCCTCCCGAAGCTGCTGCTGCTGCACTACAAAGCCAGCACTGACGTGCAGGACAACAACGGCAACACGCCCCTGCACCTGGCCTGCAGCCACGGCCACGGAGACGTGAGTGTGCTTGTTGCTCTTGGCTGTTCGCCCTTTCTCACTCACAGAGAAACCTGAATTCCTAATTACTGTAGTGTACTAGATGTGTTGATAATTATTGGAAGATTTGGTGCATGATTTTTTTTTCATTAAAAATATTTTAAGTTTATTACGGATGCTGTGTTGAAATAATGAATCTAAAACTTGATTGCCCATTATCTTATTGTAAAATTCAGTCATTTTTCCTTCATTTCTGCCACCATCACGTTCTTAGCTTTGTTCATATTCAGTTTTTACCCTTGTTTATAGTACTGTCAGGGAATTTTATAATTTCCATTTTCACTTAATATTTAACTGTGTGTGTTATTTTTTCCTAACCACTCTCGCTCCCCCTTCTCTTCATAGTAATATACAGATAGATTTATACCTACATAGGGTCGAGGCTAGATAAGGTAGTTGATGTCCAAAAACAAGATCATACCCTACACATTTTTGTGCAACTTGTTTTCCTAACTTAATACATTACGGAAATTCTCTAGGTCAATAAATTGTAGATCTAGCCCACTCTTTCATTGCTGCGCAATAATCAGTTAAGTGTACTGTGTCAGTGTCCCTAAGACCACCCCCGGTTCAGTGAGTTGTGACAACACAATTCATTAGGGACTCAGGGCTCAAGAGTTTTATTGGAGGCTGGTCACATAAACACCCTCTGCCTAGAATGTACCAAAATTCTAGACTCCCAGAAGGAGAGCAGGTGTTTGGCATAAACCACATTACTGTACAAACAGTTTAGGCACAGTGAGCCCCTCTTATCAGTGGGGGCTATGGGCACCCTCCCGAAATCCAGGCTCCCAAGAAACATTGCAAGTCATGGGCCAGCCTTGCAAAGGATTGTAGTCTCAGGCCTGCTGTGGTGACTCCTTTCTGCACATGGCTACATCACAGTTAACTCGGCCAGATCTTATTTATGGGCCGTTGGATTTTTTTGAAACAAATGATGTGTCCCTGTCAGGTATCCTGGAGCCGTTGAATTTTAACTCTGTTATCACACGTTTGCTTGGTGAGTGGAGCCTTGATTGAACTGGGACATAGATCAAGGCTGCAGGGCGCACAGATGTTACCCCAGGCTTGGCCTGGGAGTTAATGGTGGCATTTCCCGTTTTCTTTGCAGTGTGTGAAGGCCTTGGTCTACTATGATGTGCAGTCGTGCAGACTGGATATTGGTAACGAGAAAGGAGACACCCCCTTACACATAGCTGCACGTTGGGGTTACCAAGGCATCATAGAGACGTTGCTACAAAATGGAGCGTCTACAGAGATCCAGAACAGACTGAAAGAAACGCCCCGCAAGTGTGCATTGAACTCAAAGGTGGATTTTTTTTTTTTTTTTTAATTTCAAAGCAGCTATATGACTTAAAAAAAAAAAAAAAATCAAATCAGGTTAGGTCTTGGCCATGCTGGACAAACTGCATTAGTGCCTGAGGACAGAACTTGGCCTGTACCCTCTCTGCTGCATTTGGGACCTGGCTGTTAATAGGTTTTACTTATTTATATTATTTTTAGTTTTATTAGCAGTTTTTCTCTGTTTTGTTCTGAGAGCTACTCCCAGCTGCGTTTGCCCATCTGAGTGCTGATGGTTTATGAGTAAATGGAGCGGGTAAAAACAAGACAGTGGTTCTGACCCAAAGGAAGGAAAGAGAACGGGGCATGGAAGCAGCCAGGGACAGAGCCCCATTGTCCTGGCACTTCATCTTCCACTCCTAAAATCTTTATTCTAATTTGGCCAATTTTGAACATTATTGGGTATTGTTTCTTTCATAAATGATTTGTTAATGAACTACTCATCCTTCCCTGGTAGTAATTTCTGGAAACGTGTAGTTTTGGGCACCCTGTGAAAAGTGCTCACTTCATGAGTGAGTGGGGATTAAGTGGGCTTAGAGAGACTAGTTCTCCATTGTACCAATATTTCCAGCAGCAGCTCTGGGTGAGGGCATGCCTTCAGAGAAACGCGTTCGGCCAGCTAGCCAGAGGAAGCACAGGACCATGTGCAGTGGAAGTTCCAGGTCATCAGACTGATGTGTCTAGAACTTGTGGCTCACGTGGGCGATTCTGTTTTAATACAGCTGTCCACTTGTCTCCCTCTGCACAGGCTGTGCTTTCTGCCTCTTGACATTTACCTCGCTTCCTTCTAGTTTCCAATCTTCTAGGGAGGTCTTTCAGTTTATTCATGTGGTCTTTTGGGAGTAGTAAAGTTTTTTTAAACGCTTTATTGAGATATGATTGACATACAAAAGCTGTACACGTTTAACGTACAGACATACCTCAGAGGCATCGTAGGTCTGGTTTTAGACCGCTGCAAGAAAGCAAGTATTGCAGTAAAGCAAGTCGTAATCTTTTTGCCAGTGGAGAGTATTGCTTTCAATTTGTAAAAAACATATCTGTGAAGCACAATAAAATGAAGTGCAATAAATTAGGTACGCCTGTATACAACTTGATGAGTTTGGAGACAAGTACACACCCATGAGACTATCACTACTATCTGTGCCGTAAACATATCTATCACCTTCGGAAGTTACCTCCTGTCCTCTTTTTTATTATTATTTTTGGGCGTGATGCGAACACTTAATGTAAGATTTATAGTAGCACAGTTTTAGAAGGTTAAATCTCTGCCCTTGACCCCAGGGGGGCCTGAGCCATACTCCTTGTGCATTCACAGCGTCTCAACTTTGTAGTCGCCAGAACTGACAAGACTGGGCAGTGCTGCCCTTGGCCTGAGATGCCCTCAAGGAGCCGAGGGCTCCTCTGCCACCGCTGCGTCTACCAAAGGCCCCTTCCCAAGGGAAGTCTGCTTGGTTCGGCTCTGAGCTGTTCCTCCATGAGACCCATGGGTGCCAGTGGACAAACAGCCCAGGGGCTGGACAAGGCTGCCTTTGAGGCCCCTTCTGTAGATGGGCTTCTCATGTTCTTGAGCCCATGGGACAGGCAGCGGGAAACCCAGATTTAACCAGCGTGATCCGAAGTCAGTTCCCACCCACTCTGGGACTTGGTTCCTCTGTCTTTCCAAGGGTATGGCTGGGCTGCGTGACCTGCCGAGGAGATGGGCAGGCAGTGGAATGTTGTGGGTGACCATGCTTTAGTGACTCATCTCATTTTTTCTCCTCCCCTTCGTCCTCCTAGATTCTGTCTATAATGGAAGCCCGTCATCTGTCCTTTGAAAGGAGGCAGCAGGCCTCAGAGGTAAGTGAACAGGGCTGTGCTCGTTGGCTCTGTTTATGACTAGGGCCTACTCTGGCCCTCACCTATCGCTGCTCTTGTCGGCTCCCCTGCTGCAGGCCCCTGTGCCACCCCCTCAACGCTCCATGGATTCCATCAGCCAGGGGTCCTCCACCTCCAGCTTCTCCTCTGTGTCAGTGAGCTCCAGGCAAGAAGAGCCCAAGAAGGACTACAGAGAGGTGAGGCCCTCGGATGGGAGGGCGGCCGGAGGGCTGGGTGGCCCTGTATTATGGTGCGATTAAAGCATCGTGGCCTGACGAGGGCCTCCCAGTTGGCTGCTCACCATGACTGGGACAGCCGTGTCTGCTGGAACGGAGGTTGGTGCCCTGGAGGGGAGCCCAGACGGTTCTCACCCCGCTTGCCCTCCATGGTCTGCTCCCTAAGCAGCTCTTTGCTTTGTGGATAGCCTCTGTGTGTGAGAGAGAGAATATTCTGAGACAAGTACAAGTAAAGTCACCTGTGGGTCCACTGATTTCAAATCATTTTACAAAGTAAATTTTCTCTGCCCTTAACCCCCCACACCATAAGGGCCTCCGTTAACCCGGTCCGGGTTCTTCTTGACTCTTATAGAATCTGTGTCGACATTCACATGCACCCACCCAAAGCTGATTTATAACCTGGTTTTTTCCCTCATTTAATCTGTCTTAGAGCTTGTCCAATGTCAGCCCACAGAGCAGACCATTGCATGGATGTGCCACGAAGTTTTTGCCTGTTGCCTTGTGGATGGGGATTCCTCACTGACTCCACCTAAGACCCTTCTTCCCCTGCTACCCCCAATCCCGGACCTGCTCTTAGAGGGCCCAGTAAGCTTAGCTTGATACAAAAGCACACCAATGGAAGCCAAGAGACGTGATCCAAAGTCTAACAGAGACCTGAAATGGTTCTCGGGAGGGGTGTCCCCTCATGCACCCTCAATTAGCAGATAATGAGAGCTGAATATATGTAGCCCTAAAGGGTGGCTGGCCTCCTAGGAGGTGCTTGTGCTTCAGGGTGACCATCATCTCGCTTCGCCACATAAATAAGCTGCGTCATTGCATAGACCTTAAGTAGTAATGGGTTCCGTGCACACCAGCACCATCCTAGGATGTCCTGTCTGAGCAGTTTTACAGATATGTTTGAAAGATACTCCACAAATCAAGAAACAAATGAAAACTACTAGGTTTTCAGAATGTGGTATTTTATTACTTTATTTTTATTACTATTTATTAAAATCATCTTTTTAACATTCTTTTTCCTTTTATTAAGGTAGAAAAACTTTTAAGAGCAGTTGCTGATGGAGATCTAGAAATGGTGAGTTTTTAGAAGTGCATTTAGAAAAGCTTGCTCTCGGTTTAAAACAGCTATACCTGTCTCCTGTCTGCATTCAGTGAGGAGCCGTGTGGATTCCTTGTTCACTTTCACATAGAGGGTGATGCATTTAATGAATATTCACTAATTGGCAATGTCACATTTCCACCACAAGTAATGAGCAAGTGGACATAAAACTGCATGGCGAGCGTGGCCCCACCTTTTAGACATTCATACTCCGGGAGGGTGGTGAGATGTTGGCGAGAAGACCAGCCCATGTCCACTGTGGGCTCAGAGCCCAGGCCCACCAGCTAGCTGGGAGCCAGGTGAGCAGTCAGGGTTGTGGGAAAGGGGGAGGTGACAGAGGTGAGAGCAGAACCCAGAGGGTGTTGGTGTGACCCTGCAGAAGTTGTGGATGGCTGTGACTCCTAAGCCAGGAGGCTGGGGTCTGAAGCTTGGGGCTCCGAGGAGTCACACGCAGGTGTCTGGGTGAGATGGTGCTGACTGCTCTGGGTTGGCACCTGGCGAGGATGTCCTGGCTATGGGTGTCTGTCCAACCCTCACTGTCAGGTGACAGGCAATATCTATGATGAGATCACTGGGGAGTGGAGACAGCCTTTGTTAGATTCCCACAGGCAGTGCCCCTGGCTTGCTGTTTGCTGCCTTAAAGGAATTTATGTCTTCCACTTCAAAAGGAGTAAATTAGGTAGTTAGCAAATTAGGAATTCTGAATGAGTCATATTACAAGAGAACTTTACAATGATGTGTGTTTCTTCCTTCCTCCCTCCCTTCCTTCCTACAAAGTATTATATTTAGTTTGTTACTAAAAGCCTTCACAGAAACATAACTACTCCCCGTCTCGCCCGGAACTGTTGACGTGTGTTTCCAGAGTGCTCTTCACTGATGATGAGTTTGAGGTGGTGGACAGAAATTCCTGGGCTCTGGTTATAGCAGCCTCTGGGTTATTAAGAATCTGAACGTAGTTATTGGTGTATTAGCCTTTGCCCAGAAACCACTGTTAATCCATCGGACTGACACATGGGTTATCCAAGGGGCGGGACACAGTGTCGGTATCTGGCCAATATAACATTGTTCCTGTCATGAGGCCAGCTCCAGGGAGACCCAGTGTTCTTTGGGGTAAGCAAAGGAGGCCCTCTTTAGGTACCCTAAGAGCCATAGCGTGAGCCAGTGGCATAATGATTGTGACTGTCCCTGTGTCATTACACATCTGCTCTTCTTCCTTCTGTGGGCGGGCGAGGGCACTGAGGCCACTCAGGAAGGAAGTGAGCAGAAACTGTCCAGTGCCCTGGGGTCACCATCCAAAGTAATCTACACTTGCGACAGCCTCCAACGCCCTGCCTGGCACCACCTGCCCCTCAGCTCCCTACTCCCTTTCTTGTTCCCCTCTTCTCATCCAGGGGACCTGCCCTCAGTCTGTCCCAGCTACCTGGGGGGCGAAGCCTCTGGAGCCTTTGGTGTTTCCACCCTGAACAGTATCTGTTGTCAGACACGTGGAAGGGACCTGGAGGAGAGAAGTTTGGGGTTAAAGGGGGTCATCCTGGAACCCCATCAATCCTTGCAGGCGTCTATTGACTTCCTCAATGCTTAGAACCAGAAAGTGTATTGTTTCTTTTCCCAAATTTAATCTCCTAGAAACTAGTCTTTACGGGAACCTGTATTTGACCTATTCAGGGCTCTTTTCGGAGCTCTGACCGGTGGCCCAGTACATTATAGTGGGAAGGACACTGGCGTGGTGCTTTGACCGCCACTTACTAGTGTGTGGCCCTGAACAAGTTGTTGAGCTCTTGGAGTGAGTTTTCTTCCAGATAAAAAGGGAGGGGCTGGTTGTTGAAAGCATACAATTAATATTAAAGGAGGTGCTTACTAAATGCTCTGGGACCAGAGTTTTGAAGCAGCAGCACTCTGTCACTTTTTAAGACAGAATAAAAGAATCTTTAACACAAGCTGCAGAAATGGTAGCTTAACCTCTCTACGTCACCATTAAAAGAAGCTAGAAAGGCTTGAGCACAGGGGAACCCTGGAATCTTCGTGAGCAGCAGCAGTCATTTTTAAATTTGGTGGCTGAGGAAGTGCAGGCCCTGTTTCGGGAAGTGTGTGTGTGTGTGTGTGTGTGTGTGTGTGTGTGTGTGTGTGAGTGTGACAGAGAGAGAGACACACACACACACAGAGACAGAGACAGGGACAGAGAGAAGAACAGAGACAGACCAGACAGACAGACTGTGGCTTATAAAGGAGCTAAGGATGAGTTTTAAGTTCCCGTTTCTCTTTACTGTGCAACACCAGGTGCGTTACCTTTTGGAGTGGACAGATGAGGACGTGGATGAAGAGGAGGATACTGTCAGTGCAGCAGATCTTGAATTTTGTCACCCATTGTGCCAGTGCCCAAAATGCGCTCCAGCTCAAAAGGTTTGGCTTGGCTTCTATTGATAGGGGTGGGGGTAGCAAGGCAGATTCTTCTTTTTCCCCTTGGGAAAGTTGCTTCTCAGCCAGCTAATTTCCAAGTAGCTGGTAGTGGGTGTTCCCTGAGACGTGGCGGGGATTAGGTAGGTCAGGGTGGAGAGAAGCGACGCTAGTGCAGGATCTGGCTTGCACTGCCTGCCTCCTGAGCAGACAGGTTAGTGAGGTGGGACAGCCACACATGCTTCGTGTTTTGGCTGCTCTCTGAGCCCATGAGTCACAGCCAGGAGTTTACGAATAGACATGTCCAAGTGTCTCTGCCTGCATGACTGCAGTCACCTGCACTCGAGTTCCATCGCCACTGCCTGTGTTCACATTGGTATACCCTCTGTGGCAGAGAGAGTCCCCTGTACGATTCAGTTTCCCCTAACGGTAAGAGCTTGCAAAACCTTAATACAGTATTACAACCAGGATGTTGGCATGATTACAGTCCATCCATTTTATTCAGATATCCTGTTTCACATGTGCTCATGTGCTTATGTGTGTATATGACTATGTGTGTGTATTTAGTTCTATGCAATTTTATCACATATGTAGCTTTGTGTATCCACCACCATATTCAAGGTATAGAAGAGTTGGCTCACCACAAAGAGAATCACTCGTGTTCCCCTTTATAACCACACCTACCTCTGTCGCTGTCTCCCCCTATCCCTAACCCCTGGCAACAACTAATCTGTTCTCCATTTCTGTGATTTTGTCATTTCAAAAATGTTACATAAATGTAATCATATAGCATATAACCTCTTGGCTTTGTTCACTAACATGATTTCAAGTTGCCGCATGTCGTTGGCAGTTTATTCCTTTATTGTTGAGCAATATTCCATGGTACGTATGTGCCACAGTTTAACCATTCACCTGTTGAAGAGCATGTGGATTGTTTCCCGTCTGGGGATATTACAAGTAAAGCTGCTATGTACATTCATGTACAGGTTTTTATGAAAACATAGTTTTCATTTCTCTAAGGTAAATGCCCAAGAATGCAGTTGCTGAATCATATGATCATTACTTGGTAATTCTATGGTTAGTTTTCTATATTAAACTGATGAACTGTTTTCCAGAGTGATTGTACCATTTTACATTCCCACCAGCAATGTTTGAGTGATCGAATTTCCCCCTATCCTCACCAGCATTTGGCGTTGTCATTATTTTTTATTTTAGCCATTCCGATGGGTGTGTAGCACTATCTCATTGTGGTTATAATTTGCATTTGCTATGGGCGATGACATTGAACATGTTTTCATGTGCTTATTTGTCATTTTATATGTTCTTCAGTGAAACATCTGTTCATTTCCTTTGTCCACTTTCTTACTGATTTTTTTCTTTACTGTTAAGTTTTAAGAGTTCTTTATACATTTTAGATTCAAACTCTGTGTCAGATGTGTGGTTTGCAAATATTTTCTTCCAGTCTGTAGTTTGCCTATAGCTTCTTCACAAAGCAAGTTTTTAATTTAGAAGTCCAGTCTATCAGTTTTTCCTTTTATGGATTGTGCTTTTGGTGTTAAATCTAAGAACCCTTTGAATCCAAATATTTTCTTCTTTTTTTTTTTTTTCTAAAAGTATTGTAATTGTACATTTTACAGTTAAGTCTTTGATCCAGTTTGAATTAATTTTCGCACAGGGTGTGAGATTTAGGTTGTAGTTCATTTTTCTGCCTACGGATGTCCACTTGCTCCAGCACCATTTGTTGAAGGGCCACTGACTTGCTTTTGGACCCCCGTTGACTATATGCGGGCTGGGTCTGTTTCTGCGCTCTCTGTTCTGTTCCGTAGACCTGTGTGTCTGTCCCTTCACCGGTGTTAGTGTCTTGATTATTGTAGCTATATATCAAGCCTTAATATTGGATAGAGTGATTCCTGCTAATTTATTCTTCTTTGCCAGGATCATTTTAGTTGTTCTAGGGCCCGCACCTTTCCATATAAATTTTAGAATAAGCTTTTTTATGTCTACAAAAAAAAAACTTTCTTAGGATTTTGATAGGAATTGCATTAAAACTGTAGATCAATTTGAGGAGAAATAACACCTTTACTATGTTGAGTCTTCATGAACATGGTATATCTCTCTAATATTTAGGCCTTTGATTTCTTGAACATTTTGTGATTTTTAGCATACAGATCCTGTCCATGTTTTGTTAAATGTATACCTAAGCGTTTTATTTTCTTTTCAGCAGTTATAAATAGCATCCTGTACATAGTACGTACTTGTGTGCTACCTGTATGTCACATACTAAGAAAATTAATTTGACTTTATAAAACAGAAATAGTGGTGTTATCCTTTGTATTGCAAGAAAATACTATCTTGTTTTAAAGGCTTCATGGGTTTCTCTAACCTAAGAGTATTTAAATGACTAAATTTTTCATTGACATGTAGCTTTTCAGCTGCAGGGTAATGTGTACATTGGGACGTACAGCTTTTATTCTGTCCCCATGTCAGATATGTACAGTCCAAAAAACTTATTTCCCCTAGACGGGCAGCTATGAAAAACATAAGGATTAAAAAGGCAGATGATGTTTCAAAGGATCTGATGTGATGTAACAAAGCCCCCAGGCCGATCAGTGACTCTGAATGGCGAGAGGGGTTACTGTATCTCTCCGTTGTTCTTTCATCATTTTCCTGTGCTCTATTCTTCTCCACCTCAATTCATTAGTCATAACAAGTAGCTGAATTACACATTACAGTTTCTGTTGAATTTATTGGATGAAGTCTTATGTCCTCTGCTCTTTTTGTTTTTTAATTAGTTTCAAGTATATAGTACATTGGTTAGACATCTATATATTTCAGTTGCTTCCTCCCTCCCTTAGTCCTCCACCTAACCAACATATTAATGCCAACTGCATTCCCTCTGCCATGCTCCCCATCCCTGTGACCGTCCATCAGCTACTAATTTGTACTTCTCTAACCCTTCACCCCTTTCTCCCAGCCCCCAGCCCCCTGGCCCCCTCTTCTCTGTCTGTCACCAGATTATCCTCTATATTTGTGTCTGTTTTTTATTAGTTTGTTCTTTTTATTCCTTAGATTCTGCATATAAGTGAAACCACATAGTGTTTATCTTTCTGTCTGACTTAAATACCTTCTAGGTCCATCCAAGCAATAGGTTTTTCCCTCCCCTTCCTTTTAGTCTGTGTGTGTCTTTTAATCTGAAGTTGAGTCTCCTGTAGGCGGCATGTAGGGGTCTTGTTTTCTTATCCATTCAGCCACTCTATCTTTTGGCTGGAGCACTTAATTCTTTTCCATTTGACATACTTATTGATAGGAATGTAGTTGTTACCATTCTTTATTCCTGTTTTTTGATACATGTTTTTTCTTCTTAAAGAAGTCTTTCCAACATTTCTTGTAATACTGGCTTGGTGATGATAAATTCCTTTAGCTTATTTTTGTCTGGGAAGCTCTTTATCTGTCCTTCAACTCTAAATGATAGCTTTGCTGGATAAAGTATTCTTGGTTGTAGATCCTGTGTCTTCATCACGTCGAATATTTTGTCCCAAGCCCTTCTGTCCTACATCGTTTCTTTTTAGAAATCAGCTACCAGTCTTATGAGTGCTCCCTTGTAGGTAACTATCTGGTTTTCTCTTGCTACTTTTAAGATTCTCTCTTTGTATTTAACCTTTGGCATTTGAATTATGATGTGTCTTGGTGTGGGCCTCTTGGGGTTCATCTTTCTTGGGACTCTCTGAGCTTCCTGGAGTGTTATGTCTATTTCCTTCACCAAGTGAGGGAAGTTTTCCAACATTATTTCTTCAAATGGCTCTTCAACATCTTATTTTCCTTCCAGTATCCCTATGATATGGATATTTTTACATTTAATAGTGGCTCATAGGCTCCTTAAATTATTAGTACAGTCGGTTTTTTTCTGGCCATTCTGATCGAGTGTCCTTGGCTTCCTCATCCTCTATATCAGTGGTTCAGTCCTCTTCTTTATCCACTCTATTGATTCCATCTAATATACTCTTCATCTCAGATAATGTGTTCTTCATTTCAGACTGGTTTCCTTTTATAATTTCCATTTTCATTTTTATGTTTTTTATCTCTTTGTTAAAGTTCTCACTGAATTCATCTACACTTCCCCTAAGTTTATTGAGCATCTTTATAACCCGTGTTTTGAACTCTGCATCTATTAGATTACTCGACTCCATTATTCCTGGATCTCTGTTCTGGTCTCTCATATGGTTTCTGCTTCTTTGTCCTCCCATTTTGGCTGCCTTTCCGTGTCTGTTTCTATGTACTAAGCAAAGCTCTTAAGTCTCCCAGTCTTATTAGTGTGGCTTTGCGTAGTAGGTGTCCAGTGGCACAGT
The DNA here is from genome assembly GCF_902729225.1 of Pteropus medius. Lineage (NCBI taxonomy): Eukaryota > Metazoa > Chordata > Mammalia > Chiroptera > Pteropodidae > Pteropus > Pteropus medius. The sequence continues at coordinate 1,571,062 of NW_024349801.1, forward strand.
CCTGAGATGGGTCAGCTGCAGGCCTAATTTAGCCCCCGCTTGTTCCCCACCAGGGCCACCTGTTAAGATTCAGCAAGCAATCCACAGGTGCTCTGCTTCTAGTTGCCTCAAGAGGCCACACCAGAAACCAAGGCCCGCTGCCTCCAGCGTGAGTCTAGGCACCACTCAGCAACGGGCACCTGACTCACCAAGGACACAGCTGGATGTGGCTAGGGTGGGCCCGCAAGTTCGGGAGGCAGAGTTTCAGGGAATTCTCTGGGAAGAGTGACCTCTGTTATCCAGTTTGATGATGTCTCAGCTATGGTGGCGCTGTGTCTGGCGCACTGGGTGGGGGAGGGCTCAACAGAGGAACAGTGGATACCGCCGGGACTTCTATAGTGAGTCTCACCTCGGCCTTCACTCTGACAACTGAGTGTCCCCCTGTAAGACCCTGGTGCCCCGTGCGCAGCCGAACCAGCACTGGTGCTCAGAGCGAGCAGGTCCGTCACCGCGAAAGTCCACTTGCAGACGTGGCCTCTTTAAGAGGCGTCTGCAGCTGCCACTGCCGCAGCCTCCGTCTCACTCAGCCGCTCGGGACCGGTCAGTGGCATGTCCTCGCCCCATCCTACCTTTTGCCGTTGCAGGTGCTTTCTTAGATTTCTCTCTAGTTGTATGGCTTGTTCTTCCAGATCCCAGACAACTTTTCCTTGCTGTTTGCTTCTTGTTTCACCACAACTTTGATTTGGTCGCCAAAGGGATGAACAGAGCCTCTGTTAGCATGAGCTATTTTCCCCGCTCCCCTGCTCTTTTAAAACCTCTTTTCCTTTTTTTGTAATTTCTCAAAAAGACACAACACTAATTGCTTCATGTCTGTGATTGAAACTCCCCCCAACCCCATCCTCTTCTTGCCCACTGTGTGTTTAATAATCTTCATTGAAGTATAATTTACATACAATAATAAAGTATAGCAGGTCCCCCAATAATGTCATTTCAATATAACTTTGAGATTCTATAGGAACTTACCTCTTGTTTAAATCAATTAGCTGATGGTAAAATTTGTTGTACATCATTTTGTTTAACGTCACAGAACCTATCGACAGTTAAATGAAGACTTAATGTATAGCCATGTAAAGTATACAATTTGGTGAGTTTCTACAGCTGTATAAACCCATGAAGCCTTCACTGCAATCAAAATATAGAGCACTGCCCTCACCTCTGAGAATTTCCTTGTACTGCTGTGCAGCTTGTCCCTTCTTTTTTTCCTCCCCTATCCCATGCAGGGACAGTTTATCAGATGTACATATTGCAAACATAATCACGGATCTGCTTTCTGTCTTTACAGACACATTGGCATTTTCTAGAATTTCGTGTGAATGGAACCATACAGTACACACTCTTTTGATTCTGGCTTCCTTAGAGGAATGTTTTTGAGATTCCTGTTGCCTCAGCAGTTCTTTTTATTGCTGGGTAGTATTTTGTTGAATATACCATAATTTGTGCATCTCATCACCTATTGATGGACATTTGAATAGTTTTCTGTTTTTGGTTTTGGAAGAAAGCTACCGTGAATATTTGTGTATGTCTTTGCATAAATATGTTTATTTGGGTAAATATCTAGGTATATAACTGCTGGCTTATACAGTAAGTGTTATGTTGAACTTTATAAGAAACTGCATTTTCCATTCCAACCAGCAGTGTGTGTGAACTCTTGCTGCCCCCATACCCTTGTCAGCACTTGGTGTTCTGGCTTTTAAGTTTTAGCTATCATCCTGGTAAGTGTGCAGTGGTATTTCATTGTGTTTTTCCCCACTACTTCTTCGTTTGTTTTTATTTTCGAGGTAAATTTTACCTACAGTAAAGTTCACCCTTTAAATTTAGTATAGTTTTTTTGAGATAACATTTTTAATCATTGGAAAGTATACTAGACAACCAAAGTTTTAGTCCTCGATCAGTCACAGAAAACTCTGACGTATTGATTCCACTATCAAAACATGATTCAGTATCTCAATTTAAGTTTCTTTTCAGTTATATGGTTTATAAATTAGTTTTTTTGTTTGCCCTATTAATTACTGATTATTCTTATATCTGCACGATTGACATTAAAACCACTGAATAGTAGGGTAGTTTCATGATAAAAATGAAGGTGAACTATGGAGGTAAGTAGCACAGTTTTAGAAGGTTTGACAAACGAATGCATTGTCACATAACTGTCAGCACCACAGTGAAGATACAGAATCTCTCATTGCCCTAAAATATTCTGTCCCCAAAATATCCCCATCCTGACAGTCACTGATCTGTTTTCTGACCCCTGGTTTTGTCATTCCTGATGTTGATTTGCATTTTCCTGATAACTAAAGATGTTATTTTATGTGCTTATTTACCAGCCATTCACCTGTTGTCTCCTGTGAAAAGTCTTTTCAAATCTTTTGCCTATTTATTTTTAAAAAGTTGGATTGTCTTATTGAGTGGTAAGAGTTTGTGGTTTTTTTTTTCAATTCTGGTTGGTATAAGTCCTTGTCAGATACACACATTGCAAATGTCTTCTCCCATTCTGTGACTTGCCTTTTCATTTTCTTAACTATCTCTCTTAAAGAGCAAAGATTTTTAAATTTTATTTAGTTTTTCAAAATTTTATGTTTTTTGCTTTTGTGTCTGACCTGAGACATCTCTGCTTATCCCATGTTGCAGATTTTCTTCTGTGTTCCCTTCAAGTTTTACAGTTGTAGCTTTTACACTGAGGTCTATGATCCATTTTACTATTTGCGTTTGGCGTGAGATAAGGGTTGATGTGCAGGTTTTCCACATATGAATATCCAGTTGTTCCCGCATCATCTGTTAAACAGACTTTCTCTTCCCCATTGAATTGCTTTGGCATAATATGGTATCATTTTAGGGGGTTGCTTTCTTGAAAATGGAAATTAATCGTTTGATGTAGCATGCTTTTCTAATGTGGTAGGAATTCACGTCTGGACAACCTGATTCTGGATCCCACTGTGATCTTGAATTTTGCTAAGGGGCTGTGGGGGACAGATGGCTTCATTCCTTCAGCGCAGTTTTCTTAAATATAAATGACATTTCCATTTCCATCTTCTGCACTTACTAGAAGCTGGCAAAGATTCCCGCCAGTGGGCTGGGTGTGAATGTGACCGACCGGGATGGCTCCACCCCACTGCACGTCGCTGCCCTGCATGGTCGGGCGGACCTCATCCCCCTCCTCCTGAAGCATGGTGCCAGTGTAGGTGCCAGAAATGCAAACCAAGCCGTCCCGCTCCACCTGGCCTGCCAGCAAGGCCACTTTCAGGTACGGGTTCTGTCTCTTGGGCAGAACGTCAGGGTACTTGCTTTTGCTTGAAACCTCACCTGCTGGGAGTGCTGTAGAAGGGCTAGCCCAGGGGACCGGCTCCTGTCCTTCCCCCCAGCCCCGAGATTCTTGGTGCACGTGGCAGGACCACTCAGCAACAGAACACAGAACTCTGGTGCATCTGGAGGTGGCGCTAACCCCCTCCCACTGCCAGTCACATTTGGGTGGCACAGGGACTGTTGTTCTGATTCCAGCCCCAGCAGGAGCTCTCTCAGTGCTTGGGTGTTGGTCATCCAGGGCTCTAGCCCCGTCTTAGCACCCTGACATGTCCACAGCCCCTGGTCTGTGCTAAACAGTTCAGCACTTTATGGAGTAGGGCCAAGAGATATTGTGGAATGATTGACTTTTTAAAGTCTTATTTTTCTTTTTGAAAATTACCTGTATTTTTCATTTTCCCTCATTAGTTCTATCATAAGCTTTTTAAAGTCTGGAACTCTGCTTCACATCTCCCCTCTCTCTCATGACATCTAGCATCAGTTTCCTCATCTGTAAAACGAGTAATAATTCCAGCTCTCCATAGAGTAGATCTAATGATTAAATGAAAAAAAACAAGCGTCTGGCACACAGTCGACCCTCTTTCAGTTGATCTGCTTTCTCCAGAGGTCAGACACGGGTCTAAAGGGGCTTCTGGGTAAACTTAGAAAAAAGTCAAAAGAATACCAAGTTAGAGGATTTCTCTCTGCAGACTTTAATTAAGGTTGTAAATTGTTTTTCTCTGGGTTAGGTGGTGAAGTATCTATTAGATTCCAATGCTAAACCCGATAAAAAGGATATAAGTGGTAACACACCCCTCATTTACGCCTGTTCCAGTGGCCACCATGAAGTCGCGGCGCTATTGCTACAGGTACGGGTTCCCACAGCCCAGGAGCTGCTGACACTGGTCAGTGATGGGCATCTTGTCTCGTGGCAAGCTCCTGGCAGTGCACTAAAGATGGGCAGGGACGGGCAGGCCTCTTGCCCTTTGCTTTAAGCTGCCACTGGAGAGAGGAGCTTTGCACCAAATTTCCACGTGGTGGTGTTTTGATGGGAAATGGCGTCTCAGCATCCGTGCTGCATGAAGGATGCAGAATTAGGGACGTAGACGCTGCTTTTGCTGAAGGTGTGGATCTTGCCTTGCTTACCAGGGTAGGTCGAATTGTTATCTTCAGTGTTGAGCTGAATGTCCTTTGTCACTGCTACTTTTCCCCTCTCGTGATAAAGGTTATATGTGTTGATTATAGAACAAAGAATCTAAAGAAGCAGAGAAAAAACAACCTTCCTGTTACAACCCCATTACTCAAAGGCATCTAATGGTGGTGAACTTTAAAAAAAATATACATAGTTTAGATCAGTATTGTATTCTATCTTGCTTGTTTGCACTTAAAGTAGAAAGTTGTTTATTAAAAACTTCAATTTTTAATGGTTGCATAAGTATGGACGTACCAGTTTATTTATTGGTTTAACTGTTCCTGCAGTATACATTTAAGTGACTTCTGTTTTTTTTTCTGCCATATCTTTTTTGTACTTATGTACAAAGATATTTAGTATTACTTTTCTCAGTTATTTTACCCCTAACATTTTAAGCAAAATTTCAGACATACAGAAAAATTCAGAGAACTTTATAGCGAACACCCATATACACACCACCTAGATTATGCATTAATAGTTTTTAGCATTCCTTTTGATTGTACCTTTTCGCTTTCCAGCATGGGGCCTCCATTAATGTTTCTAACAATAAAGGCAACACAGCACTGCACGAGGCTGTGACAGAAAAGCACGTCTTTGTCGTGGAGCTGCTTCTGCTTCATGGAGCTTCAGTTCAGGTCTTGAACAAGAGGCAGTGCACAGCTATAGATTGTGCTGAGCAGGTGAGTGGGTGAGCGGAAGAGCTGAGGACATCCAGGCAGTGGCCAGACCTCTAATTGCTATTCCTGGCTGAGTTGGCGTGCCAGAAGTCTGCCAGTGTGGTTGAACACGTGGTTAAATACCCGCCCCTTGGTCACCTGGTCAGAAGTGGGCTGCTCAGGAGCCAGGAGTTGGTCCTTCAGGTAGTTTCCAGGGGCCTGAGTAGAGGCGCTCCCCCAGCAGCTGCCTGGGCTCCTAACGAGCAGTCAGGACCTCGCAGGAAAGTAGCAAGTTGAGAGAACGTTCTGGTTTCACCCTCCCTGCACTGGGAATATACCTGTGCTCGTAGGAGCATGATGGAGAAAGTTTGTTCACTTGGCTTTAAAATGCCTTGCATTCTGTATGGAGAATTATGAAGACCAATTTACCCCTCTCCCGGTGCCATGGGCGTTTGCCATGGAGAAATGGTGAGGAAAAAGTATTTTTCTCCTGGGGAGAAAGTTTACTGTTCCTGTTTTCATGTCAACTCTTTATCTAGTTTTCTGCTCAGGGTAGACAACTAGTATGCTGTTATATGACACTACTGACATGTTAAAGTCACCATAAAGCTAAGCTACTCAGGCTAATTATGTCAATATTTAAGTTTCAGTGACATTTCTTAACAGTATTGAAATATTTTAAACTTTCAATTTTGAATACTTACCGTGTGCTGGATGTCCTCAGTAACCTCATGATAACTAATAGCTCCTATGATTGTCAACCTAATCACATAGAGCAGTGAAGCACCTGACCTTGAGTATCTGGCAGAGGGCAGAGCCAGGCTTCTAATTCAGGGCTGCTCTTAACCTCTAGGCTTTATGGCCTTGAAGTTTTGCCTGTAGTTGCTTCTGCTCAGTTACACTAGTATTGACATTTAGATCAAAAACAGGTAATTATCTGCTGAGAAAAAAAAATATATATTAATGTTACCTCTTTTCTTTCAAATTGTAGAATTCGAAAATAATGGAATTACTTCAGGTAGTACCAAGCTGTGTGGCCACATTAGATGATGTTGGCGAAACAGACAAGGAGTATGTTACTGTTAAGATCAGGAAAAAATGTAAGAACTTATATTCTTTGTAATTCTCAACTTGGGTTTATTTGGAAGTTCATGAGAAGTTGCTGGTTTTCATTTAATTATAAATTAAAAATGCAATTAAATTGTGACTGGGGGTGGGATTAGGCACCAAAGAAACGGATGTTACCTCCTCATTTATCAGGGTTTTTTGATACTAATTTTCTGGTTGGTTGTGATGGTGTCTCTCAGCATTACCTTGAAGGTTAGGCCTCCGCTCACCAGCTGAAGAGGCGCTACCTCTGTTTTTTTCTTCCACGCCTCATGTTCCACAGCCAAGCCTTTTCTAAGCATTTCCTGGACATCAGGGTAAATGCTACCTTTAAAGAATATTTTGGTTGATGGTAATTAAAAAAGCAGTTGCCAAACAGGGGTGGGGCTAAAGTATTTTCTCCTTTTATTGTTGTTATAGTTTAGATGGGGTCTTTTTTTTTTTATTATTATGATATGATTTTGCAATGCAATAATGTGAATAAACCCACTGATATATCTGGAGGCTATCTCACTGTAATTGGCTGTGGCTGGGGAATATCAGTATATTAAGGATTTATCTGTTTCATAGGGGGTCCACATAATAATAAATCTTTACTAATGTTTCTTTAAGCAAATGCAGTTTTTAATTTTCAAAATATTGTTCAACTAAGAAAACTGAAAGGTTGCATCTATACTGTAACTTTAAAACAATTCTTAAACTATTTTAGAAGTTTTCAGATGTTTATTCTTTTATCTTCAGGGAACTCAAAAATGTATGATCTACCAAGTGAACCTTTTACAAGACAGTTTTACTTTGTCCACTCAGTTGGTCAGTTTAAGTGAGTATAAAATTTGAGTTGATTTCTGTGCTTTTGACCCTATCCTTATAACAGAAGCAGGATATGTGTGACTCTTGAATGGATTATAGACAAATCTGCACTCATCAAATGCTGCCACCTCGTGGCCAACCGCGGCGTTTCGCATCACTGTCCCAAACGCTAAGTATTAGTTTGTTTTGGATTTCAGGGGAAGGACTTCAAGGGAGATCATGGCAAGAGATAGAAGTGTTCCTAATTTTACTGAAGATTCTTTACGTGAGGTGAGTTATTAAATACTGAGTTATAATCATATTTTTTAAAGCTTGGCTTTTTCAAAACTATGGTAAACACGTTTCATTATTTTCTTCACTAAGAGTTGATAACAATTAAAACGAGTTCTTTAGGACAGTCAAGAGTACAGACTTCATTTATTGTTACATTTAAAAATACATTTCTAAACTGAGAAAGGGAAGTGAGGAAAAACTAGAAAATAGTTATACACGTGCGAAGACACTAGTTCATGGTGTGCACTTAGTGAGATATCTCAAATTTCACTATCTAAGCAAATTCACTAATGTGTTAATCACTAATGTAAGGAAGAAAACAAGTTTGTATACAGAGGGGTAAAATTCTCTAAATGTGGCATGAAGTCGCTCACATAGACAATTCTGTATGTGGCCGTCTTCCTATTTAATCACTCAATTATTAAAAGAAGCCTGCTTTACATTTTGTGGTGCAATTAGGTGACTCTTCTCAGGAACATGACTTTTCTTATTTCTGCTTATTGATATGACTATTGATGAAAAGTTGCATTTATAGCATGTGTGGCATAGACTTGTTGGAACAAATATACATACAGATGTTCTCAACCTTTGTTTTAGAGAATTAAAGTAATTTTTGTTAACATGCCTAATTTTGATTTCATAATCTTTCACAACTCTGCTAATAGCCCTGATGCTGGGTGGGAAACCTGCAAACTTTAAAATCTGCCTAGGTTCAATCAGGTGCTAACTTTTCCCTTCTTATGGGTCTTTAGGCAGATTGCTTAACTTTGCTGATCAAGTTTCCTCAGCTGTAGGATGGAGACAATGAGATAATCATGGTACACACTTGTTAAAGTTGTAAAGATTAAATGTGAAAACACAAAGCATTTATGCTGTGTCTGACACCTGGAGCATGTACATGTCAGACTGTCACCACAGGGATGTGAAAAGAGTTGAAATTATGCCTGGAAAGTACTGAGCACATTAGATGGTACTCAAGGGTAGCTGTTGTGCTGGTTGTTGTGACAGTGTGCACATGTCAACTATTTGAACTGAACTTTCTGTTTAGCCTGGGAGGCAACGAATCATACAGAAACAGAAGGACCAGTCAGACCAGAGCAGATCTCAGACTGCTGACAAAGGAGATGGTGATCAGCCCAAGAGGCCTGGACTGAAACAGACAGCTCCTGGAAACAGGCGAATGCTGCGTAGACACACTGTCGATGAGGCAGTTGTACCTAGGGGCCCAGAGACTGCTGGCAACCTAACCACTCCCCAAGAGGCTAGTATTTCCCAGTCTTAACAGTAATAAGGAATTAAATTTGCTGCCAGGAAGTGAGACCTTAACAAGAAGATGCCAAGCATGAGTACAGAGTAGAACTAAATGTGCTATTTGGCTTGAGAGGAAAGCAGAAAGTTCCTGAAGCTTTTCTGTGGCTGGAAGAATGCAACAAAGAAAATGACTGCCATCTCTTTCTTCTTCAAGCTAATGAATACACTTGAAAAGGAATGGATGAAAATTCCAGTGGTGTCCAGATCCTGAAGACCCAGATGTATGTTTCTTCTTAAGCATTAGGGTTCCTTAGTTACAGTAAGAGGTTTCATCACCAGATTCTGACCTCCTCCTCCTAAAAGGTGCTAAACCTCTGTGATGTGTATAAATTTACAAACCATGAGCTAAAAGAATTCCTTCATCTGGGATGAGCTGAAGAGAATTTAGGTTTCATAGTACTGTGGAGCCCGGGCAGAAATGTCACATATGAATGAAGAAAATAGGACCTGAGAAATGTTCCTTTTGCAAAGCAACACTTTAACCCAAAGATGCTAAATGCCGTTTTATTCACTTTAGTGAAAAGGACACATATGGCCTGCACTGCACTATGTATGTGGGCAAAGTTGCATGTACTTTCCTTACAACAAAGCAAGTACAGGTATTTGGTCACCGCACACAGGCATCTGTAGCGGTGTCTTTGGAAACATCCCTTTCCGTTAAAAATCGTCCCTTAGATATCCCACCTGAAGGATGGCAACTAAACTAGAGCGTGGATTTGGCACATCTTTTTTTAGTCTTTTGATTCAGATTTAAAACTTACAGCACAAACCAGGTCAAAGTTACTTTAAGTTAGAATTTATTGCCATTTGTTCCTTTTTATGAATTTCTATAGATTATACCCTTATTTTTTTATGTTATTAATTGGTCTAAAGCCACAACCATGGGTTTGTCCTGAGTACATTTTGAAATAACTTTGTAATAGGGAAAAGTTTTGTGCATGTTCTTAGAAATACTGTGTATGTATAGAAGGGAGGGGCTGATTATTTTTCTACAAAGTAATTTATGATTTCTAATTTTCTAATGTGCCTTGGGTATGTGCCAAATGATGGAAAAGAAACAGTAAACTTTATGATTCTTCAGAGTGTCATGGTTTACTTTTTTAGTTAACATTTTGCTATGGAGATCTTTGTTTCTAAGCCACTCTACTATAATCTTCCTCCATTGGACGGATATACATTTTATTTTTCAGTTGCAGGTGTGTGCGTGACTGAAACGATGTGTGTGTGACTGAAACATGCAAACTAGATCATTCAGAGATTATTACCAGTCTCCCCTGACCAGGGCTGACAATACACCAGACACCTAGCCTAGGGCTCTCAAAGTTTTCTTTTAAAATCAGAACAAAATGAATATACTACAGGTTCTTAGCCCAAACAGGAAATGAGCACTGATGCTTTGACAATTTATTCATCAGCCTTTTCACTTTTGAACAAAACAACTTGAGTTGCTAATTAAGAATCTATATCTTATGCAGTTTATCGGCACAGCCATTTCCATGATGCAGTGATGCCACCCAATTTTTTGGACGGCGCAACACAATTTTGAAATTATATACTTCTGTGTATTCCCCTATTTAAATTTAACAATTGCCCTGGCTGACAGAATCATCACATGACGAAACAGGTTCAGAGAAGGGGGCCAATTTGCTTATGCTATCACAGCTGGTGTCGAGGCCCAATTGGCAGTGACTGGCGGTGTCATCTGAACTGGCAGTTTCCAGCTTGGTGTACCCTTCATCTGGAGATATAAATACCCTGAATGGGACTTTCAATCTTAACGGAGGAGTTTTCTCTTAAGCTACCCTGGTAATCAGCAGGGTTAGCCATCTGAAGTGATTTATCTCAAGTAGTTTTAAAAACACTTGTTTTCTTCTCCAATGCTTTCCCACTTAAAACTAAACGTAATTTGACAACTCAGAAATTGGTTCGAAGTATTGTTGGTTAAATTAAAAAGTTTGGAATAACCACTCGCCACTCCCTGGACGGAAAGTACTCCACCTCTGTTGCCTTCAAGAACTTCTATCCTCGTATACAGAACCACTTTCCATTCTGAAGTATCTCTGAAGGACAGGAGAGTGACAATCTTTACACAGTCACATCCATAGTTGCCATTAGGCAAGAAAGCAAGTAACCAGATTTGCTGAAAATTGTCTAGTCTCCCTCCAGCATTTTTATGTAAATGAGACCTAAAGCAAAATTTACCTGTAACTGCGATTTTTTTCAAAATCCTTGTTCAAAACTTATTTTGACTATGTAATTGTTCCTTTAAAAAAATTTTGATGTTCTTAATGGTTCTTATTCATTTGTTCACTCAGGAATGCTAGACACTTAATTCCAACACTTTTTCATTCACTATTTACAAATTTCAAGTCTCAAACTCTCAAATACAGTAAAGTCTCAAATATAGTTTAAACATACCTCAGCAGTATATTAGCTAAAGCACTTAAACAATATTTCCCATCACTTTTCTGCTACTGTTCCTACTCAACTCATTAAATGTTGTAACTTCCTCCTGGACTGGGTCTCACAGGACTAAAATATCTAAAAGATTATACCGAACAACTCCCTTGAGAGTTAAATTTATGATTTAAATTTACGAGCAAAGGTTTCAGAACCTAGTGGGAGTAAAGCACAATATGAGATGACATTTGCTTTAAAGTTACCTGCAACTTTATCAGTGAAAAACCCAGAATTTTCTACCGAAATGTTTTAATTTTGTCAAACCATCTCAACTGGATTTTACTCATGAGAAGTCATTTCTCTTACAAACATGTTTATCATTTTTGAAATATTGTTACTAGTATGCCCTGCTTATTTTGGGAATTCTTTTCAATGGAAGTATCGCTCTATAGAGGTTTTTTGGATAGGGGTAATATTTGTTAGATAATTTAATGTATCTCAATGCCACTGAAAAGCAGATTATATATGAAACCAAAGCTACATATTTTCTTAAATGAAAGTACTATCTGCAGGAAGAAAAAGAGCTTACCTGCTGTCAGAACCTATGCCTTGGAAAGATTAGATGTTAGATATTAAAGTTGGTGCAGCTTAATCAGTGGGTTTTAACTCCCATGATGTTACTGGATGCTATTTTCTTCTTACTGAAGACTGCTCAAGCAGCTTCTATTTCTGCTAAGGCCATTTTTCTACCTAACACTGTCATAATTACAAAGGATATATTCATGCTGCTACACATTTAAAAGCTTTGGGCAGGAAAGGAAAAAATGCAAAATGCAGATCTTCTGTCATTCAGCTGCAGTACTAAAACCACTTTCCCCACATTGTTTTATTTTACGTAACAAGTTTATTTTTCTAAAGGCATATAGACAATAAAGTAAACATTCAATCAAATCTTAACTTCTGCCAAGTATTATCTGTCCTAGAACTGTTCCATTAAGTTCCAGTGTCTAAGCATCTTAAATTCAATAATCATCGTCTTCATCAGAATCCATTACTTTTCTTCTGTTGAACTAGGGGGGAAATTAAACAAGTGTCATTATGTGTTTAATAAAGCATAACTTAGATTTTCTGAGAAGAAATATTTCTACCCACTACAGCAAGACATTTTTCGGTCTTCAAAACAACTTAGTGTTTTACATCTAAGGGGAGGGGGAACGAAAACAGAAGAGCCTTAAAAATTAGACCCTCAATACATGCAACCTTTCTCCCCAAACTTCCGTGTGTTACAAAATGGAAACGTGTATGGGCTAAAACAGGTTTTGATACAACAGATGTATATTCAACACATCATTTAAAATATCAATCTTTTTTCTTTTGCCATGTACACTTGGGGAAACTTACTTTAACTGTGGTTTTCTTTTCTGTTTGTTGGCTTACTTTTTCAAGGATTTCTATTAAACCTTGTTCTGTTACCTAGGATAAGCAGAAAGAAAAACAGTACTTTTTTTAAACAAAGAATTTACCTCAGCAGATTGAAACGTTTTCATCTTTCTAGGGTATGGGGTAGAGGCCAAGAAGGAAGGAGAGGTGGGGCAGTAAGTTGAAACCACCAGTTCTAACTGCAGGCATACTTCCTTCCACTGTGCTTCACTTTACTATGCTCCACAGGTATTGCATTTTTCTTTTTTTTAAGTGAGGGCAAATCGAAGACCCTCCACCAGCAAAAAGATTACAACTCACTTTATTGTAGCTGTCTGGAACCAAATCCACAATATCTCCAAGGTATGCCTATAGTGGTTTAAATTTCAAATAAAATTTGCTCTGCTAGTCCTCATTGCAGGGGAGGGGTATCCATCAATTAGCTTCCTCAGAAAAATCCAAAGTTAACAGGCATTTAAGAACACATTTATCACCGGTAGCAAAGACAACCACCTACACCACTCTGTTAAGTTCAGGGATAGACATATCACCTCTGCCCCTGAGAAGCTTATGCAGGAAATAAGTCACTCAAAAGAGATGAACCAGTCATTGTCTCTTCCACACACATTCTTAGTGTAAGGAGTTTAGGGCAGAATTGATCCCTGCAGGCTGTGGTGGCAGCAGAGGGCTTCCCAGTACAGATGGGGCGCGTCTGGATCTTGAAGGAAAGTCAGGCTTGCCAGAATATACCCCATGGTATTACAGCAATGCACGTAATGACCAGGAATTTTAGCACCGCCTCATTTGCAAAATAAGCTTAACATCTACCTACATTGGTAGTATTTTAATTAGTATTATTGAGAAACCTTGTTTCAGTGTAGGAGCAATTTAAGCCAGCTGACCCTAACAGTCACACAGACACCAAGGTTGCACAGCAATGTCAGGAAAGAAGCAGGATTTTAGCGAAGGCAATTAATTATCTTTTAGGATTTATGGGATATATAACTATTTTCTCCTTTAAAAATTGCTTCTTTGAAATAGTCAACAAGAATTCTGCAACCAGAAGATGAAAGTGACCTTTTGAAGATATGTTTTGATAAAGTAGGTAGCAATAGGTAAAACTGCCTCAAGGCAGTCCAAGCTTACCTTCCCACTTAGTTGTCCATATCTTGCCATCTGTATGAGGTAATTCTCTACTGCTTTAGTTTTTTCAGGCTTAACAAGTGCTAAGTTACTTACTAAAAATAAAAAAAAAAAAGTAAGTATACAAAAAGGCATAAAAACTAAATGTACTTATATTATACCTTAAAACTAAGAACCAACATTTCCAAAGCACTTCATGGACTTATTTATGACTGGAGACTAGCAAAGAAGGTATGGCTGAAGGTATTGTTACCTCTCTTAAAAATGGGAAACTAAAGTTCAGCCATGTCAATCTCAGTCAAGGCCACACAGAAGGGGTGGCAAAGCCAAGATTAAACTTGGGTCCTCAGGTTCTAAGCCCCATGACTTTTTAAAATAATGAACAATTGCCCTCTGGAAAACAAGTTATACATTACTACACATATAATTGTAGAGATAAATCCAAGGCTGCCTCTTCTAAGCTGGACTTCAAGTTACAATACAAAAGATACTAGTTCATTCCAATGGGCTCATTTTTTTTCTTCATGGTTTTCTTATTAAAAATTATGAACTAAAACAGAATGCAATACATCCCCATGCCTCCATCACCCACATCAACTACCAGCAACATTTTTGGATTGACTTAGGAGTTGTTTCCTAAAATTTTACCTAATAAGCACTTGGAGATCATCTCCCTGGTAGGTGAGGACTGAGCTGCTTTTAATAATTTAAGTATATTTCTTTAGGTTTATAAACTTCACATTTCTCACAAATATCTGTATCTTAAGTGGTTTTAGGTTAAACAAATATTTACTCTAGAGAGAGTATTAATTTCATATATATCTCCTTATTCAATTAACCCAAGCCAATCTTATGGAGATAACTTAAAGGTAACTGAAGATGCTTACACCGGGCCCGGGCTGACTGATCCAGAACTTGGGCTAGGATGCTGTTTCTCATTTCTGCTTCCCTACAATAAAAACAGGTCAAGCAAAATTAGAACTAAGCTGTCAGCATTCCTATTGAATATACAAAAATGTAACTCACTCAATACATTTCCCAGGATGGAAGCCCACTGCATACATAGACTGCACTATAGTAGGTGCTGTCTGGATGGTAGCAGCTATTGTTATAGAAGAGTCTACTCTTGTCTTCAAAAGCCAGCTTTATATTGTATATTGTATAGGTGTAAACCTACCAGGTTGAAAGGTAAAACTTTACATATTCACAATTCAGGGTAGTTTCAGTTCAACCACCATTACCAACATTTATTTGGTATCTAGTGTGGGAGAGTGCTAGAAATTTGTAGAGATTTCTTGCAATGAGAAAGACCAAATGATTAATCCATGCAATTATCTTAAGAGATGAAGAAACCAAGACCTAAATAAGCTATGTTACGGAAACATAGGTATTTGTGGCCAAGCCAGACCCAGATCCCATGTTTTGAGACTCTCAGTTCTATTTTTTGGGTGGGAGAGGGTGAAATTATAACTCTGCAACTATCTTTGAATCTTCCTACCTATATAAGTAGGAACTAGTTCATATTCCAAGGACAGTGGTTTCAAACTTTTAAGTAGCAGCAATGTTTTTAAAGTGAAGTCCTTCAAGGAACTTAATATACAACACAGACAAAAGCAGAGATATTTTTGGCTGAACTGAGGGGAACCTGGGGGTGGCTGTGCTCACTAACTGTCCCCATATGGTTCATGAACACTTGCAAAGCCATACCTTATCGCGCCCGAGTACTTCAACCCTGCCATAAACTACTGTTACTATATTTCACTGAATTTAAAATGCTATTAATTGTAAGATGAACCATAGTGTTATGTACCTCTAAGAACAAAAAAACACCGTACATGAGAACTCTAATAAGAGATCCCCAACTCAAAGCTGAGGCATCAAAGAGCAGCATCCACAGTACAAGATAAACAAGAAATGTTTACCATGCAGAAAGGGACAGCAAGTAAGGATGCATGCATCAGACTTTGCCCTAAGTGGAGGAAGAAAAAAATTCCTCTGAGAATTTGAACTTCAAGCTTTAGTCTTATAGGTTTGCTGTCTGAATTCACACTACCAAGGTGGAGGGAGGGGGAGAACCTCGACGAGAGAATTTAAGACATCTCAGATTGAGAATGTGCCCAAGTGAAGGCAGAAGCAAAAATAAATCCTCTCTGAAAGAATCTAGGACAACAATGATCAATTATGAGACCCATACCAATTTCAGATATGTTAATACGTGGAAAAATGTACACTTCAGAATTAATGAAATTCGTGGTTTTATTTTCTTCATAGCACTATCCCAAGTGCTTACCATCTGTCTTCTGCCACTAAAATAAGCCACATAAGGACAAAAACCTTCTCTGCCTTACCTATTTCTATACACCCAGCATGGTGTCTGACCTAAATCAAGTGCTCAATAAATATTTGCTGTGTAAATTAAAAGGCAGCATGATGGAGGGAGGAGAAAATGGGGAGTTGTTCAATAAATAGTTTGTTTGCAAGATGAAAAAGTTCTATTGCACAATAAGTATGTAGTTAACATGACTGAAGTATACACTTAAAAACGGTTATTACAGTAACTTTTATGTTATGTATTTTTTTCACAATTAGGAAAAAAGGTAGCATGATGGGGTAACTACTCATTCAATAAATACGCCATGTGTGATGTGTTCTGCCTTGTGCTGGGATAAAATTAAAAGAATATAAAGTTAGTATTTACCTAGCACTTACTAAATTATGAGGCACTGGATCCATGCAACCCTCAACATCTCTATGAGGTAGACCTATTGTTATGCTCATTTTAAGGTAATCCTAGTTTATCAGAGAAACATCAACCAATAATTGTATTAACAAGGTAATAAGTGCTGTAGGGTTCCACACATTTAACAAGTTGATAACAAAGATACCCTGATAGTTTAAAAAATCACTATGTCAAGAAAAACTTTACGATTCACAAACGAATAACTAAAGTGTAAAACAAAAAAATTTGGTGAAATTATCCTTCAACAAGTTCAGAGTTCCGGCCCATACCTGTGCTTTGCTTCCTGTTGTGCTGCATCGCCAGGATCCTGAAAAAAAATTTTATCTTTCAGTTGAGTAACTTTACAGAGAAAATTGGAACTATTCTGTTTCTGATACCGAATCGGCTACTGCAGTGGTAGAGATCAAATTATTATCAAATAATTAAAGGCTGGGTCTCCCAGAAGTCAATGGGAGTTTCCACTTACTACAATGTTTTGATAACCTTCTAAAGTCATAATCTAATAGAATGTTTTCGAATACAAACAACCATTAGGTAGGAGAGTCTCTGTACAATGAAACCGTATTTTACGAGGTAAAAATAATTTCTGGGCGGAAAAAATGTGCTGCTGTATTGGGGACGCTGATGATTTAAATGGCGCTTCCTTGGAGACGGTCACGCTCCAATCCTTGTACGGTCCTCTCCCATTCTTAACAATATAGTCATTACTTGAGTATTTCACCTATGGGGTTAGTGTTTAGTGTTGGCCCCTCCCGAGACTGTCAACTCTGTCACAGGGGATTGGATATTCCCCGCTGTATCCTCAGCACCCGACACTCTACAATCCCTCAACAAATGTTTGGCAACTACTTGAGGCAGAACAACTGAATTCTAGAAAATAATTCAGCTGGAACAGCAGCCGAATCAGGCTAGATCCCAAAGCTAAAGGCACGGAGACCCGAGGAGCTGAACATTCCGCTCTGGACGATGCCGGACCGGACGAGGCCAACTTCTGAGGAGAGCCGACCTGCTACCCCGGAGAGGCCGGGAGCCGGACCCGGCCGGGGCAGCACGTGTTCGGCTTGCTGCCTGAGCCCCCATCCGATGGAGAGAGGCCCAAGACAGCCTCGGAGGCCGAAGCATCGGCGGGGGTCCTCGGCCAGGGGCCTGAGCACCGGCCGCGACGCCTACAGCCTCCTCCTGGAGCCGCGCCCTCCACCCCGGGCGAGGGCGGCGCCCCGCAGGCGATGGGCCTGGCGGGCGTGCTCACCCCGTGCTTCGCCTGCAACTCTGCCAGCCTCTGCTTCCGCAGCGCCTCCAGCTCCTCCTCCGCCATGCTGCGGGGTCCGAGTTGAGCAACCGCGACCGCACTCTGGTCCACACAGCGAGTTACCTCCCGCTGCCCAGCGGCGCGAACGCGGCCCTCCCCACTGCGCAGGCGCCCGTATCAGCCAGGCGTCACCAATCTAACCCGGAGCCGCGCCGCCGGACGCAGTCAGGGCGCCGAAAGAGGCCCGATTCCGCGATCGCAGGGGGTGGGGGCGGGACGGTGGGCAGAGCGGGTGGGCGGAGCCTTCTCCAGCGCTGCCCCACCTCCCCGCCACTAATCGTTGCTCTGCACTTGCCGGCACTACCTGGTCTACTCCGAGTTTGCGGGAGGGAGAAGAGAAATCTTGAAGGAGGCCATCATCAAAAAATGTAATAATAACAAGTAGAATTTGTTAGTGGCCTGTTATGTGCTAGGCTCATGTTATCTCCATTTATAGGTGAGGATCCTGGGGCGTGGGAAGGCTAAGGGGGGGGCGATGAAAATTCTAAAACTGGATTGCGGTGAGGTTTGCACAACTCATTTGCTGAAAAAAAATTAAATTGTACACTTAAAATGGGTAAAAGGGGTGCTGGAGGCGGAGATAGAAGAGACTTCTTAATGGTCACCCGGCCATTAAGAAGGCAAATTAAAGCACACTTGGAGGGTGAAACTTGGACACAGACCGGGCCTTTCCTCCGAGGCTGTGGGGTGTAGTGTAAACTTATGGACACCTCTTTCCCCACGAGCCTGTTGGAGGATGTTAGGGTGGGGAGCTGTGGCTGCTTGAACTCCCTGCCAGGACGCTCGAGTGTTTGGAGTAGGGGCAATCATGTGTGTGGAGGGGGAGCTGGTGGAATATGCAGCTCCCTAATCCTGTTAATCATGCAGGTTATACACCTGCTGTTTTCTCAGTTCTGGCAAAATATAAATTTTACCATTTTAACTATTTTTAATATACGGTTTAATAGTGTTATATTCTCTAGAACTCTTTTTATCTAGTGAAACTGAGACTCTAGACTCTGTACTCCCCCAAATCCTTGGAAACACAATTCTATTTCTGGCTCTATGAATTTGACTACTCTAACAACTCCTCATAAGTGGAATTATATAGTATTTGTCTTTTTGTGACTGGCCTATCTCACCATAGTGTCCTCAAGGTCCATTCATGTTGCAGCATGTGTTAGAATTTCCTTCCTTTTTAAGGCTGAAAAATGTTCCATCATATGCATATACCACATTTTGTTTATAAATGGACACTTGGGATATTTCTACTATAGGCTGTTAATAATGCTGCTGTGAATATTAGTGTATAAATATCTCTTTCAATTCTTGAGTCTTGACTCCTAATTCAGGGTATCACGGTTTAGACCGTTCATGAAATGGGTGGTGTGATGGCTCACGTGACTTCCACTCACAAACAGCAGCCTTGGGTTAGGAGGATGCAGACATACCTGGCCTGGTGCCTGGGTTCACTCATGAAGAGAAAGAACAAGAATCATGGTAAGACAGAATCAGCAGAGACAGGTATTCTCACGTCATTCCTTAAATCAAAATATACTCCCAATGGATCATTTAAAGGTTTAAACAATAAATCACAAAACTACAATAAATTCTTTACGTAGGTGTGACTATTTTAGAGCAGAAATTAAAGGACTCTCCATGAAACCATCTGGATTGGGCCTCTCTTTTAAATATATCCTTTTGACAGTTTTTAAATTTTTCTAGGGTCATCAGTCAGTTCAAGTTTTCTGTTTCTCAAGATAATTTTAATTTCTAGAGAACCATTCATTACCTTCAGGGTTTCACATTTTAGAAATGTTTGGCTATCACACCTGTATATGGGGTTGTAGCTTTTTTAGGGATTGACTGTTGACTTGGTTTATTTGGGTTATTGTTTCGTTTTTCTTGATATTTTCTAGCCATTTTTTTTTTCCAAAAGAAATCAAATTTATCAGTATTCTTTCATAATTTATTACTTTATCTTTATTTCTACCTCTTTCCCCATTGAATGGCCTTGGCACTCTTGTTGAAAATAATCTGCCCATATATGTGAGAGTTTATTCCTGTACTATTTTATTCTATTGTTCTATATGTCTTATCTTCATACCAGTACCACACTGTCGAATACTATAACTGTAGTAAATTTTGAAATCAGGAAATGTGAGACCTCCAACTTTTCTTCAAGATTTTGGCTATTCAGGGTCCCTTGAGATTCCATATAATTTTAGAATAAATTTTTCCATTGCTTCAAAAAACATCATTGAGATTTTGACAGAGATTGTGTTGAATCTGTAGATTGCTTTTGGTAGTATTGTCATCTCAACAATATTAGGTCTTCCAATCCATAAATACAGGTTATCTTTCTATTTGTCTTCTTTCAGCAACATTTTGAAGTTTTTGGTGTACAAGTCTTGCCTTCAAGTTTTAGTTTATTTCTACATATTTATTCTTTTTCATGCTAATATGAATGGAATTTTCTGAATTTCCTTTCTGGGCTGTTCACAGTTAATGTATACGACTAAAACTGACTTTTGTGTGTTGACTTTGTATCCTGCAACTTTGCTGAATTTATTAGCGCTAGTTTTTAAATGAAATCTTTAGGCCTTTCTACATGTAAGATCATGCTGTTTGCAGAGAACTCTACTTCTTCCTTTTAAATTTAGATGCTTTTTCTTTTTCTTGCCTACTGGCTCTGGCTAGGACTTTCAGTACTATGTTGAAGAGATATGGTGAAAGTAAGCATTCTTGATTTGGTCCTAATCTTAGAGGAAACCTTTCAGTCTATCACTATTGAGTATGATGTTAGCTGTGGGTCTTTCACATATGACCTTTAGTATCTAGAGGTAGTTACCTTCTATTCCTAGTTTGTTGTGTTTTTATCATGAAAAGGTGTTGAATTTTGTCAAGTGTTTTTTCTGAAT
Source organism: Pteropus medius (assembly GCF_902729225.1). Lineage (NCBI taxonomy): Eukaryota > Metazoa > Chordata > Mammalia > Chiroptera > Pteropodidae > Pteropus > Pteropus medius. Next base: position 1,591,637 of record NW_024349801.1, read on the forward strand.
CAAGATAATGATGTGGCTTTTTCTCCCTTCTTTTTCTGTGATCTGTTATTTAACTTTCACACATTCAAACTTCCTTGTACTCTGGGAATTCCACCTGTTCATGGTAGATAATCCTTTTACTATGTATCAGACCCCTGCCAAGTGCATCTAGAGGAGATGGCTAAAGAATGCACACTCACTGATGGATACTATCCAGCTGTAGAAAGGGATAAGGAATCACTACATGTACTTGGGTTAGTTTTCTATGCTACATAACTAATTACAGTTGGCTAAAACCTGCAGGCATGTGACACAGCATGCAGGCTTCTCTGCTCAGGGGTCATCACATCAGAGGTCTTGGTTGGTGGCAGAATTCAGTTCCTTGCAGTGAAAGAATTGAAGTTGCGTCCTTGCTGCTTTGTGGCTCCCTCAAAGCCTGCAGCACCTCTGCCTTCAGGGAACCACGGCTGCTCTTCTCGTCAGTTTTGCCCACACTCATGGAGAAATCCCAGCCTATACTCCAGGGGCAGAATCCCAGGATCATCCTAGAATCCTGCTACCCCAGCGCCAGGGGGGATGATTAGTGGACAAAGGACCCCATTGCCCTAGCAGTGCTGCCTTCGGGCTGACAGTCAGACATACAGGTAGCCATAGGGAAGGCCCCCCAACTCCCTTGAAAGAATCACATCTCTACTAAGTACACACATTTTGTCTTAATCTGTTTTTCATTGTTCCCCAGATGCAAGGTCACAACCCTTGGGATTCAACCAGGGGACTGAGCATGAATTTGGGGATTCTGAGGCTGATCAGCAATATCTACCCTCCAGGACTCTAGCTCTGCCTTCATGCAGCCTTCCTCAACCTCACTGCTGCCTGCCCAATCCCTGTCATTTCCTGTACAGGCTCACACAACAAACTTGGGCCAGTCCTGGATGACATTAAAATAAACCTATAAACGCACCAAGAGCATTCCCACGCAGTACGCAGGATCAGGCCTATATCCTGGATGGCTCCACCAGATGGCTCATCTAGCTTACCTGTTGGGGGGGCCAGAGCCTGTCCCTGTTACCTGAATACTTGCTGCACAGAACGAAGGATGGAAAGGGAGAAGAGCCAGGAGAAGCAGCTTACTCAGCATGACACTGTAATACTACCACTGCTAAGCATGGGCAGAGAGCTGTTTCACAGAAGTGTAGACAAAGGGCCAAGTGTTAACAGGGTCCTAAAACATGGGTCCCTCACCCACGGCCTGAGAACTCAGTGGCACAACAATGGAAGGTAGACAGAGTGTGTGCAGAGGTGACTAAAGGTGGATGTCATGTCTAAGGGAAGGAAGGAACTCGGTGCTAGTGCAGTGGGGCCCTCTGCCTATACACACATCTGGAGGTCCCTGTGCTCCTGACCAGTGAAGACAACAGCAAGGGTTCTGGTAGAAGGGCAGAGCCACCTGCTCCGGGTAAGTTATTCTAACTCACCAGGTGCCCAAGCACAAAACAAATGGAACCAGTATCATCAGGCCATCATCCAGAGGCAGCCCTTCCACATCTTTCAGATTGCCAGGAACACAGCTTAGGTTCAAATTCCCACACCTCCACCTCAGTTGACCTTTATATAGGACACAATTTACACCAAAATCAGTACCTTAAACTATTCATTTTAGATGTTTAGTAGCCCTCCAAATTCTAACAGCTGTTAAGTACAGGAATACACATCAGCCATGACATAAATTTGCACCTGCAGGGAGAGGGTCCACACAAAATATACACATTCAACACAAGACTATCTTTAAGGCTGCTTCTCAAGCGACAACACTGCCTTATCTGAGCATCTAACTTTGAACCTGACTCTCGATTCAAAGAAACTCAGGCACCATGCTTCCATCAGGGACACAGACAAAACAGTGCTCACACATGAGGAGACCATTTAGCTGGGGTCCATCCTCGCTGAGGCCAGAAGTGGAGGAGCCCTGGTTGAAACTTCCTGGCCAAGAAGGCAGAATGGCTTGAAGGGACAGAAGCCAGTCTTCTGCCCCAGAGCACTTGCACCTTAGAAGTTTGGGTGAAGGGCTACAGACAGGCCAGGAAGAATCTAGGTGTGAATAAAGCAAGGCTGAGGTCCTAAGACGAGAGATGCTAAAATAACTGGAAAACAATTCTGGTTAAAAAATGCAGCTCTATTCGTAAATTAGGATTTATAACCTCTCCACAGAATGCTGTTAAGTTAATCAACTAACCGAGTAGTCCTAAGATGCAGAAAGGAGGATGTAATCCAGTCTCAGGCTGCTATGCAGAACACCCCCATCCCCTCCCAGCCCCGCAACCACATTCCTTATACAAACGGATGTCACGGAGACTGCACTTTATCACAAACTGCCAACAGTACTTTATTTTTTCTTTTCAACATCCTGTTCTGCTGCTTCCTTGGCCCTTTTTGCCCGGATGCCAAAGAGCCGGGCATTGGCACGGGCCATACGAAGACTGGCAAATGCCTTGAAGTTCTTCTCCTCCTCTGTGATAACCCTGGCTTTCTCCTTCTTGTAGACCTAGAAGAAGCAAAAGGGGTCAAAACCTTTGCCTGCAGTGAGGCCTGTGATGAGGCCCAAGACCCAACTGTCAGCAGAATCCGGAGAAGCGTTGCAGGGAGATCAAGTAATGCTGAAAGGCTACACAGAGGATACCAAGGAAGAGAGCTGATAAAATCCTCCCTCAATTTAGAAACAGCTCCAAACTTAGAGCAGAGACAGAAAAAACTGCCTTAGACATGAGAAATGTGGGTGGGGTCCTGTTCTTGAGGACAATGCAAAATCTGAACAAAGGTGGGGAGGGGTTTGGGACTTACTTTCCCTCTCCCAGAGGAACCTCAAGGGCCCAGTCACTTGATGGGCAGGTTCCAGAATCACCAAATAGACCCTGAGGGATGCCTGTGACCTGGGCTTTCCCAAATAGCAAGGAAAAGGAAAAAACTCAGCAGAGAGGAGTGACTAGGGAGGATCCCCAAAGCTAACCCAAAAGTGAGGACAAGACCTTCCCTGAAGGGGTCCATATGTTAAGAATGCAGGATGTTCTTGCTACCCTTTACTCCCTTCGAGGCAAACCCCAATCCAGTATACATTAACTTGTGTACCCTCCCAACACCTCTACTTACATTCCGTATGGGCATGACTGGTCCTGTCAGCTGGGTAGCCAATTTGAGTTCTTCAGCCTGTTTGTTAATAAGGAAAAGTCACCTGGGCTCAGCTCATTTCCCTAAGGGCTCCAAGCTTATAACCCTCTAAGCCTGCCCCACACCCTCATTGGGTGACTGTGTGCTTGGAAGGGACAGATGCTTGCAACTGCAAGCACGTATTTGGTTGGCCTATGTGAATGTCACCAGATTCCTGTTCTTTCTAGCTGACAAAGACAGAGACAGATGGAAAAGAGCACCTATGTATGAACCAGGGATGCAGGTAGAGCAAAATGTCAACCAGAACATAGACCCACGCCCCAACCCAACTCCCAAGAACCCTGCACTGATGGACACTGCCAACGTTGTTCTAAAGATTGTTTTGTATATTAAGCATTTGGAGGAACAAAATTTTTCAACGTAAAAAAGCTAGCTCCTTGTCAAACAGCTTTTTACCATGACCATGAAAGAAAAAGAACACGTTTGAGGAGCATAACAGTAAATCTTGGCAGTTTTGACAATTTGTGTATTCTTAGGAACTTTCTTGTTATCAATTTTCTATTGCCTATACATGAAGACCAAGTTTTGAGAGGTAAAGAATGCAAGTAAATATTTTCCCTCTCACCCCAGCTGGACAGAGACAGACACTATTTACACCTAAACCAAGAAAAGCCACACTGGTGGGGTTGGGCAGCCTGAGACTGCCACAACCTTTACCATTCCCATCCCTCCACCCCCAGGAGCTGGGAGCACTGTACTCACAGAGCTGTCTCCCTTCTTGGGGGCTGAGGGCTTCCTGGGGAAGAGGATTAGCTTGGAGCGGTACTCCTTCAGGCGCTGCACATTAGCCTGCAGGGACTCCGTGGACTTGTTCCGCCTCCTCGGATCTACCGAGATCCCAATAGTCCGGGCTACCTTCTTGTGGATGCCGGCCACCTGCCCCAAAGAGAGACACAAATGAAACCCCAAGGTGCCTCTAATCTCCATATCCTAACGAAAGCGCTCAGTCGTCAGATGGAAAAGGGTTCAAATGTACTTTCATCAAGGCAAGTACAGCGATTCCGGAGAATGTCATCATTTGACCATGAGCCCAGGAAGCAAAATTTATGCGTGTCTGATAACGCGGTTTTGTGAATACTCACTCTTAACTCCTCCAAACTGAAGCCCCTGCCGGCTCGTACTTTGGTATGGTACCTAACGGTGGGGCATCTCACGATGGGCCGGATCGGTCCAGATGCAGGGCGAGGGGCGATGCGGCGCGCTTTTGCTTGCCGGGCCTTGCGTCTGAGCAAACAGAAGCCAAGTGGTAGTTACCACACCCCAAGGCCGACCCCACCACTCCGGCGCGTCGTCTACTGCCTTATGCCACAGCGAGGGCACGGAGACCGCGGTCAGCGGCCCCCACCCCCAACCACGTTATAATACCGGCTCCGTGGAGCTGAAAGTGCTGCACGGTTATCACATGGAAAAGGGTTTAAGTGAATTTGCATTCCGGACACTGTCACCACCTGGCCGTGCTCTCCACGCGCCCCTCACCTGCGGATCTTCCGCGCCGGCTGGTTAAACCACGTGGCTACACGCCGCTGCCAGTCCTTGTGGAAGTGGGGCTTCAGGATCATGCCATTTCGGCTGGGCGCCATGGCTGCTCCCTACGGGCCTAAGGAGGAAAGCGGGTCAGGGCCGGGTCTCAGCCCGGATGCCGCGTCCCACGCCCGCCCAGCAAGCCCGGCTACGGCCCAACGTCGACTGCGGCGTGAGCCCTACGCCAGTGGAGGCGGATGGAACCCGATGGCACTCGATTGCCTCAGCCCGCGCCGAACTCCGGCATACCCACCTCCTCCGTGGGAGAATGGCCACCGTAAAGGAAATGGGGCCGCAAAGCACACTGGGATGGCAGTGGACCCGGCCAATCAGAAGCACCGGGGCGTTGTGACCAATCAGAGCCGGGAAGCACGGAAATGACGTGCCTTACGCTCCCAGTTGCCCTAGCGGCCCCTGGGAGGGCGTGGTGTTGCCAGTGGAGCTCCGTGAACACTGAGGAGGAGTGCCCCAGGCTGGGGACAGCAGTGGCAGGGTGGTTTGGGCGAATTCCTGGCGTTGCCGGGTCCTACGTTTCTCCAACACCTAAAGCCTCGTCTTTCATGTCCCAATTTTTGTTCCCACCCATCCATTCGGAACACACGTTTTTTTCTTTAGACCACTCTGAATGGTTCCGGGCATCTGGTACTTCGCATGCACTTTCACATGGAATCGCACAACCCCTCTGCTTGTGGGACGAATCGGGTAACTTCTCCGAGGTAGGAAAAGCCGGTAGTAAGTGGTGGCCCTGAGAATCCACGTGGCCGACTGCAGACGTCACACTTCCCGCTGTGCATACTGCCTCCATTGAGATGAGCATCATAAACATAAAGTAACGAGGCATACATCCATAGTTTGTGCCCTGCGCGTCTCCTGTTCTCCAGGACAAGTTTGGGAACTTGCCAACACCATACTATCTGTAAGCCTTTATATCCCAGTAATTCTTTACCACCCTCACACTAACCAAGCTTCCTCCCTGCAAAACAACATTTTAAGAATTTCATGACACAAAACGAGAAATTTGGAGGACTGTTTCCTGCACTGAGAAAACAAGTTACTGATCAAGTTTTCTGCACTATTGAGACACCCATGGGTGTTAGAAAAATCAGGTTGAGACTCACTGAAGAATTATAAGGTTATGATCAGGGAGAAGGAAAATATGTAACAGATGAGACACACACAGCTTTTCGGACGAAAGCACTAAGCTTTCAGGGGAAGCTCAAACTCTATCATTTAATAGATATGTGTTCAATTATGAAATGAGGGCAATAGCAGCCCTGCTTTTCTGACAAGTTTCTCAGACCCCTTTCAGTGATCCCACCATGGACCACAACATCTTGCTCTAATCTCAAACACATTCCTGTCCCCTTTCCCAGTTTCTCTTTCTGGATAGACCCATAGATAGACTCATGCAGCTTCATTTGCTCTCTCACCACTTGAGCTCCAGCTACTGGTGGTTAAGATGCTGTCCTGGGTCACTGGGTGGAGGTCTGAAATTAGAGACACTGCTCGGTATCCAGTTAGTGGTAAGAAGTACAGTTGTAATTTGAGGACCTTGCTCTTCAGCACACAGCTAAGCCGTAGCCAACTTTTCATGCTTGAATACTGAATACCTTACTTCCTTTGAAAACTATGCAGACTAGTGAGGCAAAAAAAAAAAGTTCCAGTATGAAAATTTTGCTGAAAATATGCTTAGCTTTTCCGTTGGGAAAGACTAATGGGAAAGCTTAAAGTGAACTGTTATGAACTGAAGTGAGGGAGTCCCGATAAAAAGACTTGTCTGGCTCAAGGTTTTGTTTTTTTTTTCTTTTTTCTTCGTAAGAGTTTATTTGAGCCAAACTGATGACATAATGCCAGAGAGCAAGGTCTCAAATGCTCTTGGCTCAAGGGTTTTAAAAATCTTTAGGTATAGGGATAGTCTCTGTCCCTTGGCACAGAAACTCCAGTCACAGCTCTGCTGAAGGGCTCTTGTCCTGGGCTTAGGCCTGAAAGGGCTAGCTAATACCCCCGGAAGCAACACTCAACTAAGAGGCCTTTGGATGTGTATATTATGCTCTGCACACATTCTCAGAATTTCCTTCCTAGACTGAGCCCCAGTTACTCATAGCTGTGCCTCATTACGTACCGGCACCTGACTGGCTTCCTCCATTTGGTCCTTTGAGAGTCAGCCTCAAAGAAATCCAGCCTAAGACAGTCAACAGCAGTTTCTGGATCCCTTCAGACACATAGTCTTGATTTCATAGGTTTTTTTTCAGGGGGAAAAAGTCACGTCCCTATAGCACTTTGCAAAAATTAGCATGTTAATTTTGTCAATATTGGCTGATGGTTAAATTAGGAAAAGCAGTAGCCTGGTAACAAGGACAGGATAATGTGCTTCATCACAGAACTCATAACCATCCAGCCTCTCAGCTTTCCAAAATCATGGCTCATGCATAAATCAGAAATAGGTTAACTCAAAGATTTCTGTAATATGAGAAACACATGAGTGAAATTTATAACGAAGTACAATATCAATCATGTTTTGTTTCAAAGTAGTTAAGAGATTATATCTTAAAAATCACAAGAAAAAAAATTCTTTAACTGTGTAATACAGAATCATTACAATATAATGAACCTGATGTTTGTCAATTACACTTCAATACTTTTAAAAAGCAAAATGAAAAAATTTATTTATGAGGATAAATCAGAATTAAGAACAATTGTATTATGATTTAAGAACTACAAGTTTTTTTCTTATGCTTTAATGATCTTCTGAGGCTCTTTGTGTTAAATATACATATTTACTTAAGAAACATGTTTATATCAGTGAGGTGATTTCACACATCTAACTCAGACAAAGACAGTTCCAGAAGCTACAATCAGGCCATACTGTATCAGAGGGCAGAGGGTCAGGGTTTTGGTTCCAGTGTTAAGTGCATAGGTTGCCTGGTTTGGTGTGGCTGCTGCAGGGACCACGTGCTGTTGTTGAATCCTCTTCACCTCTAGGACCCTCTTAAAGGAGGTGTGAGCTTCATCCATGCAGGAAATAGCAGAGGAGGTATAACTCCTGGCACTCTTCTCGAGTGCCATGTGTCTCATGACAGGGAGGTGACATAATTTATGACCAATTAGGGAGCCAGTCCGCAAACAACTGTCAATCAACACAAAGAAAACCCCCGTCTGAGGGGCCGTGAGCCCACTCACACCAGTGAGTGCTGGGAAGCCAGCTGCACCTTCCCCCACTATAGCAAGGCAGCCCCTTTCATGCCATTTACATTCCTGGTTAAGCATCTGGCACTCAGCAAATGATTTTCCAAAGGATAAACAGACCTGGGCCATTTTAATGGGTAAAGTACAAAAGGGATGAACTTGGCGATATCCACCATTAGAGATTACGAAGGATACTGACCTTGGGCAAAGATCAGAACCCTCCTACCTATATGCCTATCTAAGGAAATGAATTTAAGGAACTGGGGCAAAGGCAAAAGTGTCTTCACAAAATGCCAGAGCTGCCCACCTTCAGGTATGTAACCATCTCTGCACCCACCCACCCATCAGCTCAGCAAGAGTTTCCTTAGGACACTTGAGTGTGGGAGCAGTGAAAAAACAACCATTCTGTTAGGAAGTATCCGTAATCCATGGCTCCAAATGCCACCACACAGGGAAGGTAGAAGAGATGAAAGCCGCAGGTGGGAACACCTGAGTACATGTAGCACATCCTCTGGGAAGGGAGCCACATGCACTTGGCCTGTCTTGCAGTGATGGGGTGTCCTGGGCCCTTTATCCTATATTCATTCCTACAAAAGGGGCTCTTCGATTGGTTATCTCATAGCTGAAATTATAACCTGCACACAATCTTGTGATCCAGGACAAACCCAACAGCTCCTCTGGGTCAGAACTGGCCACATGGTACAAAGATGGATTCTCCATCCTAAGGTATCACCATAGTTGTCAGGTGTTCCTCACAGTGCCACCAGACCAGTTGAGTAGAGGTTCGCATGCATATCCATCCAAATGGCAGTAGGTGGCGGTGTTTTAATCCTCTAGAGACTGGTGCCTGTCCCCATCTCTGTAACCCTACTGATGAGTGAGAACATGGGCTCAGAGGGTCCTTTCATCGGGATCCTGTTAGCATGCTGATGAAGTCACAGGAGCTGGGAAGAGCCCGTGCACAAGCCCCAACGTGAACAGGTTGTGCAGAGCCTGACTGCTGCGCTGCCCCTTGATTCACCCAGCACCCACAAAATGACAGTGTCATAAACCTGGGAAGTCCTCCATTCACAACTTTAAGAAACACTGATAATCCGCCCCTTGGGGGAAAACAATATAAACGCAAAACTAATCATCTCTGCAAAGACTTTACTAATCACAGATAGAGAAACCAACATCTCAGAGGCCCTTCATCAGGGCCCAGTAAGGGCCCAGAGGAGGTCCAAGTCTCAGGTGAAAAGGAACTTGGGGGACAGCTAAGTAGAGTTCACTTCCTGGGCACCATTAACAAGGTTCAGCTATTTGGGCCAAGACGGCTCCTCCCCTCGAACAGGTGGCTGCTGAGGCGCCTCCTCCTCTCCAGTGTCTTGCCTCTCCCTCTCAGCGTCACTCCACCTCAGGGGTGCGATCATCTTCTTGGGTCCATGAGGCGGTGGGCCGATGAGGGCCTCGATGTCCTCATAGTTTATCACTTCCTTTTCCAGTAGGGCATTCGCCAGCTAGGAGGAACAAGGGGCAGTGTGTGAGTCCTGAAGGACAAGGACATAGACAAGAGCCTTTTGAGAGCAGAGCACTAAGAAGGAGGGGGCCCTCTGTCTCCCAGGAAGGGGCATCTGTGAGCGGGACACCCCTGAACAGGCCACTTTCCCAGGGAAGCAGCACATGCAGCCAGCTCAAGCAAAGAATCATTCCCTGTCTCAACCTTGGGGGATGATTTCCCAGCTGCGGCCTCATTAATTTTCTGCTTCCCTTCCAAATCTCTGCTTATTTTGGGCAACTTCGGTTTCCTTCACCAGACAAGGTATGTGTGTCTCTATGAGGATGGGGGACTAAAATGCAGAAACTCCTCTCTGGAATTTAGGGAGAGAGATGCTGGTGCTAAGAGCTACAGGACCTCACAGTTTCGGAAGAGAACCTCTGCCTCTCTAGATAGGTTGTGGAAAATGTGCTAAATGAACCTTGAGTGTCCTGCACTAGCAGTCCATCACCATTCAGTCTCCACTACAAGGAAACCCTGCTGAAGCCACTTGGACAGGTTTCTGTCACCTCCAAACTGGGGCGACCGCTTCTTCTATGTAGCTGCTCTAATATATTGCTAAGCCTTGTACCCTACTGAAGTGTAAGTCGACCCAGTGCAAACTGAAGCAGGATATCCTTGGCCCCCCACCAGGAGCCTGAGTCCTGTTGCGCAGCAGTGACAATGCACTTGTGATGCCAAGGACTTTGTTAAAGGCAGTTTCTGGTTCAGTGGGTCAGGTGGGCCTGAGATTCTGCACTGCCCACAACTCCTGGGGAAACTGGTGCTGCTGATCTACGGCGACACTTGGAGGACCCGACACATGCAACTCCCAAGCTAGCAGAGCCTCACATTAATGAAACAATGGCCCATCAACCAAGAGCTGCCCTCCTCTACTAGGGACACAGTAGAGGACTCTGGGGTCAAGAGGTGACCCCAATCCCAACACCTAGTCTTACTGTAAGAAGATAGGACCTGTCCTAACACTGCCACAGCTGGCCATCAGTGACAAAAAAAGTGAGAAACTGTCCCAGCCAAGAAGAGCCTAAGGAGGTGTGATGACTAAATGTAATTGGGGGAGAGGAGACAGGAATAGGACAGAGAAAAGCTAAGGAAATCTGAATAAGTGTGGACTTAGTTAATAATACATTAATATTGGTTTACTATGTTTTTAAAAATGCAACATACTAATGGAAGATGTTAACAATAGAGAAAACAGGTGTGGGGTTTAAGGGAACTACTATATTTGCAACTTTTTTGTAGATTTAAAACTATTCTAAACTTTAAAATTTAATTTTTAAATTTCAGGAAAAGTTTGAGTTGGAAAAGATTAGACAAAACTGGCCAAACAATAACTGCTGATGCTAAACAATGGGTACAGGAGGGTTTATTATGTTCTTCTACATTGAAGGAACTGACTTGCATGTTCATAATAAAATGCTAAAAAATTTATGGAAAATATTAGATTTCAGTTGGGTGGAACACATTGGTTCCGTTGTTTTCTAAAGTTCTGTGTACATTTGAAGTATTCCATGAAAGGGTGACCAGCTATGCCAGCACAGCATAGTGATGGTCAGCACCCTCCCCGCAACTTCTGGATGGTTAAGCAGGTGTCTGGAGGTCAGACACCAAATCTCACCGCCTGCAGCTTGTCCAGATTGTCCTGAAGCACCTTCTCAGTGTGCCTGTAGGCCTTAGCCACCAGCAGTCGAGCTTCCTGCAAATGAAAGGTCTGTAATGAGCACAACTGACGACTATTCACAGCGTCATCTATCACCTAAGTAAACTGCCAAGTTTCCCTGGAAATGCTCTAGTTCCAGATGCCTGCCTACCAGCCCTCCACACCCACAGATACCCCACCAGCTCCTGGAGGCTAGGGACCCTGTTTCTGTCCTCCATTCCCGCGGCTGCCTCATATGCTACTGTACCAGGCCAACTAGAGCTGCGCCAGGATGAGCCAAACACTGCCGTGATTGAGTCTCCCAAGGACAATGCAGTGCATCCCTTTTGGCCACAGGGATCACTGGCCACTAGCTCTGTCGTTTGTTGTATTTATTTGATATTCTTCCCAGTTTCCCATCATCTACAGTTTCATCAGGAGCCACACAGGTCCTCATCCAAGAACACACACTCAACAGGTCAGAGTGACAACAGAGGCCAGGAGAAAAAGCCACGATGTAGGGGCACATAACAGGGCTCAGCTCGGTGCAGTGGGGAACCTCCTCTAAACAGAGCTTTGGTCCTCACGTGGCAGAGGGCGCAGCGCCAGCACAGGACACCTGTCCTCTACCCCCACTGTGGTGCAGGATGGAGCAGAGGCCAGCAGGAGGTGTGGCAGCGAGGGCTGTGCACTCACGTGGTCCATCATCTGCTGGAGGCCCTGGCTGAAGGGGCGCCGTCCAATGCCCGCAAGGCCCTCCTGAGCCTCAGGGAAGGAGATGGGCCCAATGGTTGGTGCCATCCCAAACTGCTTCACCATGGAGTAGGCAATGCGAGTGACTTTCCTCAGGTCATCCTGTGCCCCTGGAGCATGTCGAGAAAAGGTTTCTCTGATGGCGATGCCGAGTTCAGGGCACCCTGGGGACCCCACTGGCACACACCTGGGCCTGACAGCAAATGTTTAGTCCTCAGGGGACAACTGTATCCTGTTACTGTTTCTTAAGAGTCTGGAAACTTTTAAATGCTTTGTTTAAAAAACAACTACTTAGAGTGCATAATTTGCGCTCGTTTCACCAGTTCTCCAGCACAAGTCCAGGTGTGCACAAGACACACCTGTCAACACTGAACCTCAATATCACAGAGATCGTGCAGGAAACAGTCTTCCACCTGCTCTATGGACGTCCCAGTGAAATAACAGCTGAGAACAGTCAAGTTGTTTGAATTACCAATAATTAACCAATTAAATACATTTATAGTCTACATATGTTTTTGTAATTAATTTCTTTAAAAAGTCTTACTTAGTTCCAAATCTCCTTTGACCACAGATCTTTTAAAAATCACTTAATGAAATTCAAAGTATATTTGCAGCCTACTATTATTCAGATCCTTCCATCAGATTCACCGCCCTCCTCCACATGCAGAAGGGATAATGGACGTAAAAGCACTGTGAGAACGCCAGGTCCTGCAGGGCCTCACCAGAAGTAACTTTGTTGAAGGAGATGCTCTCCGACACACGGCCACCCAGGGCCATGCACATCCGCTCGAACAGCTGCTCTTTGGTGAAGAGGTGCTGGTCTCTTGGGAGTATCTGAGCAAAGCCCAGTGCAGCATTTGTCCGAGGGGCGATGGAGACCTGCAGAACGTTAGGTGGCCCGAGTTAGCAGGCAGGATGTGGGCTTTAAAGATGAAGGTGGGGCAATGGGAGATCTTTAACTGGAGGGTTTCAAAGCAGTGGAGCAAATCTGCACTAACCCCATTTTTATAACAAGAGGATCCTATCATTAAAGGAGAGCGGCTCATACACTGTGAGAGTGACTTCCTTGAATGTTACTACAAATATATTACGAAAAGAACAAAGACAGGGCCTCTTAGGTAAACCAACCAGGAGGTGCAGGGACCATCGCCACCAAGCCCCCCACCATGGCCTCACGCACCCTGTCCGAGAGGCTTCAAAGGGGGCATGGAAACTATCCTTGTCTTCACCTCCCCCCAAAGCCCAACACCACCTGTGGGCACAGCTCCAGTGGGACTAGGCCTGATGCCTGGGCAACAAGGAGACTCGGGCCTCAGGCGCTGTTTCTGAGGTTCATGGCGGCAGGACCACCTCACAGTGCCCCAAGGATCAGAAGGGAAAATTTAAAACCCAACACTAAAGTAAACTACAACTGAAAAGGCTGGAAATATGTCTACGGCCACGCTATGCTGAACAAGGCCGATCCCATCTGATCTTGGAAGCTAAGCAGGGTCGGGCCTGGTTAGTACTTGGATGGGAGACCACCTAGGAAGACCAGGTGCGGTAGGGGTAAAAAACAAAAAAATAAAGGATTGTAAACTGACAAGGTTCTTGCAATCTGTGAGGTCAACCAAGGGTTGCCTTGCCTAAAAAAAAAAAAAAAAAAAAACTCTAAAAAGAAAAGGCTGGAAATAAAGACCAAACAGCAACGGGAACTCCAACATCTTTCACTAGCAGAGTACAAGCTTTGAGAGGGAGCTTTTCTCATTATGACTAGTTTATGACTTTCAGCCATCAAATGAAGCAAAAATTCTAAGACCAGGAAATTTAATTTTCTTAATAATTTTATTTTTCGATTACAATTGACATACAATATTTATTATATTCATTTCAAGTGTACAATGTAGTGAGTAGACATTTATATAACTTACACAGTGATCACCCTGATAAATCTAGTTATCTACTTGACACATGTAGTTATTATAACACTGACTACATTTCTTATGCTATACTTTATATCCCCATGACTACTTTGTAAGAACCAGTTTGTACTTCTAATCGCTTCCCCTTTTTTCACTCATTTCCTCTAACCCCCCTTAAGAACAGGAAACTTTTAATTATGATATTTACTTCATCGTGGATTTTTCTGCCATTACTTTTTTGAGATACTGCATTAAAATATTTATGTTGATTACTGAATTTTTTAGTGTCACACCCTAGGTGGCTGTTCCCACTGCGTCACCCTGGACCCAGTCCTGATTAGCTCAGTGACTGCTGCACCCATCAGAGGTGCATACACTTAACACCCACTGATTAACAGACATTAAACACTGACATACCAGGCAGAGAACTGCTAGACCGTTCCCATGTTTGGGTCTTAGGGAACTGCCAGTAGCTCTATGATACTACCATTTGATACAAATAAATCTTCACCAAGTTCACAAATGTCTACAAGAGTAATGTTTTTTAAAATGTGTACTAAATTCTTAATTCCAAGACTGACTGTAGATGAGGAGTGAGACTCAAATGGTCGTGTGGCTTTCCAATGGTCATGTCCACAACTGGACCCCACTGGTTTAGATTTAAGACCTCCTCCCACCCTATGCTTCCCGGGTGAGGGATCCTGCACGGTCACCTCCCACCTGCTCTCAGGTCCACTTCAGGCCGTGCTTATTCTTCACCAAGCACAAACACATGGTGCTTCCAAGGTCACCTTAGTTCAAGGGCCAGTTGGGTGCACACCCTCCAAAACCCAGACCCTCATCTGACACCCTACCTTCATCACAGCCTCGGTGTGCTCCAGCAGCCAGCCAACCAAAGCATGGCCTGACTCATGAAATGCAACCACCTTCTGTTCTTCCTTTGAGAGGATCTTGCTCTTCTTGGCTGTCCCTGTAAGAACACCCAGGACTCTGAGTTCAGGCACACTGACAATCCTGCGTAAGTATGTAAGAACGCTTCTTGATGAGCCTTGATTTTTACCTTGTGTCGTTGTCAAAGTGAAGTTGTCACTAGATGTTCACCTCCTGCATATCAGCCCATGCTGACACCCACAACTATTCCTTACAATTTCTCCAATTTGAAGGGAAACTCATTAGGTAGGTGTTGGAGGGGGCCATGTTTGTTTCCACTTCCTTAAATGGTGCAACAATCGAACAGCTCCTGCAGGCTTTGCGGGTGGGGCTGTAGGGCTGACAGGATTAGCACGGGGCCCACGCCAAACTGTAGGTCTCTTGTTGGCAGGGGTAGCTGCAGCCCCTGTGACTCTACAGTTCTTTTTCACCCTTTGTAGTTGACCACCTCTTACTTTGGTGACTTTATCTTACATTTCCCCTGTCCTTAAGTTCCCATTTAATGCAACCTGAATAAGCTCTAGGTTCGGGGTATTTACTATATCATACTACTAGGACCATCTACTGCTATTTACCGTAAAGTTATAAAATCTAAGATGCACTGCTTGTGGCAGATGAATCATTTGAGCAGAGCTGATTATATGGACACTAACCGTGAGATCACGGCCTCACAAGATGGGCTTTACCTGAACACAAACATGTCCCAGCTCAGACAGTCCACCCTGGAATAAGGATAGGAGAGCTCAGCCTTGTTCTAAACACTGAATACCCGGGGGCAGTATTGTTAATATTCGCTTCAGAATCTCCTGCTTCGATACTCTTACTGTACACTTATCAATTTCAATGTAAAAATAAATGGCTTACAAAAAACCAAAGTTATAGTAAGAAATGGCAACTTTAGTCCCTTCTACCTGCACAAGTTCACTTCTTTCCCAAGCTGCAGGCTGGGAACCTGGTGGCATTCGTCTAGATTTTAACTCAAAACTGAAGGTGATAGGCACACACTTCTTGTAAAGACGGCTCATGACAGAAAGCTCACTACCTACACACAAGACCCACCTATACACAGCACTGTGGTTCTCAAAAATTTATGGAAAGGAGAAGTTTCTCTTTAAAAAAAAATTAGTCCAGTGTCTTGGACTAATACTTTCTGGTCTGAACCCTGTAAAGGACAAGATGCCCTGCCCATGTCTGAATGTTGTCACATGGAGCTATGGAAGCTTCTAGATGCCTTCTCTCAGTTTCAGTCCTGCTCTCCTCATAGAAGTCCACAGACCCCATTTTGAGCAGCAATGGTTAAGCACTGCCAGAAGCACTCCCAACCCTCCACTGCCCAAACACCTCTCCCATTCCTATCCCGAGCACAGCATGAATTTCAGCAGAGACGGAGCTGACCAGCAGAACACAGCCCTCAGCAGACACTCTTTGTTCTTGGGCAGTGGCAGCACGGACCCCTGACAACATGCACAGTGGCCTATCCATCTGCAGTTGGTTCTCAGGCACTGTAAGATGGCTGATGGGCCGAGCACTACTCACATTTTGGTTTGCAAGATTCTTTTATTTATCTATTTGAAGAGTGTGTCTATTCTTCAAACAGAAATCTGCAGTATTTTAAACTATGGAAAAGTCAGTCACATTGTAAAGCTCTGACTTCTAAAAAGAGAAATACTTTACCTATTTCCCTTTCATCCAGTAATTCTTTGCGGATCAGGTCCACGCGTTTAAGTCTGACCCGCTCCTTCCACCCCACCGTCCCGAAGGGCACTTCTAGGGACCATGCCTCATACCTGCAATGACACGCTCCACAGCATACTCAAAGTTAAATGTGTGAACGGAAGTGTGGCCTTCCCGTGCTGCGTGCAGTGCAGCCTCGTTACAGATGTTGGCGATGTCAGCACCTGTCAGAACAACAGGGGAGGACAAGGTGTCAGCTCTGCTTCCTCAGGGCTTGAGAGGAAGGAAGGAAGGAGAGGCACACCAGCAGGTGAAGGGTGGTCAAGGGGCGCGGTGCAGACAGAGAAGGCGTGGTGAGGACCAGGTGCTGGTGCTCAGGTTCTCCTAGACTGAAGCCATTTCACACATCAGACTCAAAGAACCACCTCTTCACATCCACTCCCACCTCTTTCCGTCCTTCTGCCTTCTCCACTGCTTTACTGTACAACTGTAATCAGCATGCTTCCCAGAACCACTGCTGGGTTTTCCAGCACTCAAAGTGGAAAAGTAAAGTGTCAGACAGCGCTTCTCTCTTCTGCCCGCTGTGTGCACAACCTCGCTCCCACCTAGGCTATGCTGCCCTCAGGGCCTAGAGCAGGGGGTGAAGAGTACCTGGGAGAGGCCTGCACCTGTGCATGCAGAAAGGCCTCCTGCCCTCCACCCTCAGAACTGACAAGAACCAGCCCCCGTACCGCTGAAACCCGGCGTGAGCTCCGCCAGGCGCTGCGAGTAAAAACTGCTGGCCTGGGTCAGCTTCAGGCTCTTCAGGTGCTGCTCGAAAATCTCCCGCCTTTCCTGCCAAAGATAAGGGAGGACACACACATGGGGCTGGTGTGCCTGTCCCACTCGGGAAGCATTCTCCAGAGATAAGTCATTGTCACTCATGACCATAGTTTGTGAAACCAATTTAGAGCTGCAAGCAGCATTCCAAAATGAGAAGGAAAAGAAGGAAACAACAGAAAAAAAGGCATATCGCACATAGCAAAGTTGTTCTGTAGAACTTCTGATTTGTGCACATCCTGTATCTCTAGACCCCAATGTAAACATTTCCTACAGTTAGGAAGATGCGTAACTACCTTTCCAGAAGCAGTGTCCAAGGGCAGCCTCTAACCAACAGTTGGGTTCATCTTCCAAACCCTGTCCCTACCCATGCTAGTCCACAACATGCACCCTGGGTTCCTGCTCCCTCAGGGGCCACCACAAAGGCCCGGCCACCCAGAGGATACCCAAAAAGAGGCCTTAGACAGAGGAGGCCAGTGGAGCCGGGAGATCACCAGGGCTTCCACCTGCTTTCAGGGCAGCAGCACAGCTCGTGCTCCAAAACCATGTGGCACCAAGGACTTGAGCTGGTCAGGATGAGAATTGTGAGGCTCTCCAAACATGGGATAAGACTTAATCAAGACCAGTCTATTCAACCCCAGATGCTCAAGGATAGAGGGGAAAAAAAACGTGGGCGAACAAAAAACAAGTTGCAAAACCATGGGAAAAGTGGTAAGCTGAAGAAAGTCTGGACAGACAAGCACCACAGAGAACACACAGCGTACTGGCCATGCTGACCTGGAGAGTGGGGAGGTCAATGAAGACGTGTCGGTCCAGTCGGCCTGGCCTTAGCAGAGCATTGTCCAAAATGTCAGCTCGGTTGGTGGATGCCAGGACGATGACATGGTCAGTGGTGCCCATTCCTGAGGGAAAGACAGCAGCCTTTAGGGTGGGGGCCCCTAACACAGTGGCCTTCTCCACGGGGTCCTCTTTCAGAACATAGGACAGGAGAGATTTCTCGCCAGGGTACACGAGAAAAATCCACAATCAGTCCTTCCCTGGGAGCTTTCCACTGAGATCATCACAAGAGCAAGAACTCGCTGGTTTTACTTCCTCAGAAGCAAAATTGCAGATGGGAACCTGGCTCTGCTGCCCAAGGCCATCCTCTAAGCCCACACAGCATCCCTGGAGGGAACCGCTAACAGGGCCGACCCGGGAGCAAGGGCTGCACTTCCTTGGGCCAAAGTGACGGCCACGGAACAGCTAGGACATTCTACCTCTACAACTTGGTCTGAGGGCCTGGGTTTTCTGCCCCAGGTTTCTCACACGAGAATTCAAAAGCAAGTCCAGGAACCATACCAATGGCCCAGACCTACAACTGCAAAAACACGTTTGTGAAGCAACCAGCAAAATCTGAGCCTGACTAGCTATTAGATGATACGAAGAACTTATTTTTAATTTAAGTTATATATTGTGATATTTCTCTGAATATAGAAAAATTCAAAGCATATAAGATTCAGAGCATGTAAGATCCAGAACTTTGGGTTTGCTTTAAAATAACCCACTAGGGAGGAGGAACAGACAGAGAGGTGTGCATGGACTAGGGCTGGCCAAGTACTGACAAGCCTGAAGCTGACCTGAGACACAGGGGCTCACTGTACGTTTCTGCTGGGGAGTATGTTTGAAAAGTTCCATAACACGAAGTTTTAAAAATAAAGATACCATGATTTATCTTTTCCTAACTTAAAAAATCCCTAATAAATTGACATAGACAAATACAATTTTAAATCATGTACAAAGACTTAACAGAAGTGAAATTTTAAAGAAATATTACAAAATTAAACCCTGAGAGTGTGTTAGGCACTGCTACCTCATAGCAGCTTGTCATTCATTCCACTCTAGGATCCCACGACAGTGACAAGGGACCTGGTCAAATGCACCAGCTCAGGGAGGATGCCCACCTCACTGAGGGACTGACATGTGTCACTGACAAGCAGCTACCAGGACAGACCAAACCACACCCCATTTCCAAGGAAATCACTCCAGAACTTCAAAGAAACATCTCTGGAAGAGGCAGCCTCGCTCTCCTCCAGGTCTGCACTGTGGAATGGGATCAGCCAAGTCCCGTCCTGTTCGCGTGTCAAGAGTGGAGAGTGTCTTAAAATCACCCTGACTTTTGAAACAAAATCATAAACAAGAGCAAGTACCACCTGGCACTTGCAACATGTCAGCCCCTCTGCTCTATTTGCTCGCACTCCATTTCAGGAAAAGTGAAACTCTGACATAGGAAACGAGGTGGCTGGAGGGAGGCGCCCTGGGCAGAGGCAGCTTCACTCCCCAGGAGCTCCTCGGTGTGGGGTGGTGGCGGAGAGAGACCCTACACCAGGCATTGCAGACTGCTAGTTGAGAAGGCCCGTCAAGCCTCAACGCTCACATTTCTGAAATGCCTTCCTTCCACAGGTCAAAGCTGTTAACACAGAAACCTAAAGTTATATATACAGTGAAAAAACGTTGAAAAATAGTAGGAACAGTGGTTGCAGAAGAAAAACAACAGCAGGGCAAGGGTGGACGCCATGTTAGTGAGCGCCAATCAGAAAGGAGAACAGTGACACTCAAAGCTCTGCTACCACAAGTCACCTAGACATCCCTGTAGAACCCACCCCTCACTCCCGGACCTGGTCTTACGGACCACAGGGTGCAGACCTCATGGGGTTTTGGTTTTGAAACTTTGTATTTTGACATAGTCACAGATACACAGCAAGTTGCAAAAACAATGCAGAAAAGTCCCCTGCCCTGTTCCCCAGGTGGCACGTTAAGTAACTACAGTGCAATGTCAAAACCAGGAAACCCACACTGCCCAGTCCGCTGGCCATATTTGACGTAAGCAGTCTTAACACACACTTGTTTCTCTGTGTGTACCTCATTCTCTGCAAGAGATTCCGGTAACCTCCACCATGATCCAGGCAGATTCCACCACTACGAAGACCTCCCTCTACAGTCACGCCCCTCCCCTCCCACTTTTTTAGCCTCTGGTAACCACTAATCTGTTCTCCATCTCTAGAATTTTGTCATTTTGACAGTCTTATATAAATCGAATCACACAATATACAGCCTTATGAGGTTGGCTTTTTTTCACTCAGCATAATTCCTTTGAAATCTATCCAGGCACTTGTGTAAGAACCACTAGTTCCTTTTTATTGCTGCATGGGAACCATGATAAGAACATATCAGAGCTTAACTACGTACCCGCTGAAGGACATCTAAGTTGTTTCAAGTTGTCAGCTATTACAAATAAATGAACGTTGCTGCGCAGGTGTTTTGTGTAAACATTTCTCCAGGATGAGCACCCAGGAGCGTGTCATATGGTAAGTGTATGTTTAATTTTTTCAGAAACTGCCAGACTGTTCCCTAGAGAGACTACACATTTCACATTCCCACTGGCAGTGTAGGAGATCCAATTCCTTCACATCCTCACCGGCATGTGGTGTTGCCTCAATTTTTACTCTAGCTATCCTACCAGAAGAGTGTTTGTATCCATATTTCAGCAGAATTATTTGGTAGATATGAACAAGCTTATTCTGAAAATTACATGAAAAGGCAAAGGAAGGAGAGTGTTTCAACATTGTTGGTTGAGAAGAATGAAATGGGAAGACTCGCTCCACCTCTGTTGAGACTCTCTGGGCAGCTGTGTGGGGTGGTACAGCACGGACTCGAACACCAACAGGCAGACCAGAGCTCACATACACCAGCTGAGCTCCGACAAAGGTGCGAAAGCAATTCCGTAGAGGAAGAGCAGTGTTGCTGGAACAACTGGACGCCCATAGGCAGAAAAATCAACCATGACCAAAACTCACGCCTTATACATGGATTAACGTAAAATAGATCCTAGATTAAAATGGAAAAGACCATGTGAATGGAAACTGGGGTTTCCTATTTTCTAAGGACTCTATGCAGAACCGGAGTTCACATCCTCTCACGCTTTCCAGCACAGGGCATTAGACGGATTGCAGGGTGGCACTCAGTGCAAAGCCCTGTTCCTGCCAATCGAACTGTAAAGAGGTGACTGCCTATAGGTTTTTTGACTGTGCCCAGTGCTCTCTCAGATGCAGGTGCCCTTCCCATGTGGTCTGGCAGTCCTGCAGGGCCTGCCCTGCCTGACCTATGAGGTGGGGACTTCTCTTCCTCGGTGAGCTTTTCCCACGGCCGGCACAGCATCTGCTCCGTGCTCTGTACTTCAATGAATAGAAACTGCTCTTCCCCAAGAAGAAACAAAGACTCCTCAGACACAGCTGAAGGACTGAGAATGCTCGGCTGTGTCTATGCACAAAGGAACTTGTTTGCCACTGGCCTAGACCAACAAGAGGTCTTCAGTCGGAGATTCTGGGCACAAGCAAATCCTGAGGCGGAAGCAGCTCCTTTCATGGCAGCATAGAGAGGTTCAGCTCAGAGGAAGATGCCATCTGGTAAGTGCTTCCTGGTGGGCTCAAGTCTGCCCGAAAAGGTGGCCTCTGTCTTCAGTGCAAAAAAATATATAAGCAGAAAGAGACGTACAGTACTTCCCATGGTCCTGAGCGCTCAGTCACAGCAACAGCCAGTGAGAGGCTGTGCATTTGAGCCTCTTCATAAACACCAGGAATGACATTCTGTCACACACAGAAGGGCATAGTACCACAGGTGAGGGCATGCACTTTAACCTGATTTTGACATCAGAAAACCATGGCTTAGAGAAGACGGGACCAGCGTGAATGCTTGCAGAGTCCTTCCACAGTCCACAAGCACGCCTGTGGTCCAAGGCTTGGGTGGGCGTCTATAGGAGCCGAAGGACAAACGTGGACATCATTGCACACAGCAGGGCAGTGGGAACTTACGACGCATCAGGTTTGGATGGCTAACTAATTGTCTGATGACTTTTAAAAGACTGCTCTCCCCTTTGTCCACTGAGTATCACAAAGGTTACTCATTCTTTAAAAGAGACAACGAGAAGCCATCGAGATGTGGCACTTCTGATAGCAGAGTCATCACGTACACAATGCTGGGTCCCAGCATGGCTGGTCACAGCTGACAGCAGACCTCAGGCTCCGGTACCTTCAGGCCCAGCCCATCTGCCCACCTGACCCACCAATGGCCAAAACCTCAGGGGTCATTCAGAATCGTTCAGGATTACAAAATCACCAATAGAAGCAATCACCAAAGCCACATTGAAGGTGACACACCACTAAGAGATTATGGAAAGTGGTTCAAAAGAGAAGAAATTCAATATGGTTTCTTAAAAGTTGGAGACCCAGAGGATAACTTTTTCAACTATAAAAGAGTGCCTCGTTTGAAAAGCAGGTCTCACTCTCCACAGAGGGGCACTCACTGGAAAAACATTCAGAACGGGTCTGGCATACCCGCCCCCAGGGGAGGGGTCTGGCACACCCAGCCCCAGGGGAGGGGTCTCTGGAACCTGGCCTGGAAAGTGCTCTTGCAGGGCCCCCATCTCTGAGGGTGTCTCTCTCGACATCTCTAAGACACCAAGGTCTTTGGAAAATTTCTTCCCAGGAAAATCTGCTCTTCATGTGGAAGGTGGCTCTTCAGATCTTGATTGTTTGGGCCATAAATAGTTTGTGAGCAAATGCTGATAGACAGCTGGATGAAAGACAGAGACAGGACACAGGAGGTCTGCAAGGCAGCTCTAGAGGGAACCGTTCTTGTGGCTTAACAACGCAGCCCCTTCTCCTCAGCTTTGTTACAAATTACACTTTGATTTTAAACCCAGAGAGCTTTCAGAGCTTACAAAATGCTTCCACATGAATCAGTCCGTCTGAACCGCTCAACAATATATAAGGAAAGGCCTTGCATTGCCCACCTGCAGCCATCTCAGTCTAAATCTCAGCACCAGGGACAAGGCGTGGTAATGCCGCAAGCAGTGACAGGCAAAGAGACTGCTGTGTTATTCCTGCCCCAAATGCCCAACTCCATCTAACTCTGAGAACACAGCACAACATCACAGTGGGGATGTCCTTTAACAAGAGTGGACTGTAAAACTGTCATGGTCACAAAGACACAGAAACAGTCCTAGGCTGAAGAAGATCAAGGAGACAGGACAACTAAATGCAACATGTTGACTGAATGGGACCAGAAAAGGTACACCTATGGGCTGAGAGGCAACTCTTGTAGACGCCCACATCCCGGTCAGCCCTCGAAACCTTGGGGGTAGGTATAAAGCAGCGGTGTCCAAACTTTTTGGCACCAGGAACCGGTGTTTCTATGAGAATCTAATGCCTGATGATCTGAAGTGGAGCTGAGGCAGTGATGCTAGCACTAGAAAGCAGCTACAAATACAGATGAAGCTTTGCCTGCTTGCTCATCGCTCCCTTCCTGCTGTGCAGCCCGGTTCCTAATAGGCCACAGACCAGTACTGGTACACGGCCTGGGGATCGGGGACCCTTGGTATAAAGGAACGCTTTGACTGCTTCAGCAATGTTTTTGTTATTCTGGAATTATTTAAAAATGAGGTTAAAAAATTCTCCCTTAGTTACATACACTCAAACTCAACTGTCTCTATGCTAGCCAACAGTTACACATCTCATACGGTAAGAATATTTTAAAAGGGAAAATAGTATACAAATTAATGGTTCTCTTAGAACCAAAAATACATTGAAAGAAAAGTGCTTCCCTTATCTATAATACCTAAAATACATCTAGAATTCTGATTAAAGAAAAGCTAAAAATGGATCTTACACAGCTGGGTCATAAAGAGATATTTGTATGCCCATGTTCACAGCAGGATTATTCACAATAGCCAAAAGTATCCACCGACACATGAATGAATAAACAAAATGTGGTCTATTTATACAATGGAATAATTCAGCCTTAAAAAGGAAGGACATTCGGACACATGCAACGACATGGATGAATATTGAGGACATCGTGCTCAGGGAAATCAGCCACTCAAAACAGAATACTGTATAATTCCACTTATATGAGGTCCCTGAAGTGGTCAAATTCAGAGACAAAGGAGAAGGATGGGAGCCAGGGGCTGGGGGAGTGGAATGGGAAGTTAGTGTGTAATAGGGACAGAGTTTCAGTTTGAGATAATGAGAAAGTTCTGGATATGGATGGTGGTTATGGTTGCACAACAATAAAAATGTACTCTGCCACTGAACTGTACACTGAAAAATGGTAAATTTTGTTATATATATTTTACCACAATAAAAATAAACATAGATCTACACACATAAAAAGAGGATCTTACAAAAGTAGTTCAAAAGAAAACAATGACCTTTACTGGGTCATTTCCATTAAAAAGAAAAAGGAATTGTGTGGAAGCCAGTCCAGAGGTCATTTTCTAAAGTAGCAAACCCAGAACCTCCCTCAATGTGACAGATGCATCAGTGTCCATGAATGTCCTGCTCCATCCTCCAGCTGGGTCACTTTTCAACCAGGCAGCATATAGAGACACACACACAACAGCACAATCAACTAGACTCATTCAAGACTGAAGAACATCATCACAGCCTGACCTGCCACTTGTATTCCTACTTGTTTTTCTTTTTCTTTTTTGTTTTTTATTTTTTCACTATTATCTTTTTTAAAAATTAAAAAAACGCTTCTTGAGTGCAGTAAGATGATAAGTAGTTCTTAAACTGACCTTGTTTCTAGTTATTATCCGCTAGACGATGGTTCTTTATGTGCTGTTATCACCCTCACCTGTGGCAGGTGGTAAGGCAGAGAAACAGTACAGACCAGTGATTGGAGAAAAATAAAATGCCTATGAGTATTAGTGGAAGGTTCCTGAATAACAAACATAAGCAGTGCAATCCATCTAGAAAATGACTGTTCTGAAAGAGTCGGAAGCCCTACTCCTTATACAGGGGTGGCCAGTGGCCAGCACTCACCATCCATTTCCACCAGAAGCTGGTTGAGGGTCTGCTCCTCCTCTGTGTTGGAGAAGCCGGACATGGTGGTGGAGCGCTTCTTGCCCACAGCGTCAATCTCGTCAATGTAGACGATGCAGGGGGCCCGGGCGCGGGCTTCTTTGAAGAGGCTCCGCACACGGGCAGCACCAAGGCCTGAGAGGACCAGGGAGCAGATAGATGATGGAAGATGAACTACTCTTGGGCCAGTGACCAGAGCTGTCGACTATGGGTGATGAAATCTCAGCCAAGTGTCCTCTCATGCAAACAGAGCCAGGCCCTGTCCCAGCAGAGGTCACCCTGGAGGACGCTCACCCTCCTGGACTCCCAAGGCCACAAGTAGACACAGCTTCAAAGAACATCAGCATCCAATTCTCTACATAAACGCATTTTCTGTAATATGGGTTTCACTTTTTTCCTCCTCTATTCTCCCCATTTCCTCATCAATTCAGCCACCCGAGGGAGGACGTGAGAAAGGCCTATCCTGAACATATGATCAGGTGAGCCTGTCTGCAGCCTCCTAAGCAATGCCTACCTCCAATGACCTCCACGAATTCTGGGCCAGCCATTGCCAAGAAAGGCACCTGGGCCTCCGTCGCCACTGCCTTGGCCAGCAGTGTCTTCCCACAGCCAGGGGGCCCGAGCAACAGTGCGCCCTTCGGAACTTTTGCACCAAGCTGAAGGAAGCGCTCTGGGCTCTAGAAAAGCAGCAGATAACGTGACACTGACCAAAGGTGTTCCAGAGAGAATTTTCAAGAAATAACACCTACGAAGGTCAGCTCATGTACTGACATGAATCAGCTACGGTATACACGACTCTGGGAAAAGCTGGTATCCCAGATGGCTCCAGTGTGATCAGTGATGGACTCCCAGCCCTTCTGCTGGTCAACAACTGTGCATTTGACCTGTGGTGCCCGTTTAACAGGCACCAGCACGTGGACCACATGCATGTCCGCTCCTCAGCAGAGGGAGTTCCCATGCAATGCACACATCTGATCAGTGTAGCTCTCCCCTCTGGGGGAGCATTCATGCCCATATTCTGCTGGGCGCGTAAGCTCACCTTCAGATAATCTACAAACTCTTTGACTTCCAGTTTGGCTTCGTGCATTCCTGCCACGTCTTTGAAGCTGATTCCCTTCCCCATCTTGCCATCCACAATTGTGAAACGAGCCATTTTAAGCTGATTCTGGGCAGAAAGAACAAAGGGCAGAGCATTGTGAACTCTTAGAGCTAGAAGATGAGCACCCCGGTACTGGCTCCCCATCCTGCCCCTGCATGCACACCTTCCCTCCGCAAGCAGCCCACACCCTCTCCACTCATGAAGACAGGAAACAGCTAAGGTCACATTTCAGACATACAAAAAGAAATGTTTGTTTTATATCATTAACAGTAAAAAGACTGTCTAGCATCTAGCAATTTGCTTAAAAATAAAAAAAACCTAAAACTCCTCCACATATACTAGGTAATTTAACAATGTCTTTTGTATAAACTATCATATATTTCTATATCATTTTCCCCATTACTGTGTAATTTATTTGTCTGATTATAAAAGTAACGGAATAACACTCAGTTCTGGGGAGTCTTGGTAGGAATGTTAATTGGTAAATTTCCAGAGAACAATCAAGCAAGACAGATAAAGGTCTTAGTGAGATGTGTTAAACTTCAGCCAGTCTACTTTTAGGAAGGCACTATAGGCAAATAAGATAGGTGCATGTGCATGGAATTCATCAGAGTATTACTTAAACATGATAAAATAAACAGCCAAAAATATGCAAAATATGCAAGAGTTATCAAATTGAGTAAAATATGGTAGAACCCCACGAGACACCATGCTGCTATTAAAAGTAAGGATGTAAGTTTCGAGCTACAGAGGAATACAGTCTCAGGCTAAGTGGAAACAAGGAGGTGACACTCTGTGTTCCTGCCCTATTACGGTTCCCAAGGAGGGAGCAGGAGGTACTCTCTGCAGACTTGCTCCCACCTCCCCCACCCTTCTGCTGATGTGGCCAACTGGCCACAAACAACCTGAAGGAAGGGGAATTGCATGTTCTGATGAATGACACAACAATAGAATAATAGTTTTAAAGTGTATTATGGATGTCCTTTTAAAAATAACTTTTAAAATTTCTCAGTGTCTTAGCTACTAATGCCCAGCTGATGCTGAAAACTGCAGAATAAGCTGCCCTATAAACTCCCTTGGCTCAGCCACCCCACCATTCAGGGGGAGGGGCCCTCAGTTAAAGTTGGTTACTATATACCCTCCAGTCAACCAAACAGAAGGAAAGATGAGCTGCCAAAATATGACTCCCAGCTGGCCTCTGCAACAGGTTAATTTTCACGGTATACTTATTCTGTTGTTTACAGGAAAAGTATTCAGCCAGAACAAATAGAGAAAAATTCTAAATCTACAAGTTCAGTGAGATGTAATTTGTACAACTTACAAAAGCACTGAATCCTCCTTCCCGTCCTGTCATTCCAGCCAGACGGAAAACATACCACAGAATGGCCAGGCCCACCGCTGTCATCCCCAAGGCGTATAGGGCACTAGTGGGAGAAAGAGAGGCAGTTACAGGCTCAAAAGTGGCCACCAGAAAGCTGGCAGTCATGTCTAACAAAGTCAGGGACATTTCATAGATAAGAAAAGCAACCCTTCCCTTAAGAGTAATGTGTAGAACAAATGGTCATGTCCAGTTCTCACCAATCATTCTCTTTCACAAAGTTTTCCCAAGCTGTCTGGAGCGGGGAAACACTGGAGATACAGTATCTAACGACAGCATAAAGCCAGAATAGCTGACATCGCACACTCACCCCGTTATCTAGACCAGTGGTCCTCAACTTTTTTGGCACCAGGGACCAGTGCTCCTATGAGAATCTAATGCTTGATGATCTGAGGTGGAGCTGAGGCAGTGATGCCAGCACTGGGGAGCAGCTGCAAGTACAGATGAAGATTTCCTCACTTGCCAGCCGCTCACCTCCTGTTGTGTGGCTTGGTTCCTAACAAGCCATGGGCTGGTACCTGTCCATGGCCCAGGGGTTAAGGACCCCTGATCTAGAGCCTTGTGATAATTAACAAGCCGACAAGAGTAGGTTTTCACATTTGATATATTTTGTTTCCAAAAGTAGACTGTTAATTTCGGTTAGTAAGGCAGAACAGAATAAGCCTAGAATAAAGAATACACCCTAGGGTGTCAGCCCTCCACATGAAGAAGAAAAGTTGCCCCCTGCCCTGTACCCCTGTCATTCCTACAACAAACCAGAGGTGCAGCTTCAGAGCCCTGAGCCTTCGGGAGCCAATGGGCTGTAGAATTTATAAACCCATCATTTCATAGGTGTGCTTGCCAGTCACTGGCATTCTGCGTCTTATCAGAATTACAAAGCATGTCCACGAGTCAACAGTAAACCTCTTTGCACACAGCTTTCAGCCACTGTTGGTCCCAGTGTGAAGTCAGAACCCCAACTGTGCTGACTGATCTGCTCCCACTAAGGAGTCTGCAGGCACAGAGCCCGTGGGCCCCACGTGGTCTCTGTTTCTCTCTGCAACATGAAACCGAGAATTTCTGCTGGACATCTGTGTTTCTCCCTTTTCTATTCCATTTTCCTATTTGTAGAAGAAAGCAACCCCACAATATGCTAAATTAAGAAATGGAAGAGCAACTAAAGAAAGTGACTAAAACGAATTCCAACAGCCTCACACACTTCCCTTTCCCAGCTTTATGTCATCTACCCTCAGGTTTATTTACACTCCCACAGGGGGTCTAGGTAACTGTAATTAACTGAGGTTTTCGTTTGTGGTTTGTTTCTCACATTACAAAACCAAGCTTTGTTTAGTTCAGGAGCCAACAAAAATGATCAACATACTTTCCAAAGAATCCTGTACGTTTATAAGAAACCGGGATCCTATCCTTGCCTTCGATATTCAGCTCATCTTCAGCAGCTCGAAGCTTCTCTTCAAATTTGTCGATATTTGCCACCTGCATTCGGTACATCAAGGCAAGCCTCTGGGGGCAGAAGGCAGAAGAAACTGAGAGTGACGAACAGGACAGACTGCAGATCCCTCAAATATACAGATGTCATTCAGAAACCACTTCCAAGTCTAAAGAGCTTTAGTTTTCTCAAACACAATTACAACAAAATTTCAATAGATATGTTTTCTCTATTTTCACTAATAGGAACATTTTAAGAAAACGGAAGGTGTGTACATTTTAAACTCAGCACCCTGCCTCACTCAGCCATGTGTGCAGAGCACAGAGACACAGTGACAAGCCCACAGTACTGGACTGGGTATGCACAGTCCATTTAACTAAAAATTCAAGTGCTGTGTTTAACCACTGGCTGAATCTGAAATTCAACTAAAGGGATGTCTTTTTGCTCAGTAAACCTTTCCTGAATAGAGAAGAGAGTAAGAAGAGTGACAGGACAAGTTTCCTGAAGTGAAATAACCACCTCCCCCAGGTACAGAGGCTTCAGAGAAGGAGACCCAACACCAGGCCAGGAGTCCACACTGGATCCCCCAAGTCCCTTCTCAATGAGTTGATCTGGTCACAGGGATCGGTTGTTCCTGGGCTACTGTGAAGCCTCCAAAGAACAAACATCTACGCAACCTACAAAAGGCAGAAGCACAAGTGGGGCGGGCAGTCCTTCTCCTTCCCGCCGGCATGCACTGCGTCGCACCAAGCCAACCTCATTTTCCTAAGAGCCTGGTCCACACAATGTCCATAGTTAAACTGTTCCAAGCTCAGATTCTAAACACACTTAGAATTTAAACTGAGCAACCAGATTTCCACCTGGCTCTTAAGAGTCTCAGACTTCTTGCAGAATGACTGTCACTAGGAGAGAGCAGCCAGCCAGAATCCACCTTGTGGGGTAACAGGCCAGGTGGAGACACGGACAAGAGGACCCACCAGTTACAAAACAGTGACCATGATCTGTGCCACAGTATCCGGTGGCCTTGGTTGCCAGGTTAACCTAATGGACTCCATATGTTTGATCTAGACTTCTTCAATGCTTCGATCACTTACACCTGGCCTGGTGGTATAACTAGAATCACCAATTTGCACAGAAGGAGAAAACGTAGAAATGACTCTCTTTCTAAATCAAGATCCAAGAGCACAATGTACATCTCCAGAAGCCAACTCAACTCCCACATTCTCTGTAAAGTTTTCTCTGGGCACCTGGGCCTGAATCATCCATTCACTTACACAAGGCCCTGCACTGCTCATTTCTGAAGTGCGCTAGAATTTAACTTTTACTGTTTAGCAGACTATGTGTTGATCTTATCACCCTATCTAAATTACAAGCCCTTGTACACTGACAGTCAGCTGTAAACACTGTGCTGCACCCACAGCCAAGCATGCTCAGGCAGGACAAGCACTCCACTGCCAACCCAACCCTATTCAAAAAAACAGCGGAGACTGCAGTGTGCACAGGGTGTGCTCTGGGATACCACGCGATTCTATACTCCATGGAAAGGAGTCAACCCATGTTCCGGGTGAGCAGAGTGAATCAAAGCCAGAATGTCTGTCTCCCAGCATGGAGAAAGGGGCATGATTTTACCTGGTCTAGTTTTTCCACCGTCCAAACTTTTAACAAAAAAAATGGAAAGAGGAGGTACAGGGGAGGTAGACAGGGGGAAAATAATTTAAATAATTTCTTCAATTAAAAAAACTAATAAAAATTTTAAAAAATGGAAAGAAACTAAAGAAACATGAAAATTAAATATAAGTCATGATCCTTGACTGGATCCTGGATCAAAATACTAAAAAAAAAAAAAACAGCTCTTAAGGCTAATACAGAAGAAACTGAGAAACATGAACAGGGAAAGTGCTTTAGAAAATGTTCTGGTATCAGTGTTACCTTTCTTGGGCCTAACGATGGTGCTGCGGTTACCGGAGAATAAGGAGGAGGGAATCAGAGATTGGAGAGTGATTCATTTTCACACCAGGGTTTTCACATAGCTGAGCTTTTGGGGCCTAGTTTCCATGCGCCCCACCTCACTTTCCAGCAGTGCCAGAAGACTAGGCCACTGTCACTAGGGTGTGTCCGTTTCTCCCCATCTTTCATGCCCAACCTACGTGGTACGAAAGCCCACTTCACCCCTCTGCCCGCTCTGCAGGGTCTGCCATCCCTCCTCTCACTGCTCACAGCTCTCCAGTTCTGAACATGCTGACATGCGCTCCGGGGGAGTAGTGGTGGCACCTGACCTGGGAAATGAGCATGGTCCCTCTCATTCCCTTTCTTTCCTGCTCCTCAAGGCCAGTCCTTGCCTGACTCTTGTCTCTTAGCCACCCTCTCCTAGTGCTCTTAGTTTCTTGTCCCCACTTCCCCGAGATATTTCTGCTTGGCCGATCCCAGTCACCTCGACTCACCTGCATCTGCCAAAGCTACCCTGTCTGCTGACCTCCAGCCAGCACCGCACTACTCGCCCAAACCGACGGAGCAAAACCTCGAAGCTGCAGGTAACCCCTCTTTCCTTAGTCCCTAGTGCCAGGGAGTCACCACTGTGGCCACTTTGTCACTACTCCCATCTCCTCCTCTCTGTACTCAGCTACCACAGCAGTTGTGGATCCCACTAGCTTCTGTCTGCAGACCATACTGCCTCTCCCCATTTCAAGCTCTATCTTAGTGGCCACTGCTCAAAAACCTTCAACAAATTCTCCTTTAAATCAAGATACTCACATCTTGTTTTAAGAAAACCTAAGACATGACAACCAAACAAATAGGGGCAGGCAGGAACTGAATGAAAAGGGGTGTCTCTAGGTCTCTCCAAGCATGTGCCCTCGCCCTCACTCACAGGCCGCCCGAACACCACGGCTCCAGGGTATAGGTACACTTCCACCACGTCGCTCTCGGGCACCACCTGGACCCGCTGCACCTCGCCCTTGGCCAGCATCTCGTTGACAAAGTCGTTCCAGGAGATGTTGCCCCCACTGGTGCTGAGCGCATTCAGCAGGCTCATGACAATGGCGATGACAAACAAGGTGCGTAGCCGCTCGCGGTACATCTGGTCCTCCCTCTCCTTGCGCCTCCTCTCTTCTGTGAGCAGGGACCAAAGGAGTGTTAGACGCAGGCAGCAGGCCAAGCCCGCCCTCTGTGCCCTACATCCTGTCGGGAAGACTCAGCACTGAGATGGCAGTCTCTCATCTTCCATAAGATCCTGTATATTGGCCTACTTTTCAATAAAGTGATTCGAGATAAACACTAATCACAAGCCATTCAAAGTCACCAAAAGAGGTCTCACCTGCTCAGATAACAGGAAACCATTTTTAAAGTCAAAAACTTTCCTAGAACCACCATGCAGTGCAACTATACAGTAAACTCCTTCACTGAAAGCACATCTGACCTAAGCTATAGTGAATTCAGGCACTCCAGGTTTCATTAGATACCAAACATCATCAACAGAGTATTTATGGCACATGTTTTTAAGTTATTAACAACAATAAAAAAAAAATACCTTTTACCAGCACCTGCCTTATGAAATAACACAGCCCGACCCCTTTGAAGATCCCGTGTGCCCGCCCCCCAACTGCACAACCGCTATTCTGAACTAATATATCAGAATAACATTCAAATAAGTTGTATGCCATTCATCACAATAACATTTGAAAACAGTACGTTTAAAGAGTGTGAGTTTAGTTTAGACATATATTGGGGACCAACTTAATTCTAGAATATTCTAGAATATTCTCAAAGACCAATTCTTTCTCTGATCCATTAGATAAATCCCCCTAAATCACATTATTCAGTTATTTATACCCTACTTAGGAGATAGACAGCTTCAGGCTCAGTCCTTGGGAATGGAAAGAAGACTCAGCCCCTGATCTTGAGACATGAGGACTCAGGCAAGGTGAGTTGACCTCAGCAGGCAGTGGACAAAAGAATGCTCCCAGAAGCGGGTAGTGAGAGAGAAACCTTTGGGGAGGGACGAGGAGCGCATGCAAGAGTCACTTCCCTTTTTCTCAGGTGAGTAATAATTCTTTAGAACCAATCTATGTCCAATATTTAATTTTCAATCTTGTTTTCTAATTAACAATGTTGAAAGTCATCACACTAGCTACAGTGCACTGACCTGAATGAGTCTTAAGCCAACATCTGCCTTTCAGAGCCTTTCAATGATCATGATGTCTATTTTTGACACATTTAAGACACCAAACTTGTGAGTGAGTCCTGTGTTCCTGGCTGGGTGGCTGCAGTGCACAAATCAAGTGTCATTCCTTACTGTTCTGCACATAACGCCCCACCACAACCCATTTGTAAAGGGTCTGAAGCAATTCTGTGACTCACAAGCATTTGTTCATAAAATGTGAAGCAGGTCTACAATTTTTAAAAGATACAGCTTGGTGTTAAATAAAACAGCTTTGTACTTTAGCAAGAATTTCTAAAAAAAAAAAAAGCTTGGATTTGAACTCCAATAAACACCACTTCCGTTTTCTTCACAAAAGTACAATTCCTTACTGTTGAATTGCACACCTGAAACTTACTGGATCTTATTAACCAACATCACCGTAAAAAAAAAAAAAAAATCTTTTCAAATAAAACCCAGCCTGGTGTTCTCACACGGAGCAGTGCTCCTAGCACATTCATAAGAGTTAGCAGTTCCCATTATCATCAGCTCCTGGTAGCCACCTTTCACCTTAGAGGACAACTCAGTTCAAACTTACCCTTTTATTTCCCTCACCCTTTACATGATCATCCAGTCCCAATTCCAGAGTAGAGATGAGACTTAAGATTGCAAGTGAGGTCACTGTGAACCAGGGATGGGGGCTGGGACAGGAATTAATTGGCACACGGTAGTCCTCTTATAGGACAGTAATCTCTCATTCTCCTTCTTTAAGGCCACACGCTGTCCCCTCCTCTCCTCTGGGGGCTGCTTCTCAAGCGTGGAGACAGTGGCAACACTAACTAGGTAGGCATGGGGATGGGTTCAGCCAAGGAGTCCTGGTGCCTTCCTGCCCACCCAGAATGCCGAGTTCAGGGTAGATTCGAGATTCACTCTTTCCATGCACAGAAATGGCACCTGCTTTAAGGCAAGGGACATAGGTGCTGACAGAAGCATCTCTAAAAGGACAGGAAGGATCCAATAATCACATAGAGTTTGGGGGCAGGTGTGCTCAGGGTGAAGCAAGCACAGGTGCCTGGGCTTGCCTTAACTTTTAAGAAAGGATTCCTGCTGCTTAGACTAGAACATGCATACAACCAAGCTAGCCGTTATTCCAGAACATCCAATAGACAGATCTACCTTCATCATCTCCAGGCGTCCTCCCTTTGGATTTATCATGGTCCTTAGTCTTCTGCTTCCTCCTTGAGGTGTTAAAATAGTAAGTGCCACCTACAAGGAATAGGAAAAATGTTTAACAATCAAGATGTGCAGCTACAGGGGGACACAGCAGAAGAGTATATTCTCAAATAATCAAATCAAACCAGAAACTCTGAAACCAACATGAGATTTAAAAGTCTGAGATAAAGTGTTTTCTTCTATCATTCTTAGTACAGAATTTACAAATTATAGAATAATAAACTACTTCAACTTATGAAATATCTTTGTAATTTAGTCAATGTGAGGGAATGAAAATTAGTTATGAACGTAAATTTGAGAAAGTGTCATGAATTTGTTGGAGAACAATCCCTTCAATACTCGCAGTCACTTTAAATGAACTTAAACAAATGAACACAAGTGGCTTTGATACATGCAGAAAGACAGCAACCCAGCTGCCATCATCACCAAGACAGGACCACGTAACAGTCCTCACACAAAAGGCTCTGTCTTGTCCAAAGTCTGAACAAATCAAGTGTTTAAAAAGGGGGTAGGGAGTGGAGAAGAGTCTCGTAACTATAACAAAGCTTCACAGATGTTAACAGAATCATGAGTGAAACTATCTTGATGACCACTTGACATGGTTCAGGCTATCTGGAGAGTGAAATGTGTGCCACTGGGTGCATGTGTAGATTTAAATGAGAAAACACAGACAGCAGATGTACAAATTGGCGCCAAGTCACAGCTCTCCCTGACCATGTGTGGGTACCAGGCTGTTTAATGTACAGTAGAATTAGAAGACTTTACTTTTTCCCTGTTCCAAGTGGATAAAGGGGGGAGCAAAATTATACAAATGTATAATTATACAAATGTAAAAGGATTTTAAAGTCCTCTGACCTAAGGTCAAAAATGACAGAATGATGTCACAGTGTCTCACTAAACAGTGTGACTCTATTGTGAGAGCAAATTATATCCAGGCTTTTAGTTACCTTCTGGATATAAAATACATAAGCCACTCTGTATATCCTTACAGATGTTCTCAGAGCTGGCTAGAGAATATGACAAAGCTTTTTCAAGCAGTCTGATTATTCCTATACACCAGGATCTTCAAAAAAACACAACTCAAAATAAGCAAAACTGGCCTGTTCAGACCTTAGACAATCTTTCTTTTCGTAAACTTCATTTCAGAGCATCAAAGGGCTCATGATAAATAGAAGTCAAACCTCCTGTTAGCGATTTTGTTTTTCTGTTAATGTCAAACCAGCAACGTTATTCTAATTTATTCAAAAATGGTGCAGGTTCTGCCAGTCATTTGTCTTTCAACAGATACACACCTAAAAGCTTCCAGAGTCTGACTGGGTTCTGGACTAGATGCTGTTTCAACAACAATCCGTGGATCCCTTCAAAGGTAGGGGTTAACAGTCGCAACTGCGAACTCTGAAAAAAAAAAAAGATACGATCAGTCACACCAACATCACAGCACACCAAAGCAACGTGGACTAATTCCCTAATGAAAAATCTTTTCTAAAAAGCTCAAATATTTATTTCTAATGTTTATATTGCCCTGAAATATGAAATAATAGTCTTAGCATTACTTCAAAGTTTTGACATAACAGCGAAAGGAAAAAAAGTAAACATCAAAAGCGAATGAACAAGTCAAACGGATGCTGAACTAAAGGCACAGAGCACTGGCTACCATTTGGTGCCTCGAGGCTCAAAATTCTCCTGCAGAATGCAAAGAGCAAAGGGCTCCCAAAGGCCGCAATGACTGCCCAGATCCTTTTGGTTCTGACGTCTCCAGACCACTCCTTGTAGAACACTCCCAGGTACTACAGTTTACCAGTCTATATCTCCAAAGTTCTGTTTTCAAGATAAGCATTCTCACACTTGAATGGATTTCATGTTCTTAAGGTCAATGGTCCAATTTAACTTTTTCTGTGTCTGTGTTGGCAATTTCTTCATTTGTTTTATTTGTATGTTTATTTTTAATTTTTTCCTCAGCTCAACCCTGCTCTGCTGCTATGGAGAAAAGTAACACCTTACTCAGTGCTCTTTGGTAAAACATTACAGGCAATTTCCTTTAGTAACAAAATTTAAATTCCCAGTCTATACAATTACTGTCCCATTTAATCAATACTACTATTCTTGGCTCAATGACGACCAGAAGTCATATAAGGGAGGGCCACAGAGCGTGGACTGGGCCCAATAAATGAGTAACATCAGTGTTTTAAATATAGCACACCAAAAAATCATCATTCTTCAAAGGCAGCCTTGAAGACTATTTAAAACAGGTTAGTTTAGCTTATTACTATTATAGCCATTGGTGAGATAATCTGTTAAATTTCACAAGTATGTGTGAATTCTCTACTTCAGCCCTTATTTTCATAGAACAAGCATAGGGTCAGCCTAAAGATAATAAATTATGATGTTCCTTCTCAATAGAAAAGCCAAAAAAAGTAAATAAAAGAGAGCATAATATATCTATAGTTGCCCTCAGGTTCAGGAAAGGTGGCCAGTAATCTAGAGGAGAAATATAATTCAAAATGGCCCTCAAATTATGGAAAAATACAATAACAATACATTTCGATCTTAATTGTGAGGGTCGGACTCCTAAAAGAGGACTGGGGGAAAATAATCAGACAAAAACGCACCAGAACTTACATCTTTGTTTTCAGGATGAAGTGTCAATCTTAGCGGGGCCTAGAACAGCCTTTACATAGAGGGTGCACCACAAATTTGTGTCGATAAGTATGAAGCTACACAACAAAAGTAAAATACAGCTACATGGTATACAAAACCCTCAGGCGGCCACTGAGGACTACCGACAGCTGTTTGTCCTGATGGGCTCCGATCTATGCGAGCCAATTGTAAAATACTTCTCTGCTAGAAAATCTCTGCTAGAAAGTCTTACTAGATTCGATTTTAAAACGCCAGGAAGACAGGCAGAAAATACAGACAGACGAAGAACAAGCTGGAAACACCCAATTCGGGACCTGTGCGGACGCGCTGCCTCCTCCCGGGCCCGGCCAGAGCGGCCTCTGCGCGCCCAGGGTTACCTGCAGGGCTCGGCCTCCAGACCTGGCGACACCAATCGGAGGCCTGTGGACTAAGTACGGCCACGTCCTCCCGGCCCCGGCGGAGAGGCCTGGGCCCCAGCTCCAGCAGGGGCCCCGCAGCCGGTCGGGACCCGGGCCCTGGCCTTGGCGGAGAAGGCGCAACAGCAGCCATACGGCCGCCATGTTGGCCCAGGAGCGGCGCCGGCGCAGTCGGAGCTTCCTCGGGGCGCCTGCGCGGTCGAAGCCTCCTTGGGGCGCCTGTGCGGTCGGGGCTTCCTCGGGTAGCCTGCGCTGTCGGCACATCCAAGGCACGATTCCCTGCGCTTGGCTGACGGGGTTGAACCGCCTATTGGCACCGCCAATCCGACTGGGATTTCCTAGCAGTTGATTGAAGTGCTGCCTGGTGCTGAGGGCCGCGAGTATAGCTGCACCCTGGCGGGCCTGGGAAGGAGGGTATCGATACTCCGCGCTGGGCTGCTGGTGGGACGGGCTTGGACGAAGCAGGTCGTGGATCACCGAGTGGAACGGGAGAGCCCAGGAGAACGTGTACGGACAAGGGAGGTCGGATCCCGGCCCAACCGTGTCTGGGCTCAAAGGGGTTTCGTGAGCACGCAGAGGGTTCTGCACGTGAACATGCCTAAGTTGAGAGGAAAGACTTTGAGGAGGGTCGCGGAGCATCCTCGCGGGCACGAGTCTGTAATCTTGTCCTACAGATCTCGAGTAGACAATGTCAACTAGATAGCTTCTGGAGGCACGCTGACATGTTTCTGAAAGTTATTCCCTGCCCTATTGGTCAGGATTGCGGCCTGGACACCAGAAAACACTCGCTGCTCCTGGGGAATGAGCAGCCTGGAGTCTTGTTTAATCCCAGGCCCAGGCAGTGCACCATGGGGGTCTTGCCCCTGGCCGCCTTCTTCCTGACCTTTCTCACCTCTTCCAGCCCACCTTAGCTCTGTGAATGCTCGGTTCTGAAATTGCTGAGAGCTAAAAAGCTTGTTAAGAAGAAAAAGCAAAGGCTAAAGGTGGATGTATTACAGAGGTAGGGTTAGGGTGGCATACTTGTTTCTGTGCTTTTCTGTACTTACCGAATTTCTAAGGACGAAACATAGCAATAACTGTCTTCCTAAGTGGTAACTAGTGCCTGGCTCCATATCAAACACTCATTTAATACAACTCTGAGAAATACTTTTAATATCTATTTTACAGATGAGAAAGACTCAGAAAATTTTAAAGTAATCTGTCCAAGGTCACAGCTAAGAAGTGATGGCAGTTTCAGAGCTGGTCTGACTGGTTTCTGGGCCATTCTGCCATAATGCCATAAATACTACAAAGTAACATGTATGATTAGCTTATCCCTCCTCTCCCTTCCCCCGAAACTAGAAAAGTTTGGGGACAGTTTTTAAATTAAATGTCCTGATTATTGATTCTCAGCTCTTGCAGCACTGCTTTTGGAGATTCTTATTTGTGATTGGTTGTTGGAGCGAGCAGCCACTAAGCCTAGGGCTGCCAATGGCTGCCACTGATTTACACAAGTGAACTGCCTTTCCTTTTCTTTCTCCTGTCCTTACAATCTTCCTTCACAGTCAATCCATCCTCCTCAGTTTCCTCCTCCACTGCTTTTATTTTCTCTGATTAAATTATCCCACCCCTTTCTGCCTTCCAGCTCTGTGTCCTGCCCTCCTCTCTCCCCAGACCAGTTCTGTGACTGTAACCAAACTTCCCAGAGTGGTTTCTTGAGCCCTATCAAAGCTTGTGCAAAGCCACCCTGACAGGAAGTGACCAAGCTCCCCACCCACACGCCTGTTTCCTCATCACCTGGTTCAGAGGATTTGTGATTCAAAGCCAATAACAAATGTGAATGTGTTTGGAGAGAGTATAAGATGTAAACCCATCAATGCTGTTTGAAATAAAATTTTTACTGTGGTCCAACCTCTTTGCCTGGTGATTCATTTGTAAGCAGTGCAAGATGATGGCAGGGGGCCAGCCTCGGGAAAAAACGCTGGCTTCTGTCCTCAGCTTATGACCTTGAGCAAGTTATTATTAACTTTTCCAAGCACCAATTTTCTCATCAGTAAAATGGGGATAATAATTATCTGCAAAGTGAAGCTAATATCAGTTTTCAGTTTCCCACGGGGTTGTTGTAAAGATAAAATGCAGTTAAAGTATGTGAAAACAACCTGTGAACTAGGAAGGAGTTATTCCTAGGATGTCGTGGGAAATGAGATTCTGGGGAAAGGCTATTGTTCATTTATTCAAACATTCTTTTTAACAAATGAATGAAGGCTGACTATGTCCCAGACCTCAGGTGAAAGGTGAATAAAGACTGACCCTACCTGCTTCAGTCCCAGTAGTGGCCCAGAACAGGGGCTCCCGTGGCTTCAGGCAATAGTTTTAAGGCTTCAGGTGCCCCATGCCCTGGACCTAGAGGGCTCTGTAGGAGAGCTGGTTCACCAAATCTTCCTTGGCTCTCAGCCCCCACCTCATCACCCACCAGGACATCAGCTTCACTTTCCTCTCAGCCATTTCCTCCGCCGTTATCTTGATTCTTTTGGTACTTCGCAACTTATGTTTACTCATTTGTACTTCCTCAGCTCTCTGAACTCTGTGTTCATCAGGACATTTCAGCATGACTTCCCTTAACATCTAAGAGACAAACTCATGCTGAACTAGTTTGAATCAGGGCACATCCTGAGTCTCTGCACTGCCACCCCGATGCCAGATGCCATCCATTCTAGATCCGTAAGCAAAGTGAGCCACAGGAGGTGTGGAAAGGCTGCCCTTTCAGCTTGGGCTGCAGGAAGGGCAGAGGAGCAGAGAGCGTGCCTGTCCCTCTCCCATCTGCAGAACTCCACCCTCTTCCTCAGCATAGGGGAGCCCCTCCCTGCTCACTGTCTGCTGAAGGACTTTAGGCAAGCTGCTCTTGGAACAAATGTCAATTGCCTTGCCTCTAAAATAAGAATAATACTTTAGCAGTCTGGAGACAGAAGTTGATATATTGAGTCATTCTTAGTTTTAAAATCTAGGCTTCCTTATTAATACCAGAGCAAATAATTACTTGCTTCTTCCCAAATTAAGCACTTGGCAGCAACTAAACTTCTAAACTTTTTTTAAAAGCACAGTTGCTTCCACACTTACCCTGGCCTTTGAAGCCGTTTGACTGTGCACAATATAATTGCTGCAGCGTAATCATGAAAGCGAGCTCATCCTGCTAAGGCTAAGTCATGCAGCTTTGAATGACCTAGTCTATAATAGGGTATTTGGCTGATATTATGTCTTCTATAAAATATACTCCTTTGTGGAATGTTCAAACTCATTTATCTCTTTGAATTTCGGTAGATTTTGTTGTTAAAATAAAGATCTGTCTTAAGAAACAATTTCTTGTTATATCACTTGTTAACTAGGTTTCACTCATCACATGTGCAACAAGATTTCATAATCACAAATTTTGTTCTTCTTGAAATGATGAAAAGTCCATTTTACCAGCAAAAAACCTGTACCGGAATTTGCACATGACAAAATAGTGATGTGTTCCTCAATATTTCTCCAGACT
Organism: Pteropus medius; assembly: GCF_902729225.1. Classification (NCBI taxonomy): domain Eukaryota; kingdom Metazoa; phylum Chordata; class Mammalia; order Chiroptera; family Pteropodidae; genus Pteropus; species Pteropus medius. Next base: position 1,632,531 of record NW_024349801.1, read on the forward strand.
GTTAGGTATGGCATTTTGGACAGGTATTTAGGAGGGTCTTTTAAAGAGCAGGGTCTGTACTCTCCCCTCATAACATTAACTTCCATAGCTCTGGACAGCACATACCAAATTCATTAATCACTTGTTCTGTTAATTGTGTCAACATTTGGTAATTGTTGCATATTACTATGCGACAAATTACCAAAAATCTTAGCAAATTAAAACAACTAATGTTTATCTTATACAGTTTCTGATGGTCAGGAATCTTGGAGTGGTTGACTGGCTAGTTCTGGCAAGGGTGCAGTTGAGTTGTCAGCCAGGGCTGCAGTGATTTGATGCTTGCCTGGCACTGGAGGATGGACTTCCAAGGTGATGCCCTTGCCTGGCTGTTGGCGGGAGGTCTCAGCTCCTCACCAGATTGGCTCTCAATGGGGCTGCTCACATGACTGGTACCATGTGGCAGGGACAACTCAAGGGGGCAGGAGTCATTGAGGGCCAGCTTGGAGGCTGCTGACCATAGTGATGACTATAGAAGATAGTTGTTGTTCAGAGCTGCTCAGCAAAAGACGACCCCTTCGTTTCTTACTCCCCTGATCATGTGACTCCAGCCCTTCAGTGTGCAGCATTAATCACCACAATGATTGGTTCAGGAATGGGAAAGTCAACCACAAGAAGTCCTTCTTTAGGAATTCTATTTGAAGATGGAGAAGGGAACCTTACTTTTGGGATCATGGAGTAGAAAAATAAATCGAAAGTGCTGCTGACACCTTTCCTACCTTACAGAAAAAACCAGCTGTGGTTGGAGAGAACGAGGCCCACACAGAGTGAAGGAGCCAAGGCTACAGGCAAGACGCGGGACAGCCTGTTTGCATCCCTAGATCTAGTCATTGAAGGTGGGATCCCCCTTTTATTTCCATGTTATGACCCAACCCTTTCTAATGATGCAAGTTTAAATTGGGTTTTCCTCTGTTCAGGTTGGAATTTGCCTATTCAGGTCCATTAGCCACTGGGGAGTCATCACTGGGCAGAGGCCTAGGGTTTCTCCTCAACTCCCCAGTGTGGATTTGGGAGCTTCATCTGGGTTCCGCTACCAGAAAAGAGGGATCATGTCTGGATGTCCAGTTTACAGCCTATTCCTAAAAGTTATTAGCTAGATATTTCTCTTGTCCTAGGGGTTACTTGTTACTTGATAAGAGATTTGTAGCAAGGAAGAGTTCGCTTGTCTGTACATGGTCTGCCTGACAGTTTTCAGTTGAATGTGTCATGTAGCCAACAGGATCCTCTGTTTGCTTGTCTCTGGAATGTAGCCAGTGATCAGATTGATTGACTGTATCTCCATAGTATAATTCACAATCAGCAAATGTTAGCAGAGCTCCTCTATTTTGACAGGTTGGACAGAGTGTGCCATCTCCCTGAAGGAGAACAGTCCTAGGCCTTTGTGCCTTTTCACTAGCTGGCTGATCCTGGATCCTAGAGGTCTATGGTCAATATTGTTTTTCAGCAAATCAGCAGTGGACCTGTCTCTGTAGAAGTTCTCGTGAACCATGTTGAATTTGGACAGCCACAACATAACAGGGAAAAGGTGCAGTGACATGCGAGTGTTCACAGACATCCCTACCTTTTCTGCCAGTCTGCTAAAGAAAACCTTGCTTTTGTCCACTCAGAATTTCTAACTTCCTGTCCTCAGAGATTGCTAGTCCATTCTCGGATGTTTTGTAATGCAGAACAAAAAGAGAAAGGACAAAAATACGTCAAAAGAAAGGGTAAGAGATTTAGAAGGACAGAGAAAAGACACACCAGAGCTGTTATGGCCCCAAAGAAAAGATGATGGAAAGAGATGAAGTGAAAGGGGCAGTTGGGTGGAATTTTAGGGGGCGAGTTTTTTGGAGGGACTGGTAAGAGGCCTCCAAAGCAGTTGCAGAGAATGAAGGAACCTGAGAAAAATGAGACTTTTGTGGGATAAAATGCAATTGCCTTTAACAGGTATTTACTTTGTAGCTGTGCCCTAGGTGCTGGGGACAGAGCAATGAACAAAATTATGCCTGTCCTCAAGGAGTTTCTCTTCTAGTGACAGGAGAGAAACAAAAGTAAATCGAGTCAACAGAACACATCGTACGTGAAAAGATTGTAAGTGGACACAGAGACAAAGCTTAAGATGGGGTAGTAGGGGCAGGCTTCACAGGGAAGGGGACTTTTTGAAAGTTGTGGTAAAATAACATACGATTTGCTATTTTGGAAAGGAGACTTTAGAGTAGGAGAGCAGGGAAGAGGTAGGCCCAGGACAGTTGGGAGTGTGCTGGGCTAAGGGTCAGGTGTGGCAGAGGGAGGGAAGGAAGGAGTATGCAAGGCTGGGGTCAGGTCTGGGCTGGATCACCCAGTGGTGCTGGGCTGTGCTGCCTTTGTCAGGACCCTGCCTTTATGCTTGAGGTGCAGGGTGTGGAGAATTTTGAGCAAGAACCATTGGTCTGTTTTAAAAGCATCATTTTGGCTGCTTCGTGGAGAATAGAGAGGCCAGAGGTGGGGAGGGGGAGACCAGGAGGAGGTGGCAATAAAGCCTGAGGAAAAGATGTGGCCTAGAAGGATAGAAGGTAGGGGTTAGAGGAGCTGGTCTCCGGGAGGCACAGAAAGCCTGGGTGGCTTTGTGTTTACCTGGGTGACTTCATGTTTATCCCAGTGGCTGGCTGGTTTGCTGGACCCACTGCCCCAAGGAGGCAAGAGCAGCTGGGCATGAGTACACAGACAAGCCTCTCTCCTTGACAAGTTGGCTAGGCTCAGGTCTCAGAGGAACAGTTTCAGGCATCACCTCCTTTTCACTGTGTTTACAAGGTTAATTTGACAGAGAAAGAGGTGGCCATTTCTATGCAGAATTTGAATCATGGCACACTTAAACCCTGCTCCTCCTATACATAGTTGGAAAAACAGATACATACCAGCGGATTGCAACGAGGCACCAGGCTCTACCTGTGGTGCACTCAACAGTTCTCCCCAGAGTATCCTGTGTTTCTGGAACTCATGGCCGGCCCTTGTTGAGGGAGGCCGGAGAACCAATTGGGTTCAACTGGAGATGACTTGGGACAGGAGGATACTTGGGCTTTATATATGCCTCAAATCAAAGTGTACAATTTGGATTTATTCCACTTGACAGTTTATTTGTTACTTGAGTCCTAGGGCAATCTTATCTGAGATTACAGTTTCTTAAACAGAGTAAATGAAGCAAATCCTATAGACTTTACAATCATCTTGCAGAAGGGAAAAGTCTAAGCACACGTCCTGGAGGTCTGGGGTTAGAGGATGGCGGTAGTTCTGCTCGGGCCCGGAGAAGCTGGGTTCACTGGCTAGCGTGGGTGCTGTGCTGAAGGTCATACTGAAAGACAATTTACAGTATTCAACACTAAAATGTGGGAGCAGCCCAGTAGCATTTATATTTAACTTGTGCTAAATCTATCCTTTTATTTTCTAGATACTTTAAAGTTGCAAAGTAAAGCTGGGTTTCAGTGACAAAATATATTAATTCCTATAATACTGAGCACCTCCTCTGCTGTCATCAGTATTATATTATTGTGTTATGAAAGGTATGTGCACTCATAAAACACTCACTCTAGACCAGGAACCAGGTGAAGCAGAAAGGAGTGAGTGGTTCTCAGGCTGCCTGCTCCAGAAAGTGCTGAGTGACCTCCAATGTCCAGGTTCTTGCAGCCTGGTCCTGGGCCAGGGCACATTGTCCCCCACAGCAAACGCATCACCAAAGGTCTCTGTTTCTCACCAGCATAAATAACATAAGTAACACATAGTGACAGCTCCAGTGGCCATCTGCCAGCTCATAAGCCATTAAGGCCTGGCCTGGTTGTGCTCTATTTCCTCACACTGCCTTTTACCATTTCCCCCAAACTCCCTACCATCCTACTAAATCGAACTACTCTCTTCCTCCTTGAGTTGTTGTGTGCCCCATCTTTCCATCTGGTGACACCCAACTCAATATTCCAGACCCCAGCACTCTGTACCTCCTTCCTGAGGACACCAACCCTTGCTGGCAGCCAGCAGCCATACTCTCTGAACTGCTGGTGCACCGTGTCCACCCTGATTCCTCGCTTATCCATGTTACGACCCTCACAACCCTCCACAGCGCTGTGTAGGCATCTCCTTAGTTGTACAATAATAGTTACCACTCATGTCTACTACATGCTACAGACAGTTCTAACCACGTTGGAGATGCTGATCTTCATAAAAGTCCTACCAGGTAGGTACTCTCATTAGCCCCGTTGCAGATGGTGAAACTGAGGCCCTGAGTGGTGAATACCTTGCCCAAGGTCACAGTTAGTGAAGGCAGAGTTGATCCCTGAGTGTATGCTCTTGATGACTGTGTTATCTTGGGAGAATTTTCCATGGAGTTTGTCTACGAAAGACTGAATTCAGATTCTACAGCTATAATCTTATTATTTAAGTATTAAATACAGATTATACATAACTAAAAAATGTATTTATGTTCATTGGGGCTGGAGTTTGGCATAATTGGCACTCGGTCAGTGCCATGCTGCTACTTTCACAGCTGTACAGCCCTTGGCAGCAATAAGCCTGAGCCAGCAGCTCACAAGTCTTTTGGTCTTAGGACCTCTTTAGGGCTCCAGGAGCCCTAAGAGCTTTTGTGTAAGTGGTTTGTGTCTACTGATATTTACTCGGTGTGCCAGGCCCAGAGTGTGCTCCGAAAGCATGTGAGAGGAGATGCCCTGCCTTCAGAGATCCAGTTCTTAAGGGGAGATGGCAACATCTGTAGGGGGCGGTGATTAAAAAAAAAAAGAACACACATTCCTCAGCTGTCAGAGTGATGACATCATCCTACGTCATTTAGCTGCTGAAAACTCCATGCACACTCATGAGGAAAGTGAGTGAAACAGCCAAAAAAACTCTTAGTAACATTAGGAAGACAGTTTGACTTTGCTGACCCCACAAAAGGCCTCAGGGGATCCCCAGAGGTTCCTGGACCACACTTTGGGAATCAGTGGTCTAAGTCAATCATGGCAATATAATGTAATTAGAATTCTTTTAATTGAAAGATATCTGTGAGTTTTATACATTTAAAAAGGGAACTTGTTATATTAGATTCGAGATTACCCTTGTGAGCTCTTCTGCAGTTAAGACTTCTTGAAGTACTCAGGGACAATTTGGAGAACATGTTTTTTATCTTTCCTCGATTCAGCATTAGTAAGTTTTTGAATTCACCATCTTGGAAAATAAGCATTGTAGTTACAGTACTGGCACTAACCAGAGGGCTGCTGTCCCAATGACTGTGACTAGCAGAGCTCAGCTCTATTCCCAAGACTAGGTTCCAGGGATGGAGAAGGGTGAAGCCTCCATGGTGGTAAATTTGTGGTTTCTTTGCAAACCCAAGGAGAGGGGCTGCAGGTGGGTGACATGTTACTTACTGAATATGGCCACCCGCCATAGCTTCTGGCATGTTATACATCAGTTATATAATCACATGATGGTGTTTCAAGTCTCGACTGTCAGGACTGAGAGAGTGTTTAAGAGATTTTTGTGTTTTATCTCTGTCGTAATGGTATCCAGCACACAGTAGGCACTCAAACATTTGTTGAATGAGTACATTATTCATCCTCCAGCTGAGTAAGACCTCTGCTTTCTGCGGACTGAAATTCATTACATAAAACATATTATACAATATGATGACAACCTTACTACAAAAAAATCTTAGGAAGACTTAGGAAGACTTATTTTTACTCCCAATCTTTCTAGTTGGATTTATGGTGATCTAATTAAAGAATACATCATAAATTTAGACTTTAAAATAGCATAAAGACTGGTAGGGCTATAGTAAAGGTACTGAGTATAGAGTTTTAAACATTAGAAGGTGGTTTTGGTGGTTCTAAGGTCAGGAGCCCCAGGAATATCTGAATATTGCTTCGTGCTACAGTTTCTTCTTCCTTTGAGGTTTGAGAGGGTGATATGCCCCCCTCTATGGTAACCAGAAAGCAAAGCATGTAATAATTTATTGTGAAATGAACTTAGGTTCCAAATTCTAGTGCTTAAAATGCTGGTGAGCCCAAACCTAGATGTCATTTCTCTCCGCACAGCCACGGGAGAAGGGAGAGGGCCAGAACATAGGCCTGCTGTGTCCACTTTTGCCGCTTGTGTAGAAGAGGAAGTAGAAAGAAAGCAAAGTAGCTGGGCTACCTCCCTTTCAGCAGTGACCTCTGGCTGTTCTGCAAGAGAGAGAAGAGCCCCATCCACCGCAAGATCTCAGCAAGCTTCATAACTCTCCAGGTCCACAGCAGAGGGGTTAGTAAGGAGGGAGAGTGTGCTGAGGCACTTCAAGTGCCTTCACTTAGGGGTAGAACAAAGTAGAACACATCACTTCTTCTCTGGCAGGGCACCAAGCACCTGGGCACTGGACTTTTTTGGAGCCATATGTTGCTTACGTTTAGTAAAAAATTAGCTTCTTTTGGTTCCAGGGAACACAGGACATAAGGGAACGTTAAGTGCCTTTGGCAGGAACTTGGTTTTGTTCATAGCTAAATCCACGGCTCCTAGATCAGTGCCAGGCGAATAGTAGGCCCTAAATACATGTTTGCAGGATAAATGCAAGATCTTTGGGTGGGGCGGGGGTGAGCTATAATGAAGCCGTTGCTGACTGTATTGGAGAAGGTGTCCAAGCACAAGTACTGTCAAGGCTGGGCCTTCCTGACTGGGCTAGGGGACACTGGAGATGGAAAATGGACTACCTGGGTGTAAGCTCTGGGTCTCACTCCAGAGCAACTGAATCTCTGGATGAGCCCAGGTAACAGCATTAAGGAAAACAGCCTTTCCAGACAAAGATTGGAGAACTTCCCTTTAGGGATCAAGATCAGGAATTTGTAGATCTGATGTGTTTCGATTGGTCCACACAATGTTTGACGAATTAGTTGCTTTTATTGAAATGTCCTAACAAATATTAATATCCAGTTTCTATGGAAAAACTGGAAGATATGGCAAAGCTGGCTTTCTGGCAGCTCCCTTAAGTTCCCTCCAGGCCCAGCAGGTGCTGCATTTGCCACCTGACCCCACTCTGCCATCTTCTCCTTCACCACTTCCTCATCACTCTTCTTGTTTCTCTTTTTTTTCTGGAACTATTGGGACAGCTTCTCAGCTGGCCTCTCATCATGGTCTTATCCTTCATACTGTTTCATGAGGAGTGTCTTAAAACAGGACTCTGCTCCTGTACCCCCAATTAAAGCCCTTTACTGGCAGGTGCTACTCAAAGACTGAGAACCATTTATGTGCCTATGGGGCCTCACTTGGCCCTGGCAACCTCCACTGTCTCTCTGTTGCTGTCCCCCAGGTGTCTTATATCCACCTATCACTCCCACAGATGCCCCAGCATCTTGGACTTATCTGTACAAAACTAAACTCCCAGTTTTTCAATTCAAACCTGTACCTCCCCTGGGTCCTTCCAGCTAATGTTGACTATATTCCAGACCCTTTTCTTAAGCCTACAATATCTTGCCGGCCCTATTTTCAAAACACATCCCAGATATGTCATGAGTCCAGATGTCATTGACACTTCACAGCACTTTCTCTATGCTCTTATCATCTCCAGAGCGACTCTTTAAACAGTAGATCAGATCATGGTCCATCTCCCTGCAACCTGACCACTCAGGATGAAATCCCAGCTCTGATTCCCCACTCCCAGGCACTTCCCTCATCTCATCTGCTCCGACTTTGCTTGCTCTGTGCTTGTGGGGCTCCTTCCTGCCCCGACTGTGTTCATTATAGCTCACCTCCACTCCACCCAAAGGTCCCCGAATCCGCATGACTTGCTTCCTCATTCTGTGATTCCATTCCAACACTATCTTACCTGAGTCCTTCCTCATTAACTTACATAAAATACCATCCCTCCCCTCCCCCATTAGCTCATATTTAATACAGGCTTTAGAATGGTGCCGGGCACATGTGAACACTGAAAAGCCTTAAATATGTGTTGAATGAAAGAATAAGTGCTGCCCCTCAAGCCACTATGTCACTCTCCATCTGAGGGACATCAGTTAGTTTGCTCCTTTGCCCAGGGCTGTCCAACAGAAACCAAATGCAGCCAGGGTGTCATTTAAAATTTCCTAGGAGCCCTGATTAAAAAAATAAAAAAGAAACAGGTAAAATTAATTGCAATATATATATTTAATGCAATTGTTCAAAACACTATCATTGCTACATGTAATACATATAAAAAATTTGTGAGCTATTTTACATTTTTTCTTCAGACTAAGTCTTTGAAATCCACTGTGTACTTTATACTCACAGCACATGTCAATTTGGACTTGCCACATTTCCAGTGCTTAATAGTCATATGTGGCTAGGGGCTACCCTATTGGACAGCAGACCTATAATGTTATCCCCACCACATCTTGCTCAGTTAGCTCTTTCTCAACCTTCTGACAGCAGCTTAAGTGTAAATACCTTAGGGAAACCTGCAAGCCACTTCCCAGACCAGACCTGATATTTACTCAGTATTCTTTCATAACTCCCTATACTTCTCTTTCAAAGCACTTATCACAGCTCGCAACTAGGTACTTCTATGCCAGTTTGATGAACATGTTTTCCCTGTCTGATGATTAATCACATGCTGGTACAGATGAGACCTGCTCTGTTCCTGATAAATTCTCAGTGCTTGATATAGTGTCTGGCCCATAGTAGACACTCAATAAACATTTCTGAATTTATGCATTAAACGGCTTTCCCTTAACTCTGCATTTCTTTTTGCTACTGTATACTTTTTAGTTAGAGGTTCTGCTTCTATGAGCTTCATTTTGCTTTTACCTTAGCATGTTTCAGGTTTTTTACAAGGCAATTGCCTCTTTACTCGTATTTGCTACTTAAAATTCTCTAGAGTATTTGATTGGCTAAGGTCAGGGTTTTTCAAATTTTCCCAAGGACGAGTATTGTCAGGGATTTCCTCCTCCCCCGCAAATAAATCCTAAATCCTAGTTCCTTCACATTTAGATTGATGCAATAGGTGTGAGGTCTGCAGTTTGAATTTATCAATGTTACCAGGTAATTATTACAATGAGGTAAGTATGAGTAATTTTGGGTGATCTGTTCATGGATGCTCGCCAGCCCATGGATTGTCTATTATTGTGAGGTGTCCCTCCTTAACCAGAGAAATTACTGGTTTTGAGTGGGAAGAGCAGTATCTGGCTGCCCTGAGCAATCTGAAAGATTGTCTGATTATAGCACAATCACTACTTCCACAGTTTCCTAGGTAACAAGCACGGTTCTAAGGGTTTCACGTGGTTCTCGCTGAATCTTTCCGATGGTCCTGTGAGACAGAGTTTGGGAGGTGAATTAAGATGTCCAGGGCTGCTGCCGGTTTGGGGGCTGAGGCTCCTATATAAGTGGCACGTGCAACAACGCACCACCACACAACCATACGACCGTTCCGCGCTTTGTAGGCTCATAGGAGTCGATAACGACTCGTAGCTCCGTGGACTCATCCGGGCGCGTCTCTCAGACTAGGGCCCACAACCTCCAGTCCGCGTCGAGTGCGCACTGCAGCTCGCCTGGCTCACAATTCGTCTTCCATGAGCTCTGGTTTCGACCGTTCTTCTCATCGCTTCCGGCACTGGGAAAGACCAATTGTCACGTCCGACAACAAATGACCCATCCCATTGCGACTTAGGCAGCCAATCCAACTCTTCGCTAGTCCTAGCGTCCCGTGCGCCCCGACGCACAACTTTGACCAATCCGTCACGGAACGTCTTCCTAGTCCCGCCCCAGGTCTGTCACAAAAGCTGTCAATCTCGCTGTCGCCCCTTCACCCCGCGCGCACTTCCTCTCTGACGCCGTGACGTCTGCAGCCCTGTGCCCAGCGCGGTGGGCCAATGGCGGTAGCGGATACGGCGGGCCAATGGGCGGCGGCGTCTCATGAGGCCGGCGCTCGCCGCAGCCGCCGCGGGTCCCGGAGCCAGAGGCCGCCCGAGCCAGAGCGCGATGGAGCGAGGGCCCCAGGCGGGGAGGCGCCGCCGCCGAGCGCGCGGCCCGACGCCCCCTCAGTGAGCGCCCGAGTGCCGCGGCGCCGGCAAGCCCGGCTGCACCCGAGGGGCTGCCTCGCCGGCCTCGGAGCCCGCACCGCCGCCGCCGCCTTCCCGCGCGGGCCGCGGGCCGGGAGCCGGGAGCCGGGCCGGGGCTGCATGGCCTCTCCCGCGCGCAGCAGCTGAGCCCGCAGAGCCGCGCCGCCCGGAGCTGGGTGAGAACCGCCGCCGGGGCGAGGGTCAGGTGGGCGCCGGGTTGTGGGACGGCCTCGCGGCCTGCAGGCCTTCTCGGCCAGGCAGAGCAGCGCGACGGGCTCTGGGCAGGCCTGGGGGCCGGAGCAGCCGTGAGGGACAGACGGGGGCTCCGGGCGGGCCTGGGGGCCAGGCAGCCGCGAGAGGCTGAGGGTGGGCTCCAGGTGGGCCTAGGTGTCCCGAGGCAGCCTTGAGGGGCCGAGGGTGGGTTTCAGGCGAACTTGAGGGTCCCGCGGGTTCTGCGCAGCGGTGAGTGGCCTACGGGGGGCTCCGGGGCGGGCCTGTGGGTCCTGGTCCTGCCAGCCGTAAGGGGCCTATGGGAGGCTCTGGGGTGGGTCTGGGCAGCCGTGAGGCGCTGACGGTGGGTTTGGGGGATAGGGCAGTTGTGACGGGCTGAGGTGGGGGCTCTGGGTGGGCCTGGGGGATTTCCCAGAGGCAGCCATGAGGAATGAGAATTGAGTCTCTGCCTTGGAGCCAAGGGGGAGATCCTAGAGAGCCCCGGACAGCCGTGAGGGGTGGTGGGCCTAATGTGTCAGGCAACCATGGAGGTTGAAGAGTGGACCTGGGGGGCCCAGGGGGCCAGGGGTAGCTGTGAGGTCTGAGAGTAGGTTCCGGGGCCTGGGGGACCTATGGGGTTCAGGGTAGCTGTGAAGAGCCGACGGTGGGCTTAGGGGGCCCGGGAACCTTGAGAAGTTGATGGTGGGCGTTGGGGGGACTTAGGAGACCTAAGGCAGTCGTAAGTGGCTAAGGAGGGATGGGGTTGCTGGGGGCCCCGGACAGCTTTGAGGGGCCGACGGGGGGCGGTCGCTGGGTGAGCCTGGGCAGCATTGAGGGCGAGGGCGGGTTCCGAGGGCCCCAGGCACCTGGGGAGCGGGGGCACCGACCTCTGACTTGCGAGAGGGGCTTTTTCACGGTATTGGTGGTAGTTGTTATTCTCAGTGCCTCTATTATTATTGCTGTTTTGAAATGGGAGCAGGCGGGTTTCGGGCTCCGAGCCGGAGGGGGCGGGAGAGCCGGGGCCCTGGAAGGCGAGTGGGGGCGCCGGGGTTGCAGGAGGCGCGCGTGGTCTCGCAGAGGGGCAGGAATTCAGGGCAGCGGCGCTTTGGGGTGTTGTTTTCGGGTGGGGGGAGGTAGGCAGGACATGGGTGGGTGGGTGGGAGGGAAGCGGTGGCTGCAACAGCAGCCCTTGGCCTCAAGGTAATGTGAGACGTTGCCTGAATGTTATTCCGTTCCTTTCATCATCCTGGCAGGGCAGTAGCTGTGTGTGTGTGTGTGTGTGTGTGTGTGTGTGTGTGCGCGCGTGTGTGTGTATGTATGTGTGTGCGCGCGCGCGCGTGTATGTGTGTGTGTTGTGTAGGGTTGGTCCTGCCTCATGGATCCAGTCCCCTTAGAGAGGGATTGTGCTGTTAAATCCTGTATCCCCGCGGTCTGGGCGCGGGGAGAGTCTTAATTTTTTGATATATGTTCTTGGTGCCCCATCAAGGTTTTCTGCTTCTGTTGTGCTCTTGGAAAGCTAGTCTTGTATTCCAGCTTACAAGGAGTTTTGGAAGAGGTTTCGGAATATTAAGCTGGCCTACAAGGGCTCTGTGCATTCAAAGCCATGTCTTTCTGTTAAGATGCAGCATGTTTAGGTTTCATGGTTTCTACAGGTTATAAGTTTTATATCCATTTGCAAGAACATAGTAGTTTTGCAAATTTCTCAGTAGATAATTCAAATTTCAGGCTTTCATATATGGTGAGAGTTTTCTGAAGTGGTTTGGGCCATATCCTTAACATTCCTTTTCAACAGAGTAAAAGTGTGCACAGCTGTTGAATTGCAAAACTTAAAACATTTTAGACCTTTCTGGGGGGGGTAAGATGAATTCAGCAAAACAATGTAAGATGATATTGCTTATGGAAAAAGTGCCATTGAAACAGTTACTATTTTTGGTTTCTGCAAACCCAGTCAATGGCATAACTTGGGTAGTTATAAATCAGAAATCTTGAGATTATTTGATGCCTTTGGGATCTTGATTTCTCTTACTAAGTGTTGCTGTCCTGAAAGATCTAGAGTTCTGTTTGTGTCTTTTGAGAATGATTGCACAAGTACTCTGATATTACTTCGAAACTGTAGTTAAAAAGGGAAAAACATCTTGCTCAACTTTGATTGTGACCCTGGAATTGGATCCCTATCTTTGGTGTTTCCTCCCCCACCCTCCATTCAGCTGTTGTTCTCTTTTTGTAGTTTCACGCTGAAGAGCAGGATCTCATTTGATAGGCTGGCCCTCCTGAATGGAATGGGATAGGAGGAAACAAAGACCAAGTTGCTATGACATTTTTCTCTGTTCTTTGTGCATGCCTCTTGAGTTAGTTGAAAAGCTACTCAAAGGTATTGCTAGACTTGATCCATATTTGAGACTTTCAGAATTTTTTTCTTATGAATAGTTTTTTATTGAGGTAAAATATACATAACAAAATTTACCAGAAGTTTGTTTTTAAAAGTGTCGCATAGTCTTGAATTCCTCATTTGCAGTTCTAACTTTGTGTCAGCGTTCTTACTTGCATGCCACTGTCAAATGCTTTCCTGTAGACCCTCTGTGGACCAGCCATGTTAATCACACTGCACCAGCAGTGCCTTTCATCTCTCTAAACCAGATGGGCTGCTTATGACTAGTGGCTGTCATGTTAGCTATAATTACAGTGTTGATACAGTGACAAGTAGAACTTTCTACAAAAAGACTTAAGAAACCTATGTTATTTGTATTTGAGAATATTTTTCAAGAAGCTTTGTGTGCCTCGGATTTTTAAGTATATCTGATATAGTAAGGTTATGTTGCATCAAATATAAGAGGAGAGTTTCTTTTCACATATGGGCAATGAGCCCATCATCAATTAAATAATGTAATTAGAGTCAGTAAATGCTGGTTCAGAGCATAATCTGCATTTGTTGCCAAAATAAGTGTTTTGATCTGTCCATTACCCTGTTTTAAGTCCCTTCATCCTTCAAATGGTAAATGTAATGGATGAGCTTCTTTTAATAGCAAGATATTTGCTAGTTAATAGGTGAAAATGATGTTGCATTGCTTGTCTGACCACACGCTGTGTCAGTTTGTTATTGCTGTGTAGTCAGTGCTCTGTGGGGATTGAGCTTGGCCATTTGATAAACTTTATACAAAAATTGAATGAACTCAAATAACTAAAAGTTATTGTCTTGGAGTGTTTTTTAATATGTGTTCTCTTAATTTGAATTTCAAATGGAATTTCTGTGCAATTCAACTTTACTAGTTTTATCTTTAAAGCTTTATAAAAGGGTGTCAATCCCTAGCTCCTGGAACTCAGGCAGCTAGAGCCAATCACCATAATAAAGCCTTCTTAGGTTTAGGAAATGGTCCACTTTAACAACTACTTGGTTAATTCTGATAAAGATGTTTTTATTTGTAACTGGCTCTTTTTTATTGTTGTTGTTTGATAGATCGTACACGTTATCTTTTAATCAGAGCCAGACTCAGCTGTGTTCTTAAATGTCTGCTTTTGTTATTCTTCTGTGCTTTTCTTAAGTCCCACTCCTCCCACTCATATTTAACATTTTCTTTAATCGTACTTTTGGACCAAATAGTGTTTTATATATATGTTAGAACCCAAAGTGTTAAATTTGTGATGTCCCAAATAGTTATTAACGGTCTGAGACTGATCGCATGACCCCTCCCCCTAGACTTGCTCTTATTCTGGTCACTCTACCTCTGAATTCCTTTCTGATGCTCTGGCTACATTGGCCTTTGATTTCCTAGATTGAGCCATGTGTCTTATTCTGGCATAGCCTTGACACATGCTGATCCCCTCGGCCAGGGTCCTCCTGAGCGTCCATCATTGCCTCCTTTGCACATCCTTCCCCCAAACCCCCACAAAATCTCCAGAATAACTCCTACTTAGCCTTTGGGTCTTAAATATTGCTTCCTCTTAGAGAGCTTTCTTAATCATCACTGCCAAGGAAAGTGTCCACCTCAACTCATTATAGCCACATAGAACTTAACACAATTGATTAAATATGTAATGATTGGTTTATGCCTGTCTCCATGGTAGAAGGACTGTTAAGCTTCATGATTATGGGTTGGTCTCTTTGGTCACCCAGAGCCCAGCCTAGGGCACAGCACTAGTCATAGAATTGGCTTATGAAATATTTGTTGAATTGTTTAACGCCTACATACATAAGTACTTAATTTTGAAAGGCAAAACTTAGGATCATGAACTTTGATTTATTTGACTAGGAATTACGCTACATGCATTTCAGCCATTTTCCCATTCGTTTTCATTACATGTTTGCTTTTACAGTTTAAATAATGGTGTTGTACATGGGTTTTAAAATTGGCACAGGACAAGAGATAAAGGAAAATAATTAAAGGGAAGGTTGGGAAGAAAAAAAATGCTTTCTGTGAAAGCAGTTTCAGTTGGACTGCTGCTTTTGGGGCCAAAGTCCAGTGTAGTTTGAGTGTAGTTTGTTGCTGTCATAGTCCTTAGGTATTTCATCCAGAATTTTGAGCACCTCTGGTCACACGTAACATAAACAGTGGTTTAGCGTTATAGTGCAGTCCTTTGAAAGTTTGGCATTTTTCATTTTTTTTTTTTACTTTCTAAGTGACTATAAAAAAGTTCCTGGGCAAAGAGGCCAAAGCCTCAGTTCAAATGTAAATTCCTGGGAATGGAGGTGGCCCCTTAACATTCTCCTCTCTCCTCCCAGTTTTATCATTTTAATAGAGAAAAAAAAAATCTTTGGAGGGGAATACATCAAAATGGAGTTGTGTGTTATTTTCCTCAACTTATGTTTTCTTCATTATTTTTTAAATGAACCTGTTATGTAACTGACAAAATGACTCCTTTTGAAAAGATTAGTTATGAGTATAATTTGGGTGATAGAGACTTGAGTTCTTGATTTGGGTACAGCGAGTTGGATTTGTGCGATTTTAACTCTTTAGGTAGTAAGAGATAAGGGGAATTAATTGTGGTTGAAAATATTTAAAGACACCATTCTAGATCTTAAGAAATTCCACGGTTCTAAAGCAGAGTTCACTGGGTTTTCATTGTGAAAGGACTGAATGTCCTGTTGCTGGATCAAGGCTTCTTCGATGACACTACCCTTGCCCCACCCCCCCAAGGCCAAGGTTGAGGTGGCTGTTGGGAGCCATGCTGTAGTGCCTTGCCGAAGGCAAACCCAAGTTTCCAGCTCTGCCCTTGGCATCTGTGCAGTGAATTATTTATTATCCTGAAAATCTGTAGGCACTCTTTTTCCACTTGTAAAGAAACCAGTGTGCACCTGTTCACTGTATAAAAATGTTGGCCTTTTCGCAGCATAAAAACAGTTTTTGATCATTTTTTTGTCAAGGTTAAATAAAATTTATGAAATCTTCTCCCTCATTTACTTGTTTAACTCTAAAACAATGTGACCTTTAAGAATGGCTGGAATTGCAATTTAACTGGTAAATGCTTAGTAACTTTGTGATATCAGGTTATTTTACATCTAAAATGTAGCAGATAGACTTCTTTTCTCAGCTCATTAGTGATAGATGTCCCTTCTTCCCCTCCTCCCAATGGCAGTCTTCACACTGAGAATGCTAATGTCCTGGAATAATTAACATTTCTAAATAATGAGAAGATTTCATAGGGTGCTTGGTTCATAAGGTTTTGGCTAAAATTATGATTAGTTTCTTTCCACTGCATTCATATATAGCAAAATAAAAAAGACTTTCATCTAATTCTGGGTGATAATGTAAACTTGGGATAGTTATGGTTATATTGTGTAAACTTAATCTAAAATAGGGTGAGAGAACCTTATTACTTTTAAATTAAGCCTTGCCTAGCATGTACCACGTTTCTAAATGTGGTTTTACATCCTGTAAAACAGGAAGTAAAAATAAAAAAACCAAAAAAACCCCAAAGCAACACTCTTGAAGGAATTAAACTTTTTTTCTTTTAAATTACTAAAATGCCTAGCTAAAGGATGTGTAGAATATTTAAAGAAAAAAATTGCATTTTTGCAAAATTACAAAGAAGAAAACCCGACCTTTAGGGGTCCGAAGCTGTTTCGAGAATTTGCAGTGTTAGGTTAGTATTCCACAACCCCTTGGGTGATTCTAATTTCAAGGAATTTTTAGACTTTGTGACTTATTTATTTATTTTTGCTAGAGGTGTATATTTAGAGTACCTGCATAGCTATTTTCATTGCTTTGAGAATAGTCTGAAATTTGGAGTTTTTTAGTTTATTTATTAAATTTGCTGAAACTCAAAATGTTGTCTTAATAGGAAGATTTTTCCCTAACACTTGAGAAGGGTAATCTTTGAATTGTAGGATAATCTTTGAATTGTATCTTTTATCTTTTAGTATGAAACTTAGAAAAGTGATGTCCTTTTATTCATAGCCTAAGTAATTTTTAGCAGATGTAACTTTATGAGATTTACATGCGAACTGTTTTCCTTTGGTGAAGAGATTAGATGTGAGTCTGCTAAACTTGGGTTCCATCTGATAGACTTTGGAAAGAAGACTGTTGAATCAGTAACTTTAATTTTTTTCAAAAAGTATATTTAAAGACCAATGGCACAGTGAAAGTATAGAAAGTTGAGAAAAATCTCTGTCCTTGAATTTAACCTGTAGCCTCTCCTATTCTTTGTTAGCTTTCTTCTAAGCCCCCAAATATGTTCTCTAAGAAGGATAGGGACATGTAGATGGAGGGTCTGTTAGAGGAGGTGACACAGGAGGTTGTGAGAGTGGAAGGAAAACATGCGCTCAGAATTTGGAGAAAGTGTGTTTTTTATATTTCAATCCTGTCATTTGTTTTATATTCCTGCTGTAACAAATAACCATAAATTAGTGGCTTAAAACAATATGGATTTATTATTTCATAGTTCTGAAGATAAGAATCCTGACAAGAATCTCACTGGGCTAAAATCGAGGTGTCAGCAGGGCTAGTTCCTTCTGAAGACTTGATGGGAGACTTCATTTCCTGGCCTCTTCCATCTTTTAGAGGCTGTTCACATTCCTTGGCCCAGGGCCCCTTCCTCCATGCTTAAAGTCAGTGTTGCATCTCTCTGACCTTCCAAAGTCACATCTCCTCCTGGCAATCTCTTCTGCCTTCCTCTTCCACTTTTAAGGACCCTTGCGATTATATTGGGCCTACCTGGTTAATCCGGGATAATCTCCCTATCTGCTGATTAGTAACCTTAGTTCCACCTGCAGCCTTAATTCTGCTTTGCTGTTTAACCTAAAATATCCACAGGTTCCAGGGATTAGGATGTGGCCCTCTTTCGGGGCATTATTCTGCTGACCACACACACATCCATTCCATGGATGATACTGTCATAACAGGAGGTTGGATTAGATCATTGTGCAGCTGACTTTGGTGCAGCTTTGCTTCACCAGAACCAGTCTTGGCTCTTGGAAAGCCTCAGCCAATATCTGGCATTGATGAGGGATCAGTGAGTGTGGACATGGTTTTGTTTGTTTTAAATAAACTTATTTTGGAATAATTTTAAATATACAGGAAAGTTGCAAAGTTGTGGAGAGATTTCAATTGTATTCTTTATTCAAGTCAGTAATGTTAACCTGTTGCATATAACGATGGTAAAGTTGTCCAAGCTAAAAAATTAACATTGGTTTATTACTATTAATTAAACCTCAGACTTATTCAAATTTCACTGATTTTTCCTTTACTGTTTTTCCTCTAAATTTCTTTTACTGTTCCAGGATCCCACATTGCAGTTAGTTGTCATGCCTCCTTAGTGTCCTGTCTGTAACGATTTCTTAGTCTTTCCTTGTTTTTCATGACCTTGGCAGTTTCGAAGAGTACAGTCTTTGTTTTTTATGTCTTTGTAACCATTCACCCATTTGGCACGGTTGTAAAGCTGATGTCTGGTTTATCTGACTTTTTCTAATTGTGGACTACTATACAGTGGGAGAACAGTTTTGTCTTTTTGCAAACGGATAAGTGTTTTATGGAGGGGGCCTCTAATACTTGACAAACTTAGCCTTTTTTCCTGCTTATACTGATTTAGTTATTTATTGATCGTTCATAGTGTGCAAGGCTATGTTGTAGAAACAGGTTACTGAGACATGGCCCTGCCCAGAGATTGAGGAGAAGGTGATGATGCCTCAGGGTACTGTGAAAAGAGGCAGGAGTTCAGAAAAGAGAAAACATTTTTGGCTCTGCAGTCTGGGAAATGTAATGGAGGAAGTGCTGTTTCAGAATCAGTGCAATGTCAGTATGTAGAGAGCAGGGTGAGGCCATTGTAGACTACAAGAAGGCTCTGGACAAAGGCTGGGGGGTGGATGTAACGTGAGAATGTCAGCTAGACCTGTTTGAATGTGGAGCCTATGAAAGAAAATGGTAGCAGATAAAGCTAGGAAAATGGACTGGAGTCAAATTGTGTAGGACTTTGAATGACGGTACCCTGCTGAGAGGGAGGCTTTATATTGCTTGAGGCAGGACATGATGTGTCAGAGTCTGACAGTGTTAGACAGGCCAGGTGAAAGTCAGAGTGACTGGGTGAATGGAAAGCCTTGTAGTAGTACTCTTGTGCCTAAGCATGGGATGCCAAGAAAGGGGCAGCTTGTATGAATTTTATTTGGTGGAATCAACTCAGGTTGTTTACTGTTTATGAAAGGAGGTGAATGTAAAGTCGCTTGTTTTTTCTTCTTAGTTTCTACTTTTACCCTCACCATATTTTGCTTTTGGATGAATATCAGGTTTAACACTATTATAAGAAAGTAGGAAGACCATTTTCTAGGGAAAAATGTGAAAATTTGAAATGGTGAAGGATTTAAAATTTGTTATAGGAATAATACTTGAATTCAGATGAATGGCAGAAATGCCCATCCCAGAAAAGTGACTGAGGAATGAATGAAGTGCATATAATAGAACCTGGATGGGGGGCCTGCCAATGAGGGAGGGACCTCTTAGGCAAGAGGAGGAGGATCTCTCATCTTGAGAAGAGCAGTTTGAGTTAAGACGTTCCTAAGAGGATCTAGCGAATCTTGAAAAGGGGAGGAGGCTTTTAAAGTGGCCTGTGCGGGCAAGTTTTGAAGACTTAATGGTGTTTGCTAATGTATTTATTTAAAAATGCTTGAAAATGAGATGGTAAGTTGATCCAGAATGGATAGAATTGGGCAAAGAAGTGAACAGTTTTATAAAGGGACAGGGCAAAAGAGATGGGTAAGAGAGGGCTGGAAGGGGAAACTAGGACACGGTGCTGACTTTATGTTTTGTGCCTGCTTCATGCCACACTCCATCTCTGTGCCATGACAAACCTGAATGTCCCTGGCCTTGTGGTGCTTGCGTTCTGGAGGGAGAAATGGGCAGGCAGCTCGGTCAGGAGGGGAAATGCTGTCTAGAGAAGTCTGATGGGCAGAGGCCAGGAACCTGGGATTGGTGACAGACAGTTCAGCTCAGCAGACGGTTTGTTTGAATACCTCTTATGTTCCAGACAGAGTTTGGTCCTTGTCTTCAAGCAGTTTATTTCAAGACAGGTCAAGGGACAGTTCATTTTAGGTCCATACTGGAGGGGCTAGAGATTTTGGAATCTGGAGAAGTAGCATGCTGGTGGAGGCTGAACCAGGAATGTTGTTATTTGTCCAAATTCATTGTTAGGCCTATTGTGGACTTGTATTTTGTATCTCCTAGAGTTCTATGTACATAGCAATAGATACCTAATCAATATTTTCTTGAAAGATCAATCTTAAAAGTTATGATTTTAAGAAAGGGCTTATGTCCTGAGAAAGGAGTAAAACCTGGCAGGAAATACATAATACTTTGTGCAAGAAACATGTAATATATTAAACCTGTGCCAAGCATATTAACTAGTGTGAGAGTGTTTGTGATTTGCCTCCAGTCAGTAGAATGTAGCCTTTATCCTGCTCTGTCATAGCACCTTTTATCATGTGCTGTGATCCGAAGAACTTTGTCCTTTGGTCTTTATGTGGATGAGCAGTGGTGAAACTCAGACGTTTAGTTTAGGGAGCCATTGTTTGGTGACTGTCTCTGTTTGCACTGTTTCTGTTGAGGCCCTAAAATACATGTAGTTTATTCGAAGATGCAGAAATAAACGGAGAGCAAAAGTAAATGTTTTGGGCAGCCTGACCTTTGCAGGTGCTCAGAGGGAGGTGCATTTGAAGGGAGTTGCCTCGGGGCCAGGGTGGGCCTATGTGCCTGTGTACTTAATTCCCAGTATTTATTTTTACTTACACTCTCAACACTTTTGCTAAATCCCTTTGTTACTAATCTTTCCATAACATTAAAGCCTTTTACCTTTTCACTGGTTGACAACTGTTTATCTGACGGAGAAGACTTGTTTTTACAGTTGTTACACTGTTACAGGGGTAATCCAACGCACTGTCCTTTCTTGATTAGCAGACCACATTTAGAAGCTACGGAGCTGTGCAGTTTAGATCTGTAAGTTACTGGTGACCTAACTGATCATAGTGGGATGAGGGATGGGGTGAAAGTCTCAGGCAGGGGTTGTGGTAGCCTCTGTGCTTCTGTTCGGCTTTTCCTCACCCTACCCGAGGCTGGCTTGTCATTGTCCTTTCTTTGTTTGTCCAGGATGCTTTTAAACGCTATGCTTTCGGTGAATTAGGTTACATAAAGATAATTTAAGATCTGCGGGCTTATCAAGGCTCTTTGATTTCCAAGTGTTTGCAGCTGGGGCTGAAGTCAAACTGTCCTGGGCTGTTGGGTTTTAAGGTGAAGAGAAACACTTTGTGCCCCCTCTCATCTCAGACTCTGCTTTTTTTTTTTTTTTTAGGGAGTTGTTTGGAGCAGGCTAATGTGAGAGATTTTAAACCAAGCAGAGCGTTAAATAATAGATAAAAGGGTACCAGATATCTGCTACTGTGGTCCCAGGGTTTACCTGGTTTTGAAAATGACAGCTTTAGATTTCTTAGGGGAGGCTGTAAGTTGGTTGTGGGCATGTAAAGTAAGAGGGAAAGATTTGTAGCAAACAGAGTGTTAACATGTGTTTATTTTGTCCCTGGTCTCGCATGCAGGTATTAATTCCAACTCATACCTCCATTTATAAGGCTTGAGAGTTAGATCCTGTGATTGTACCAACAACGTGGTGTTTTTAAGTTTACCCTGTAAATATTTGTTTGTGGTAGCTAAAGTTCTTAAACTGTAGCTTTTACTATTAAAATTTTAATTACTTTTGTCATCTATTAAGATTTAGAACTGATAGACAATCGCACAAATGAGCTTAGTTCATAGGATTTTTTTTTTTTCTGAATTAAAGTCACAGTTTGACTTGGAAGCCTAGCATGTAATTCAGAGATGTAGACCCTCATTAATAGTTGATACTGTTTGACGATGTTGACTTCCGTGAATAGATTCTTCTGGTATTGCTCACTGCATCTTGGGAGAAAAGATTTCCTTTAACCCGTGGTTCTCCCTGGCTCCCATCATAGTGGGGGAGAGCATGCCAGTTGCCTTGCCTTAAGGTCTTAGTGTGAGGCCGATAGGTTCAGGGGGGTAAATATGCTGTGGATGAGGCAGTGGTTTTTAGGTTTCATCCTCATATGGTCCTATTTCTCAAATATTATGATTTGCTTCAGTAATAAAAATTATTCTTTGGAATGTAAAATGTAAAAATCAAGTCCATTCCAGATGTTAGTGAGTTTATATTAATGGTTTATTGTTAATATTATATTATCATTTGTGTTCTTACACTTTGTTTTATCGAGCTTTCTTTAATTATTTCATGCACAGCAAAGGAAACCATCAGCATAGTGAAAAGACAATATACAGAATGGGAAAAACTATTTGCAAACCATATATCTAATAAGGGTCAAAATATCCAAAATATATGAATAAGTCATACAACTCAAAAGCAGAAAACCCCCAAAATACCCCAGTTAAAAAATGGGCGAAAGACTTGAATAGAAATTTCTCCAAAGAAGATATATGAAAGGCCAACCATGAAAAAATGCTCAGCATCACTCGTCATTAGGGAAATGAGAATTAAAACCGTAATGAGATATCACCTCACACCTATTAGATTGGCCATTCATTAAAAAGATAAGTGCTGGTGAGGATGTAGAGATGCACTGATGGTGGGAATGTAAATTGGTGCAGCAACTATGGACAGAGTATGGAGGATCCTCAAAAAATTAAAGACAGAACTACTATATGATTTAGCAGTTTCACTTTGGGGAATATATACAGAGGAAACAAAAACACTAACTGGAAAATATGTCTGCACCCCCATTACTATAGCAACATTATTCTCAATAGCCAAGACATGAAAATAGTCTGTTATTGACAGTTGAATGGATAAAGGAATTGTGTGTATACACACACATGCGTAGATAAACAATGGAATATTATCTGTCATAAAAAAGGAGGAAATTCTACCATTTGTGACAACATGGATTGACCTTGAAGACAATGCTAAGTGAAATAAGTAGGAGAAAGACAAATACTGCATGAGCTCACTTATATGCGGAATCTAAAAGAAAAGAATAACAACAACGAAAAAAAGATCAGATTTCTGGCAGCCAGAGGTGGAGGGTGAGGGGAGGGAAAATTGGAGAAAGGTAGTTAAAAGATGCAGACTTCCAGTTATAAGATAAATAAGTCTTAGAATGTGTTGTACAGTATGATGACTATAGCCAATACTCTGCTGTACAATATATAGGAAAGTTAGGAGAGCCTAAGAGTTTTTATCACAAGAAAAACATTTTTTCCTTTTTTCTTCTTTCTTTTTACTTTATATGAGAAGATAGATGTTAGCCGAACCTATTGTGGTTATCATTTCACAATATATGTAAATGAAACTGTCATACTACATTTCTCGAACTTACACAGTGATGTCTGTCAATTATTTTTCAGTAAAACTGGTAAAAATAAAAGACATTTCCTTCAAAGTCTAAGTGGTACGTACCCAGTACGGGGAGTGCCGTTTAAAAAAATCTCTGAGCTGGGCAGGGCAGGTGGATTCCCTGCTCCCTTGGAGGGCCCTGGTATTTCCCATCAAAGCCTGTGCATCTGCCACCTTTTGTCCACTGTGCTCCCTCCCCTGTCGTTGTTGTCAGAGTGTTAGTATACCTGTACATGCCTTTGCTTTGAAAGGTAGTTAAAAGATAAACACATGTTGTCTATAAATGGAATATATTCAGAAGCAAATCTCAAATGCTGATTAATTGAGGGAAGTAGGTTTTTCAGACTGCTTTAAATAGCCCTCAGTTTTATTAAAAGTAATTTCTGAGTAAGACATTTTAAATATATCACATTTGTTTTATTCAGGAAGCAAACCTGCCTTGTAATTAGCGTTCTTTAAGTGGTACTACACTTTCCTGAGGTCCGTTATCTGACACCTGAAACTCTTTAAGGATCATAGTTCTCAAGGGGCTGAGTGTTGGATAGGGGACCCATTGAGAACAGGGGGACACATTGTGACATTATCAAGGTGCGATGTTTACCTAGTGTGAAGGCCCAAGTCTGTCACTGTAGCATGGTTTAGTTTAGGCACATTTAGCTTTCCAGCCTACCTCATCCTGGAAAACTTTGAAATAATCAAAGTGTCATTCTGTTGAGGTGTGGTTCTTTGATGTTAGAGTTATGAGAATAAAGGGTTTTCATTAAGCATCAAAAATTGTTTATGAGAAACCCTAATGAGAAATGTCATAGAAGAAGCTGCCATTTGTAGCCAGATGATTTAGGGAATGTCTTGGCAACGGCTTTCCCCCAGCCAACAGGTGAAAGGAGAGAGTGGCTTGAAGGGAGGCAGCCCCCAGCTGGTGTATGACTGTTGAGCAAAAATGAAAGAGACACATGAGGACACTGCTTGGCTGCTTATGTGAATAGGATGTCCAGGTTGCTTCTGGGAGCAGTCAGTTCGTGAGGCCTGAGACCTGATCTCTTTAGGACATTGTGTGCTGACTTGGGCTGAGGGAATGTTCATGTAGGGATGGAGACATCACATCACATTGGTTAATAGTGTAAGGGTCTCTTCTTTTCTGCTGAGAGGTTTGGAATAGGATGTTTTCAGTTTTGCTTTATCAGTTTTTGTCTTTACTCCTCTTTTACTGTTGCAGTCAGAGTGTCTGGGAGGGTGATTGTTCCTATGTGCATTGCTGTTTGTCAGACCCTGGTCATAAAAATAGGGTCTTCGAGTAATGGAGGTATTTCTTGGTCTGTGCCTGCAGCCCTTGTGGGCCTTTTGTGTGTGCTGCTCCCCAAAGTCCAAGTCCAGGTGGCCGAGTAGGCCACTGCCACTGTTGCTGCTGTGTGCTGGTCTTTTGTGTCCTTACAAAAACTGAAGTTAGGAACTATTCCTGAAAGAGTCAAACACAAAAACCAACTTATTAAGCATTCTTAACATTAAGCCATTTTTTCCTTTTTAATAATTTTTTTTTGTTTCTTATGAAGCCATAACAAATTAGAAATAGAATAGTAGATACTAAGAAACAAATATGAGGTCCAATTTTTAACAGTTTAGGAATTATCAGTCATTTAATATTTTCAGAACTTTTACTGTGACCTATTTTTTCATGAAGCACCATTATATCCAAAGGCGTGCAGTCACCAGTACTTTGAAAACCTGGTGCAGGGAGAAAGAGAATAACAGCAGCATTCACAATAAGCCAAAACATGGAAACACCCCAAGTGTCCATTAACAAATAAATGGATAAACAAAATTGGTACATACATACAATAGAATAGTACTCAGCCTTAAAAAGGAAGAAAACTCTGCTAAAACATGGATGAAATATTACCTAGTGCAGAAAGAGAACATTAGGAACAGGAAGGATGACTTTCCCTCTACAATTTTGCTAATGCTCTGACATCCATTGGGGCCAGGTCACAGTGTGTTGAAGAAGAAAGGGGATCATTTCTGGTCCTCATTTTCAAGAAAATTTAGTGTTTACTGCTTATAGCTAAGCACCTTATATCAGGCACGTCAGTTCAATGAAAGAGGTATCTTCAGATGTAGTGGAAATACGCTAGTTAAGTGAAATCCTCTTAGATACTATAATATCCATGTTTTCTAGGACTACATTGGGAAGTTCTTCATCACTGTGTTGATTTTGCCTTTTACTTACTTTGTTCAGTTTTAGCTAGAGCTCTCTCCAGGTACTATTGTAGAGTTGGGGTTTGTGACCTTGATTCATTAATTCTCATCCTTTTGTATTTTTTTAATTGAGATAAAATATAAATAACATAAAATTGGCCATTTTAACCACTTTTAAGGGTCCAATTCAGTGGCATTAATTACATTCACATTGTCATATAACCATCACCAATCTATCCAGAACTAGTCCAAACAGAAACTGTACCCATCAAATAATAATTTCATCCCCTTCCCCCCAGGCCTTGGTAACCACCATTTGACTTCTCTAGGTACTTCATAAAGTGGAATCATACAGTATTTGTCCTTTTGTGTGTCTGGCTTTATTTAACTTAGCATAATGTCCTCACATTTCATCCATGTCGTAGCAGAGTTTTCTTCCCTTTTAAGGCTGACTAATACTCTATTGTATGTATGTACCAGTTTTGTTTATCCATTTATCTGTTGATGGACGCTTGGGTTGTTTCCATGTTTGGCTTATTGTGAATACTCCTGCTATGAACACGAGAGTGCAAATATCTGTTCAAGTTCCTGCTTTCAGTTCTTTAGGGTGTGTACCCAGGAGTAGAGTTGGTAGGTCATATGGTAGTTCTATGTTTAACTTTTTGAGGAACTGCCAAACCTTTTTCCACAGTGGCTGCACCAGTAATACATTTTTTTTTTTAAAGGAGCATTCATTTTTGACTTTATAAAAATAAAATGCAGAAAAGTAAATGAAAAGAATGGTAAAATAAACATCCTAGATACATCATTTACTTTTAACAGCATTTTACCATATTTGCTTTATTATTATTTTGTTGAAGTATTTTAAAACAAACTACAGATCCACAAACACTGCAGTTAGGACAATTTCTTACAGTCACATTACCTTTGTCACACTTCTTAGAATAAACAGTAATTTCCTATTATACATAGTTGAAGGATTACTTTTAATACTAATTTTGTAAGCATGTATTATTATAGTAAACTTAAGCAACAAAATCAATGTTTTCTCTCCTCCCCCAACTTGTTACTATGAAAAATTTCAGAAATATAGAGTAGCAGGAAGAAGAGTACAGTGACCACCTATGTACTGCCATCTTTACTGAACCCTTGTTAACATTGTGCCATATTTGCTTTGTCCATGCATCTGTAAATGTTGCCCAACCGTTTGGAAGTAAGATGGATACCTCATGACACTCCATCTTTATAGACATCTTCGTAAAATGATTGTCCTCTATGAACTGCAGCACCACATCACACCTAGGAGAATCATGTTACATAATATAGTCCTTTAGGTCCATAATCAAACCCTGGCTGACCTAAGTATGCCTTTCATTTGGTTGTCTTTAGGGTCTTCTAATGTCAGAAAACCCTCCTTTGTTTTTCCTTCATGAGTCCAGAACAGTAGATAGTGCATTCTCAAATTGTCTGACTTTTTCCCGGTTTTGTGATTTGACTTGTTCCTTTGTCCTGTGTTTCCAGTAAACTAGAAGTTGGGTTGCAAAGCTTTATTAGAGTTTAATTAAACATTTTTACCTTCAGAGATAAAATTTTTTGGTTCAGAGTATTCACACAATGAAAAAGGATCACCCATAGATTAGTTCTTGGTTGCAGAGGGACATGTGTATCTTTATAGTAGGAAGAAGACCTGGTGTTCCCCACCTTAACTCAGCATCACTAATTGATTCACAGCATCATTCTTACCTAATGTTTAACCTGAGTCTGTGTTAATGACCACATGCAGTGAGGAACCCTGCTTGGATCCTGGTTTTGAGGGAGGGAACAAAATGGTTTTTAAAAAATGCTTAGAGGTAATGTTAGCTAAACTTCAATTAAAAAATGTTTGGGGACCTTTGGACATTTAAATATGAACTAGATATCACATGATATTAGCTAATTGTTAATTTGCTTATGTGTAATAATGATTTTGTGGTTTTGTAGGAGATGATTCTTTGCTCCAGCTGTGTATAGACAAAGGAGACAAAATGTGAACCATTGAGTCTGGGTGAGGGGCTGACACATGTGAATTTGTGCACTGTGCTAGTTTCTTACTTTTCTGTGTTTCACATTTTAATATAAAAATATTGGAAAATACTTTGTAGGTGATGCTTGTATACTTCATAGTGCATTTGTTTCCTGAGATATAAGTGTGACGTGCCTAAAGTCTCTCTCTCTAATGGTGCATGAGACCAAGGAAGACCAAAGGAGAATTTTTTTCTCACTTTGTTCTTGAGCTATTTTTTTCATTAACAAATGTTCATGTTATAGCTCTTTACCCATTTTTCCCCTTTTACCTTTGACTAGCTCCAAGTTTAATGAGCTCCATGTATTATAGATTGCCAGCTGGATTTTTTGTGCTAGTCTGTGCACATGTATATGTTGTGTGTTCTCTGATACAGGGAGATGGGTCTGCCCAAAGAGACTCTCCAAGTCAGGACCATATCTGGTCTACGCCCTAGCTCCTCTGATGCCTCCCAGGGAGCTGGATTCACAGGAAAGTGAAGAGAGGGTGTGGTTTGGGGAGGAGAGACTCGGTGCACTCAATGTCTACTTTGCAGTGAGTGTAGTGAACACTAGGATTTTGGTTCCAAATTAAGAGTTAAAGACACTTAAAATTTACACGTTTAAATGACTTAGGTCTGGCCACTTTTGTTATAGAGAATATATAAGTAATTTGAATAGTAAAAATCTTAAGATTTGACAGATAGAGGTTGGCAAGGGTTTTCAGGTCAAATAGGAGAAAACAAAAGTTAAGACTACATGGTGTTGTAGTAGATTGATTCTGTTGGATCACTGAAATTTTACATTTTCTTCACACATTTTAATTTTATTTTGCTGTTATCTTTATGCTTACTTTTTCCATTGAAAATAGTGATTTTCTTTGTGTAGGCTGGCATGGGAAGTCTTTACTTCTGGTTCTCAGCTTCCTTTCCAAACCTTGGGTGTCCCTGCATGTACAATCATATACAGTAGTTTATACAAGTAGTAGATATGTGCTATTCTGTACTTTGCTTTTGTCACTTATTCTTGAAATTTATTTTGTATTAATGCCAATGGAGTTGCTTAGTGTTTTCCTATCATTGTGATATGAATGTGCCACAGTGGATTTAACTTGTCTGTTACTGATGGACATTTCTTTGTTTCCAGTGTTTTATTGTGACAGAATAACATCTTCGTGAATACTTTTGCATGGGCAAAAGTAGTATCTATTTGTTATGTTTCTAGAATTGCTAGGTCAGGGGTTATGGGTATTTTGATTTTGATTTTGCCAGATTACTTTCGATTGAGATTTTGCTGGCTCACACTCGCCAATGATGTGAGTGCTTTCCTTTTATTTTTATATTAAAAAAAAAAAATTTTTTTTTTAGGCGAGGCAACCCTTGGTTGACTTCACAGATTGCAAGGACCTTGTCAGCTTACAATCCCTATTTTTAATTTTTTTATGCCTACAGCACCTGGTCTTCCTAAGTGGTCTCCCATCCAAGTGCTAACCAGGCCCGAACCTGCTTAGCTTCTGAGATCAGACAGGATCAGGCTTGTTCAGGGTAGCATGGTCATAGACTATTTATTTTTAAAGACCATTTTTGTATGCTGTATATTCTACATGTTTTGAAGTGGCCTTGGTCAAAAGCAATAAAATTCTGACTTTTGGGAGAAGTGTCAAACTAGTTAGCCTTTCTAAATAGGTTTAAAGATTTCACATGTTGAGGGGCTGGTGTTTATGTTATATAGAGATTTCTCTCTTTCTAGAAAAGGCTGGAAAAATTATTGGTTTGACAGTTAATGTTATTTAAATTAGTCATGATTTTAGTTCATAATCATGCATAGTAGCATTTGTATGTCTGCCTGGTGAGTAGCACTTTTGGACTACAGAGCAGCATTAATTACCATGGTGAGTGCTATGAGGTTAGTCCCCTCTGAGTTTCAGTCATCTTCAAAGCCAGAGTGGGCTTCTCAGCTGAAGGTCACCTGTGGGTCTGGAGGAAGGGGAAGCATCCCTTGGACTGCCTTTTCTGTGAGGCTAAAGGAGCTTCCAGAAGCACAGGTGGATTGTGGAAGGAATACTAAGTCAAGGGAGACGGGTAGTAGGCCTTGTGTTTGGGAATGGAGAGGGCTGATGACTATGCTAGCTTCTCCTGCCTGTGTATATTATTAGACTGGCAGTGGTCATGGTGGAGTTGGCAGAAATGAGGTGCTAGAGCCTCTTTCTGGAAGAACCAGTCACCCTAGTCAATCATGAGATCAGGGAGAAAAGTCTTTTTGGGCAGCCCAGTCCCTGGGGCTTGAGGTCTCAGCGTCTGTAGCTGCTCTTTGGAGGGCCACGCCTGGCTGAGTCAAGACCTGCCCACTTGCCCAGGCAGGTATGGGCCATCAAGAGTCCAGACACCTTTCCTGGTTTGGCCAGGTTTTGGTTTGTATTTCTTCCTCTTGTTGACATATAAATAGTAGTTTTATTGTTACAAAGCAAATCACTTTACTGTTCTGTAAACAGCCTAAGAACAGAGGACAAAATGAAATATTAACATTCTTCCAATTAGAGTTCTGACTCTGCCTCTTAAGGGCAGCATGACTTCTGATCGTGGTAGGTTATTAAGGTTTGCGACAAATAAGAATTAGCTTTAGGGACTTTGAAGACAAGGTCTTTTGAATTTGACTCCGTTTTTTTGAGAGTGGGTTGATGTGCCTGAATTTGGTATTTTGATGAGAGAAGGCATTGGCTAAGATTATTTTGGTCCTAGAATTTGCATATTTCTATCTTTTCTTCATTGTTTTGCTCAGCTGTTTTGTGTTCCTTATCTTCTCTCTTCAGACTTCTGAGGACATTTCTTGCTGGATTCAGATATTAGAGCAGAGGTCAGAACTTTGATTAATTTTAATTTTTTGTACTTGCTGACTTACTGTTCTATCTTTTGCTACTGTCTCTTAGTTTAAAAACGGAGGACCCAACGTACTTTATTGATATTAGTGCTCATAAAATGGCTTTCTGACTTTTGATGTGAACAATCTAAAATTATTTTAGAATTTAAAGAAGAATTGTTTTATACAAATGGCGAATAAATAATTAGCATTAATGTTATTGATGTCATCTTCCTAGTTCTTTATCAAAATGCTTTTCCTGACTGCAGTATTTCATTATAATAGAGCACAATTTTCATGTAAAACTGGTTGCTTTATATTTCCTTTCTGGTTGCTATAGAAACAGTCCACTGTGGTAGTGAGTGCTAATCAAGTGCCAGGTTACCCAGCTTTTATAATGGGGCTCACTGTTAATCAGCTGTAGCTCTCATCCTTGCAGCCCGGCTTTGAGGAGTGGGCCCTGAATTGTCTTCTTTTCTCATCCCTTTTGGTCACAGGAGCATCAGGATCTGGATGATTAGAATGGTGTGATTTTCTTTCCCTCAGATGAAGTGTACTGGGCTTTTGTTCTTGGGCTGAGTGGTCATGGATTTCCTTCCTGCTTGTGGGTCTCTGTGCAACCCCACTGGTAGTAGAAGACTTCTCTAGCCCCCTCTGCCTGTCCTGTAGGATCATCTCCCAGGAAGCAATCAGGAGGATCTGTTGAAAAATTACTGCTTGAACAAGGAATGTTAGAATTTGTTCTGAATTGTGAAAGTTCCTACATCCAGCCCCTTAAATGAGGTCCTCATCGCACTTTACCAGGAGGGCAGAAAGAGAGAGGGTAGCAGGGGTGGTTCTGTACGCTTTTGAAGAGAGAAGAGAGTTGAAAATGAAACCCCCAGTCACTTCTGTGCTCGACCTACCAGCATGACCACCCTGGAAGATTTAAGTTAGATTTTTTGTGAACTATGAATCAGTGAATTTTAGTTTATTCATTATTCCGGGGTTGGAGTTGGCAGACTTCAACCTGGAAAACAGCATTCTTTTAAATTATAAAAAACTTGTAGTATAGTAATTGTTGGAAGCTACAAGGTCAGTTATGAAGAACTTAGTCACAGCCTGGTAAATAATCTGAGTAATAGCTTGTAAAGAACTTAAAATTCTGAACTTTGTGTCTGAGAGGCCTGTGCTCTCTTTTCGGCAGCATGTATCCAGCTATTATTTGTCCATGTAAGGAGGTGGCATGGAAGAGTGCAGAAGGGATGTGTGTGTACTGCTGCATAACAAATGTCCACAAATGTGGCAGTTTAAAACAAACACATGTTTATTATGAGAAGTTTCTGTGGGTCAGGAGTCTGGGCACGACTTAGCTGTGTCCTCTGCTCGGTGCCTCACTTGGTTATGGTCCAGGTGTCTGATGGAACTGGTCTCAGCAGAGGCTGGAATAGGGAGTGGTCTGCCTCCAAGCTCTCTCAGGTTATTGGCAGAATTTACCTCCTTGTGGTTTTAAAGTCATTGTTTGCACGCTGGCTGTCACTTAGAGACTGCTCTTGGCTCCTAGAGACCTCCTGCAGTTTCTTGTCATGGTCCTCTCACAAGCCAGCAATGTGAGTCTTGTCCTCCAGTCTACTAAGACTAGGTCTCACATAACATAATGTAATCATGGGACTGTCACCACACCAACTTTACCATGTAATGCCACCTAATCAAGCAAGAAACATCCCATCCTCTTTGCCATATTCCATTGGTTAGAAGCAAGTCATAGGTCTTGCATTCCATGGGAAGAGGTTACATGAAGGCATGGACACTTGAAGGCAGGTCACTAGGATCACCCAGGGTCTGTCTACCATCTGGGATGTCCATTGGAATGGGGCGCTCAGAACTCTCATCCCTTGCATTCTGATGTACTATGTCTGGGTGGCATTTCTCTCTCCCACCACCTGTCATTGCACTGTGGGCCTACTGGCCACAGGTAGGAGTAGAACCAAGACTGATCCACAGGTTGCGTGGAAAGAGTGCTTGGTTTGATAGTACCTTTATCCTGCCACCTTATGGTGTTTACTCCATGCCTCCTGTTCTCAGCTATCCTGCCTGCCTCCTAGATTTGTGGTAAAGATAGATAAGATAGTGGGTGTGGTTGATGAGCCAGTTAGGCAGGGCTTGTGGAGTGCTAGTCTCTGAGCCAAGTGAACTGAACTGCTTCTTCTCCGTTTTCCAGGCAGCAGATTTGTTCTTTTGGGAGAAAGTGTAGGATTGTCAGTTTGTTGTAGCCTCTCAGACCTTCTGCTCCCCCAGCCTGGGCTGTGTAGAGTGCCTTGGACTTTTGGTGAGGAGCATTCTCTGAAGCCTTTTAGACAGCATTTACCACTGTTTATCCTGCCTCTTAAACTTCTACTAGTTTGTCCACTTATGTCTGTCCCCATTGTCACTACCTTATAGCTAGCTGGTCCTCTTTCTTTTCCTTTTAATTACTGCAGCAGCACCCTAACTGGTCTCTTACATTTCCATACAAATACCAAAGTGATCTTTTAAAATGAAGTTTTGATTCTGTTATTTCCTTTTTTAGAAGAGATTACCATCTTCTAGCTCTTATATGGTATGTATGCTTTCTGCTTGGAATTCCCTGCTCTCCACTTTCCTCTGGTGATGCCTACTCATCCTTCAGGCCTCAGCTTCCCAACGAGTCCTCTTGATCTCATGGCTTAGCTCTTTTGTTGCATGTGGCTTCTGCCCCCATTTGACTAGATTCTCAGCTTTTGTCTTGCCTCTCTTGTAGTGATTTATTGTTCTGTGTTATAATCATCCTTTACTTAGGTGTCTTCCCACTAAATGAAACTCATTTTATCTGCAAGCACCAAACACAGGGCTTGGCACACTTATGGCGATACCTAATAAAACTGTCACCACACATCAACTTTTAAAATAGAATGGAGAGCGATGCAGCATGTTTGTGACTCCTGGTCACTCTAGTTATTATGTCCATCATCTATGGCTGCCTTGACCCACGTGGCTTTTCATTTGCTTCGAGTGTCAGTAAGTCTGCTTACTTCATTGTTGGATTTATTGTGTGAATCTGAAATGATTTCTTTTATTGTTCAGATCTCCTAAATATTGCACCTAACTTAGAGATATTGGTAACCTCTTCCCATTTTTGTGCAAAATAAAAGCATAGGTAGTGAGTGCATGGATTTGGAACATGGAGAAGCAAGCTCATGTCCTTGATTGTCTCCTATTCTCCTGGCCCACTTCTTATTCTTAGCTGTTGCTTCTGTTCCTGGGAATGTTCACTCAGCAGCTTTAATACCATATCTACAGCAGCTTCAGCCTCAGAAAAAGGATGGTAAACCTCTTTGATTTAGAACCCTGAGTGTTATGTTTCTGTCCCGGATCCCAATGCTTTTTCCTGCTCGACTGGGAGTACCTGTATGAGAAGTTGCCTGGATGCCAGAACTGGAGGAGGCCTTTACCTGGGCACTTGGCCTCTTGTTTTATAGAGATTTGTCTGTCAGTATGAGTGATGATTTATACCTGGTGGTGGGAAATAGTATTAATGATATTAGGTTTACTACTCAGGTACCCTTGGCAGAGAGTGAATATAGTTTTTAAAAAAATCAAGGTAAAATGAGCATTGTAGCATGGCAAGGCTGCATTCGCCTGACAGGACCTGATAGTTAGAGAGTTAAGTACTTAAAATACATGGCTAAATAAATATTTTTCTTTCCTTCTTTTCTATGTGGTGTTACATGTGAATTGAGGGCCTGATTTGGATAGTCAGTTGGACAAACATCTCCTTGGTGGCTTCATTCCTGACCTGAAGCTTTTGCTCAGAGCAGCCTCTTAATAGAGAATCACTTCCTTTTGGACAGCTTGATGAGTTCCTGCTGTCTTGTGAAACTAATTTCAGAGTTTTCCTTAACTTGCTTTAATCACGTTTGAGATTTATGTTTTTGTGGGGTTTGAGGTCATGATGCAGGGATTCATGCTAGCCATCTTTTAAGTTTCGTGTTCAGCTGCTTAAAGGCTATGATATGGATATTGTTAGAATTTCCAAATAGTATGTAGTTTGGGGCTCAATAGTGCTTTTAACTTTAGGATATAGAAGGGAAGGGATTGCTTTCCTGAGGTGTCTTTGGGGGCTGATATTTTCTTCTCCTAAATCTATCAGATTAACCAATTTTCCTGCCCAAGTTTAGTCTGGACACATGATGTCCATGGCTTCCCGTCCTCAACTTGGGCACTTATACATCCTCTCCTCAGACTCATTTGTACCGACCTTCACTTCAATTGACGTGCACGTTTTTACTTTGCTTCGTGCGTGCCATGCGGCATATCCCACCTCAGACCTTTTTATATAGGCCAGGGATTGTAGGCAAGGTTTTGAACCATGACCATGGGTAAAATTAATTTCTCTTTTTTGTTTTTCTCATTAGAATTATATCAGCCTCTCAGGTCTCCCCCCCCTCCCCCCAAAGAAATGAGCTAATGACTATTAAAGCAACTAGCACAGTGACTAGCACATAATTTCTAAACAATAATTTATTTTTCCCTCCTGTTTTGCTTAGCCAACACTGATACTTGATGCCTGGTAACTTTTTTTTTTTTTTAAACTACCTTTATTCAGGTATTATTAGCATACAATAAACTGGACTTGTTAAAGTGTTACAATTTGATAATTTTATTATATGTATATACCTCAGTTAAGATAATGAATATATCTATCACTCCTCAAAGTGACTTAGGACCCCTTCATAATCCTTCCTTTCCACCCTACCCTCCCTTGCCCCGGTATACTTTCTTTTACTGTAAGAGTACCTTGCATATTCTAGAATTTTATATAAATGGAATCCTTTCTCATTGTTTTTATATCTTTGTCAAAAATCAGTCGTCTGGTAGGTCTGTTTCTGGACACACTTCTGTCTCATTGATCCCTTTATCTGTCCTTAGGTCATAGCACACCGCGTGATTACTCACTGTAGCTTTATAAGTCTTGACGTCTGGTGGTGTTAGTCCTTAAAACTTGTTTTTTGTTTTTCAAAGTTGTTTTGGTTATTTTAAATCTTTCTCATTTGCATATGAATTTTAGGGTCAGTAGGTCAAATTGTACGAAAAAATCTGCTGGGATTTTGATTTGGATTGTGTTGGCTGAGTGATTGAATTGTAGAGAATTGACATTGTAATGTTGAGTCCTCTGGCCCATGAACATGGTATACTTTTCTGTTGACTTTCTGTGTACTGCAGTCTCCAGCAGTGCTTCAGGTTTCAGTGTAGGAATCTTGCATATCTTTTGTTGCCTTTATCCCTAAAGTATTTCATTTTTAATGCTGTCGTAAATAGTATTTAAAAAAATTGACTATTTTTGTACTAGTATAGATGTCAATTTAAAAAAATTGATCTTGCATCCTACAGTCATACTAAACTCATTTACTCTGGTTACTTTTTCATAGATTCCATTGGATTTTTTATGTAGATGATATTATCCACAAATGAAGCCAGTTTTACTTTTTTCTTTCTAACCTGGGTAACTTTTATTTCTTTTCTTTTGATCTGATTTCCCTGACTAAAAACCTTCAATGTCGACAACAAGTGGTGAGAGTAGAAGTTCGTCTGAGGCCTATTTCTGACCATAGGGGGAAGCATTCACTTTTTCACCATTAACTATGATTTTAGCTGTAGGTTTTCACAGATGCACTTTCATAGATGCATGGATTGAGGAAGTTCCCTTAGATTCCAGGTTGCTGAGTTTTTATCAGGTCTAGACCTTGGATTTTATCAAAAACTTTGCATCTATTGAGTTAATTATACTGCTTTTTAAGTTTGTAAATACTGTGAATTACATTGATTGTTTTTGAATGTTAAACAAATTTTGTATTCTGAAGTTAAAACCCACTTGGTTCTATTTGTTGCTTGGCTGTCTTTGTGGCTGGTTGATGGGGTAATTGGGCTGTGGGTCTCTCATCATCCAGCAGGTGGGCTGACTGCTGTGTTTGTGGAAGAACAAAAGCAGCAGCCCTGTGATGTCTAGAGACTGGGAGCTCTCAGCTTCACTCCTGCCTCATTCGGCCCAGCAAAGCAAGTCTTAAAACCAGCCCAGAATTAAGGGATGTGAGATTCTACCACTGTGGCTCATGATGGGCTTACTCCCATATTGCAGGCGTGGATAAAGGAGGGCAAGAATTTGTGCCTTGCTCACAGTCTACTGAGGGGCAGGCATGGCCATCTTAATAGCTTACACCCAAATCCTCTCATTTTTGCTGTAATTATCCTAACAAATGTTTAGTTCTCTGCCTTGTTTTTCATTTTCAGGTTAACAGTTACTAAATTAGCAAATCTTGCTTGTCAAGTTTCCTGATTACAGTGTTGAAAATTGTTAAAGAACATGGGTAGAGCGTAGCTCAGTTGTTATATCTGATTTTTATAAACACAGTATTATCCTACAATGCCTTGATTGTTGATGTATCTATTTATGTACACATATATATATGTATGTGTGCATATATGCATGTATGCATGGTGGGTTGCATACATACAGGTTAGTGGGAGCAAGCACTATTTGTGGCCCTGTGCGTGTGCGGGCACTGTTACCTCTAATCTGGTACCTGCTTTTTTTTTTTTTTTTTTAACAGAAAATAATAGCTTTATTAGAAGGGGAAGTAAAGCAACAGTACACTTCTAGACGTGGAAGCAGGCCTGAGCAAGAGAAGAGTGGCTCATGGGCTCAAGGGTCTGATACCTGCTTTTTGAGGCTGAATTTATTGGTTTCAGAATGTTAGTTGAGGGACTTGTTCAGGAGGTCGTGTGCTTTTTCTCCCAAAATTTATTTAGATTTTAGCCAACAATAATGCTAATGTTTGTCAAGTACTTAAATTGTTTGTGTGCCAGGCACTGTCCAAGTGCTCTGCATCCCCCTAATGATCTTATGTGGCCAGCAGTATGATTTCTATTTCACAAATGACCATATTGAGGTTTAGCAAGGAAACTAAGGCTTTCAGATTTTAGATAAATGAGGGAATTATTTCTTTTTCAGAGAAATGATCTGTCAGCAGAACTGGGCTGGTTACAGAAAGGAACATGAATGTATTCTTCGTATACTAATGTGACATAACTGCTCCATGACCAGTGGAGCGAGTTCTGCTAGCACCTTTTTTAGGCACAGTGTTGAGTTTATGCCTATATAACTTCATTCTTCTTGTGTCATCAGCATCCTGACATTTCTGAAAATGTGATTGGTGACTGTGTAGTTGAGTAGTCTTCCTTCTGTAGATGCGATGTCTTTGGAGTAAACAAGAATCACATAGTTGTTGCTGGATACTCAGCAGAGGGATTTTTCTTTGGTGGTGTAGTGGAGGAGGAGCTGGGATCACCCACCTGCTGGTGCAGCTGTTTTCTGTGGGAACTGTCCACTGATGAATGTGGGTGAGAAGTAGGGCTGAGCAGAGGACACACTCTGTTGTCCTTTACATTAAGTTTGACTTTTGTGTCATATGGCTTCTTGAGATGAGAAAAATCTGGTGCCAGTCTGATTCGTGATCTTTTAGGATTTTAGGATTTGATGGAAACTTGTAGGATTTTCTGTCCTATCTGTGGGATTCTGAAATTTCACCACTAATTGTTAAGGGTTGGGTTTGACTTTTTTATACAGCTTAGTATTTAGTAGCTCTTTAAGTATACGGGCTTATCTTTTTAAATTCATCTCTCAAAAGCTGTTTGTTAGGGGCTAGTTAGTAAATATTTTAGACTTTGTGGGCCACAGGTTCTCTGTTCCACATACTTAACTTTGCTGTTGTTCCACAAAGGGAACCATAGACCATACATAAAGAAATGAGCGTGGCTGTGTTCCAATAAAACTTTATTTATCAACACCGAAATTTAAATTTCACGTAATTTTTACTTGTTACAAAATATTCTTTTTTGATTAGGAAAAAATGTAAAACTATTCTTAGATTGTAGACTGTATAAAAGATGGCAGTAGACCAGATTTGGCCTTCTGGCCCCAGTTGATTTTTGTCTTGAAGTGTTCTTTTAAGTCTGCAGCCATCTTGACTTTGCTCCTTTCTCTATATAGTTTGATTGGTTTTTTTAGACTTCAATTATTTGTCCTTCTGATCTGGTCAGCTACCAGTATATCATTCTGTTTTCCAGTGTTGTAATGGATTTATTCTTTCCAAAACATTTTCACTTTAAGAAATTTTAGACTAAACAGATTCCACTACTTCGATCTAATAGTATGACATTTTTGTAAACATAATTGTACTCTGGACAGGAAGGACTTTAACCC
Source organism: Pteropus medius (assembly GCF_902729225.1). Taxonomy (NCBI): domain Eukaryota; kingdom Metazoa; phylum Chordata; class Mammalia; order Chiroptera; family Pteropodidae; genus Pteropus; species Pteropus medius. Next base: position 1,670,952 of record NW_024349801.1, read on the forward strand.
ATATGTGTTTTGACTTATACAGAAGAAAAGATTTTTTTCCTTAAGTAGAAAGTTGTAGGGGTATTAAACTCAATAACAGTCATAAGTGCATGTATGTTAACTTAAGGAATTAATTTTGAATTAAATGAGAGCTAAACACTGCTGTGGAATAACACAGAAATGAAGTATTTATGATGAGTGAGCCTAGTGCTAATTAGGCTGCTTGTAAAATGAAGCTTTTGACAAATGGAAGTATATCATTTATTAAAAAGATGCTGAGATGGAGGTTTTGCAGTTTATACTATGCAGTACTTCCCAAATGTGTGGAAGAGGAGGGAGAAGATGATGATTTACTAACTGAGTTACTAGTTAGTAAAACTACTAGTTTTTAGAAGAACCTTAGTTTTTAAACCATTTTATTGGAAATGACCATAATAATTAGTGTTTGAGGAAGCATTTATCCATATTTTCCTAGATTAGGTGAAAAGATTTGGAGAATTGAGGCAATCAAAATAGGATGGTACAGTTTAGTTAATGGTTCTATGAATTTTTCCCTATTTAGTAAAACTATATTAAAACTGGATTATCACCTACTCAAGCTTTCTTTTCATTGTAGTAAAATATACATAACAAAATATACCACTTTAGCCATCTTTTAAGTGTACAGTTCTATGGCATTTTAATTATATTATTATGCTACTATCACTACCGTAAGTCTCCAGAACTTTTTCATCTTCTCCGACTGAAACTGTCTCATTAAATTCTAACTGCACTTTTACTTCCTAACTCTACATTCTCCTGTTGCCCTCCTTAGCCCCTGGCAGCCACTATTTTCTGTTTCTATGAATTTGACTGTTCTAGTAACTCTTATAAGTGGAATCATATAGTAGTTGTCCTTTTCTGTCTGGCTTATATTACTTAGCATAATTTCTTTAAGGTTCATTTACGTTGAAGCATGTGCTTTAAGGCTGACTATTCCACTGTGTATATATATACACCACACGTTATCCATTCATCTATATTAATGGAACTTAGGTTGTTTCTACCTTTTGGGTATTGTGAATAATGCTGCTATGAACATGAATGTACAAATACATGTTTGAGTCCCTCCTTTTACTATTGTTTATATATAAAGAAATAGAATTGCTGGATCAAATGGTAAAATTCTCTTTAATTTTTTGAGGAACTGCTATACTGATTGCAACAGCAACTGTACTGTTTTACATTCCTACCAGCAAAGCATAAGGATCCAATTTCTCCACATCCTTGCCAACACTTGTTATTGATTGATTGATAATAGCCAGCCTAATGAGTGTGAAATGGTATCTTGTTTCAATTTGCATTTTCCTAATGATTACTGATGTTGAGCATGTGTTTATTGGCCACTTGTTTATCTTCTTTGGAGAAATACCTGTTCAAGTCCTTGGTCCATTTTAAAATCAGGTCGTTTGGATTTTTTTTTTGTTCAGATATAATTCTTTATATATTCCGCATATCAGTTCTCTATCAGATAAATGATTTTCTCCCATTCTGTGGGTTAACTTTTCATTCTGTTGATAATGTCCCTTGATGTATAAAAGTTATGACTTTTGATGAAGCCCACCTTAGCTATTAATTAGTTCTTTTGTTGCCTGTGCTTTTGATGTCTTAATTCAAGAAAGCATTGCGAAATACAGTGTCATAAAGCTTTTCTTCTATGTTTTCTTCTAAGAGTTTTGTAGCTTTAGCTTTTATATTTAGGTCTTTGAACAATTTTAAGTTAAAAAAATTTTTTTAACACCTACAGCACCTGGTATTACTAGGTGGTCTCCCATCCAAGTACTAACCAGGCCTACTTAGCTTCTGAGATCAGATGAGATCGGGGACGTTCAGGGTGTCATGGCCGTAGACAAATTAATATTTTATATAGTGTTAGGTAAGGATCCAACTTCATTGCTTTACATGTGTATACCCAGTTTTCCTATCACCATTTGTTGAAGAGTATCCTTTCCCCATTGAATAGTCTTGTCATTCTTGTCAAAATTCATTTGATCATGTATGCAAGAGTATTTCTGGGCTTTCTATGCTATACCATTGGTCTGTATGTCTTTATGACTGACTTGACTTTTAAATTGGCTATAAGTATCCCATGACAGGAGGTCTACTTGGTTGTGAAGGTGTAATCACAAGAAGATTAATAGCATCTGGGTGGATAAATGTTAGACTCTTAATTGCATTAAAAACATTTTAATTAAAAAGTTTTTTGGTTAAAGAGACTATGCCAAAAATTAAAGAGCTTTTGAATTGGTAATATTGTAAATATGATAAGTTTCTTGTAAGGTTCTATTTTTGTAATTAAAAAAAAAAAGATTTCAAGGTATTTAAATGAAAATTGCAAATTGAAGTATTTGATGAAGTTTCATATATAATCTCTTAAAAAGAGTCTCATTGTTAGTGTTTGGGGAATAATGTACCGTGGTGCTTCTATGAACCTTGTTTCCTAATATGATTTAGTGCCCAGCCTATGAAATCTAAGTATCATTTCATGGTTTAAAAGTTTTCTCAAAATGTGGCTTTTATGCCTCTTGAATTTGTAGTAATATAGTTACTACAGAGCTCCCAAATTTTAAACAGCCTTTCTTCTGAAAATTAATTGACTTCAGAATTTGGAGTACATTTTTCACGAGCTAAGCTGCTATAAAGATTTTTCTGGTGAGGTCACAGAAGGAAGACTTAGTGGTATAAAATATAAACAGTATTTATAGCAGTGTGTCTGTAGGAAATGTCTTTTCTTCTGAAAAGATAAATAGGGTGAGCATCTGCTGCGTTGTGTGCCACCTTTTTACTCCCTGTAGTGATTGCTTTAGGGTATACGGTTATAGCTTTAATTTATCTTAGCCTTCTTCAAATGATATTGTATCTTGTCCCATATAGTTTAAGAACCTTACAGTAGTATACTTCCATTTCTCCCCTCCAGGGTTTTGTATTATTATTTTGAAACATCTTTTACATGTTATGAAATGCATAATACACTATCATTTTTTAAGTGGTCAATTTTTTTTCCAAATAGGTTTAAATAATAAGCTATTGTTTTTTATTTAGACTTGAAGAATTTAGGTAACTTAAATTATGGTATTAGTAGTTTTATAAATTTTAGGGATAAAACATCAATAATGCATTGTTTTATTTTTAGTGTTCTTTATTCCTTTGTGTAGATCTAGATTTCAACCTGTTTCCTTTCTGATGGACTTACTTTAGTATTTCTTATAGTGGACTGCTGGTGATGGATTCTTTCAGCTTTTATCTGTCTCAAAGTGTGTCTGTTTTGCCTTTGTTTTTGAAAAGTATTTCTGCTGGGTAAAGAATTCCAGGCTAACCATTTTTTCTTTAGTCTTGTTGCTCTACTGGGTTCTGACTTGAATTGTTTCCAACCAGAGATCTACTGTCACCCTTGTCCTTATACCTCTGTAAGTAATGTGTCCTTTTAAAAGATGTTCAAGCTATTTGATTTGTGATGTAGCTTAGTATAGTTTTAGTGATGTTTCTTGTGCTTGGGGTTTGTTGAGCTTTGTTGATCTCTGGGTTTGTAGTTTTTATTATATTTGAAAAGTTTTGGCCAGTATTTTTTCAAATAATTTTTCTGGGCCTTCCATTTCTCTTTTGTAGACACCACTTACATTTATATGAGGTTGCTTAAAATTGTCACACAGCACAATGATGCTCTGTTCTTTTTTTTTTTTTTTGTCTTTTTTTCTCTTGTGTCTTATTTTGGATAATTTCTATTTCTCTGTCATCAAGCTCACTACCCCTTTCTTCTATAATGTCTAATATGTTAGACATTTTGTCTCAAAATTTTTACCTCATTATAGTTTTAATTTCAAGAATTTTTTTTTTTTGGTGGTGGGGGTGTTCTTTTTCACATCTTCCATGTGTCTAGTTTGAATAAATAGAATGCTTTAATGTCCTTATCTATTAATTGTTTCATCTGTGTCATTTCTGGTTGGTTGATTGACTTTTTTCATTGTTGCTCACATTTTCCTGCTGCTTTGTATGTCAAATTATTTTTGATTGCATGCCAGACATTGTTAATTTCACCTTGTTTGTTGCTGGATATTTTTGTATTACTATAAATATCCTTAGGCTTTGTTCTTAGATGCAGTTAAGCTACTTTAAAACACTTTACTTTGAGTCTTTCAGCTCTTTATTTCAAATTTTGTTAAATGGCACCAGAGCAGCATTTAGTCCAGGGCAAATTTGACAGATCTTTGGAGTTCTCTCCTTGTGCAGTGCTCTTTTTGTGCTTGCCCTGCAAACTAGTTACTTTAGCCTGCTTGATCCTCTCAAATCTGCAGCCACTCCTGGGTTTCCCCTACCCACGCTGCAGCCTGGAAAGTTTCTCTAGTCAGTAAATTGTAACATTTGTAGAGCTTTACTTCATCTAGTTTTCAACTCTCAGGGATCATTTTCCTCATTGCTTTATGTCTTGTGTCTTGTAAACCATTGTTTCCTACTTTATGTCCAGGTTTAAGAGGGATAATGAATCCATTATTCCTTTTTACTCTATCTTGGTTAAAGTGGAAGCTGGGATAGAAATTTTACAAAATTTTTTATTTTTTGCTTGAAATTTCAGATTTTATAATTGACAACAAATATGGATAGTTGTTTACCAGTCATTTGTTTAAATAATATTGCCAGTCATTTTTTTTTAAATAATATTGAGTTTTTTATAAAATTGCAGTTGAACAAGTGCTTTTTGTTCTGAGAACCATTGTACGTTGGTCTTCAACAGCTGTGTGCTTTATATGCTCTCTTTGGTTCCTTCACAGAGTATAAAGACAATATGTATTCCAGAGTCAAAATTTAATAACATGTTTACTGATTGATCCAGAACAGTCTTAAGTGACTTGGGCATTTTAAAATTGCGATTGCGTGGCAATGAAGAATATGGTACTTAGTGTTAAGAAGTGCTGAGATGCCAGCACTTTTACTCTCCTTGCAAATGTAGACTGAAAAGGACAAATAATTTCTTAGTATATTGTGACAATGGTTTTGATATCACAGATCCTTCTTAGTGCACCGATGGATTAGAGAATGTCTAGAGGCAGTAATTGATGAAAATGAGTAAGGGCTGGTGTGGCAACCATGGTATTGGATGGATTTGAGGAATTTTTAGGATATGGAATATACATTGTAGACTTATTTCCCTTTTTGGGTATTTAAACCAAGTTTTGCTACCTCAGGTACGACAAATTTGGATTTTGTTTAAAGAAATGCTGTTGAATGAAGCAGCTTCTTTGTAGCCAGCAGCTTTGGAGATGATTAATGGAAGATGTCTGAACGTGCCAGTGTAACGTTAGCCTTCCAGTAGAACTGTAAAATAAAAGCACTGCAAAAAATTTTGTTAATGTACAATGTGTGCTTCCTAAAAAAATGATACTCACATATCTAAGCTATATAAAAAATGTGTGCTAAAGTAATAAAGAGCAGGAATGTATATTTTGAAGAAAAAAATTTATAGAATTTTATTTTGATTAAACTTTAAAATTAAGTCATTTCAGAAAACTTTCTTTAGCATCGCTGTCTTCCCTTGACCACCCCTCAGCAGTGGTGTCACTCTGAGAACAGAAGGTGACTGTGCTAATGGGCTTTTGTTCCAAGGAGGGAGGGTCTCTAAGGCTCTGGTGGGCATGGGGCTAGAGGGTGTCTTTCTTTGGGAGTAATTCATTGTTAGGCTGAGCGTCCAGCCTTTAACTTGATCTGATTTTAACTGTTGTGTATCATTTCTCATGGTCCTTCCAGCTCAATGTTTTTGTGTTTCTTATAATTAAAAATATACACCTGTGATTATTTCAGTGACATTTATATAGGTATACTTTAGATGACAAAAGTATCCATTCTAAAATCTATAGTTAGATGAATTTTGACAGTTTTATTATCGCATATAACCAGTAGTGAAGTTCGATATAGAATATTTTCATCACTCTAAAAAGTTCCCTTTAAACATTTGACTCCCAGCCCCACCCCAAGCAACCACCGATTTACTTTTTGTCGTAGAGTAGTTTTGCCTCTTTTAGAATTTCATATAAATGGAATCACACTCTTGAGTCTTATTACATCATTCCCACAGCAGAATTTTATTTTTCCCTCTTGAATTCCACCCCCCCCACCCCTCTCTCACCCCTGACCTATGGATGTTGCTGTTTCCTTTTAAGAACAGGATCTCTGAAGACTCGACGTCTCCTCTCACACACTTGAATGTGCACCTGGAGCCTGGTGCACCCAGGGGACTTGGCGCATCCTGGGTATGGTCCGTGGCTCCACCTGGGGCACGAACCCAAGACCTTCTGCGTGTAAAGCAGATGTGCTAACCACTACACTATGGAGCCACCCCCCAATTTTTTTTAATTGAGGTAAAATTCACACAAAAAGTTTACCATTTTAAAGTGTACAGTTCTTTGGCCTTTCTAGTACATTCACAGTGTTGTGTAACCATTACCACTGTCTATTTCCAGAACATATTTATTACCACAAAAGGAAACTCCGTATCCATTAAACAGGCACCCCTTGTGCTCTGCTCTTCTCTCTCCCCCAGAGTTCCTCAACAACCACGAATCTACTTTGGTTCTCTGTGGATTTGCCTATTCTGAACATTTCATTTAAGATTTTTTTTTTTGCATCTGGCTTCTTTAATTTAGCAGGATGTTTCTAGGGCTCATCTATGTTGTAGCAGTATTAGAACTTCATTCCTTTTTATGTTTGAAAAATATTCTGTTGTATGACTATAACACATTTTGTTTATCCATTCATCTGTGATGGACATGTGGGCTGCTTCCACTTTTTGGCTGTTGTGAATAGTGCCTGCTATGTGTATGTGTGTACAAGGTTTTGTTTGAACACCTTTTGAGTATATACTTAAGAGTAGGATTGCTGGATCATAGGACAGCTCTATAGTTAACTTTTTGAGGAATCACCAAACTCTTCTTCCACAGCAGTTGCACTTGCAAGTCAAGGTTCTTACCCTATAGATTGGGGGCTTGATGCTGGACTTAATGTTGACCTCACAGCCATTCTTTTTATCTGTTCCTTTCCTTATCTGTTGGCAGGCAGACCTGCAGAAGTCATGATTTCTGATCCCTAGGCAGGGGTTTCCATTTTCAGTGACTGAGAGCAGCCCTTCACATCTCTTATGATCATAGCAGAGTCTTTCACATCTGCTGTGGTGGTCTGCCTCCAAGCCCTTCATGAAGTACCTTCCCCTTATGAGTTAAGTATCTCATTTATAGTCATTATTGAAGACTATAAAGACTATACGTCATAAAACATGTACTATTTGCCAGGTGCTATTCTGTGTGCTTTACAAGATTTTTGCTTAATTTTAGTACCCTGAGGCATATGTACTATTATTCGTGTTGTAGAGGTGAGTAAGTTGAGGCACAGAGAGACTGGGCCATGTACTTAGGTCACATAGGTGAGGAGTGGCAACTCTGGCATTGGACCCTGGGCAGGCTGGCTCCAGAGTCCCACTTTTGGTCACTCAGCTGTGCTGTGTTCAGTTGCATGTTCTGTACTCCTACTACAGCCGCGCCCCCTTCCCCCTTTGACAGGTAAATACCATATGGACAGGCACAAGTCTGTGTATCTCCAGCACATATAGTGCTGAGTTTGTATCTTCTCACTACTTTGGGCTGTTTTATGTTTTCCCATTTATGTTCTTGTTTGTGAAAGGACATTTTGTGCTTTTGTTTAAATAATATCTCTTTTGCCTCCTTTCTGTTACCCATACTTTTTGAAATATGTAGTACTCATGTTAGTAAGCTGGTTAGTAACACTTTGGCCTAGGTGATATCTTAGTAGTAGACAGTTACTATTCATAGGAAAGGCATTTTGGCTTGTAATAGTGTTTTTCTGTAAAGGGAGAGAACTTTTACTAATTGGTTGTGCTAATTAGTACTTTAACTTAGCTATAAATTCCTTTTAGAGTGTTGAGGAAATGTTGATAGGAAAGTAGGTGCTCTGAGGGTCCTGCTTCAGTCTTAAGTTGGAAGTTGTTTGATACAAAAGTGGAATATTTACCTTGAATGATAATTATCTTATTTTCTGGATTGAAACATTTATGTCAGTCAGCAAACTAAGAGAAAATTTGATTGCAATGGAATATTTTTAACTGCTAACATAATAGAGAATATTTAGAATGTGCTTTTAAGATATGTTTGTCTTCCCGTGTGAGAATGTGTGATTGATTGTATAGAAAAGAAGACCAGGTGGAAACAAGGCCTTTTTCAGTTGTGAGGGTATAGGAGCTCTTATTCTAAAAAAAGATCGTCACAGTATTCTTAACTCAAAAAAAGTAAATGGCTATGTCCTGATGTGACTTTCAATACCTATGTAATTACTAAGGAGAAAAGCATTATTCGGTTAAACTAGGCCCAGAATGTGTATTTTGTAGCCTTGAAGTACTGGGAATAGAGAACTTGGGGTCTCATGGTGGCACTCAAGACGTGGGCGGGTAGGCAGGACACCGTGTCAACCCCATCCTGCTTTCATAGTTTATAGCCCAGCTGTACCTGTTGGTGATTCTTGTCCCTCTAGCCACAAATGAGTTATTGCCTATCAGAGGTTAAAGTTTTGGACAAATGTTTGAGATGATTTTTTAGCGATTTATTGCAAATTGTGCCCTAAGCTTTAGGTCTTACATGACAAAAGCACAATTATACAGATGGTTAATTTTTTTCCAATTTTTAAAGTTTATTGATGTATAATTTTCATAGCAAATGGAGCCATTTTAAATGTATAATTTAGTGGTTTTTAGTAAGTTTACTGAGTTGTGAAACCAACACCATAAATGAGTTTTAGAACATTGTTGTCACCTAGTAAGATCTCTCATACTCATTAACAGTTAATTCCTGTTTCTGTCCCCAGCTCTGGACATCTGTTAGTCTACTTTCTATCTTTATAGATTTGCCTTTTCAGATATTTAACTCTTTAAATAAAAACTCTTAAACACTCTTAAAAGCAGCAGCAGTATACCCACTTATCTAGCACGTGAAGACACACTACACACTTTATCTTTGGTTGAGTAAAACCTTGGATTCTGACATAGGCCAGGAGTTGGCAGACTTTCTGTAGAGGGCCAGATGGTAAATATTTTGGACTTTGCTGTTGAACTATGAAAATAGCCATGGATAATTGGTAACAGAATGAGTGAACCAGTTGGACTTTATGTAGAAATCAGGATTAGAGCCTACAGTGTCTACCTTTTCCTCAGTCATTTTGATGGCTGATATAAAGCATACTTAGTTTCTGAGTGATGCTAAAGGTATCTGGGAAATAAAGCTAGAATTTAGATTCTCCTGACAATTCAGAGAAATTAGAAATTTGCAAGTGCATGAATAGTATAGTTTTAGAAAAGAATTTGGGGATAATAATCACAAAAAAAGATTTGAGTTTTATAGGATCATATGCTAGCACTCGTAAGCAATAAAAATGACAGTGATTTAAATTAGCCACTTCTGGACCATCAAGTGCGGGTTTGGTCCTGATGGCCTACCTCTTCCCCATTGGAGCATGGTTGTTACTATAAAAGTTGTCTTTGCAGCCAGCTGCTCTCAGTCTTATTCTTGCATATTGTCTTTCAGTCTATGTTTTTGTTTACTTCTCCAGTTATAAAAGTGCTGTTTTCTGAGCAACATTAAGGTGTTTATAGCAGAAACTGTTTGGTAATCCATATATATCTACCCACTTAGAGGGTACTGTGGTAGGAGGTTTGTTGACTCTTCTTATGGAATCCTCAGTGCCTATCCTGGGTGTATGAAGGTAGGTATGTCTCTGTTAAAATGTAATTTTTAAAAATATAAAAAGAATATATATGGTTTAGATATCTGCTTTTCCCAGTCAGCATGTCACAGACGTTTGTATGCAAAGACATATTGTTTTCTGTTTTTTCTGTTACTTTGTGCCCAGTTTTTCATCACATCTTGAATTGCTAGGTATTTAGTTGTGGTCTGAGGAAAGAATACCAAAATTTCCCAGGATATCATTAAAAACAGGTTGATTTTTTAAAGTCAGAGACTGCATTGTGCACCTGTATGCCCAAACCTGTACCATGCCACCTCCTCTCTGGGTTACTTCCTCCTCATCTCATGACATCTCACAACTTATCTCCCCACTGCTGTCACTCTTCCCACAGCCCCAGTGCTAGATCCTTCTGAGCCTGGGAGGCACTAGGGGAAAGTAGGGTGTTATTTACCGATGCACTGACTCCTGCTAAAAGGCAGGGCTAATAGACCAGGAATTGACTACTTGTGCTTCTTCTACCCCCACCTGACAACTCCAGAACACACAAACTATGGAGAATGACAGCACTTGTGCTTTCCCGGGTTGTGGGGGCTCTTTGCATTTGCTTCCTGGAGGAGTGTATTGCTGAGACATGAGAAATTTTAGATGAAAGGCTAAAGTGAAGTGAAATTGTGGACTGGGATCAAACCTGAACACCCCCTATCATTTTAGGACATTAAGTTTTTGGCCCGTGGACTTTATTTTTCCTTAATCCTGCATTTGGATCTCTAGAGGACATTGAGTACGACTAACAGTGAGGACCTTGTATAAATCAGCTTCCACTTTTGTGACTAGAGTCATAGGTTCCTCTCTGATTTATTTCTGCTATTTAATGAGTTCAGCCTGTCGGCATTAATGAGTGTTGGGTAGGTTTTAGGCCAGTTGGTTGTGTGATATAGAATTGAGATATGCTTTGGAATTTCCTGGGAATTCTTTGGGGTCAGAATTTAATTATATTCTGGGGGTAGTTCAAATATTTTAACTTTTCCTTTCTGATAACTTCTTGTCTTTAAGATATAAAGGAACTCTTAGAAGAAGATTAAGTGATTAACTTGATCAGTTTTTAATCTATATTTGAATTTCTGTAAAAATACATCAGTAGTCATTCTAGGTACCTTCACTGATTCTACCTGTCCCAAAGTGGAGCTTTTTGAGATGCATACACTACCTTTAGGTCCTTTGGCATTAATCAGCATCCTTTCTTAGAACATCTGATGATTTTCCTTGGAAGACAGAGCACAAGTTTGGATGCTTTGTGATTCTGTTGGCACAATAAGATGGCAGTATCTTACTGTTATTCAATGAACTGGAGATAAATTATGTGGAACCTGTAATGCAAGAAAACAAGAAACTGATTCATGGAACTAAAAAAATTGGCAAATCCTGAGATCTGCTCCTGGCCCTACTATGTTTATAATAAGCTCAAGTTTGAAAAGGCATATGTACCAACATTGTTTTCAGGTGGATTTCTTAGGTATTTTAATGTTAAATGACTGAAAATCATTTATGGAATGCTCTTTAGGTAGAAGCTGGCTTCTGGAATTTGCGGGATAGTTTTGGTAACTGAGATAAGATGGACTGGCTTCATGCTTGATTAGGCTCTCAGTGAGGGAACTGAGGTAAACAGATGATACAAGATTTGGGCATGAAAGTAAAGAGGAAATCAGGGATCAAGTCAGAATTGTCCCATTGTATTATCAGCCATTGCTTTCCCTGTAACATGGAGGGAACTAGGACACATTTAACAAATACATTAATGTTTACAAATCCTGAACTTGGATGCTCCACACTGAAACAATTAGTCCTCTATGAGAAATTCAGGGGGAAAAAATACCCATTATTAGTCATGTAATAAAGACATGCCTCTGCCTCAAATGGCAGGAGTCACACTGAGGAGTGCAGTATGGTGGAAGGAGCAGGAACTGGGAACCAGAAGGGCTGTACCCCTCGGTTTGGCTCTGCCTTGTTTTTGCGAACATGTCACCTGCTCCTTTTATTTCATTTTGTGACTCACCTTGCTCAGGAGACACGTGTGGTGCCTTAAAAAGTACACACGTCTTTTCAGGGATGGAAGAAATATAAAAATGTGTGTGGATATATATGTATAATATATATGCATGGGTATAATTGTTTTTAAATAATCAATTTTAAGAGATCCTCGTTTATATTGGCCCCATTATAGCTGCCTTCTTTCCATTACTGTGTTTCTATTTTTGGATTTTCTCTTTCATTTGCTGATTTGAAGCAGCAGAGAATGAAACAAGATAGCTTATGATCGTCGATAGCTGCCAACAAGAACCAAAGAAAATGGTGATATGGGCAAGCAGAACATAAACAGAAGGCACGTTAGGACAGGGCAGTGCAGTTTTGCCAATATTCACAGAGCAAGCCAGAGGTAGTGGGTAGTGAGGCTGCTGATGTGTTGAACTGCCTAGCCTTTAACTTTGCTTGTAAATGTTAAATTAATTGAATTTGTGCAGTTAAATGCTTGCATACTTGTATATTATTTGGAAGATATTTTTGTGCTTGTGTCATGTATAAGGTTCATATTTTTAATTTCAATTTTTGGTTTGAGAATTTAATGACAGGCAAAAAAATTTAAAAAATTTTTTTAAAAAAAGATAATGGAAGTTTGTGTTCAGATGCTATAGTAGGTTTGCTTAGGCTAAGATTTCGAATGCTTTGACAGGATTCGGAACCCATAGTGTGAATTCTAATTACTGAGTTTTTCCTTGACCATTAACATTAGCATTAATTTGACATGTCCTTTTAATTCAAATTTTAAAGGAAGTATTTGATTTTATCTTTAGACTGTGTGTGTTAGTATTGTGGTTGAGAACTTCTTAAGGAGACTTTCTTCTTTGTGTTCAATATAGTGAATTCCTGTGCCCACCTCCTGGAGGGTGAATGTGACAAGGTCATTCTTGCTTATCAAGCATCCTCCTGTCTGGGTCAGGAAACAGGGCTTGTGCCACTAGCTTGCCCTGGACTCAAACTCAGTGGAGGTGTCATGCCCACTTTTTTTCCTGACTCTCTGCCTCAGTTTTGCGACCATCGAGAGGAAAAACAGTTCTTGACCTGGAGGAGCTGGCTGACTGTGGAGACAGACTTGACAACAGAGAACGAAAAATGTTTGGGAAGGATTAGAGATATGCACAGGGCTGTTTCAGGACTCATAGACTGGCCTGAGCTGAGTCTTGTAGGTGAACTTGAGCTTGCCACACTAGTGCACACGTGTGGAGATGGTGATTTGAATGGGTTGGGCACAGAGGCTTGTTTCTGTCATAGAGCAGAAGTAGTCTGCAAGAGAATGTCAGAATGTCAGCCCTCCATTACTCTCTGCAGCTCTGGAATAGACTGTGAGCTCTGCCAAGGTTGGGAGGTAGGTGGGGTCTGAGGATTCACCTGAAGGAAATGGGAAGGCTCCCAGGGGTTGCTTCCAAGTGGGGGCTGCAGTTCTAGCTCTAAAGGTGGGGCAAATGTTATATTTTAGGGTTATGTTTATGTATGGAAAGTTGTTCTTGTTTTGTGTCATCATAGTACTGTTATGAAAGGGAACTTTATTTTCATTTAAATCAATAAACAAAGTTATTCTGTTTAAAGAAAATACTAGATAAATGATGGTATGGGAAATGAATGCATGGTTATGGCCAAAATGTAGGAAAACGATGCCTAGATGAGTGAGTTTGACAAACATTGGCGGGTGAGGCAGGGGATAGCATAGCAGAGTAGATTTTGCCAGCTTGTTTTTAATTTAAGGGAGTAGAATAGAAAGTATCATGTGTCACAAGTACTCTTGGAAATACTATCTGTATATTTGTTTTGCTTGGATGTGGTATATCCTAGGCCAAGGTGTAAATTGTGTTTCTCACCGTATATTATGTTTAAAAAAGTATCTTGACCTTGATACTTGACCTTGAAGACTTTTCACTTCTTGAGATTCTGGTTTGTTTGTTTTTTTTTTCCAGCAAGTATTTATTGAATGCCTACTATGTGCCAGGCCCTGGGCTAGAATACTGGGTATGGAAGTAGACCAGTCATTCAAGCCTGCCCTTAAGGAACTCTTTGCCTCTTATGATAAAACATTTTTTTATAAACCAATTATTGCTATCTTTTCCCATTGACTCCAATATATATGATGTTTTGCAACTTTGAAATAGAATGTCTCACAGACATAGGCGGCAGTCCTCACTAGTTCTAGTTCCCTGCATTGGATGGGCTTTGTCATTGCTGTTCAGACTTATCATCAGTTTAGTTATGTATATCGTTGGCACTAAAAGCCTTAAGTGTAATTGATGTTAGAATGTCTTCTTAAAGATTATACTAAGATTCAACCTGGAAATAGTAAGTTCTTGTATGTGCAAAAAGGCAGCAGTAGCCGTGAAGCACCTGATTCTTCTCAATAGAACTTGATATAAACATGGTTGGCGCTAGACGAATGATGGCAGTTCTGTATTTCTTGCAAAGCATCATCTAAATGCCTTATGGAACCTGAGGAAGGATGATGCCGTTAACAAATGAAACTACTATACTTTATAACTGAAGCATGCCTGTCATGCCTAAGACTGCTACTCCTCAGTATTCCTTGGAATAGATGAGAGAAGCAGAGGCTTATGTGACCAGCTCACACGTGACTGCCATGGAGGCATTGTAGCATTTGATTGGCAGCTACCTCCTTGATGGAATCTCAGGATAGACAAAATGCAGTATGTGATGTTAGAAATGTCATAGAAGTGAGCATAAAGCAGAGTGGTGGCCCAAGGAACAAGCGATTACCTCAGCCCAGGGGCAGTCCTCATAATGTTCTGAGGAAAGGGACTCCCGACCTGGCTTCTACGAGATGAGTTAGGGGCTGACCAGATGGACAGAATGGCAGAGGAGCCTAAGCGTGCAAAAGAATCAAGGGCTGACCATGGAGAAGAGGGCAGTATGGGTGAGCGTTTCAGGAGGTAGTGGGTGTTGGAGAGAGGAGATGAACACTGTAGGAGGGTGGTGGGTGCTCGAGAAAGAGTGTGAGTGCTACAGGAGGTGGTGGATGCTGGAGAGAGGGTGGGGCCGTGACAAATCCACAGGGCACTGAGGATTATAGAGAGAACTGAGTTAATTAATGCAAAATTTTTGTATTATATGTTGGTTGGTATGTATTTGGATATTTTATGTGTGAAAATATAGAACTCAAACTCATTTTGTAGTATAAGATACAGAAAGTAAAGCTTGACAGAGATGGTTGGTGACCCTCCCATGGTAGACAGGAAGGCATGGGATTCTTCGGGAAGATTAGATTTAGACAGGAAGAATGCCAGTCATTCCTGGGAAGAGGATTGGGTAAGCAGTTGTGGAAGCGGAGGACCTGCATGCCACTTGTTTAGGAGGAGGGAGAAAAGTGGCACTTAGGATCAAGTGTGGAGAATCCAGAGGGAACAGAGACATGAAAAGGGATCATGGGCCTAGCTAGCATGAGGCTCTTATGGTTTGGATGCTCAAGCTTTGCAGATGCTACAGTCTACGCCTCTCTGTGATGTTTGTGCAGCAGTTTCTCAGACCCCATAGTTGATGTTCAGAACTGCTGGTTCTGTGACGTACAGGGAGGATCTCGTGGGAAGACCAGGGTGTATTTACTGGTAAGGGGCCACACTCTTCTAAGTCATGCTGTAGGAGGGTCCCACTGTCAGGAGAACCCAAGTCTAGTCTCCATTTGATCCCCTGTGTGGGAACAATGCAGGGGCTGCCGCCTACTTTCCTTCATGTCTCTTTCTCAATAATTCATTCTTTGAATACACGTCTAACATGGATTTCTTACATCCTGTATGAATGCAGTTAGAGACCTTTTTAAAATTACTATAAAATTACAAAAGACATGTTTTTTACGAAAATGGTTTTAAGTAAACCTCTCTCAAAAACAAAACTTCATATTCTCTTGTTCACTTGTTAAAGGATGTATACTAGGCTTTTTTTTTTAAATCTTTTATTTTAAAAAAGTCTTAAAAAATACTTGTGTGTCTGATTTTAGTACAGAAGCTGTCGGGATATCAGTGTAAGGCAGACAGTTGTCATGAGTGTTTGTAATATGAGTGTTCTCCTTGTTTGCCTACAGTTGGAATGGCCTGGCAGTTTGGAGGAGGTGAAGAGTATTCACTAGGGGCTCTGGCACTGGTTCCAGGAGAGTTTTTTTGGGTTAGGGTTTGAGGGTGGTAGTGGTGCCCATGAAAGGTTGGACATTGCTTCTAGGAGCAGACTTGGGCTCCATGGCGATGGTCTCTTAGTTTCCCTAAAACCCAGAGAGGCCGACTGGATGTGCTGAGTCAGTGCTGGGATTTGGACTACAGCCTGGGTATCCTTTGGAGTCCTCCTCTCCTGATCGCCTCCCTTAATAACACTACGTGTCCTTAGTTTTTTCTGGTGTTAGGAAGAGGATTTGTGCTGACTGCTGTGTGGTTGGTACATTTTTCCCACTTCCTGTCCATTTGGGTCATTGCATGTTCCCATGTTCTACCACAGAGGTGGTGCTCTCACTGCTGTTGTCCTGGGATATGCTCACCTCAGATCATGGGTTGTCTGAAAAGGAAACCACAGTGTAAATGTGTATGTTGCAGACGCTTCTGTAGGTCTGACTACAAATACACTTTTTTCTGTTGTGGGCAGTGACAGTGAACCTGGCACTTACATGACTGGGGTTGCAGGGCCCATCTGTGCCTTAGGCTCCTTATCTTCCAAAGGGAATGGGTATCAGATGGTGGGTCTCCCATGTGGAGGTGCTGTGAGGATTCAGGGAGATAGAATCAGTAAAGCACTTAACAAGAGCCTACCTAGTACAGAGCTAGTGCAGTGTTTGTTTGTTAAATAAATAAAACAGCTCTTTTCCTCCCTTCTGCAATGCTTGATTAATGTCACATCCAAACAGCTTGTTTTCCTTTTACAAACAAGCCACACAGATAAGGTCTTAGCTTTCTAGGAGAGAATCAGCCGTTAATAGTTGCCTGCACTGAGCTGAGCCTGCTGTGGAACGATATCGGGGTTCAGTAAGTTTGTGTCTGAGCACAACACACCCAGTCCTGTACCTCGGAGGCCAACAGGAATAACCTCTGTGAGCTTCCCCAGGGTGGGTTGATACATGTCACTTTGGTGTCAGTAGCTCAGAGTATGGCAGAGTGGTGGTGCTGTTGTGTATGCCTCTGTCAAACTGGGGGGTCATTGTCCTCTGAGGGTTATTTGCCTTTAGGCTCCCTGCAATCCAGCCCCTAATGTACTTCCTGCAGTGACTGTAAGGTCTCTTGGTTGATGCTTCATAGTCGATTTCTATTTTTTAAGTTTCTAAAAGTAGCTCTGAAATGGTTCATAAGAGTTTCATATCTACCAATCTTATTTTTCTTGCTTTCAGAATAAGAGGCAGTGGATCAAGTGTGATGATAACTTGTCAGCGCCTCTGGAGCTTTGTCTGGTCTAATTGGATTTCAGGTGCAGTCCAGGGTTTGCCAGGGGTCCTGGGGAAAGGATCTAGGCCTCAATAGTTGGTAAAGCTGCTAATGCTGACAGCTGGCTCCATCATGTACCCCTGCTCCAAAAGTAGGCCATCTGGAGAAAGAGTGTTTTCATACTCACTTGCTCTTCCCAGCAAAAGTGTTTCATGCAGAAGAAATTCCGGTGAGCAACCAGTTGTTCAGAGTACCCTGGGCACGAAAACTTTCCTTATCGATAAATTCTTTTGCTCACTGCTTTTTGATGTGGAGGCTTTCAGTACAGTATGTTGTTTATTCTGCTTGTAATTTAAAAATTGCATAGGAATATCTGTTTTGAGTCTTGTTACTATTTTATGCAGGAACATAAAATTTATTTAACTATTTTCCTTGCTAAAACATCTAAGTGAGTTGTTACTGATTTCAGATTTAAACTTTTTGCCAACTTTTGACTCAACCTCAGTGCGTTTGAATGTTCTACTAAAACCTCAGTGGTAAGTCTTGATCCTCAGAGTTTATTGCCCTCCCTAGCCTGACTGACAGGGTGCTTTTTGCTGGCACATTTCTCCTACACAGCGGTTGCACATTTGCACAGCTTTTGTTCACACCTTTTTTTTTTTTTTGACCAAACATTACAGTTTATTCATGTTTACTGATTACATTTACAGAGAATATTCAATAATCAGAACTCACCATTGTAATACTGTACAAGTAATATAACCCCTGCTATAACAGCTATCTATTTTGACCCAAGATAGAAACTGTCTCGAGTTTAAATACATTGGAAATTACAAAAGGGAAAAACAAAGGAAGTTAAAAAATGTCTTCTAAGGACAGATCTCTGTTCTCAAAGTGGGTTCATTCTACACTCATTTTGGCTCTTAGTCCATCTTTCATCACATATGCAAAATTGCTTCCTAACTTATCTGAGTAATAGGTCATTGCTTTTACCCCTACTAATTAATTCATCCTTTTTTTGTATCTTTACTTGTAAAAAAGGACGTTTCTCACTCGTAAGTACAGTGTTCCTAATAAATTCATTTCTCTTGCTTGCAAAACCTGGTTGGAAGGGCTTAACAGGTGTGGTAGCCTCTGGGTGGGGAGGGTGTTGCTGAAAGAATTTTCCGTGTACAGGAGGCTGGTAGAGTGGCTGGCATTCATACCCACATGTGATGTTGACATTCACAGTGCAGGGTGGTGCTAGAGAAGGATATTTGCATTGGGAATTGTAGCACTCTGTTTCTCACCTTCTCATGGACTGGGAGGGCACCTGATGCTCTGGAGGGTAGGTACCTGTTTTGTTTTTGCTGACTAAGAACAAGTCTAATTTTAAATACTTCACATTTGACAAATTTCCTGGCTAGAGGAAAAATTCATATTTTCCTAATAAAAGAGGTAGAGAGGCTGGATATTGTAGTGAAGTGCTCTCAGTAACAGTGGCAGAGGGCCAGCTGGAAGAAATGATGGTCATGCTGGAGGCTGGCCAGGCTGGATGGAGGCTGGCCAGGGTAGCGTGGGGGGTGTGATGAGGCTGGAGGCAGGAGTGAGAATGCAGACTTTTCTGGCTGCTGCTAGGGAGTTAACCTGCGGGAGAACCTGTAGAGAGGGCACTGCAGGATGGTGTCTTGCTTAGGAACCTGGAATCCACCAACATTGCTGGTGGATGGTGGGGAAGAAACAATTGAACCAACCCCTAACTGCCTTTGTAAGACTTAGGCCTTCTCCTTGAGCCATTCACAGACTTCTTTTGGAAGTGAGTCTTAGATACGTATGTAAAACCATTCTTGAATGACAATCCAAGACAAGCTAAGGTAAAATACTGATTTGTTTTGGCCTAAAATCTAGAAGAATTGAGAGAGACAGAGATGGAGACAGAAAATGTGTATGAACAGGTTGATTTTAGAGAGAAGTTTAGAGAATTTTCTTTATTCAGGACCAATTTTGAGAAGTCTTAATTTTTCTTTAACAGACAGCTTTCTTAGTTTCCATAGCACTATCTAGATGGGGACTACTCCATCACATCCAAAAACGTGAGTTTTAATTATGCTTTAAAAAGTTAGATGATAAGGCAGAATATTAAAATTAAGTCCTTAGTGAGAAGAATGTAGACATTACTTGGCATTTTTGTCAAGGTACTACCACCATCTGTGAGTGTCCTACCTTGTGGAGATTAGAGGAGGCAGTCTGTATCGGCTGTGCTCTTCCTCCCTACTCCTGTTACACTAGTCTGGCTTTTGTCCTTTATGATTTCTGTACTCTGTGTTCAATGTACATACAAACCAAGGAAATTTCAGATGTATCCAGCCCTTCACATATTGGTGAATTAATGCATATTACTTTTTTTTAAAAAAGGGTGTTTCTTGGATCTCATCTTGATTTTACTTCCAGTGCAAGAATTTTTAACTTCTGACTTTTAATTTGGAGCTGTTTAAGCTAGAATAGGTTGTTTTGAAATCTGCCAACAAATGCAGTCAGTCTGAGATCTTGGATGACTTCAGGAAAGCTTTTTGCAAAAAGAATATGGGATGGCAGCTTTCTGAGAGTGGCCATAATTGGCTGGCGCTTGGGACCACTATGACAATACTAGGTTACATAGATAATACCAGGTCGCATGCAGCCTCTGTTTAGTTAGACAGGGTAGGTTTAATATTTTAGAATCAGGTTCGTACATCTTTGAAATAATTGTTTTTGAAGAATTGACTTTAAAAAAAAGTTTTTTTTTTTTTTTATTACTTTGCATTTATTACTTGGTGGCAGAACATATTCCGACACTGGATTTGCAAGATGTTAAAAGTATGTGTTGTAGAGCCTATTTTGAGAATTTCTTTAGTGTCTTCAGATTGAAAATCCTTTAAAATATTTTAGAATTTCCCCCCCAGAGTTTTAGCACATGCATAGTGTAGGAAACTTTTATTTTTTAAATACTGTATATAGCTCTAAACTCTAGCTATACCAAGGTTCATACACGTACACACATTGCAACACAAGTCACAAGTATGCCTATTATTGGCATCATGTGGATTTGAACTCTCAGTCCCCTGGGGTGTGTATTTCCTCTTTCTGGTGCTTGTTGGATGGTGGTAAGGCGGCTTCTGTAGCCCTTTGGAGGGTTTTGCCTAGATGGCTATTTGGATCAGACTTTTGTGGGCCCATAGTTTGTGTTTGACGTCTGGTGGTTCTTTTTTCCTAGTTATACTGTTCTCACTTAACAGTAGAACCATGGCAGCATTGACATTTTATACTAATATATTTCTAAGATGTTATTATTTAATAGCACACTGAAAGTTTTGGAGGAAGCTGTGTTGATGTGAATCATTCCATTGTCTCTTTGAAGATCAGCGAGTAAGAAGAGGGAGAATGGTGTAGGAGAAAGAACACAAGACTGGAAGCCAGCGTAGTTTTATGTTTTACACCTTGGTCCTAGCATGTAGTAATTTCCTCTGTGAATCTTATTCTTGTCAAATTCTGCATGAAAGTCAAGTCATAGATCACAGAGTTAAAATGGTGGACTGTGGTTCAGCTCCCAAACCAAAGGAAAACAGAATGCCATCTGATATGATAGTGTGTTCAGAAAGCTGTGCATACAGTGGAGGTAGTAGAGCCTTTTCCTTTTTTGGAGGCTGGCCATCTGGTCTAGACCCTAACTGAGCTCTGCTTGTTGTTAGAGTTTAGCTTACAACCAGATCCATATGTGATAATTTGTAATGCAGACATTTTATAGAGGTCTAAGGTTTACAGAGATTTGTTTAGAACGCCTTTGGTGTTGTGTGTGAACTGTGTAGGTGAAGAATAGAACAGGATTTTCTTTGTTTACTGTGTGATCACATTCACAATCCTGGTTACTAAGGCTCTCTCCTGTGTTGCAACTTCATCTTAAATATTGCATTGCATTTTAGATGGACTTTCTCACCCACATCCCTAAATCACTATTTTACATGGAGAATGTTGTCACTTTTTTCCTTGGTGTAGTTTTTAGCACTAAAAGAGTATATTTGATTTTATCTCCTTAGAAGTAAAACCATTAACTTAGTGTTGCTGGCTTTAAAATTTTTATGTATTCACAGGTCATATATATTGGTGACTCATGACTCATACAGTTATTTATGCCTAAATATTGTGCATCTTTCAAAAAACTTTTCTGTTTACCTCAAATAGTGGGATATATTGAACCTTTAGTGCTGAGTGGGAAAGATAAGAATTTTATTATGATTGTGTATATACTTACATTTTGAACATTTGTCATGCAGTCAGATATTTTGTTATAATATTTACTTTTGAGAGGAATGGAAAAATGCAGTTATACATGATAATTGGAAATCAGATCCTTTTTTTTTTTTTTTAAAAAGGGAGTGTGCCAAGTTCTCCAGGACAGTGTCTTCCAAACTGTGGGTCATGATCCATTATATCTTATTTAAGAAATTTTCCCTTTACCAAGGACATAAAGTTAGCTTCCTATGCCTCTTGAAAATTTCATACTTTTTGCCTTTACTGTGTCTCAAATTGATTTTCGTGTACTGTGTGAGATAAGGAACAAGTTGTTCATCGTTTTCCATTTAGATACCAGTTGTCTAGGCCTCATCCACTGAGTAGACTGTTTTTTTTGCTTATTGACCTGCAGTGCTGCTTGTCATGAATCAGGTCTCCTGGTATGCCTGCTTTCTGTCTGAGAGGTTGTATGTCTGTGCTATTGGTCATCTGGTCTGTCCTTGCAGCACTATTACCTGTCTTCATTACAGACAGTATTCAATTATGATGGTTTCGGATTTTTTGACCTTACAATGGTGCAAAAGTGATATGCATTCATTAGAAATCGTACTTTGAATTTTGACTTGATCTCTTCCGTGGCTAGTGATATGCAGTATGATACTCTTGTGTGATGCTGGGCAGCGGCAGTGAGCCACAGTTCGCAATCAGCCATGCAATCACGAGGGTAAATAATCAATACTCTTCAGTGTACTATGTTGCCAGCATTTTTTGGATATGGTGTTTTGTGTTTTTGCATCCCATCATGTCTACAAAACGTTTCTCTATGTCTCTCACTTCTGGTGAGAAGAAAAAGAGGATGGCAATTACTCTTGAGATGGAACTCAAGACAGTTGTCCAACTGCAGGCTAAATGTAAGTGTTCTGAGCATGGTTAAGGTAGGCTAGGCTAAGCTATGGTGTTCGGTAGATTACGTGTATTAAATGCATTTTCAACTCAAACGGACTTATTGGGATGCGGAAGATCTGTATATATTCTGATTGTTACTGGTGTCAAGAAATGCAGTTGACTTATATATGTTCATTTTATATTTTGTATCCAGGAAGTTCTCTTTCTACAGATAAGAAGACTAAAAATGATAGTGTGTGACACAGGCTGTTAGAACATACTCAAGATCACTGCCAGTACAGTGGCAGGGCCAGAATTTTAACCATGGCTGTCTGACTCCACAGACACTGTCTAGTCTTAGCTTGTATATACTGCCTCACATTGATCTTCAGGAAAATCAAAGTGGCTTCTGCATATGAGGTGCATTGGATAGGTGAGTTGCAGGACAGGATACAAGCTGGGATTCACAGTGGCATCAGAAGCAGTAGAGGGCCACAGGAAGTGATGTAGACATCCTGAAAGTGTGGAGGTGTGGCCAAGATAGCATAGCCGCCCAAGAACAGAAAAGAGAGTTAGGGAAGCCTGGGTCTACTGCACTGAGTTTGGAAAACCAGTTGGACACACCCGGATGTGTAGCAAGAGTGGGATCTCATGAGAGATATCCGGACTTAAGGTAGAGGATTTGGAGGCTTTTTGCTTAGAGGTGACAGTGGCAGATTGCGGGGTGAATGAGTCACCAAGTGAGAGACTAGGAGGGAGAAACAGGAAGAAGGAAAAGATGGATGAGGAGAAAGGACCTGTGCTCAGAATGAATGTGGGAGGAGAGGAGTCGGCCTGTTTACCCTGCTGGTTGTTAGAAACAGATGAAGTCAGGTGTAAAGGTAAGAAGTGTTCCATTTTTGGTGTATAATTGAAAGATTTTTGGGGCTGCTTTTTGCTTTTATTCTCTCTCATTGGATATGTAAGTATCATTTTTGACTCATGGAATGAGAGTAGTGTCTTGTCTCTACCCGCCCCCACCCCACCCCAATTTGTAACTAGACATTACTTTCTTAAAGACAAGAAGATTTATCCTGTGTCTTAAACGATGGGCTTCACTGTTTTTAAAATGGTAACATAAAAATTGGGTTTGGGTAGATGTTATTTTTCCTTGCAACACTCTTGTGAGTCACCTTTCAAAAGATTGGATACAAGTTGTGCTGAATTTATCAACAGTGACCATTTTTGGTTTAAAATGAAACTACTTTGAGCTTCCCCACCCTCATCTTTTTAAAGATATTATATATATTAAATTCAGAATTTTATTCAATTAGGGTAAGCAAGTCAGTTCATCCAAGAATAAAACATGAGACTTTTTTTTTTTTTAAAGTACCACTATTTAACCCTTATTTCAGGTTGTCTCAATTGATGGTAGGCTAAGTTATGCTCCTTATTACTTAAGATCATTATAATTTATTGAAACAAATAAATGTCAGAGTTTTTTGGTTTGTGAGTATCTCGCACTTAGTGTCAGTGTTGAAAATTTTTAATTTTAGTTCTGATGGAAGTCAACTTAAAGGAATACTCTGATGGTAAATCCAGAAAGGAGGGGTTTGGTTGTACTGATGTTCATGTATTTTGATCTGAATTATTGTCCTCTCATCTGCTTTAGTTTTACTCTTGCTGAATGACCGTGCTGCTTCTTCTCTCATCACCGGACGCAGCAATTGTATGAAGTTCCTGTGTAATACTTGCTTTTGGAAAACAGTGTTTTTTCTATTTGAATTTCTCTTGTTGATGAGAGTAAAATGCCAGGAAAGAAACTTGAATTTTCATGTTTACTCTACTTTTCAAAATGGAGAATATTTTTTCTGCGGGAGGGGGAAGGGTCTCCTGTCAGATTGGTGGTAAGGTCTGTGTGGATGTGCAAATGTTTCTCTGCTTGGTAGCAAAACCTTTTGGCTAATGAACACATTTTAACAGTTCAGCACTCTTGCTACAACACAGGTGCCATGGAAATTTGAGGTGATTTGGAGATGAAGAGCGTTGCTAGCATATTGAATTAAATATAGAAATTGAAAGGAAGAAGACATCTTATTCCTTGAACTGACAAATCGAAAGTGTGTTTGTGGGGTTGGTAGGTAGATGTTGGGCTCTCGGCAGGCGTCATAAGTGAATCCTCATGCTGATGTGTACACCTGCTGATTGACCAGCACCTCCACCCTGCAGCCCCTTAGCAAGAGGTATTTCAAGTCAGTGTTTCTGATCTTGCATATTAGTGCAATCTTCAGGAAGAGGATATCCCCCAAACAACCAGGATCTTAGCAGTAGATAACACATCAAATGTAGACTTCAGAAGATTACCTTGATTTGAGTCCTAAGCTCACATGTGTGGTGTGGCTGTATGAGTCTGGTTTTGCTGGTCCACATCCCAACTTTTAATAAACAAGGTTTTGATCTTGTCCCTTATAGCAGATTTTGGATTCAGGAGACATCTGTTATGTACTGTATAGTGTCAGGGCCGTTGAATTAGGCTTTCTTTGTGCTGAGTAGCTGGGTAGGAGCACAGTAGGTAAATCAAGCAGCATGTGTCCTTAGTCATGTTAACACACAAGGCTGGGGTCACCTCTAAGGTGAGAGTAGCCTGCTGCAGGGGGAAGCAAAACATTTTTACAATTCTCACCCCTAGACGCACAGAGTCTGACACATGTTTAGAAAGTGGGAATATGTGGGAGACAAGTCATGGGTGATTTGAGTCTTTGAAATACAGTAAATATAGCTTCCCTACAGCTGCATTCATTCTTCAGTTTTGTTTTCAGCTTGGGGTGCTTGTTTATATCTAGTGGTGGGAACAGGCTGGGCAGTGGTAAGGGATCTTAAATTCCTGATGGATAATACACAGTGGAAATGATGGGAGCTGTAAAATTCTGTGTTTGGAGGCCAATGTCTTGTCTGTGTTTCTTCTCCCAGATACAGTGGTTAAAGAAAAGAAGCAGTGAAGGTTAACTAATCTTAAACATTTATGTAGCTATTTTCCATGTTCACTTCCACTGTTTTATGCAGTCCTTGCAGGCTGAGGGGAGAGCTGCATTCCTTTCTCTCCCTCCAGCTTCCTGTCTCTGTCGCTCCCTCACTCTTCCTTAAGGGAGATCTTTTAATTTGAGGTCTTGCTCTTGCTTGAATTGGTACTACTGAACAATATTTCCTTTCTATTTGGTTAAAAAAAAAAAAAACATTTTGAAAGCTTTGTCGGTGGTAGTAAGGTGGAGGAAAAAAGTATATTGTAACGGCATACAGTTAAGAAGTATTAAGTGCTGCCAGGAATTGGTGACTCTGGAAGGGGGTAAATGGTCACTTTATTCATAGAAATATATTAATTTGTAGATGAGACAGAATGAGAGGCTCTGAGGAACCAATATGCTATGCCCAAAATCTTGAATTACCTGGGGAACAGTAGCTGACCAGGCACGGCCACTTAGCTGGGACTTGTAGTGAAACACTCTTGATGGAGAGGGCTTTTTACTTTGTGTATTCTTAATTTCTAATTAATTTTGTCTATAAACTACATTTGAGGTGAATTTTCATCATATCAAAGAATGATTGTAAGCTGGATGGATCAAAAGGGCACAAATGCTCAGAGGCGAAGGGTGGAGAGCTTTATTGTGACAGTGCTTCTCTGTGAAGTGGCCTTGTTTCCATGATTGCCAATATACCAGTTAGTTAGGTGTTCTCATGTTCTCTGAAGGTGAGGTTTTTCTCTACACTGTGTCTTGCGTGTGCATGTGTACCATGTGACCAGGGTACACTGTTGGGCTCTGAGACAAGGGGATCTTTTATGGACTGGGGAGACAGCTCAATGGTCGTATTACAGCGTGAGTTGGGAGGGCTGCATGGAAAAGGTTTCCTGAGAATGGTGTATTATAAAATAATACATGTGCATTCTAGAAAATTTGAAAAATATTGATAGTATTAAGGAAGAAAGTCAGGACTGTGATGTTGAAGGATGAATAGGAGCTTGCCCAGGTGGACGGAGGGGAAGAGGGAGCCTCCTATGAGTGAAATGTGATGTTTTCAAGAAATTGGAAGAATGAAATTGCTGAGGAGGCAGCCCAAGACAGCATCATTCAAAGCCTGTGTTCCCTCTAGCTTTCCATTAGGGGGTTTTGACTTCGACAGGTTGTGATATCAACTCAGTGGGATGCACCCACAATAAAAACCAACCAACACCAGCAGCCAACCTAGAATATAGTAGAAAATGTTGGGGTGCATCCGATGTAGGACGGGCAGTTTTTGTCCTGTGAAGCTTTTTCTTCAGTTACATATTTGTTTGTTTTTATGTGCTACATCATGATGTAAAACGTTTCTCATTGTGGGTTGGAACTCTGAAAAAAACTAATGGGTTTCTTGTTAGCTCAGTGACTCCTATAGGTGAGAGTGAGGAATAAACAGGTGATTCAGATGTGCCAAGTTCAATTCTGAGCAGTGCTAGGAATGAGTTGGTGTCTGTGGTTGGAGATGGAGCTAATAAGTTGTATAATAACATAGCTGAAGAAATACTGAGACTGCTGAATTAGGAATTAAGGCAGTGGCATTGGGAGGAGAAAGTGTTTAGAAGCTAGAATGACAGAACTTGTCAACTTGCTTTTCATTGCGAGAGAGAGAAGGAGATAGCAGGTTGGTGACTGGGGGTATAGTCTAGACAGAGGTATCCTGAACTAGGGCAGAAAATACAGCAGTCATAATGGACTTGAGGGCCGTGTGCGTGTGGGTGTGTGTCTGATATGGGTGGACTTTGTGAGTTCCATGAGGAGCTCTGAGTTAGAGACTGGAATTGGGGTTTAATAGCATGGTTATTAAAGCCACAGAGGCAGATAAGATTGCCCAGGGAGAATGTGAAGGAAACCACACTTAAGGAGCAGGTGGAAGAGGAAAAGCTAGTCAGTGAAAGGAAGTGGAAACAAAGAGTGAGTTAGCAGGGGTGGTGTGAGGTCAGCCTGGGGAAGAGCAGTTGGTAGGATGAACGCTGCTGAGAGGCCAGGTTGGGGAAGAGTCCATTATGTTCCTGGTTTAGATGGAGGAGGATGAACTAAACCTGCCCTGGATTTCTGAGATATGAATTATCTTGTTGTAAGTGCCAGCATCATGCCCAATACGTTGGGTCGGGGAGGGCTTTTTCAATTTTAGACTTAAAACACTCTTGAGAGGCTGTGAATGGAGGGGAGGTGGGTGGTGTGTATTACTGCTGTGGATACAGGCTCTAAAGCTTGAATTTGATCCTGACTTGGAGGTAAATGATTCAGCTTCTCAGAACCTAGTTTCTCATCAGAAACATGGAGATGATCATATTACCGTTAGGGTTTTGTGAGGATTAAATGAGACAGTGTATGAACAGTTCAGGTGTGTAGTGGGGACCAGTGCCAGGACCCTTCCAGATGCTTGGATATGTCAGAGCTTATACAAACAGTAAATACATTATATATCAAGTCACACACACTTTGGTCAGCTTGCTTTCACTTATTTTATATACTTCACCTTTGCTACTTGAGTTCTGTAAACAATTCTTAATAATAAGTCAGATTTTGAGTGGCAGCTTCTGGAGGCTTCTGTTAAAAGTTAATGGGAGAACAGAGTTGGCTGTAAACTCTGTGTGTCAAGATGGCTTTGTTAGGTGAAGACTTTGCTGAAAGGCTTGGATGGAGCTTAGGTTAACTTCTCGGTGAGCTACTTCTCTTTCTCAGCCCGTGCACCTATTCCCAGTGGTTACAGGGGCTCCATTCATGATGTGAGAGAAAGTAGAAGTGGATGAGTACAGTTAACACTAAAATACATTATGATTTCCAAATAGAAATTTGAAAAAGATACCATATGTGGAAACAAACTCTTTTTGTTTGTCTTAAGAAATCAGTTTAATTCGTTTTGGTGATGTTTCTTTCATTCCAGTGGCTGGACATCAGTATGCATTAGTGAAATTAGAGAAGCAGTGCTTTAGGGGAGTAGACATATCCAGCAGGACTGGGATAGAACACCTGTTAATAAGTCATTCATTCAACAGACAGTTGTTAAACTTTGTCCTCATGACATGGAAACAACTCAGCTGCCATATACTAAAATGTCTGAACATCAGAGTTGAGAATTTGCTTGCTTCAGCTCCATTTCAGTTCTGTGATATCAAAAGTTGTGTATCCTTCCTGCTGTTTTCCCAACCCCTATCCCCCGTTTACAGCTTATTCATTGTATCTTAATTGTTAAACTGTATAAATTTTTGCTGTTGGGTTCACATTCTAAACGAAAAGAACAGTACACATTTAGGGAAAGTGATGTCTACAGTCTTAAATTTTTAGAAGTAAAGGAGTTTTAGGGAATATCAAATCCCTTTTTTAATTTTTTTTATTATTATTAAAGATTAATAATCTGACGTCCCCTCCCCTTAAAATTTTATCGTCCTTTTAGGAAAAAACCTGGCAGCATAGAAGTAGTAGATATTTCAGCTGTGTCTTCTTTGTCTAAAAAAATTTTAGGAAAACTTTTATAGTTCTGTAAGCTGCAGTATATAAGATGTTTAAAAGAAAGCATTTATGACAGTTCTATGTGGATTTTAGGATCACTTGTCCAGTTTTGGAAAAAGCAGTTGGGATCATAATGAATCTGTTTGTTTCTCTGGGGAATATTGCTAGTTTAACAATATCAAGTCTTCCATCCATGAACACAGGATTTTCCCTATTTATTTTTAGGTCTTCTATAATTTTTTTCAGCATTGTTTTGTAGTTTTCAGTATGCAAGTCTTGCAACTCTTTAGTTAAAATAATTCCTAAATATTTTATTCTTTTTGATGCTGTTGTAAATGGCATAGTTTTCTTAATTTCCTTTTCAGATTGTTCATTGCTAGTGTATAGAAACACAATTTTTTTTTTGTATGTTGATCTTATATTCTACAACCTTGCTGTGCTACACTATATATTGACTGTAATAGTTTTGTGTAAATTCTTTAGGGTTTTACATCCTTTTTGAGCTGGACAACCCAATTTAGTTAAAGCTTTAATTGTGTCCCACTGATGGTAGGTTTTAATTTCCTGTCTGTGTCTCTGTCCGGTCTGTGGTTGGTACATTACTGCTTTAGTCACTACAAGTCTTGCCTTACATGAATTTTCAAGAGGAGGGAATGTAGAGCACTTGCAAGGGATTTTGTAAGATGTGTTGTGAGAACTTGCAAATAAGTGATCGTTCTGTAGGCGCTTCACACTAATGAAATAAAAGCCCAGCACCGATTGCTGTTATCTTGTGTATTTCCAGTGTCTATGACCCCAATCACAAAATGGTGAGGCCAACAGTGTACTTCAGAGATGGACAGACCACAGCATATTCATGTTTTCTTTTGAGTTTTGCACTTATAGCATGATGCTGATTTGGCATTCTGTGACTTTACTAAGAGCTGGAGACATTGATAATCTGTTTCCTGACTTAGACTCGGGGTGGGGGGGACCGTTTTATGACTTAATCAGAATTTCAAGTGTGTGTGGTGTCTAAACAGTTGTTCATTATTGTGGCTTAGTATATTGAGGGTGAGTTAGGGAGTCAGGGAGCTTGTGAACTTAAGAGCTGTGGACTTCCTTCCAGGTTGGAAGTCAGCTCTGGTTAATATTTTGTAGAGTCAGGACACTGGGTGCGAGCCCAGTCTTTTGTTAAACAGGGTCCTGTTTTCACAGTCTGCTCTTAGTCACTTTTTCTAGTTTGAATTCACGTTTTATCCTCTTAATTTTCAGGAATTCCTAGTTTCTGATTTGTAGAGTTTCTCCTTTTGGTTTTTCTTTATAGCTGTGCATGTATTTATTTTAAAAATATATATAAAAAAACATTTTCTGTCATTCCTCTGGATTTGGTAGCATGAACATGAGATGGTTCACTTTGGACTGGAGCTTCAGGTTTGTGGTGTTTAATTACTGTCAGCACAGTTGTGGAGAAAGGGTGGCAGTTGTGTCAGATCATCCCCTCTTTCTGCTCATTGTTCATCTGTTAACTGCATTTTCTTCTGTTAAGGGGCATAAAGAGAATTGTCTTGAAACATTAATCTTCTATTTCTTTCTTGCTTTGTCCTGTGGTGAAAAAAAAAAGCATTTGAACTGAAGAAAGAAGCTATATGAAGAGCATTCGCTTTCCTTCCAGCTTCTTTCCCACCTCATATCATTGCTAAAGTTTTCTTAATTACCTTTATTCACCTTGAGCCTTCTTGCTCACTCAGACAAAGAAAATGGTAACAAATAGCACCCATCCTAAACCAAAATACAAATACCAGCTCCAAAACAAAACAAAACCCTACATCTTTGTTTCCCTGGAAGAAGGTCAAGGTCAGGATAATAGCCCTGACCAGAGATGACAGGTAGTGCCTCCTTCACTCCCACAGCAGAATGAGACTTGGGAATTGTAGGCTCTTGACAATGTCAGGGGAGGAATGTTTTGTGGCTCATGTGCAGGTAGATTTTAGTCTGTTGTATCTTTCTGTGACAAAACTTTAAAATCAGACGAGGCCAGATCAGTGGTCTTCAAACAGTGTCCACTGAATTTCTTTAAGGTTACATTTTAAGATTTTTAAAGCTATAATGAGAAAAGCATTCATAGTCATATTTTCCATTTCCAGTAGAGAGAGAGAGAGCACCCAAAATGTGAAGACTCACTCCTGTAGAGAGATTGATTGATTGATTGATTGATTGAGTGATTGAGTGTGGGCGCTAGGGCCAGCCAGTCTGGGCTTTAGTCCTGTCCCTAATAGTTAATGCAGGACCTTGGCTAAGTTTCTCACCCTCTCAGGGCCTCAGATTTCTCATCTGAAAAGTGGGGATAATAAAGATACCTACCACATGGGGTTGCTGTGAGGATTAAATTAATATTAGGTCAAATATGAAATTGCCAATATTAGACCCTTTAAAAAATTTTAGGTCATTGTAGATTCATATAGTTGTAATAAATAATAGCGAGCCTTTGTCTACTTTGCCCAGTTTCTTCCAGCGATAGTATTTTGCAGAACTTATAGTACATTATAACTAAGATATCGACACGGATACAGTCCACGAGTCATACTCGAATTGCCCCAGTTTCACTCATGCTCTGTGTGTGTGTGTGTGTGTGTGTGTGTGTGTGTGTGAGAGAGTGCGTGCGTGCATGCAATATTTTATCACATGTCCAGGTCCCTGTATCCACCATCACCACGAGGGCCTCTCCTGTTGCTTTTTATAACCTTACCCACCGCCCTTCTGCCTTATCTTCTCACCCTCGTCCCTAACCCTGGCAACCACTAATTTGTCCTCCATTTATAAAATTTTGTCGTAAGGGAAAGTCATATAAGTGGAATCATGTAAACATAAACTTTTAGGGTTGGCTTTGCTCACTCAGCTTGATCCCTTTGATCCATCCCAGTTATTGCTGTATCAATACCTCCTTTCCTTTTTGTTGCCGAGTGCTGTTCCATGGTGTGTATGGACCACAGTTTAACTGTCCACCTGTTGAAGGACATCTGGGCTGATTCTAGACGTCAATTTAGCATTTGGCAATTGTGAATAAAACTGCTATGAACGTTTTGTGGAGGGCATTGGACCATTTTCAACCTACAAAAATGGCATTCTCAAATAGCTCAGTCTGGTACTTGGAAGGCAGTAGGTGTTCTGCCGTGAATGTTGGCATTGCTGCTGGATTTAGCTTTTCTGTGTGCAGACTTCGAGACACATCTCTTGCCCTCTCTGTGCATGTGTTTGAACTTACTGAAAAAGTATTTACTTATCAAGAAAGCCATAATTCTGCACTGGTTTCTTAAAACCCAGCCCTCTGCTTCTCTGTTCACAGTACTTCATGAAAGACACACTGCCTCTTTTCTGTGGGAAGTAGGAAAGGAAAAAAACAATTTGTCTCAGTCCTGCAGCTCTTTGGGTGTGACCAACATCCTGGTGTAGTTGTGCTGGTTTTGTCAACCAGTGTATGTGGCGTGCCTGCCCTGCACTGGTCTCCATAGTTAGTGGTTTGAATGTGAACGTACCCATTCAGCCTACTTTCTGCGAATGAGAATTGTAGTTCCACAGTTGTAATTGAGAAATTGGTTCTATGGCTGTTTTGAGACCTGCGTTGTGGGCCAAGGCCAGTGTAGTAAGACCAGGCTTTTGCTAATTCCTGGGCATGTAAAGAAGGCATGTGGAAAGGTGGTAAAAGGAAGGAGAGAAGGGATTTTAAAATCCAGAGTGAAAATTGTAAATCTGAAAGAATGGTGTGCAGACCAACCTGAAGATATCATAAGTTTTTTTTAATATTCATTGGAATTATATCAAGATAGGTGTAAAAAATTGCTCATCTTATGTTGATCAAAAACTATGATTAGTGATTATAGGTCTTTGATTAATAAGAATGGAAGTGAATTAAATATATATAGTTGTATAAGGACAATCTTTTAAAACTTGGGCTTCCATTAGAGGAGAAAAGTATGACTTTCTGTGGTTAAAAACAGTAATTTTTGACTCCCCCCACCCCGAAATAATAATAGAGTGTATGCACGGTCCTGATTAGGTTGTGATTCTATGCTAGAGACCGTGTGCATGCAGGCTTTTCATAGAGAGCCTGAGTAAAAGCAACACTGTTTCCTGTCATATAGCAGAAAAAAAAAGAAAGGAAGGCCAGCGTTCTGATGTAAATTTTATGCAGAAGCAAGATGAGGTTGAGTTAATGTGAATATCATGGTATTTCTTGGTAATTTTTTAAAAAGTTTTTTTGCTACCCCAAATGTAGCCCCCAGCTCCTTAAAGGAATTGGTTAGATATTGGAGTAGAAAGAAAAATTTAAAATCTTGAATTGATCCAGAGATAACTAATGTTAAAGATATTGCCTAATTTTTCTCAAAATTTGTCATTTTTCTTACACAAAGTATATACATCAAACTTCATCAGCGCTTGTGATTATCATCTTGTCTATATTGCCAGTTGCATTGGTGGAAACATCTCCTTGTTGCTTTAGATGAATTCGTGGTGAGGTTTCATGTCCATGACGGCCTCAATCAACCCCAGACACGGATGGGTAGTTGTACCATCTATTGAATAGTTCTTCCTCCTCTCACTGGTCACTTGCCAGCTGTATTAGACACTGACTGTTTATGTCTCCATGTCTGTGTCTCACTCTGTCCCCAGTGATCTATTTTTGGGCTGGTAGCTAATGTAGCTATAACCTGGCAGTAAAAAGTGTAGTCTGGTACATTTCTGTTTGAAAATGTAGCTTGATTTTAGTTGTGGTGTTTTTGATGTGAACAGGTATGCTATGTGAAGCTTTTCTTTTTATATCTTAGAATATTTCTTCAACATATAGTCTCCAGAAATGAGTTTACTTTGTCAAATGGTATAAATATTTTAGAGGCTCTTAACTTGTATTGTCTTCCAGAAATAATTGAGTCAATTACTAAAGTATTTTCCCTTAGAACAAAAAGAGCTTTAGGATTTAGAAGATGTGGATTCTGTTTCCAGCCTGCTTTTAATTCCCTGCATGACCTTATACAACTAAAAACTTAATTTTTACCCCACTTAACTTAATCTGGGCTACAGTTTCCTTAAGTGTAAACTAGCAGGTGGATTAGAGCACTGGTTCTCTACACAGGTGATTTTACTCTCAGGAGACTTGTGACAGTATTGGTGACATTCTGGGTGGGTGATTGCTCCTTGTGTCTAGTGGGAGAGGCTGGGGTGCTGCTCAATACCCTCCAGTGCCCAAGACAACATGGGTGCGAATGTTTTTTTCCCCCTCCGTGAATGGTAGTCTGTTTTATTCTTAAAGATCTTAAAGCACTCCTGGGAGATTTTATAGTTTTATTCAGTCCGTCTCCCCTCACCCGCCCCCCCCACCATGATACTGCAGTATAATTTCTCCCTTTCTTAGTGGCAGTGTTATTGTGTTCATATGACAAGGTTACTTGATTTAATTTCTTGGGTATAGGAAGTTTGAGAGGTTTCTAAATAAAATCTATATTTTATAGTTGTTTTGGCAGATTGTATATTTTGTCATTTGTTTTTGTTTTTTGTTTTTTGATATTAGACTTTGGATTCACCTTCAAATTGTTGAACTTGCTACGTTGTAATTGTAAAAATGTTTGATTTTTGTGAAAATGTTTTTAGTTGTCTATGTACCCTTAAATTTGTGGTTATGAATGATAGAAATAAATTATTTCAGTTAATTACACAAAATGGAAGTGTGACCAGTTGTATAATTTAGGGGCCAGGGATTAGCCTGGCTTTCATGTGATGTGGCCATTGCTTTGTTCTTTCTACTCCCTGTCAGTGCAGCAGAGGGGACGAGGAGCATGCAGCCTCTGTTACAGAGTTTTGGAAGACTGTAGCTAGTATATCATGTGAGTTGCAGGGATTATTATGGTATAAATATGAAAACCAGCTCCCCGTACCCTGTACTCCAGCCGTCCCTGCTTTACCAATACTGTTGAAACTTCTGGGTGCTCTTCCCAGTTGGTATACCTGCCCCTCCCCCCCAAGAGGAACCATTATTTTGAGCTTTATATTTCATAATTACTTGCTTTTCATTGACGTTTTACTGTGTACATAGTAAATCAAATATATTAAGTTTCTTGTGCTTTTGAAAGACACAAATACAATATATCCCTCAGACCTTTGAGATTTGGTTATGTTGATACATATAGTTGTAGTTCAGTAATTAATAAAGAGATTGTTTATGTGTGGACTATCTCTGTCAGGAATGAATTAGAGGGAGGCAGCTTGTTGAATGGGCTTCTCTGCTCTGTAGGCTTTGGCACTGTGTGCTCACCATAGTATCCAGCTACCCCCAGACAACATTTCTTAATCATGTTTACAAAACGTGCAGGCCCTCCTGGGTTGTCCTGATCTTCCTGCTTCTCCTGAGTTGTTGGGAGGAACTCAAATGCACGGTAGGGTGCTAGAATCATGTTTCTGAACTGGAGTCAAATGAAGAACATTGATCTGATTTATGGTCCTTTCTCTTTGAGAATGAATTTCTAAGTAGAATGAGGGAGAGATCGAGGGGTGTGGGGTAGATATAGGGTAGTCAGGAATGTCCCGTTGAGAGGCACTAGGGAGCACAGACAAAATGGAAGAGACAATGTGCGCGGTGCTCACGTTGAGGGCCTTCCAAGTAGAGGCCTTACGGAGTTGGGAGGTGGAGATGGAGGCTGTGGGAGGCAGAAAGGTGGGCAGTCGGGGTTTTGTGAGCAAAAGGGAGAGTTTGGGTTTTATTCTGAGTGTGAAAGGAAGTCTGCAGAGGATGCAAAATGCATCACTTTATCAGTTTTAGTAATTGTGAGATCTCTATTACATGTAAGGAGAAAAATGTGTGAACGGCTCCTCCAGGGTCCCAGTCCTGAGGCTCTTGCTCTGGGGAGAATGACAGGTTCACCTTAGCCTGGCCTTTCTGGGCACTGGTTTCTAGGAACAATTTCTGAAAACAGACACAAAACTTCCATTTGGATAGTGCCCTAAAACAAATAATCAGGTGCGAGTCTCTTTCCCTGGACTTTACTCTCCCTTTATAACTCAAAATCAGACAGACAAACATCTTAAAAATTTTTTGATTATCTGGAGTTAAGCAAAATTAAGAAAGGTTGTAATGGAATAAATGGCTGGTCCAAATGGAGAGGGATAAATTGTAAATAGAACTGAAGTAGAAATTATTTACCTAATCTAACTTTACTCTTGTTTCAGAATATACACAGTACTGCTCTGGACACACCCTTTATTGGATTTAATATACAGCCCTCATC
The DNA here is from genome assembly GCF_902729225.1 of Pteropus medius. Taxonomy (NCBI): domain Eukaryota; kingdom Metazoa; phylum Chordata; class Mammalia; order Chiroptera; family Pteropodidae; genus Pteropus; species Pteropus medius. The sequence goes on from NW_024349801.1 coordinate 1,707,030, forward strand.
GACATCGACTTTCAGCTATGGAATCGGTAAATATTTTATTGCATTGTCTTTCATCAATTTGTGTTTATTTTCATTGGTTTGTAAAAAAGAGTGTCAAAATAATGCTTCAGTCTCCAAATTGTTTTCTTGAGCTTGACACTTTTGACTAGGTGTTTTGAATTTTGTTGTGGATTTCACCTAGATGAGGATGTTTCAGAGTGGTGGTAGTGAGCCGTGTGGGTTAATAAACAGCATCCCAGTGAGGAATTCTGCAGAAAAATTAATCAGATTGGTAGCTGGGCCTGTGAAGGAAGTTTCTTCTCAACTTTATCTTACTTGCTCCATCCCCAAGTGGTCTGGAGACCACTGGACCTTGTGCTCGCCTGTTTTGTGCTCTCTGTGTTCTGCATTAACACTTTGCATGAAGGTTCTGTGCTCTCGTCTGGTGTCTTGTCTGTCTGGGCAGTGAGGAGCTGCTGAGTAGTCTTGGTAGCTACTCCATGATGTCATTAGAAATTTGAGGCCAGTATGTATGGTGTGGTCGGTGGGTAAGGAATGGGAGGGATAATTTTGCTAGGTTGCCATGACTCTTTTTCTTCGCTTGGGACTTAACTGGCAGATATTTGGAGTCTTCCTTAAAGACTGTGGTCTCAGGTTTGACTTGAGCATCTTTTACTCCAGGACAAAGCCCTTCTTTGGCATATACTTTATTTCCTCTGATATGTGGGTTGATAACAATTGGAAGGGAAACTCTTGGTTCATTTTGGTTTTTCATGTGTCGGCCAGGTATTAGTGTTTTAAAGCAGACAGTCCAAAATGTATTATCTATTTTGTGGTGTTGTTCCCAGCAGACATTAAGGAAATGTTTCCTGCTACTTCCTTGAATGAGGCCACTTTGAAATGTACCTGGCTGGTCTCGTTGACTTAAATAGTTTTCTTGAAAATGCAGATAAGGTTTGATGGAAAAGAGATCTTAGATGTCTCTGGCAGTAGGCCTAGAATTGTCTTCTCTTAATCTACAGGATGATTAACAGTTTGAAAGAAGCCAGCTCAGCCAGTTAGGGGTGTTGGTGACTAGGTGGGATAATGGTGGGCTTTGTCACACCTTGGCAATGCTTACCAGGACGTGCATGTGGACTCAGCTTGGTTGTCATAAGCAGTGGGGCAGCCATTGAGAGACTAGGTCCAGGAGAGACCCAGGCCTGCAGGCTTAGCTTTGCCTTTTTTAGAAACTGTAATATTGGTTTAATTTATAACAAGGAAAAACAAAATGTTGCTTAAAATAGCTTCTTTTTTAAAAAAAATAATGTTTTTATTTTTAAATTACAAATTAAATTCTTAAAAAGTATTCGATGATTCCTGATTAAAGAAAACAAGTTACCAGATTCTTGGGTTGGCCCAATTGGTCTGGTGGATTGAGAGCAATGGAGGTGTTAAATGTTTAGAAAGTTTTCGACATTTGAAAGATTTGCTTTTTTGACCATAACACAGTAATAATTCAAGGTATCTAATGCCATTTATCACTTTAGTGAACCATAAATATTCAGTTAATATTGATAATAGTCTTTAAAAAAAATCTACAGTGTTTGGATTGAATAAACATAAAGATTCTTATTAATATGAGGTGCTGTTTTGACTGTCCAGCAGGTAGGTCTGCTCCTGGGTCAGTGGCGGCCCCAGTGTGTGAGAGCAGGGACCAGGGGGCAGGGGTTGTAGCAGTGTTGAGCAGCTGAGGTCTACCCTTCATTATATTTCCTGGCATTAAAAGGTACATTTTAAAAAATAGAATTATTTTGCATATTCTCTAATAATTTTTCATCGTTGTTCATATTATTCACTATTTTAAATTTTCATTTTGACCATGTAAAGTAGAATGTGAGCCATTTCGATCAGATTAAAATTACCTTTTCTGACAGAGATGAGCTTGTTAAAGCTCCTTTAGTGTTTACTACTTACTGTGTGCTCATCTCCCATCTGGATATCATTTAGGGGCTCAGTTTGGGTGGATTCTGGGTTGGTCCTGCCTTGAATTATTCTAGGTATGGCTGTCTGTGGTGACTGGTGCTAGCTCTGTGACTTCGGGCCTATGTCTTCAATCCTGTGAGCCTTGGTTTTTCCCCTTATGAATGTGGTAATGGTGATACCCATCTTCAAGTTTCTTTAGAGATTAAGTGACACTGTTTATGAATATAGAGCACCATGAAAATAGAAGCTTTAAACTGATTAGATTTAGCTTAAAAAAAAAAGCCTTTCGATAGCATAAAACTCTAGTTTCAGCTGACAGCTGATGTAATTCTCACTTTGTTAACATCTTTCTTGGTAAAGCAGAAGGGTCAAGTCCTTTCTAGACAAGTGATGAGATTGAAATGGCTCTTGATGGCACACATTTCACCAAGTTTAGTTGAGTGAGTAGATATGAGAGTCAGAGTGAGTGAGGCCCGGCTGCTGATGAGAATGGTTTTCCGCCACTGACTGACCTCTTAGGTGGCATATGAATGTTACATTCACACTTAAGGTAAATCAGGATATTTGAATTATGTTTCTAAAAACAAAATGGTTTCTGAAAGTGGCATGTTATAATAATAAAGCCAGTGTTGTTTATATGAATGGAGGGTTAGATTTAATGGTTTATATTTTTAATCGAACATCTCTATTTAAAATAGAAAGGTGATCACTTTTTGATTTGTTGAAATGTTGACTTTGTAAGGCATGTGGAAAAGTGATATGCATAGTCTCTCAGTGTCCCTGGATGCGATGCTGACCCAGTGTACTCTGAGCAGGCTGTGCTCCCTGTAGAGAGAGAATTATGCATCCCTGACACTCGACCCTCCATCCCTGAGAGCTCGGGGACTGGAAGTCTTGTTAGCAACAGAACCTAGTCCCCTTCTACCTGATGTTTATATGCTGGTGACAATGGGGGCGGCAGGTATAGTGGTAGTGACAGGGTCCTGCCTGAGCAACAAGCTTGGAGGGGATGGGGAGGGAGGATGCTTTGCCATCTGATATTGAAGCAGAGAGAAAAGCTCTCACTAGGCAGATTCCTCTGCTCCCACTTGTATGGTAGGACTGATGATTCTCTCTGACCTTGCCATCACCCCAGGTACTAGTTGGCCATTAGGTACCTTCCTGGTCAGGGCACATGTGGATACCATGGTCTACGCAGTGGGCTGGGTTGGATATGCAGGTTATAAGAAACATGTATGTCCTAATGCTAATTTATTTGCATTTTTAACAAAGAGTTTTTTTTCTTTTTAGGATTTAAAGTTAGATAAAGCATACTTCATTTCATTATCAAAGAAATGTGCATAGCTTGTTACGCCAATACAGTTAACTGAATTTTTGAGTATAATGAATTTTTATTGTAATTTTAGGGTTCTGGGGAATATTCTTTGGCTAAGTTTCTCTAAACCGCATATAAAGTACAGAATATTAGATATCATTTAAGTTAGATTTCATTAAATACATTTTTTTTGGTTAATATATAAAAGTTGGCAATTGTATTTAAACACTTTTCCCCAGAAGTGCTAGTTTCCCCAGCTCAGCTCTTGCTGATTAGTAGAACTTTGGTCTTCTTATTCCAAGATATTTGAATTGGTAGGAGCTCATGTGCCAGGGAGAGAGTTTGGAAAGTAGGCAGGTCAGAGCAGAAGGGAAGCGCTTCCCAACAGTAGTTGTGCAAACACTGTGAGTTCAGGTTGTCTGGAAGTTTCTAGCTGGAATGGGCCTCCGGGCTCTGTGATTCTCTACTGCATGGGGAAGGAAGGCATGTAGAGATTACCTGCTTGAGACTGAGAAGGATTCGCGGGCTGTTCATAATCATTTGAGGGTTATAATATTGCTGTTATTTTCCTTTCATTGTTAACTACAGATATTCTCCTGGAGTCATTATTTATTTTACTTTTTAATACCATCACATTTTAAAGCTGGCTAAAGGGATTTCCCTATTTTTGTATTTGAGGATGAAGAGATTTGCCTGTATCCTGGCTTGGAGTAGATGTTCCATAAGTTCTGTAAAAATTGAGCTGAACTTAACTGCTGGAACAAAACCGAGAATCACATTCTCTTCCTACGGTGCCTTGCTGAATGTAACTCAGGGAAAGAGGGCTCTGTACAGCTTAAAAATGTTTGCTACAGGAAGTTCTTTGTGCAGCCCACTTGATCTTGATGGGAGGGAAAAGGTTGCAGGAGGAAAGTGTGATGGTGGGACTGTGTCTGGGGATTGGCTGGAACAGAGTCAGGAGGCATTTTCATGATGGGCTTGCTGAGAATTTTAGTCTCTTCACTCTAGAATAGGTAATTTGATTGTTACTTGTGTTGCCTGTTGGGAGAAGGGATTTAGGATGTTCTTAATGTCAAAAAAAAAAAAAAAAAAAAGGTTGTGGGGCTTGTAGTGTACATTATTCTGAATGTGAAGATGCTGTGTTTGGTCCAGCCAGATCAGTCTGCACCATCTCTTAGTTGCCACTGAGGTTCCTCCCAGCTGTGTGAGGGATACTAAAGATGGAGCTAAGTGTTGGCCCGGGTAGCAAGTTTGAAAGAGAGGCAGAGCAGAACAGTGGTCCAGTCTCTGGGCCCATGATTGTACCAGCAAGTGCCAGAGGTCAGGGAGGGCAGGGTCTTTGTGGTGTGGCCCTGCACATGTTCACAGCGTTGGCTGCAGCGCCAGCATGGAGTCCCGAGCCTTAGGCCAGGTGACTGCCACCCTTCCTCTGAATCTCACTCTAAGGAAACCAAATGTGGAGGCTGGGTGTCCAGAACATGTTGACTTTGGCAGTGGGAGCTGCCAAGTCTTGGCTTGCGTCGTGACCTAGTATGTAAGGCTTTGCTTAGAAGCACACATGCCCACGTGTACACACACATTTTCTTTTTCACCACTGACCTCTTTGTTTTCCTTCACAGCCACCCTCTCCCCCCCCTTCTGTTTAAGTTCAGAGTCGCTGCCTTGGGCTGAAATTGAGCTCCTGTGTACTCAACTCGGCCTGAGCAGGAATAGGAAAAGAGGTAAAGAAGTGAAATGAGAAAGGGGTTCTTTGGAAATCAAATAAATCTTTTCATTGAAAGCTTTTGACTTTGTTGACCTTTTGGTAACAGATAGCTGTTTATTGGGAAAAAATCCCTGGAGACCGTGTCCACATCTGAGGAAGGTAGCAGCCGCTGTCTGAATCTTGGGTATTTTTGGAGGTCAGAGGGCAGAGCGAAAGGGAGGAGTCAAAGGTAGTGTTTTCCCTCTGGCACCTGGTCTCAGTGGGAGCAGATGCTCAGTTGATGGCGACTTCATCTGGGCAGGGCATCTTGTATCTGGTATGTGGGCCTAGATCATTCGTTTCCATTATCATCTTTTATTAATCTTCTCTTCAGTCCATTTCTCCATCTCCTGGATGAGGTCAGCCTCTGTTTAAAATTTATTCTTGTTCATTTTTGTTAGTGGGAACCAGAGTTCTAAACATTTCATCCTAGTGGCTGACCAGATGTCACCTTTGGAGACAGACAGCCTCAGGAGAGTATCATGTGATGCTCAGGTGACTGTACCTACATGACTGGGTTTTATAATGTGCTTATGTTAAATTCTTTCCTTTAGCAGAATAACAAACAGTGTTATAAAATTAGATTGAAATTGAGAATTGAGTTGGAAGATGCCAATTTATATGTGGCCAGTTTTTATTAAAGAAATCCTACAACATCCTAGGGTATTTTAGCATGATAATACTACATTTTAAACTTCAATGTTGTAATTTTAAAAATTTCTATTAACATAACCAATTTTTCTGTTCTTTTGAAAAGTTTACAGTCTTACCTTTTCCCCCCATCACCATTACCCCCATGTATTTTTGGCAGTGGGCAGAGTAGTAGTTTAACAGAGGATCCATGGGAACACTGGCTACAGGATCTGTAGAAAGAATGGAGACAAAGTGTTTATAGATGAGTCTCTAATAGAGTTGTTTGTGCATTGGATGCTGGAGCCTGTGGAATTGGGGCTTTATTTCAGCCCAGAAACTGTTCTAACACTGCCATCTCCGAGACAGTCTTTGGGCCTTTGAGTCCTGCGGAGATACATCTGGGGTAGACAAGTTTGCCACCAAGCCTGGAGTGGCACAGCTGGAGAAACCCTGTTTCGAGCGTTTTGGTGTTTGAGCTCATCTAATTTCCTTAAAATAAAACCTTACTTTAAAAAAAATCATTTTTCTTTGCGTTTGAGGCTCTTCTCTTTAAGTCGCCTGGTGTATGACCTGCCTTGCAGACCACTTCTGGCATTCTTTACCTGGCGACTACTTTTCTTCTAGGTTTCTGCTCAGAGAGTCTTTCACTTAGTCTTCTTTTCCTCTGCAAAACCCAAGAAAATAGCGTTTTCTACATTTTTTATTATAAGATTCTAGGCCTCAAAGATGTTGAATGTTAGGGTTTTCATTGTTCTGTAGCTGATGAGTGGCAGAGTAAGTGCTTGAATCTTGGGGTCCTTCTTACAGTAACATAAATGATGGCCATGTTAGCAGTTGACCTTATAGAAGGTTGAAGCGGGTGGGAGGAGAAGGGTGCTGGGAGTAAAATGAAGTGGTTATACTGAACAGGTTTGCTCTAGCCACTGGCATTCTTGGGTACCCTCTTTTAAACTTGTACCATGATTATGCTGTAGGCATGTGTGCTCATTTTTGAGGTCTGCATGTGTATGGTGGGAAAGTTAAATTTTAAGTCCCATTGCTTGTTGTACTCAGAGCTATGCTACTGGGCAGATATAATGTGCTTAAAAAATGTGCCAGGTCCAGAGCAAAGCCTGGAAACAATACAGGCATACTTGGAGATATTGTGGGTTTGGTTCCAGATCACCATGATAAAATGAATATAATAAAGCAAGTCACAAATATTTTGGTTTCCTAGTGCATATAAAAGTTTATTAAGTGTGCAATAGCATTGTCTATAAAACAATGTATAACCCTTAATTTAAAAATACTGTATTGGTATTGCTAAAAATGCTAACCATCATCTGAGCCTTCATCAAGTCATAATCTTTTTGTTTGTGGAGGGTCTGCCTCCATGTTGTTGGTTCCTGATTGATCAGGGTGGTGGTTGCTGAAGGTTGGGGTGGCTGTGGCAATTTCTTAAAATAAGACATCTGTGATTGACTTTCTTTCTCAAATGATTTTTCTGTAGCATGCAGTGCTGTTTGATAGCATTTATCTGTAGTAGAACTTCTTTCCCAGTCAGTCTTCTCAGACCTTGCCACTGCTTTATCAGCTAGGTTTATGTAATATTCTAAATCCTTTGTTGTCATTTCAACAATCTTCGCTGCAATGGTATCATCAAAGATTATTGATCACAGATTACTGTGACAAATAAAATAATTGAAATGTTTGAAATATTGAGAAAATTACCAAAACGTGACACAGAGACACGAAGTGAACAGATACTGATGGAAGCACGGTGCCGATAGACTTAACTCGATTTGGGGTTGCCACAAAGCCTTTAGTTTGTAAAAAATGCAGTATCTGTGAAGTGCAGCAAAACAAAGTATGCCTGGAAAAGAAACCTGGTCAGCTGCTCTTGGGTTCATGATGAAGCCTGTTTTCTAGAGGCCTTATACCTGCCATCCTTTTCCTTCTTTGTTGACCACGGAAACTAGCTCCTGATCCTGGCCTTTTCTGTCCAGTCAGGTTGATTACCTACACACAACTGACCTTTTTACACTTTTTCCTTGCCCCTGTTTCTATGGCATCCTGACTTAAGTAAACTTGGAAGGCTTGCTTAGGCGGTAGTTTGTTTCATTTACATAATGGAATCCAGGTCCTGAGGGCTTAATCTCATCTGGCCTTACTGGAGCCTGCTGCCCCAGGAGAACCTCTGTAAAGCACTACTGTGGTGGAAAGGAAGTCTAAGGCAGAAGCTGGTGTGAGGTTTCCCAGCTGGTAACTCACTCAGTGTTGGTTTACTGACTGTGTATGCCAGTACTCATTCTAAGAGTGCATCACCCTCCGAATTCCGCCAGCCATGGCTGTGGCCTCTTCTAGTTCCTCGTCTGTGGTCACACGTGTGCCTGTGGATCCCTGTCCGGGTTCGACTTTAGAGGGAGCAGCACTACCGCTTGCATCTGTAGCTGAGGAAGGACAGCCCTGAATGGCTCACAGTTATCAGCATCCTCATTCTTGACCTAATAATTGATCAGTTTGAGCCCTTTTAAAAAATCCATTTAAATAGAAGATGGAGTCTTATGGTATAAACAAGGGAGTTAATTTCTTTGTTCTGCATGTGTTGTCCAGTGGCCCTGACACTGGCGAGGTGGGTACCTATGCTCTTGGGGTCGGGGCAATGGCCAGTGAGAAGTGCACACTGCAGTGGTTAGCCCTGCTGGGCTTCCTGAACTTCATTCTTGCTCTTTTTTTTCAAACCTTTTGTGACCACATTATCTCCTGTTAGGTTTTTCCCATCAACTATCTTTGTTCCTTATGTGCTGATGTTTCTCAAGGTTCCCTTCGAAGCTATTGCCCTTCAGACTGTACCTTCTCTCTGGGCTGCTGGTTTCCGAATGACCCAACCTTTTTTCTTTCTGCATTCCGCTGCTGCCTCCTGGAGGGTATCCGCCTCTCCATGTAGTGCACCTGTGTCCTCAGTTGGTTGGTGGTAGCGCTGGTGAGCTCCAGAGAAGCGCTTCGGCCCAGCTTCTTTCAAGAACTCTTGGTCTTTATTCTTTTATCCCAGCAGATATCATGTCTAGTGAACTCTGTTTTCTTGTTGCTGTGCTGTTCTTCTGTTTTTTGTCCCCCCAAGACCCTAAACATCAAGAGTTCATCTGTCTTCCTCATTGCAGTTCCTGATTCCATGGCTCACAATGGCACCACCACCCCTCACGTTCTCTGCAGGACTGCGAACTTCAGGTTCTTCTCCAGGACTATCTATAAGTCCAGGAGCACATTGGGTGTTTTACAATTGGGTCCACTTTCCTCCCAGGGGGAATATTGGTGAGTCTGTGCTCTCTGGTGGTATGAAGCCTGTGCCCCTGCCATTGTGTTTAGCCTGGGGACATTTCCGTCCTTTGGTTGGTGTTGTGGTTATAAAATGTGTCTGACTGTCATGATGCATGTGTTCACCCCAAAGCTAACTGGGTCTCAAGGGCTTCTAGCTCACCACACTAACCCCTTGCTGTGTTTTTATAATTAAGAAACAGAAAACAAAGTGTTAACTGGATTTAAGACCTTGGTGATTTTTCTGGCCAGAAGTTTTTCTGGGGAACAGTTGAGATTCACTATAATGCATGCTATGTGTTGGTGAGTGCTGGGAGAACACGTGAAGAATTTAAACCCTAGGTGCTGGAGGGGTCTGCCTGAGTCCTGAGGTCACTTTGGAATTCCTAGCCTGCATGTTTCCTATGCAGAGCCATAAGTGCACACCTTGCCTTGGACAGAAGCAAGTCTGTCCTCAGGAAGCAGGCCAGGAAAGTTACTTCATGAAGAGAGGGTCCTGTAAATAGCTGTTGTGCAAGTGTGCACTACAAAATACTTTATTTTCTCTTCCCTTTATTACGTAAGTAGAGCATCTATTATAAGCTAGTGAAAATTATTTGAGAGCACAAATTTGGGGAGGTGGGGGAACTACTCTGAAACTCATTTAAGAATAACCATAGAGAAACATTAAAAGAGAAAGTTTTTATTAAGTTTTTCTTCCCCCTTTGTCCCAGCAGTTTCACCAGGTTAATCTGGTGGGTGGTTGTGCAGGAGAGCATGTGATAGTAGCCTTGGGCTGTGGTCTTGACTATGACCCTGGGGTGGGGTACAGAAAGGAGAAACTATTAGATGTTTCTTTCTGGAAGTCTGATTTCAGTTGTGCTTAAAACAACAAACTGCATTAATGGTGGTCTGTGGTTATCACTCTGTTGCTTAACAGGTTCACATTACCCACTCCAGAGAAAAGAATGTCAGCCAGATGTCAACAGTGTATTTATATGGTGGCCTCTTATTGGAGAGCATTTTGAAAACCAAATCTCCATGGGGATACATGAAGTCTTGGATCCTCAGAACAGCCCTGTGAGGTCGGGAGAGGAGAGCCTGGGATTGGCCTCTGTGCTCTTAAAAACACACCCCTCTGGGGCGTATTCTCCAGTCAGGATTCAGAACAGTAACTGTGTATGCCTCCTCTCCTGGGAGGTTCCTGACCAGGGCCCATGCTGGGACATCTTGTAGGGCAACGTTTCATTCTCTTCTTCTGTTTTGCCCCCCAGACCCTTTAAACTGATGTTACATTTTCTGAAGGATACTAGGAGAACAAAATAAAACTTTGTAGCTATTAGTCCTTTAAAAGCAGAGGAAAGTTTTACATGGGAGCCATAACAGGTTTCTACATTTTTAAGTGTTTTCAGTGAAGGCAGTGTTTTCTTTGCCTTTGGCTACCTTCCCACAGTTCCATTTTCTTTAGTTATGGCGGTCTCAGAGACGTTTGCTCGGGATTCAGTGCTTCGGCGGAAGTGTCTGAGGAGAATTCACTGGGCCCCTGGCTCCCACACTCGAGCCTCTAGGGGTTGTTGGCAGCCTCCTGCCTAAGAGGCATGTACAGCACTGTGTTTAGACTGTTGACTTCTGAGAGGACTCCTTTCCTTAAATAAACTTGTCCTCTCAGTAATGCCTGGCCCACTGCTTACTCAGTTTACTCTGAGAGCTGTCTCTTGTTTTGAGTTCTGGTTGTACCTGTGCCGTGGTTTGGCTCATGCTCTGTCTGTTCTGTTATCTTACAGTTGGGCTCCTGTCTGTGCCTGACATAGACATGCTCCAGACACCTCCTGGGGAGGCTGCTGCATATCTATATGCTTTTTAAGCCTCCATCACTGCCTGATCCTGGTTGAACATGTGTTAAGTCACTGTCTGTGTCCTAGGACTTTACAGAGCCCTTGGCCTCAGTTTTCCTATGAACTTCAGTTTATCTGCTTCTCTCGAGCTGACTCCCCCACACTGAGCCTGGCTACCCCAAACAGCACAGGAACCCCCCCACCCCCACCCCGCCCCAGGAAGTGAGGCTGGCAACACCGTGGTCTCAGACTTGGTTGAGACAGACAGGTTCTGAGTTCTTGTAGGGTCACACTAAGACCAGTCAGTCGCGAGTCCACACAGTGATTATTTTAAAGCCTCTTTGTGACTGGTCTGAGTTGGCACATGTCAAATGTTTCATGTCTGTGTTCTACATTTCAGGCCCTGAGGAGTATGAATTCTACCTGTCAGTGAAGAATTTCTTTGAAATATTTTACCTGAAAAGTTGAGGAACATTTCACAATGTGTAGTTCATGGTATTTCTGTGTATAATAACTCAAAGGTACCATTTAGGATTAGTTACTTTTAGGGTCATCTGGGTGACCTCCTAGGGCAGTGCCCAGTAGAAATCCTGGGGTTGAGGCCTCAGAGCCCTCTCTAGACTTGACTCGGGGCAGGAAAAGATTCACGCAGAATATTAGTGGGGATGGTTTTGGTGCTGCGCGGCCCTGTTTTATGCCTCTAGCATGTTTTCTGCACCCTCCCCCCCATCACTTCAAGAAGTGTTACCTTTTCCAAAGAACCTCGAGTCATACCCTTTCTCATATCACTTCATTCCTTCTGCATCCTCTTCCCATGTAATCTCGGCTCTTGAGGCCATTTCAGTTATGCTCGTGTTTGGGGCCTTAAGAGTTTGCTGAATATATTTGTTCCAAATTGTCAATTTAAAAGAAATCAGAAAAACTTTTTGGTTGTTGTTGGGTGTTAGAGTGGTTAGAGTTTGGTTATTGTTGGGTGTTTGGGTGGTTAGAGTCTGATTTGGGATTAGTAGGGGATAGAACTACTACCAAAAATGAGTTCTATCTTTTTACCTCCACAACTCTTAGTAGAGTCAGTAAAAAACATCTGCCTAACCATTTAAAGAAGCATTCAATCTCAGGTACCTTATTGAGGCTTGCTAAGGTTAAGAGTGTAATTAAATAGGAATTAATATGGATAAGGTAACCTCCATTTTTTTTCCTACAAAGAGCTGATTAAAATAAAGTGTAGGTGTCCAAACATAATGACCATACCCTTGCTTTCTTTTGTTCAAAGGTAGTTCTTTTCTGCAGTGAACTGTAGAAATCTCATCTTTATTCTAAGAGTTATGCTGTTCAGTGTCTTTTAGAAAAATTAGGTTTTCGCCTTATTGAAGTAGCGTATGCACACTGAAAAAAACCTGCGTATCAGTTTGCCGTGGCTGCTGTAATAAAGTGTCACACGCCGGTCGGGGTGGTTTAAATAGCAGAAATTTATTCTCCCACAGACCTGGAGGCCAGAAGTCCAAGACCAAGGTGTCAGCAGGGCTGATTACTTCTGGGTCTGTGAGGAAGAATCTCCCCAGGCCCCTCTCTCAGTTCCTGCTGGTTTGCTGACACCCTTTGATATACCTTAGCTTGTAGAAGCATCACCCCATCTCACATGACATTCTCTTTGTTTGCCTCTGTCTGTACCCAAATTTCCCCTTTATCGAAGGAAACCAATCATATTGGCCTTGGACCCACCCTGATGATCTTGACTACATCTGTAGTGACTCTATTTCCAAATAAGGCCACATTCTGAGGTACTTGGGGGCTAGGATTCCAACATATCTTTTTTGGGGGACACAATTCAATTACTAACAATATATAAAGAAAAGACACATAATTTCACCAAAGATAAACATCTGAATTAAAAATTTTCAATATGTTACATGCTTTTAACAAAATAAGGATCGCACTGTACATAAAATTTCATATTCTGCATTTTAAAAACTTAGCACTAATTTCCCGTGACATTAATCTTCAAAACATGACTTTTAATGGCTTTGTAATCTAGAGAGAAATTTATAATGTGCCTTATAAATTTTAATTCTGGCATTTTCGGGAGAAGGGACCTTGTCTGCTTGCACCTTTGTTCCTTTTCCATCTTAGTTGGCATCTGCAAGGCATTAGCACAGTTAGCTGGCACGTTGGGCAAAGATCACCAGCTATACTTTGAACCTGAGGATGTCAGAGACAGTGTAAAAAGCAGGTCTGGAGGTTAGAGGGTCGTCATAAGGTGGAATGTCTGGGCTGACTGGGTGGGGGTGAAGCTTGACAGGGGCTGGCCTGGGAAGGGATTGCCTTTGTTATGTAAATCAGGCATTCTGTTCCTTGGAGCCCTCCTCGGGGACCTGTTCTCCCTGGGAACTGACCCAGTACTGTGAGCCTGTCCTGCTGCACATTTTGTTTTTCTGGCAGGAGAACCACCTTCTTTTTTCTAAAAAAACCAAAAAAACAAAAAAACCCCCAACAAAACAAAACAAAACAACCAGACCATTTTTTAGAGCAGTTTTAGGTTTACAGCAAAATTGAACAAAAGGTGCAGAGATTTCCCATATACATCCTCCCTCTCCAAGCCTCCCCATTATCAACATCCTACATCAGAGTAGTACTTTTTTTTTTTTTAACAATTGATAAACCTATATTGACACATCATCAAACCCTCTGTGCTCCATTGTTCATTTCCTCTCTCTGATTCCTGGCAGCTGCTGATCTTTTTAGTGTCTCCATAGTTTTACTTTTTCCAAAAATGTCATATGGTTGGAATTCTACAGTATTTAGCCTTTACATACCTGTTTCTTTCACTTAGTAATATGTATTTAAGGTTCCTCCATGTCTTTTCATGGTTTGACAGCTAATTTTTTTTTTTTTTTTTTTGCGCTGAATACTAGTTTATCATCTGGATGTCCCATGGTTTATTCATTCACCTACAAAGGGGCATCTTGGGTCACGTTTAATTGTCTCTCTCTAGTCTTCTCTGATGAAGAAGTAAACAATAAACAAAGCCAGCTGCTGATCTCTGAACTCAGTTCTGACCTCTCTGTGAACTGCCTCTAAGAGAGGAGGTATTCTTACCCAAGGCTTGTTGTGTTGTGCCCTTGGTTCCAAGAGCCCTGGACTGTGACAGGAGAACATTGCTTAGGAATGATGCAGCCCTCTGTTCAGGGATAACCTGAAACACCTTGCGAGGAAACCATTCCCACAACATTTAAACACTGAAAGTTGGTAATGGGGTGGGGGAAGAGAAAAGAACTTCCTTGGGCTGTAGTCTTTCTGGGGTCTCTATGGGGTGCATACCCACAGTCCAGAGTCGGTGCAAGGCCCTCACTGGGATTCTTTGGGAAGTGTATGCCACTGTATCAAGCCAGGGTGCCTTTGCCCACACCACTTAATTTTTCTTTTGGAGACTAGACTAGTAATTCTTTTTTGAATTAGACTAACAACTTTATTGAAAAAGAGATGAGTCCTTCTACTCTCGTGGCCCTGGTGGCATTGGCCTCAGGCTTGGGGATCCCTGGAGTCCTGCAACCGGAGCGCTAGACTAGTAATTCTTAAGCTGGGTTTAGAACACTTCGAGTGTATTGGGGTCTTTAGCTATTTCAAAATGTCATCAGATTCCCAAACACAATTTAATTTTATTCACTAACTCAAACATATGGCCCTTTCTGGTCATTTTTTGAGAGTGAGCTCTGCATACTGATTCAGGAAGCAACAGGATTGCTGCTCAGGTGCCCCCCCCTCCAAATCCCTACTCCCCTGAGGTAGAATCCCCACCTGGCAAGAGTATGTGTCTAGGGGAGAAAGGCTATGTCCTGGGCTGGTAGCCAGTTTGGGATGAATTGGAACCAGTGCATTCAACCTCCCCTCTAGGCCTTCATTCTCATCTGTAAATTAGGAGACAGCTCTGTCACATGATTCTGGATCCTTTTCATCTTGATATTCAGAGGATAGTACTGGGTGTAGGTTTATAGAAGGACACTATAAAGTTTGAAATTGTGTGTCTTATTCTTGCTGAGCAAAAGGGACAAAATCTCAGTTATGCCTCAGCCTGAGGAAACGGGCCTCTAGTGTACCCTGTCCTCACCCAGCTGGCTACTCAAACATGCTCTGCTCCTCTTCAAACGTGCTTAGTCTGAGGTGGCTACATTTCTTCTTCCTGTAGAAGGAGCACAGACAACAGAAAGGTCTACCTGGTGGGGCTAGGCCCACCTCCGTGCTCCTGACATGGAACAGCACTGTGCTGGGTGTCTGGAGTCACCCCAGGGAGACGATCAGAAAGCTGACACCTCTTGGTAGAAATGCTCAGATTTTGTATATGTACATCTTTTCATCCAGTTGACAGTCTTTACAGAGGGTGGGATTCATGGAGTGGGACACGCAAATAAAAGGGTCTTGTAATGGGTAAGGGCTTGGGGAGATCTGCGATGGAAATGGGACCTGGACTAGCACTCTCTCCTTTTATACCCAGGGTCCTAAGCTCTGTCCTCACACTTTTTCATCTCAGGAACTCATGTTGTAAACATGAAGAGTCCAGAGAACTTTTGTTTACGTAGGTATATCTACTGATAAAATGTTTATTTACTAATTCCATTTAAAAGTAGGAATAATAAACCCATTACATATTTCCTAAAGAACACGTTTTTACTAAAAATAATTATATTTTCCCAAACAAAAAAAGGTGACTGTCATATATTGCTTCATTAAAGCATGCAAAGAAAAATGTAATTGGAATAGAGAAGAGTATTTGAATTGCTTCTTGACATAATTTTGGAATTTTTCTTTGATAGGACAGCAAAACTCGACGGATGGTCGTGTGGTAAATGGTCATTGGCAGCTTGGAACCTCCACTGAGTCATGGGCTGTTCCTTCCCAGCTGCATTCAAAACCCACCAGTCTTCCTTGCACTGCGACATGATTTTACCTGTTTTTGGTTTGCCAAGTTATTTAGATCTTCCTGATGAACTTATTTTTCTACAACAGAAAGTTACTTTTGTTTTTGTTGCCACTGCTCTCATCAGAAGAGTCTTTAAGCCACTAGAAGCAATCTGTTCACAGTAGGGAGTTCTCCAGAAGTCTTATACTTGATTGAACATTTGAATTTTAGCATTGGCAGTAAATTAAGTCAGGTGTTTTCCTTGAACTCTGGTAGTCTTGTTTTGTTTTCCAGAAATGATCTGTCAAATACCCACGTCTGAAAAACTGGAGTTTGTATATCATTCTTTCATAGAAAATGATGTTCCCTGAAAAAAGTGCTTTTGCTGGAGAGAACGGTTATATTTGGTACGCAGTAGAAATGCTTCATGTGTACTTCTCATTTGTCATAGGATATGAAAAAGACAAGTATGAACGGCTTTGACTTTAATAAAATTAATATGTATTGCTTCATCATGAAGGTGATTAAGCAAATTGGACCATCATTTGCATCACCAGTGCACATTATCACCCCAGCTAAAAAGGCAGTATTATTATGAGAAAAGGTTTTGAAAGGGTTACAGGGATTCCCAAGAGTCCTTGGACAGCACTTTGGAAATAGCTGTACTAAGAGAAAACGTAGCTAAACAAATTAAGTCAGCCTAAATGCTTATTGATAACTAAACATTTTATAGACTCAAGAGAACTTGATTGTGTCTCTTCCCTCTCCCCAGTACATGTATATAGCTCATGAATTTGTTTGCATTTTCAGAGGGGACACTTGGCAGTGCTCACCCCTCCTGCAGTTCTCATGGAAATGTAAAAACTAACCCCCTTTCGTTAAATTCTAAAGTGGGTCTGTGTTTGTCCTGGGTGTGTCCTCACACATCCTCAGTTGTGTGTTGGCTCACGAGCTGTTTGCCCTTCTTTTCATCTTGGTTTTTGGTTGATACCAGTAGCAAATGGACTAAGCCCCACAGTACAGGCTCGGTTCCTGATTGATAACCTGCTCTCAGGGGCATGGATTTGGCTCCCCGGGTAGTTTGCTGGGTGAGATCCAGCCCATTCCTCTGACATGGAACAGTCTTTCCCTGGGGCTCATCCAGTTTACTTGCATAACTTCCTTTTAAGAAGCTGCCTCAAAATTGACCACACATCTTTTTTTTTTTCCCCTGTGTTTTTTTTTTTTAAGACCCTCATTCTCTTGGATTATTTCAATTATGTTGCCTCTCTTGGCTTACTTTAATCTTGTTTTGTAGTTTAGCCTGGTCACATGATTAAAAAATTTGTCTTTGTTTTTCCAAATTTTACAGACCTTTTACGATGATCTGGATTGCAGTGGCTTAAACTATATTATTATGTATTTGCTGGTGTGGAGAACTTTTTAAAGTTACAGAGTTCTTATTTTCAACTTTTATTAGTCTTTTTAAAAAAATTGCTAACTCTGAATTGGTTGCAGTGAGACCTTGAGATAGACTTTCTTATAATGCTAGAATTGGAACTGAGGACTCGACATTTTTTTCAATAACTCAGTAACCTGTATTTAACTCTTTAGGCCATTTACTATGAAACTATGACATGCAATTCTATAAGGATATTTAATGGAGCTCTCTATCATAAGATATAACTGCTGTGTATGAAAATGATCTCTTTCAGGCTTTATTGAGATGGGGAGGGGAAAATACTCTTAGTTTTCTGTGAGGTATTTTTATATTAAGAGGAGTTTCTTGATTATTGAGAGTAGTATGGCAGGGTTAGAAGACTCGGGGCCATTTATTTTCCAGTAATGTGGAAGCCCGTTTGGGATTGCAGTCTTAGGGTATGCTATGTGGTAGAGAGAACCAGGCTAGGAACTCCTGTCATCTTTTGTGGGCCCTGTGAATTGCTCTCACCTCTGGATTGGACTATGTGCATAGCTCCCAAGTGCTCTCTTTGGAAGCTCACTCTGCATCTGGGACATGGAGAAAGAGGCCAGAGAGGAGCATCCCTGGGAAGTGCTAGAATCACTGGATTTGCATATTCAACTGTGGGTCAGCAGAACCCACTTCATTTTTGACAGCTGGTTGTTTGAGCTTTCCTTATTTGTAGCCCTCAGAATTAAGCCAATCTTTATTATCAGAACTTTCTTTGTTATTCATTTTTGGTATACATATTTTGATACACCTACTTATGGTAAATCACAATGGTAATTCTCATTGTCCAGTGTATTTCTTTCTGTTCAGTAAATATTTAGCACTTGTCATGTGCAAGGAGCTGTGTAAAACTCAGCTGGATTTCCAGGATGAAGAGTAATGGCACCTGGAATGCTTACTGTCTGTCAGCCTTGGGCCAGCTGCTGCTGCTTTTAATCCTTAAAGATCCTCTGAGTTGGGCATTATTTTCCAGAAGGAAAATAGAAGTTTACAAAAGGAAATGTGTGTGTGGGACTCCTGCAGTTCCAGGGCACGCTCTTCCACAAGGCCATGGTATTTGTCACCTGTGGAGACAGGTGGATGAGGCTGGCATCCTGCTCTCAAGGCACTTACAGCCTTGCAATAAGATGTCAGGCCCACAGAGAGACCTGCCAGAAGCTCCTGTGAGAGGAAGTGTGCAATGGGAAGGGAGGAGACCATGTGTTTTGGGGTTGGTGTTGACAAAGGCTCCACTGAAGTGGTAGTATTTGGGTGCGTTTTGAGTAATAAGTAAAATTAGAACAAACGGTGATGGAGATTAGAAAAGGAATTTTGGGTGAAGGAACTAGAACGGGCCTAGAGCAGAGAATATCTTAATGTGTGTAAAGGTTTGGGGCATAGGTGAAGTTGGAACACCAGACTAAGGAGTTTCTGTTAATCAATTAATTAATTAATTATTTTTAGGAGTTTCTTGAAAAATGGTGAACAGAAGCAGGTATTGGAAGAGGGGTGTGCGGCAGGAAGCCCAGCAAGGCAGGCGCAAGGTCCAGTCTCCATGGCTGCTCTGGGGTGGAGGGCCAAATGGAGGCTGCACAGAATGTGGGGCTTGGAAAGCCAGGCAACCAAATCCTTGTGGTGTGGTGACTAGAGAGATGGTGGTATTGCTATGGAGAGAGGAGACAGAAGAAGGGGCTGATTGGAGAAACTGTGGTGCCAGTGGGAGGAGTGATACCCATAGGCAGCTAAGAGAAACATCCAGCGTTTGGGAGATAATTCAGGACAGGAAGTTGAGATGGGAATCCTCCATGGATGGGTGTGTGTGTGTGTGTGTGTGTGTGTGTACACGCGCACGCACATGCACATACAGATTTGATTTTTTCTTTAAAAAATTAAAAGACTATCTATAAAAGCAGTTTTCTCCTGCTAACACCAGTAGATACCTTTGAATGGATAATGCGTAGATATTCTAGGTCATTTTCCTATTTTGGGAAAGAAGGTGCCTTGTATTCCAATCTACATTATTACATATTTAAGCCCCGTAATAAGTATAGCTCACACAGTCATGTTACTTTTTTCCCCATGTAATTCTAGGGGTTTAAAATGGTCTGAAGAAGCAATAACAGTGATGTGCTTTAGACTGAAGTCTCCTCAGAAGAGCCAAGGATGTCAAGTTTAATTTCCAGATATTTGTGGTGAGGCTTAAGGAGTTTAAAACCTCCATTTAGTAGTCATTTTTATTTGTTTCAACTTGAAATGAGTCTTTCCTCTTTGTCAGCCAGCCTACCCCACCTTCTGTAAAAGTGACTTCCTTCAGTTTGAGGTATAAGGGATAGGACCAAATGAGCTAGAAAACAACAACAAAACGAATGCAAGGAGTGGTAAGGTTACATTTTTCCCCTTTGACAAGTAGGACTAAATGGTGTTAAACTTTTGTTCCCAAAGTCTTGGAATCTGCAGATTTATTCCAGATCTTTCCTGGGCTGCTGTATCAGGAGGTTTAGTGGATGGCAGCAGAGCTCAGGGAACTGATTGATACCCTTGTCACCATGGCTCTGACCTTTAGAGGATGTCCTTTTTCTAATTCAGTTGACATATTTGTCACCAGGAACAGTTTTTAATTTTTTCAGATCCACATCCCTTTACCCACATCCAATGTTACTAGCTTAAATAGACAACCAGGAATGCCAAGAAGGGTGCAGGGATGGCAGGGAGAAGTTCTGTTGGGATGGATATGGGCTTATGCCCATCTGGTGCTTTGAAATAATTTGTGTAACACTTCTTGAGAGTTGATATTAAAGTGTTTTATGAATTAATTGGTTTTAAACTTTATCCATTAGGAGGGGTGAGGAAGAAGTAACTCGGTATCAGAGTGCCTTTGCTAAATTGGATGGAGGCAGCCACTCACTTATTTTAGATAAAAGGCAAGATCACCAGTGGTGATTAGACACAGGTTCACTCTTGAGAGTGTTTTCTTGCTTAGGTAATGGGTTTGGTTAAAATCAGTTTCCATGATCTTTTTTTTCTAACATAGTGTTTCAGGGAAAAGCTGCCTCTGGAGAGTTTTCTAGGAGTTTGGTGTTTAAGAAGTATAGGTTCTGGGTTATTGGAGGCCCTGGACATGGGGCTGTCAATGAGCTTGTCCTTGTTGTTGATTCAGCTGTTAATGTGTGTTCTAGACGATGGATTAAACATCAGCTTCTGCGGCTGGATTCTGAGGTACAGTGAAGACAGGTTTTTTCTAATAATGCAGCCTGCCTATTGTCAGTGCTCAATAGATGCTTCCGGAATTAGGGACAGATCCCTTAAGCACCTTAGCCTGTGCTTCACTGCTTTTCTTTTGCTTAGAAAATGGACCAGGAGGTTCATTGTCAAATTCTCAAAAAATAAACACTGTTTTTCTTATTTCCATTTTCTACCCATTATAGCAAATACAAGAAAACATGAAAAGGGGAAAAATCTACCTTAAACTGTACCATCAGGGCATGAGTGTTATTACCATTCTTCAGTAGTGGGCAGTCAATATCCTTACTGACTTTCTGTGTACTTGTCCTATCAATTACAGCTGGCCCTTTTTATCTGTAGGTTCCACATCCAGGGATTCAACTAACCACAAAGGCAGATTGAAAATATTTAAGGGGAAAAAATGTTACATTATTGCTGACTGTGTAGTTAGGCCTATGTTGGTTGCTCTGTTCTGAACACGTAGAGCTTTTTTCCCCTTGTCATTGTTCCCTAAACAATGCAGTATAACGACTATTTGCATAGTATCATGTTGTATTAGTTATTATAAGTAATCTAGAGCCGATTTAAAGTATACAGGAGAATGTATGTAGGTTATCTGCAAATACTACACATTTTATATAAGAGATTTGAACATCTGGGGATTTTGGTATCTGGGGGGGGGGTCCTGGAATTAATCCTTGAGGATACTGAGAGACAGCTGCATTCAGAAAAGGGTATTGAAATCTCTGACGTGATGTTTGTGGTTTTGTGTATATCTCTGTGCAGTTAGTTTTTACTTCATGTGTTTCGAAGCTTAGTTACTAGGGGCATAAACATTTGAGACTGTTACATCCTCTCCATAAATCTGCCTCTTTACTATTATGGAATGACCTATTTTTTGCTTTGCAGTCTATTTTGATATTAAAATAACTTCAATTTTTCTTTTGACTAGTATTAGCATCCTATATCCTTTTCATCTTTTTAAGTTTAAACTGTCTTTATATTTAAAGGAATTCTTGTAGGCAGCTTCCAGTTGAGTACTGCTTTTTTAAAGAAACCCAGTCTGACCATCTTTCTCTTTTAAAAGGTGTATAGACCATTTATACTTAGTGTGAATATTGGCATGATTAGGTTTAAAGTACTGCTGAGTACCACTTTTACAGTATAAGTACCTTAAAATGGTGTATGTCCATGTTTCCCCTCCCGGCCTTTTTGTTGTTTTCTTACATTTCACTTTTACACATGTTTTAAGCCCCACACTTCATTGCTTCTGTTTTCATTTTTTTGAAAAAGTGGATGATCTTTAAAAGAAAAAGTCTTATGTATCTACCTGTGTGTCATTGCCATTTCAGGTGCTCTTCATTTTACTATAGATACCTATTTCCATCCAGAAAAGTTCTTTTCAGCTGTTGCATGTCTGAAATTAAAAAAAAATTTCTTCTGTGTGTGTATATGAAATCTCATTTATTGAAATAACTCACCCATTTAAAGTATACACTGAATGGTCTTTAGTATATTCACATGGTCTTTGTTTTGGGAAGGTTTTCAGTGGGTGTTGAATCCCAGGTGCTACTCCTGGGTTTTGTGCTCAGGTTGAGAATCTGCTGACATTCTTGTGTCTTCTTCTCTGTGTGGCCTTTCTCTCTGGCTGTTCTTTAAGATTTTTATCTCTGTGATGCACCATGGTGTGGTTCTCTTTGTTTCTTTAGCATTGGGATTTTTTGAGCTCCTTGGATCTTTGAGTTTAAAGTTTTCATCAAAATTTGAAAACTTTTGGACTTTATTTCTTCAAAAAAAATTTTTTTTAATATTCCTTAGCCCCCGTGATGACTCCAGTTACATATCTTTTCAGTTGCTTGTGGTTGTCCGGGTTCACGGATGCTGTGCTCATCTTCTTTCACAACCGTCTGTTCTTTCTGTTCAGCGTAGTAGGGTAGTGGAGTTCACTAATCTTTCCTTCGGAATGTCTTCCTGTTAATCCCATCCAGTGTGGTTTTTTTCTCCCATGGTGCAGTTTTCACCTCTACAGGTTCATACTTAATATGTCCCTAGTTAAAGTTCTTGCATATTAGCAAACTCAGTTATAGTTAGCTGTTTAATGTCTGTCTGTATCTACTAATTTTGCCATCTGGGTCAATTCTTGTTTGGATTCAATTGATTTTTCTCATGTGTTGTATTTTCTTAATTATATGCCTGTTTTTTTTTTTTCCAATATACTTTTTATTTTTGGAAAATGTTAGATTTACAGAAAAATAGTAAAGATAACAGAGAATTCTTGTGTATCTCTTATGTAGCTTCCCTCATTGCTGACGTCTTCCATTACCATGCATGGTACATTTGTCAAAACAAAGAAACCAGCATTGGTACATTACTCTATTAACTACACTGCAGACTTTACTCAAATTTCCTCAGTTCTTACCTAATGTCCCTTTTCTGTCCCAACATTCTGGTCAGCACACCCCCACTACATCTAGTCGTTCTGGCTCCTCATTCTCGTCCTGAGACAGTTTCTCAGTCTTTCCTTGTCTTTTGTGATCTTGACATTTTTGAGGATCACCACCGAGGTACTTTGTAGCATGTCCTCCATGTGGATTTGCCTGATGTTTTTTCTGTAGACTTGGATTTTAGTTCTGTAGGGAGATGACCATGGAAGTGAAGTGCCTTTTCATATCCTGTCAAGGCCTTTTTGACCTTCCACTAGTGCCTGGGCCGTGATCTGGCCTATGTAGCCTGGCACTGCCTCTCATCCTGGTTCTCTGCCTGCCTGTGCTGTCACCATGACACGTGGGATGCTAACCTCAGTCACATGATAAAGGCCCCTGCATTGTCATTTACTGTTCCCCTTTCATCCTCTTCCCTTGAGATTGTCAGCACTAAATCTAGTACACATGCAAGAGAAGGGGCTACTTGTGGGGAAGATTATCTCTGCTACTCTTTATTTATTCAGTTGTTCATTTACACCAGTATGGACTTGTGTATGTTTATTTCATACCTTTTTTTTTTTTTTTTTGCTCAGATTGTTCCGGCTTCCATGCCTGAGAAAATCTGGATGCCAGACACTGAGTTTTGCTTCACTGGATGCTGCACAGTTTTGGCATTCCTGAGCTTTGCTGTAGGAAGCAGTTTGCTTCTTTCAGGTTTTGCTTTTAAGATTTGTGAGGCAGGTGGGGCCTCCTCAGTTGTGGGCTAATGCTTCCCTGGCTGAGTTGAGGCCTTTTTGACCTTCCACCAGTGCTCAGGTTGTGATCTGGCCTTGTGGAGCCTGGCACTGCCTCTCATCCTGGTTCTCTGCCTGCCTGTGGGATGTTTTCTGTTTGCTGAAGACCCAAGGGAACCTCTGCAGATCTCTGTATAATTTCCTTCAAATCGTGTCTTCCTTGATATAAATATCTCCACTCTGACACACACACACACACACACACACACACACACACACACACACACACACACACTGGCATTCTGCCTTTTAAAATCATCTTGTGGGCATTTGGTAAACTGTATTCGACAGATCTATGTGCAAAGCAGAAACTGCTTCCATTCTATTTAATGTGATTTTAGAAAGTATTATTTCATTTTATATCATTAAAAAATAACCCAATTAGGAGAACAAGGGATCATGACTCCTAGTGCAGTGCAGGTCCTGGGCTGGAGCAGGAAGGTCAGACTGGAGCAAGGTTTCTGCATTTGTTCACAGCATGGTATCCATGGGTGTTTGCAATTAGTTAATTTTGCTGTGGTTACATATGATGTTAACATTAGGGGAAGCTGAGTGGAGGGTATATAGGAACTCTGAACTTTTTTTGCAACTTTTTTATAAGTCTAAAATATTTTAAAAGAAAACATTTTAAAAAAGAACCCAATGGATAAGTATAGTCTTTTTTTCTCCCTAGTAAATGTTCATAACAGTGTTCTCGAGGTGAGTATGATCCTAATAGAAGTTTCTCAAACTCACAAGTGCATGGTGTGAAACCTGAAAGCCCCCTTCTTTTTCCCTTCATCATTGTCTCCAATCATTCCTCTTCCCCTGGCAGGAGGTAGCTGTTCCTTTAGGGAGTGTCCTTCCTAACCCTTCCTCCCCCTTGTTACATTCCACATGCATTATTAAGCAGAATGGCTTTTGTTTGTTTGTTTGTTTGTTTGTTTTAACTTGGTATCAAGTCCCAGAGATCTTTCCTGCTGTGAACTCGTCCTTAGTTGGGCTTCACTGTCTTATTTCACCATCACACACAGATGGTAGGCATGGTCTGCCTCCTCTTCTGTCCTGCCCTGTGTGGCTACACTTAACTTCCCACATGTCCTATGTACACGCTTCGCATATTCACACCTGTCTGGAATGCTGTTCACTGGCTCTTTGCAGGACCTTCAGTGGCCTCTTTGCTTTCCAGGACTTTGTGGAGGACCCTGGGCTTATGACCACAGGTGGCCTCAGGTGCCCAGAGGGTACTGGGAAGCCTACCCCACCCCCTAGCTTTCACCGTAGATGCACATTATTGCCACATTATCAAGCCCTTCCTGCCCCTTGACCTGGGGTTTTCATGGCACAGGTAGTGATTTCTGGGTCTCTTACCTGGTGCCCGGGTGTGTGTTTCAGGAACACCATAGTGATTAGATGTCCACTTGCCTGCAGCTCAGTCAGTGATGGAATCGAATGTCAGACTTCCATTGATGAAAATGCTGTTTACAAGAAGTTTATCCTCTGAAAATGACTGTTTTGGCTTGATGTGATATATGCTTTCAAGGCTATTTTCTTAAATAAAAATATTTTGTAACTTGTGAAAATATCTACCTTCTGTGCCTACCAGAAGGTAAGAGAATTTTACATGGTCAGGACTTGGACTTTTATCGCTGCATATATTGAAGGATTGAAAGATTCTTTTAGAAATACTGTCCCCTAACTCAGGGGTCTCCAGTCTCCAGGCTGTGGATTGGTAGCGATCTGTGTCCTGTTAGAACTGGGCCACACAGCAGGAGGTGAGTGGTGGGCCAGTGAGTGAAGCTTCATTTGTATTTGCAGCCTCTCCCCAGCATCAGCTCCATCTCAGAGGCATTAGATTCTCATAGGAACAGCACAGATCTCTGGTGCCAAAAAGGTTGGGAACCGCTGCCCTAACAGGTATCTTTTAGGGTTAAAGCCATTGAGCCAGTGTTGGTGGCCCTGAACCCCACTGCCCTACTCTGCAGTTGCACCGATTCTTCTAGGGGTGACCATCCCCTATGGTCTTTAGGAAGGCCTCAGTTTGCCTGAGAGTTGTGCTGTGTTCTCTGTTTTCACCCGTCAGAACTGAAAAAAGTGGGCCCCTTGCTTAGCAGTGAAGCACTGGTGAGTGGTTGTGTCCATGTAATTGTGTTGGCTGTACTTTTTCAGTTTCTCAAGTCGAAGGACAGGTAACTCATGAGTAGGGGCAGCAAGGAGGAGCCTGGACAGGTTTCCTGGAACTATCAGGTCATTTAAAACTTGGGTTCTGCTAGAAGAAGGAAAGGTTACTTCACTTCCCTCATTCCCTCCCTCCCTCCCTCTCCTCCCTCCTCCTTTCCTCTCTCTCTTTTTTTTTGTTAACCCCTACAGCACCTGGTCTTCCTAGGTGGTCTCCCATCCAAGTACTAAACAGACCAGACCCTGCTTAGTTTCTGAGATCAGACGGGATCGGGTGTGTTCAGGGTAGCATGGCTGTAGACGAATTGTCTGTCTTAATCATTAAATTTTTAAATATATGATTTTCTACATGAATTATATTACTAGAATACCTTGCAGTATGGCTTTTCTTATATTTTGATCCACACTAATAGTACATACATTGTCCATTGGAAGCCTAGCATTATATTTTTCAAAAAACTAAAATCTGAGGAACAGAAAAACCCTGGCAGCCCCTTTGTTTTTTTCACATGCAAATATGACAAAACTAGTAATTGTTTTTTATATTTATTTTTATTTTTCAATTGCAATTGACATTCAATATTATATTAGTTTAAAGTGTATAGCATAATAATTAGACATTTGTATAATTTATGAATTCCCTTGATAAATCTACCGCCACCTGGCACCATACATAGTTATTATTTATTGGCTATGTTCTGTATATTGTACTTTACATCCCTGTGACTGTTTTGTAACTACCAATTTGTTTTTCTTAATCCCTTCACCTTTTCATCCAGCCCCTAACCTCTGCTCCCATCTGGCAACCATCAGTTTGTTGTATCTATGAGTCTGTTTCTGTTCTGTTTATTTTGTCTTTCAGGTTCCACATAAAAGTGAAATCATATGGTATTTGTCTTTCTCTGTCTGACTTAGTTCACTTAGCATAATACCCTCTAGATCCATCCATGTTGATGCAAATGGTAAGATTTCATTTTTTTATGGCAGAGTAATATGTTACAGATATGTACCACATCTTCTTTATCCAGTCTATTGATAGACACACTTAGGTTGCTTCTATATCTTGACTATTGTAAATAATGCTGCAGTGAACATAGGGATGCATTTATCTTTTGGAATTAGTGTTTTGGATTTCTTCAGATAAATACCCAGAAGTGGAATTCCTGGGTCCTTATATAGTTCTATTTTTAATTTTTTGATAAACCTTCATACTATTTTCCATAGTAGCTCCATCAATTTGCAATCCCATCAGCAGTGCACGATGGTGCAATTTTTCACCACATCCACATCAACAGTTGTTCATTGATTTATTGATGATAGCCATTCTGACAGGTCTGAGGTACTATCTCATTGTGGTTTTAGTTTGCATTTCTCTGATGATTAGTCATCTATTGGCCATCTGTGCATTCTCTTTGGAGAAATGTCTCTTCGTGTACTTTGTCCATTTTTTTAGTGGAATTATTTTTTCTTTGGTGTTAACGTTGTATGTGTTCTTGATATATTTTGGATATTAATCCTTTGTTGGATGGACATTGGTAAACATCTCTCTTTGAGTAGGTTGTCTTTTTGTTTTGTTAATGGTTTTCTTTGCTGTGCAAAAACTTTTTAGTTTGATATAGTCTCATTTGTTTATTTTTCTTTTGTTTCTCATGCCTGAGGAGATGTATTCAAAAAAATATTACTTAGAGCAGTGTCAAAGAGTTTACTGCCTATGTTTTTAATCTCTTTTGGGTTTATTGTTGTATATGGTAAGAAAGTGGTCTAGTTTCACGCGCGCGTGTGTGTATCTGTCCAGTTTTCCCAACACGATTTATTGAAGAGACTATCTTTCCCCTTTGCATATTATTGCCTTCTTTGTCATAGATTAATCGAGCATATAGGCATGGGTTTATTTCTGGGCTCTCTGTTCTGTTCCATTGACCTATGTGTCTGTTTTATACTAGTACCATGCTCTTTTGATTACCATAGTCTTGTAGTATAGTTTGATATCAGGTATCGTGATACCTCCAACTTTGTTGTTCCTTCTCAAGATTGCTGTGGCAGTTTGGGGTCTTTTGTGGTTCTATATAAATTTTAAGATTATTTGTTCTAGTTCTGGGAAAAATGCCATTGGTATTTCAATAGGTATTGCGTGGAATCTGTAGATTGCTTTGGATAGTTTGGACATTTTAATAATGTTAATTCCTCCTATCCGTGAGCATGTCATATACTTCCATTTATTTGTATCTTCTCCAGTTTCTTTCTTCAGTATCATAATTTTCCAAGTACAAGTCTTTTACCTCCTTGGTTAAACTTATTCTTTACCAATAATATTGTTTCTTTTTGGTATAATTGCAAATGGAATTGTTTTCTTAATTTCTTTTTCCGATAGTTCATTACTGGTGTGTAAAAATGAAATCAATTTCTGAATATTAATTTTGTATCCTGCGACTTGACTGGATCCATTTATCAGTTATAATAGTTTTATTGGTGGAATCTTTAGGGTTCTCGCTATATGTCATGTCATCTGCAGATGATAGTCTTGCTTATTCCTTTCCAATTTGGATGCCTCTTATTTCTTTTTCTTACTTATTTGCTGTGGCTATGAGTTCCAATACTGTGTTCAATAAAAGTGGTGAAAGTGGACATTCTTGTCTTCAAAACCAGTAATTGCTATTTTCCATGACTTTGTTGAGATTGTGTTCTTTAACTTTTTAAAGTCAATTGAGAGAGCTTAGAGTTACTTCTCTCCTTTAATAAAATTGACTGACATTAAAATGTAACTCTTCTGTAGTTCCTTGTAGAGCTCTGAGAAGCCCTTGGCGGGTAGCTCATGGGATAATAGGCAGTGATGAGAGTATAACAGCTGCCTTTTAAATGAAGCAGAAGCAGCCAAAACTTGAGACCAGACCATTCATGATTCCCAGTGTTCCCTGTAAATGTATCTGTAAGATTGGATGGATGGAGGGCTCCTGGGGGACAGGCTGTTTGTGTTTGACTGAGGCACAGACCTCCTCGTCCTCTTAGGGTGCCTGGTCCCTATGTCACCAGTAGCAGGTTTTCCACACAGTCACTTCACTACTAACATGGGGCTTTCTATTATTAAAAATGAAGAATAGTGCTGAATGAGATTCTTTTCTTTTACCGGCTCTGGTTGATGGGGTGTACCTAAAGTGAATTTATATTTCTGAAATCTCCAAAAATGTTTGAGTGAAAAATGAAAATACTGTTCTTTGCTTATATTTATTGTTAAGAATGGTACCTCTGGCTTCTCCTTACTCAGTGAAACTGGGAGACTTCAGAGAGTCGTTCTTGGCCCAGTCGCAGGAACACTGCAGGTTCTCTGGGTTGTCTGTGTCCTCCCTTTGTTGAGAAGGATGGTGGTGGCTTTCTCCTGTCTTCTAGGTGGAGTGAAGGTGGGCAGGTAGGTGGCCTCATCATGGCTTGACCCTGGCAGGGGTTCAAGAGACCAGGTGCTTTGTGGGTGTAGTCACCACCTATTTTGTTATGCCTGTTGTGACAGATCAGAAAGTTGTTTGTCCTTGTGTCTTTAAGCATGCTGTCTACTCAGGTATTCTGGTTGTAAACCACTAGGCACCTTTTAGCCATGGAGAATTGAAATTTTTCAGAACTTTCTTGGAACCTGTCAAAAAAGTTATAGCAGAAGAATATCAGAAAGGTTTGTTTATAAAGTGTTAGTTTTAGGGGTGCCTATGAAACATTTAGTTGATGTTTTCTCAAATAACTCAGTGCTCTGATAAAAAAAGGAAAAAAATATTCTGTCCCTTTCTAATTTAAAACATTTTATTATATTTTTCTCCAGTTTTAAGATATAATTGACATGCAACATTATATAAGTTAAGATGTACAACACAGTGATTTGACACGTGTTTACGTTGTGAAATGATCACATTCGATCTAGTCAACATTCATCACCTCATGTAGTTAAAATTTTTTTCTTGTGATGAGAACTCTTTAAAACCTGTCCCTTTCTATAGCACATATCTTTGTCTTCTTTCATTCACCTGTTACACCAGCCCCCAATATTTGATTGGTTCAGAAGTTCCCTTCTCATGGTTCTACCACTGGTTTCTGCAGTTTAATTTTTGTCACAGTTTTTCCGTATTAGTGTTTGGAGATAGATGTTGTGTTTTGGAACTCCGCTCTGTTTTGATACCTAGGTGACTGACTCACACCTTAATCTTACAGGCTCAGAACAACTTCTGAGCAAATGGTTGCATGCACAAAAAGGGGAATATGTTCCCAAACAAGTCTAGCCTCTTCTCGAGGTGTGCTTGGACTTGTGTTTATGTGAGCAGATATAGCCCTGAACTCTGGAAGGCCGTGTGTGGATAACTCCCTGAACCTTGCAGGCAGGCTCTGTCTGGGTTTGGCTCAGAGTTAGATTTGCAAACGTGTCCAGCAGTGGTGTCGGACTCTTCCCTTAGCACTCCTTGTTTCACGGTTTGAGGGTGGAGTCTGGGATAAGATAAGCCTGAGCTCCTTGGGGAAGCCTTAGAGAATATTCTCTTTGCCGAAGGGAGTTCCAGATTCAGACAGATATTTTAGATACTTTATATTGCCAGTTGCTTTTATTGAGCGCCTCCTTCAGTGGGAGCTGAGCTTCACAGATGTAAAGCACTGGAAATTTTTGCAGGTGCTTGTGAATGTGAAATATGGTCACCTTTTACCTTTCAGCATAGATGCTCTACTAGGGAAAGGAAGGTGGGGGTCTGTGGGATCTGCACATATGCCCACTTGGTGTCACCTTCTTGGTTTTCGTTCATCTGGCTGTCCACTTGCTGAATCTGGATTCCGCAGAGCACTTGACCACCCACGGGGCTTCAACTTGCTTTGGCCTCTTGGCTCTGGCCATTCTGGTGTAGTGGTCTTTCAGGGTTACTTAATTGCCTTGTCACTGCAGAGACACATCAAGTAGTTGGCATCCTTGTAGAATGACACAAAGTTTGGAATCAGACAGAAATAAGCCTTTTAGAAAGGGTGGACGTAACATGTAACATCAGTTTGTCCATGATGTTTTACCAGAGTTTGGAAATAAATCCATTAGGAGGATAGAGACAGTTGATTTCTCCTAACTCTGTTGCTGGAGGCTGTTGATGTCATCCCACAGTAGCTAGAAGTCATGGCTGGGAGGAAGCTTTTGGATGTCCTTGGGAATCTTTAATCTCATCCTTCTTGGTGGATTTCTTTTATCTTGCAACTTTCATCCACAAATCCATTATTTCTTTTTGTGGTTCTTCTCTGTTTATATCCCTGATGACCTTGGTCCCTGCACCTGTCTCTCACCTCAGCACCAAAGCATCGTTTTGCCTTAGGTCATAGGTACATATTTCCAGGTGGCAAGAGGCTGCTGGTCATGGTTTAGCAGATATCTGGAGAGACTGCAAAGCCAGGTGGCCTGAAAGGGAGCTTGTGGTGCGCCTATGTCCCTCTCATTAGAAGCTGTCTGGTGGGGAGTCCACAGATGAAACTTGATGTCAGAACGTTTTCCAAAATAGTCATTACATGTTAATTATGTAGTTTGTTTCCTGCTAGACCTTGAGGGACTGATGATATAATTCATGTTCCTGCACTCTGCTCATTGAGACCAGAGGTCAGCACCATCTTTGACACCTTGGGACAAATTATTTAAGTTTTGTTTTTCTGCTGTAAAACCGAGCAATGGGGGCAAACAGGCTAAGATTATGGGTTCTTGCAATTTTAAAAAATTAGTGTGGAACCATCCACTGATTTGCGTAATCAGTCACGTGTTTCAGTATTAACTTAGGAAAGTTTGCTCATGTGCAACATTTGTAGTCTTAAATGGAGAGGTGGGGAATGTTGATTTTAAAAAGTAAGTTACAAAATAAGATTCAGTATGATTTCATTTTTGACTAAAAAATACACTCTAATGTTTTACTGGAGACCTGAGTGTTGGGGATTTGTCTGTAGTTTTTCTTTAAGTCCGTCAACATTATCGAAATTTTTTACAATAAAAATGTGCTTCTTCTGTTTCCATATTAAATGGTTGTTTTAAAAAAGAGATCACGCCTCACTTCCTTTTCCTTCCTCTAAACCCCTTGAGCCAAGTGTCTAGACTGCGGTGATGGGGGATGGGAGAGTCTGAGTCATGCCTGGGTTAGTGTTTTACATTGAATGTTTTTAGTAACTGTTTTAATACTATTTTTTTTTTAAATAACTGACAGTGGTTTGAAGGTTGAAGATCCAGACAGAAAAGAGGAATTGCCATTGACATGGCGTAGTTGAATAGATAAACGACTTTATAAAATAATGTACTTTTTTTTTTGGTTAGGCTATAAGGCGAGACTAAAATATTTCTTTCTAGACTTTGTGTAGCTTGACTGTCTAGTTTCAGGTGCAGCAGGAGCTAAAGTAAGATTTCTTTCAACTTCATTTGGGCACCCCCTGCGGTAGTCACTGGTCTGAAACATTTTTGATGGCTTTGTGGGCTTCAGGCCAAGAAGAGGTAGGTCAGAACAGAACCACCCTCACAGGATGGGTGGCATTTCCCTCTGTCCACCTGTTCTGGGCCCAGCCCACTCCCTTCTTCTGCCTTTTTTGGGCGTGTTTGGTAATCTGGCAAAGCACTTTTACTTGAAGGATCTCAAGCGCCTGGGAGAGAATAGAACAGATGTGATCTGAGTGCCATGGGAGAGACCACAGCCCAAAGAGCTTGAATGGCTGCAGTGTAGTCACCAAATGAATGACCCATGGCCAGCCAGCTGTCACTTATGCTCTCAGAGGTCTAATCTGACCTCCCCCTGCTCCTGTAACATCTGTTTGTTGGGCTAAAAATGTTCACTAAACATTTGATGATAAAAGCAAGTAAATTTGATGTTTGTGTGTGTACGCACGTGCGCACACCCACGCGCGCACACACACACACACACACACAGAGCACACACACATACGTAATCTGAAATATATCCTCCAGCCCAAATTTTGAGTAGCTGAAGGGCATTAATTTTTTGAGAATTCTAAAGGTCCAGTTCTCTGGACTGCATTTCCTAACAAGCCTGTTGGTGGGGGTCTGTCTGGGTTTAGTTAGAGGAATGTAGTAGTGTGGAGAATTTGTTGTCTGGAACCAGAGCTGTGTGGCTCTTCATAGTGCGCAATTTACAACCTGAGTACAGCTGGCCGCATTCAGCAGCAAGTTAGTGGTTTATGGAACTCAGCAATCAAGGGCAGTGGGTCAGTGGGTCTAGATTCAGGTGCAGCTTTCCCCTTCACCTGCAGATTTCTTCAGAAGAGTCCTGAGTCTGCTTCTTGGGCCAGCTGAGGAACATGTTCACATAGAACTTGACAAGGTGAAGGCACTATGGATATTTCAGTACAGCATGCCCCCCACTCCCCCTGCCCCGCCGCCCCCGGTCTGTGTGCTTTCCCTTGTTTGAGATGGAAGGTGGCAACTCTCTGAAAGGAGGTGGGATGCAACTTGCAAAAGGGTTCCCCAGTCTCTTGGAAGCTGGGGGGGTTCGAGATGAGTCTTCATGTTGTGACCATCTCATTCCTACTACCCTCTGCAGGATTAACTTGTGTTTCTGTTAATGTTGGAAAGCGTGTTATCCCATGTAAGTCACTTGTTTGCGTAATTAGAAAGTCATCCAGCTTGTTTTATAAACTAGAAGAGTGTCATAATTTAACTTTTTGTTGATAACTTAAGGTTGGGACTTTTGCTGTGTGAAAGCTGTTGGTCCTTCAGACAGCAGGCCTGCACTGATAGGTGTTGCCATGTTGGTAGTTTCTTGGTGTCTTTCTTCTTGCAATCTCCTCTCTGTTGCCCACCCCTATATTCACTTTCTATATTGATTGTTTACCATCTGCTTAGGGCCTGGGCACTGGGACCTTTCAGAACCTTGCTTGGTGCACCAGCGCAGTAAGTTTTCCTCCGGACCACGTGCTGTCTTCCTAACCACGTGCTGTCTTCCTAACCTCAGGTGCCTCATAATCTTTGGGCTAGACTACACAGAATCTTTCCTTCTCTAAATCCCAGTCCTAGCAATAGCCACTTCAGAAAAGACTTGTTTGTGAAATTGCCCAGTTTCTCTCTCTCCAGCATCTGTTCCTTCTTCATTCCTCCTCCCTAGAAAGCATACTCATGAGAGAGCCTGTCAGTCAGGTTCCACTGTAGTTTTCTCTGGATTCTTTTTGCAAATGAACCTTTGTCTTATTGATTTTCATTTTTCAAAAAAGACTTGTTTGGCCTTAAGCAAATATGTTGACTCCTCACATGCCCAAGGCACCTACGTTTCTCCAGTTTTTGCCTCAGTGTGGGATTGCAGAATGCGTGGGACCCTCGAGGATGCAGGTGTAGCCACGTGGTGCTGTAGAGTAGTAGCCTGCACAGATGATACCTGGCTCATGGTGCTCAACCAGCTTAGGAGAAGAGGAGTTAAAAATGGCTTCATCGTTTTGCAACTGGGGTTCCAGAAATAACATCTTTTCACAGTGAATTTCTTGGTAGAAAGGAGTTACACACACACACACACGCGCGCGCACACACACACACACATTTATATTTGGATCTGAATTGAAGCTTGAGCAGTTTGGAGATGCAGAAAATAGAGTGTTTGGTGAATAAAGATGAAGGTGTATGTTTTTAAAAGATGAGGAATGGAAACTGTGAAATGGTAAGTTTCTGCAGCAGGTTATTTTCTTCTAAATTTTTTTTCTGTATTTTCAGACTTTTTAGATTGAAATTGTATGTCTTTGGAAATTGAAAACAATCACAACATAAATGGAGCTTACAACCCCATTTACCCTTCACCCCATTTTTTTTTTTTAAATTATGAGACTGCACATGTCTATAATTGAACCGAATTAAATTGCTTCTAATGGAGCTCTTGCATTCCGTGAGAGAAGTGATAAAGCAACACACTTGGAGTTCAGGGGTGACCCTGGAAACGCATTGGTGCAGTTAGTTGTGTGAACTGGTTTCTGGATGACCTGCTGAGGTCTAGAGCACACAGTCAGTTCATCCAGACTGCACCTCTTCAATCTGTCCACTTCCTAATCCCGTTTGGTTTTCAAGGCGTATCGAGAGCCCTGATCACTGTTTACATTTGATTTGAGGTTTAAAAAAATTATCTTATGGATTTTTAAAATCCTATTTAAAAACTGGTAGAAGGTCTAGGTCAGAAATTTTAAAATGAGATAAAATACCTGAGTGTGCCTCGTTTGCTGGGATGCATACCAGCCTACTTCCATACCCTGCCACCTGCACACAGCTGCTCTAACTGCTCTGTGGCTAGTGTGGGGCAGGCATGGGGGCTGTCCCCACCTTCCAGTGACCAGTCAGAATGGCTTTCCAGACACATTCCAGCTTCACACATTTTAGGACCAGCTCTTTCATCAAAAAGGGCCATTGGTGGGCACAAATGACCCCATGTGCTGAGTCTGCTTTCTGTTGGTTAGTCATTTTAGGGAGTACCAGAGTTCTCAGTGCTGCCATCTAGAGGCAGTGTTTTTATCAGTGTTCTGTAGAGGAGCTTTTCTTATCTAAATTGAAATGATTTGAGTAATACTTCTTTTCAGTTAGGAGATGCTATATGGATGGCGCAGTCTAGAAGCACAGGAAGGAAGTTCATTATGTACAGTGGCTGTCTTAAGTCATCAAGTCTAATTCTCTCATGGGACTTTGTTGAGGAAGCTCCAGGGCAGGGCTCTGCTCTTTCTGTACAGGGCCAGTGAGTAAGTATTGTAGGCTTTGCTGGCCATGGAGTCTCTGTTGCAGCTATTCACCTCTGAGGGTTTAGAACAAAAGTACCCACAGATGATATGTAAACAAATGAGGGTCACTCTGTTCCAATAAAACTTTGGATACAGAGATAGACGGTGGCCCTCACTTGCTGACCCTGCTCTCTGGGACACTTTTGATGAGAATTACTAGGATCAGTAAGTCTAAGATCTGGTTGATTTTTATTAAAATACTATACATTTGTACAGTCTGATAGTAATGTTTTCTGAAAGAGTTGTTATGTGTAAAAGATCTCATTAAAAGATCATGGGGTGAGGGAGATGGTGAAGAAAATTACTAATAGAATTATTATTTAAAATTCTTGTCTTTTTTGCAACACTGCCAACCCTCGTCATTTAATTCTAAGTAATGTTTCCCTCACTGAAACTTTGTAGAGATGTGAGTGAAAAACAACCTTGTATCAGTCTAACTTTTCCCAGGGAGTAATGGAGGAACAACACCCAGAACTTGAACTTGCCCATCAAATGTTTTCTTGAATACTTGCTGCATATTAAGTGCTATGTTAAGTATTTTTTAAGGCCTCAGGTTCTCACAGTTTACAGATTTGTTCATGAAACAAGACATGAAATATCAGCAACACAAGTATTTAGGTAAGCCATCTAATAGCACACATGATTAATAGAAGTTCAGAGGAAAGAGATTTCCTGAGAGGACTGGAGGACTTGGGGAGGAAAGAGAGAAGTGAGAGACAACATTGGGGAACTTTTTATGCTTGAAGCAAGACAAACTGAGTTTGGATCTTGAAAAGTGGGTAGAGGAGAGACTCAACTAGGCAGAGAACAAAGATTTGGAAATAGAAAAGCAAGGAAATACATGAGGAGCAATGAGTATGCCACCAGCCTGGTGGGCGAGGCAAGGAGAGCTGAGGTTAAAAGTAGGCAGGGGGTTTGGTGGCGTGGCTCCATAAGCTATCCTTTTCAGGTAAGAAAGCATCATAAATATATTGCATAGAGTTCTGCCAGGAAGCAAGACTGGTCACCTTTGGTGTATTCACTGGGTCTCAAACAACAGGTGTGCGTGCTGGGTCTGAGTGGACAGGCGAGTGTGGGCATTGGCGGCAGCAGAGCTCATCCTGGACACCCCTTTCGTCTTGAGACCCTGTACATGTTATATACTTGTTCATCTTTTCTGCTGTAGGATGGAGAAAAGGGATCCCTGGCTGAAAGGTTAGGGCTTGGTCTGGTAGTGTTGCTGTCATCAAGGATCTGTCATAGATAAATAGGTGCTCTCTTGGAGCATAGGAATGGAGGTGGGGTGGTGCGCCAGCCCTGGATGGTGGAAGAAGGATGGGACTCCTGACTCAGATGCATATCCGCATGCCTTTCCGAGGGGTAGCAGTGATTTGGTTCTGGGAAGAAGGCCTACTTCCAGGGCCAGGGAAGAGCTGCTTCTGTTCAGAGTCCTTATGGTCCTAATGCTTTCTCTCCTCCAGAACCAGCCTGGTCTAGATGACACTGATGTTGGGACCCAGGCCTCCTGACCCTGTCCAGTGGATACCAACTACTGAGACTCGTGCCCTCAGCGCTGTGTCTCAGGGGCTTAGTTTTGAGACAAATGGAACCAGCAATTCTAGTCATAAGTAATTATACTGATTACACCAGTCTTGTAACTTAAAGGTAGGAGGGTACGTTAAGGAGTTTTTCTGCTTCAAACCTGGGGTTGTGTTCTCAACCTTCCATGAGTCTTAGTTAAGTGTGAGTGAGGGTAACACAATGTTTTGACTTTGTAAAGCATCTCATGGGACTATGAACTTCAGTAATTTTTTTCTGGAGTAGTTGGTTTTGGCTGTTGTGAGCTGCATGTAGCATCCCATCTGTAGACGTCAGTCTTAGAGAACTTATCTTTTCCTGTGGCTCAGAAAGTTTGCACCATGACATCAGCCCTGTGATGAGATTGGCAACATGGCTTATTATGCAGTCACTGCCTCTCATGCTCTCTGAAATTAAGTGTGTTGACTTTGGAATTGGTTTTCCTGTACCTGCAGATTGTTCTTTCTGGTCACAAGCAAAAGGCTACAGGGAGCCCTTCTCTGCCCTCTGTGCCATTGCCCACAATGCTTAGAGGTGGGGGAGCAGCCCTGGCTGTGGTGCTGACAGCAGGTGCAAGTGTCCCTAGTATGCTCATGTTTTTAGGGACCAGAATGTACTACTATAGTAGATGCTTTCCGGGGCCAACATGCCCACAGTACTTAACCCTGAGGGTTCCACCAGCCCAAGGTGCAGTGTTGATGGGATGGGTATTGCTTTTTACTCCATGGCGTTACCACTTATTTTGGTAGATTTTGGAAATAGGGCTTTTTTGTTCAAGTTCAACCATTAGTCTGCTTTCAGATCTTGAGAGAGTAACTTAACTCTTTTGGGTTAGACTGGATGATCTTTGAAGGCCTTTTCTATTAATTCCATTATTCTCATAGCGTTACTATCTAGGAGCTCTTTATCCTCAGTCCAGTGAGAGATCTTTATGGTGATAACAATGAAGAACAGCAGTAATGATGACTTGAAGATTCATTTCTTGTAATGAAAATAGTGTAGTTTCTCTGACCTTCCTCAGTCGCATGTGTGCACATACGAGTGTGCGCAACTGCCATTCTATGAATGACACTGTGAAATTGGGTCATTCAGGAAAACATCTAGGGACCGATGAACTAAGAAGGTGGACTGTGAACTATCAGGAAATTACAGGGAGCCACTGAAGACAGGACTGCTTTCTGACTACTTTACATATAAAGTTAAAATTTTTATTTAACCTTTCATTAGGGATATTTCTAAACATTCACTAAATTTGAGAAATGGTACCCTGTGTACCCAGTTTTAACAATTACCAGCATTTTGCCAGTCTGGTTATATCTGTTTCTGCACCCTATTATTTGTCTTTGTTTTCTCTTAAAAAATTTTTTTTGAATTTTTGATTTTGAAGTAAATCTCAAACATCCTATCATTTTACCTCTACACACTTCCCAGTGTCTAGAGATAGTTTCTCTGAAGCCTTAGTTGTAGCCATGGCTGGTTTAAGCAGCTGTTACTCACGACTCTCTGATTGTTTCTCACCTGCTGACTGCCTCGCTGCAGGTGGACACAGGGGCTACTCTAGCTCCCTCACCTTCTCCATGGAAGATAGTGTGTGTGACTTTTTTCTTAGAATTATAGCATATCTCGCTGTGTGCTTACTTGTTCTTTTTCTTCCCAAGGGTGTAAACTCTAATGGCAATTTTTCATAGAGCTGAGTTTTTAAATCTTTGTTTGTATGAGAGTTAGGTACTGTCATTGGTGGTCTTTGTGGTCCTTTAGTTTGTAGCAGGAATCAGTAGGCAGGACCTCAGGGTTCAGTGCAGACACTCCTGCCTCAGAGTTCTTGAATCTATTGCTCCTCTGGTTCCGCCTTTAGAGCTTCGGTAGGATTTTTTTTAAAGTTTGTTTGTTTGTTTGTTTGTTTGTTTGATGAACCTGCCTCAGACATTGTGCAATGGTCCTGTTTGTAGGATATGGGAATACTGATGCAGTTGCACACTAGCTGTTAGATACACTTCTTTTCCGGTTAGCACACCTACAGGAGACATGATTCTCTGGTTTCTGTGGAAGAGTTCAATGTGCGAGCATTACAGACACACCAATGTCCAGTGGAAGTTTGGTCCTGACAGAGCCGCCTGGTGGATGCTGGTTCTCCTCGAGCACTTGAAGACCTATCTTCTCTTTCTGCATTGTGGTGCCATCTGTTAGCACCTCTGTCTTTGGGTGCTGCAGGTGTGGCTCTGGTGGGTCTGCATTGGCTTGGTCATCTTGGAGCACTCTTTGAGGTTGGGGTGCACTGCCCTATCTCTCCCTTGCCATCAGAGAGAAACTCTGCTGGCGTAGATGGCATTGGACTTGTGCACTGACTTCCAGGGTATCCCTGTGCTTTGCAATCAGTCGTTCCACCTGTGGGGCTTATATGGGCACCCTGTGTCCCACATCTGTTAGGGGTGGGATCAGCTGGATTCAGAGTACACCAAACTATAAAAGTTGGTAACTGGCAGTGTTAGTCTGTTTCTTGGGAATAGCTCAGTTTGGTGTCATGTTCAACCTGCCCTTTTCGTGACGTGCACCTTTCTTAAGTGAGTATTTTTAAAAGAGTTTTGGGTGGAAATGAAGGTCAGTCTGTGTTCTTCCTGGTACATCACAAAAGCACACAGGCACTATGCTGTGTTCTTCTGCGGCAGTTTTTAAATTCTCAATAAGTCTAAATTCTCAATAAGTCTAATGAGATAAGGCAGCATATAACATTATCACCAACCACATTTTTCTCAAATAAGGAAGCTGAAGCGAGGAGCTGAGTCATGCAGTCACAGGGCCATGGGGACAGTCGGCAGAGAGAGTTCTCACCTGATCCTTCTGTATTTGTGCAGAGCTGCGGGGTAAACAGGGTGGGCCTGGGGGCTTTAGGGGATATTGCTGCTACACTTGGCGGTGCCTTTAACCAAAATCATGGAAACCTTACTTGAAATGATTGTCTCCTTGGTTAAACCTCAGTGCTGCATTTAGGTTCTGCAGTGGGAGAAAGTGAGGTCAGATGAGCGCAGTTTGACAGGGCCCCTGCTGCCACACTCAGCTGGGGAACCTCTGGGCTTCTGCTGGTCATTTTCATCAGTCGTAGGAGTCCTAGGGGAAGTGAGAATTGTGTTCAAGGTGGAAACTGCCTCCTTGTCTTCTCTGCACCTGGTTGGAAGAATTTGTTCCAAGGCTCCTGGGTGTCAGATTGCAGGAGCCTTTTGCCATTTTGACTCACATGGCAGGTGGAAGGTTTCAGGGGTCACTGATTCAGAATCCACACGGGGCTGAGGGTGTTTCTTGGGCTCCAGGGTGGTGACAAGGGTGTCCTTGGAGAGGTGTTGGCCAGGCCATGCAGGACTCCACATCATTCCCTGGGCTGGGGTGCCCCACGGGATATTTGCAGACCTGATTCAGACTGCCAGATGAGACTTCTGGCCTGCATGGTGGCTCACAGCCTCTTCCAGAAACTTCTTGATATATGCCCAGGTAGCCCTTTCTCAGGACTGCTGTCAAGACACATACTGGCCACCCTGGAATGTAGGGTCTTCTCAGCCTGAGCTGAGGTCTGGGAAGAAAGACCCATTCCTACTCTAGTATGCACAAGAATTCTCTCATAGGAAGAGAAGCTGGTTTTCCTAATTCTAGTGCTTTGACCAAGCCATTTTCACCATGCCTGATAGAAATGGCTCTTCTCTTTCCCTGCTGTTTCTGGGACTTGAAATAGATTCCTCATCGTCATGCAAGCATGGCCTCTACCTGGGCTGTGCCTAGGGGACAGTCCCCCAGCCTCTCAGAGCTTCAGCCCTCAGCTGGGTTGGGGGTTTGAAATGGGCTGGCACATCTGGTTTGTGTTTGTTGGTTTTCTTGAGATTGTTGTAGATTCAAATGTAAGAAATAATGTAGAGATAGCCTTGTACACTTGACTAGTTTCTCTCTAATGGTAACATCTTGAAAAAGTGTGATCAGTATCACAACCAGGATAGAATATCAACACTGATAAAATCCTCTGATCTTACATTGCTCAGGTTTGCTCTCAGTTGTGTGTGTTTATTTTGTGCAGTTTTATCACATTTAGCTTCCTGTATTCAGCACCAGTCAAGAGGCTGGAACCGTACCCTCACCACAAGGATCGCCCCTGTTGTGTTTTATAACCCTCAACCACTAACCTGCTTTCTATCTCTTGATTTGTCTATTCTGGAAGTGGATTCACATGCTCTGGGGCATCGTGCTTTTGAGGTTCATCCATGTTGTAGTGTGTGTTTGCACTTCATTCCTTTTTATGGCTGAATAATATTTAATTGTGTGGATGGAACACATTTTGTTTCTCTGTCATCAGTTGGTGGTCATCTGAATTGTTTCACACTCTTTGGTGATTATGAGTAGTATGGCTGTGAACGTTTGCACACAAGTTTTTCTGTGGATGTATGTCTTTGTTTTTCTCAAGCATTCAGCCAGGAGTGGAATTGCTGCACTGCTTTTTGTTTTGATTCAAGCCTTTGGAGACCAGAGAATGTTGTGTTCTCTTTTGAAAGAACCTTTTGAGGTTGGGGTGCTTGTGGCTTTGATCTTGTGTTTGTGCCTATTCTAGAGTAGGTTGCTAGGGTTGAACTGGATAGTGATTAGTCCATGCAGTGGGTGGCTCCAGGCTCACAGGAGGAAGAATGGGGGTGTTCCTCTCTAATCTGGGGCACACATCCTGATTGAAATCCTAAGTGCACAACTGTCTGCTTACCTCAAGAAAACAAGAGGGCCTTCTATTATTGTCCTGACACCTCCTTGTTCTGTAGTCTTTTATTGTCCTTTATTTTTCTTTAGGGAAAGAAATTAAGGTGGGAGCAAGAGAAAGCGTTGCACAGAAAAGCCTTGAAAATGTGTTTGGACAAAGTACATTGGAAGCTGGTTTGATTTAGGACTTATTGTTCAAATGCTGAGCAATGTGGGCATTGTGAGTAAAACTAGAAACCAGGTAAATGCAGCCTCTTCAAATGAATAGTTTGCTGTAAGTACAGTTTCTTATAGAACAGATATTTAAATTTGATGCTTCCTGTTAGATCTTGAAGAGGTGCAGTAACAATGAATAGCATGAGGACTAAAACACATACGCTAAATTATTTAATAAAACGAAAAGAGGGAATTTAAAAGGGCTGTCTTGCTTTGAATTACTGTTGTACTGTCATTTCCCCCAGATATAATTGGTTTTAATCCAAAATAGTGAATAGTGATGAACGATGTATATATAGGAGATATTTCTAAGCATGAACCCTTTTCTCAAGCGAACACTTTTCTCCAGGTCTCTTGGAGTTGCTTTAGGGGCCTCCTCAGTGGAGAGAGTTTTGTCGTGTGGAGGATTTCTGGAGGCCTCTAGAAGCAGGCAGACTTTTCAGGCTGGGAAGGGCACCTGCAAGGAAGGGGCCAAGTCAGAGGAACAGGGCTGAAGAGAGCCTGAGAGGGCTCCACGAATTACCATGGGGCAGCTGCACATTCATAGGTATTGTTTGAAAGCTGAAGCCACACTGGTTTCCTGGGGTTGCTTTGCCCACTAGTCTCAGATTTGGCCCCTGTGGAAGTGAGCAGCTTATTCTTTAGAATAGTGGGCCCCAGGTGCTATTGCCCACCAGTACACCAGTTCCAGTACCACTTCACTCCAGGTGTTTGGACACTCAGAGTTGTGTTAGGTGTGGAGACACACAGGTCTGTGTGATTTCACTGTCCCTGCACAAAGTGAGGGGTCTGCACCTTCTGAGGCGGCAGTGGGGAGGCAGTGGGTGTCCGATGAGTCTCTCTGGGTGGAGGGGATCGAGAGAGACAAAGCCACAGCGAGGAATTTGGGCTGCGTGCTGGTTTGTCCATAGGCCAGGGGCTGGCAAACCATGGCCTGAATTTGTATGATCAGATTGCTAGGGTGGTTTTCATGTTTTTAAAGAGTTGTTCACATCAGTGAAGCCTGCAAAGGGCCAAATAGTTTGCTTTCTGGCCCTTTCCAGGGAGTTAGCCTTTTGGAACCAGGCTTGGTGAGCTCCACTGAGCCATGCTCCAATGAGTGGCTTTGTTAAATCAAAGTCCTAGGTTCTGTCCTATTAAGTGCCACATCTCTTACTAGAGTCTATTTCAGCACCCACTGAAAAACACAGAAAAGGAGTTAGGGAAGGGTACAGTCTTAAACAAGAGTCTGCTGTTTGTAGGCAAGTCGAAGTCTGTTTGTCATGAAGATAGGTTTCTCTTGAGAACTCCCCTCAGCCCCATCCTTGCATGTTTTTGTGAACACAAGCAGGAGTTGTGAGCAGCCTGTGTAGTCAGCTCACTGCTCTTCCCTTTCTCCAGTGAGCACACCTGTTTCTCTGCTGTTAAAGCAAGCATGACATAAGAGCTTGGAATGTTTTTTGAAAGCAAATTTCAGGAAGTCCTGTGGCTAATTCTGTATTGTAGTGTCTCTTTAGTGCAGTGGAGATCCCCTGCCTTGCCCAAGGGGCCTAGTAGATCCCCCCTACCCTATCCCACCTTCGAGGGTGCTCTGCAGCACATTCCCTGGGACTATGTGCAGATGCTCAGATATTCTCAATCTTCTGAACTGAAAGGTAGTTGTGGATTTTGTGTTTTGCACTTTTCCCCCAAATAATTCAGATTTAGGCTCTCTAACATTGGTACTCTGAACAGATCTTTCATAAATCTACTGAATTATGTTGAAAATATTAAGCAAGTGACATTGGAGAAATATACATATAATTTGTTACATGTGTACATATTATATGTAATATATATAGCACATACTTGTGTGTAATTAATCATTAGGATCCAAGAGTTTAGAATACGTGATGAGATTCGTTGGGGTTCACAAGTATGTATTGTTATCATGTGGAATGTGAGGTTTCTGAAGTTCCATTTACCAGCTTTTCTCCAAAAACCAGTTGTCTACTTTGGAACTTCCTCTCCCACCAGGTCTTTAAGATTTCAACTCTCCAACCAGCAAACAAAACTGTTATGTCCGATAGGGCTTTCAAATAATTAAATTAACAACCACTTAGAAATGACTCCAATATCTGTACGAGGAGGGGGTAAGTGGAAAGGAGATTCTTTTGAGACCATTTTATAAAATTTTCATTATTTTGGCTTCAAGACTTGTTATTTGTTAAAGGTTTCACAGCA
Source organism: Pteropus medius (assembly GCF_902729225.1). NCBI lineage: Eukaryota > Metazoa > Chordata > Mammalia > Chiroptera > Pteropodidae > Pteropus > Pteropus medius. The sequence continues at coordinate 1,751,119 of NW_024349801.1, forward strand.
TCCTTCAGAAAGTTTGGGAAAGATCTTGGAATGTGATTTCCATGCTAAAATTTGAGAATTAATGTAGTGTTGTTCACTTTGATTCATAGTAAAGGATTTCACAGGTATTCAGCATATGGTCATACTTTACCTCGGGCCATCTCCATGCCAAGCATTTTGAGTATAATAAGCACTATGATAAAGGTGATGGGTGGTGCTGATACAGGCTTTCACTTAAAGGAGCCATGTTAGGATTGTGTCATTTGGAGTGCTGTTTCAATCTTACAAGGAAACACGAGAACGCTTTAGGGCAGAATGGGGAGGGGGGAGAAAAATAATTCAGAGTTAAATGTGTGTTTGTTAGCACCTTATATACTTCCTCCATACCTCCATATTTCAAATTAGGTCTTAACCTGAATAAGATGTGTTATCAGTAGCTTATTGCTGTGTAACAAAACCACCCCAAAATTTAATGTCTTAAAAACAACAGTGATTTATCATTTCCCGTAATTTTTATTTTGCCTGTGTGATTTTCCTGCTGGTCACACCTGGAGTCATTCATGAGGTGACAGTAAGTTGGTGGATTGGTTAGGTTTCTCATTTCCTTGTCTGGCCCAGGCTTCCCTGTGTGAGTGCAGGAGTATTCTAGGGGAGCCTCTGGGGCCCAGACGCTGGGGAAGGAGGCTCCCTCTTCATTAGAGGAGCTGGATTGCATCAGAGTTTAATGGAACACGAAGAAAATTTGGGTTGATTTCCCTAAATTCTGACACAGAATTGTGAATTACCTAAGTTTTTTCCTTTAGAAATTTCAAAACTTTGTAAGACTAAATCTTAATCATTGCCTAGCATATGTTTTTAAATATAATAGTCCCCTCTTATCTACGGGGGATATGTTTCAGGACCCCCAGTGGAACTGCGGATAGTACTAAACACTTTATATACTGTTTTCTTTTATACATACATACCTATGATAAAGCTTAATGTATAAATTAGGCACAGTAATAGACCGACAACAATAAAATAGAATAATTGCAACATTGTACTGTAATAAAAGTTATATGATATAGTCTTTCTCAAAATATCTTATTGTACTCTATTAACCCTTCTGATAACCAGCATGGCTACCATAGCATATACAGTGTAGATATGCTGGTCAAAGGGATGATTCACATCCCAGGCGGGACTGAGTGAGAAGACATGAGATTTCATCATGCTACTCGGAATGATGCGCAATTTAAAAGTTATGAATTGTTTATTTCTGGAATTTTCCATGTAATATTTTCAGACCTCAGTTGATCACGGGTAACTGAAACCGTGGGAAGTGAAACTGTGGGTAGGGGGAATGCTACAAATATTATAGATATGTTTTCCCAACTTGGATTTGGGTTACATTTATCAGGTGTTATGTTTCATTCAGGCTTCAGTATTGTCCACTTCATTTGTAACTACATTTTGAATTTTGTTCTAAATAGATAAGTGGACAGTGCCCTCAGTTCTGCTGGGGCTGAGACTTCTTGTGATTAGGCATTTCCCAGCTGATGCTGTATTTCAGATTTTAACTATAACCAAAGATACTTGTTGATGTTTTTGAAGTGTACTATAGAGCATTAACAAGCTGAATCAAATCCTTTGTTTCTGAGTTGAATTATGATGAAGATGGTCACTGGGCCCGAATGAGCCAGCTCACTGCTTCGGGGTTTTGCTGACACTCAGAGAAGGGCAGTTGGTAATTCTCCAGAATTTTGTCGGAAGCCCTCACTGTAACAACTGAGCCCAGGGCAAAGAGGCCCAAGTCATGAATATGCCTATGCCTGCCTCCCTGGTTGGGCCTCCTGGAAGTGGAGGAACAAAGATTCTGTGGGATTTCCTGAGAGGGCAGAGATAGGATAACTGAGAAGGCTTTCCACCTGTGTGGAGCAGGTTTCATACTTTGATGAAGAATGATGAGACCCAAGGGAGGCAGCCAGGATCAGGAATTAAGGGGTCTTCATGGGGAAGTAGGAGTGCTGCAGCAGTATAGGCATGATCGAGGCTTGGAATAATCTACTCTGTGTCATGGAGATGGAAAGGGGGTCTCTTTTTGGGTGTTACTGGGATAGGAACCCGTGACTCCAAGAGCCCATGCTGAATGGTTGGACTGCAGCTGGAGTCCAGATGCGAAGCAGCCTAGTTAGTGCGGAGGCTGGAATACGTTGCCTATAGCTGGAGACTTCATGGTGAGGCCCAGTAGGATATTTTACTACTTAGATCTGTCTTGTGGGCACTCAGAGGAGTACTGAGTGGATCTAAATCTTTTCCTCTCCTTTTTGTAGCCCACAGCACACACATGCACACGCACAGGAAAAGGGAGTCCCTTTGTATGATAGATGAAGCAGCTGTTCCTAGAATTGCTGTCATCCCTGACATGAATGCCATGCTGCCCTTGTATTTGGAAGGGACGTTAATTCTTGAAAGCACCAACATTGGCTAATACAGGTAACAGAAATAGGTCGGTGGGCCTTTAATCTTTTAAATATTTTAAGATTTAAGGTATATAATTATTTAGTATTTCACCACAGATAACTTAAAAATCATTAATCATAGATGTATTTATCAACTGATTAAAATATATCAACTGATTAATTTCGGTATCTTTGACACTTTTCTTAGGATTTTTGTAGCTTTCACAAGAATATGGTGAATGCTGTTCTATCTTTTCTGCATCACTTACAATCCAGAATAGATTAAAATGGAAACATATCATTGGATATGAAAATGGGTGAAGGTGCCTTTCGTGAAATTACATTCCACCTTCAGGTTCAGTGTGGAGAGGCGGAGAGGCAGACAACAGCTTTTGTGGGTGTAGAAGAAGCTAAAATGAGAAGTTTTAATAAGCCATTAGTAACAGTTCTGGCTGGCAGCCAAGGGTCAGAGTGGGATTAGCCAGAACAGTCAAGATTGCTGGACCAAAGTGAGGAGGCAGGAGCAGCCTGAGCAACCTGAGGCTCCTGGAGTTACTATTGTTTCCTTGTTTGTTGTATGTGATCCCTCTGTAGTATTTTGGAAAAATGGTTGATAAGACACAACAAAACATAGTTAATGACATCTATATTTTTATCGAACTATGTGTCCTCTTCTTTTTTACTAGAAGTTAAAATGGTAATGAGAAATGTTCTAGAATCTTAGGCAAAAAACCAAAAAGCAAACAATATGTTAAAATTAAAACTTTGAGCATGTGGAATTTACTACCATGAGGAAGATGATGTCCAGTGACAGCCATGTCGTCTAATCTCTGCCACAAGTGCCCTGTTTCAGGGCACAGTGTCTGAATCATCATTGAAATTGGCTGCAGGCGGCACCCTGGGTCAGAATAGTTGAAATCCTGGTGATGTGTAAAGGAAAATATTTTGTTGTTAGGCTGTTTGGTTCTCTGTTGTCTAAGGACTTCCTTTCTTTTTCACCTTCAGCTCTAGAGCATGACCTCCGGAGACGGCTTTTCGGGATGTACGGCTTTTCAGGATATACAAGGAATGAGTGCACAGCATTTAGAAAGCCACCCTCAGAGACACCTAGCCCAGGGCCTCTGGAAGGAAGCCTCTAGAATCTGCTGGCTTTTCAGAGAGTGAAGTTTAGAGAATATATTTGTAGATTTCCTGTTGGTCAGATAGCAAAATCTACTAAAGTTCAAGTGTTTTGGTTTTGGGTGTATGCTTTATTTTTCTGAACACTCATTTTAGTTTAAACAGAAGCTCCGAGTAAGGCCGAGGACCTTGAAAGGAAGATCTTAAAGGCATCGTTTCCAGATGTGTGATGAACCCAGGGTGTTAATTCAGTACCAGTAACAAAGGCATTTGTCTGCATTGCTCTTTGCCATGTTGCTAAGCTAGCTGCCTACATATACAAATGTAGAAACTTGTACAGATGATGTAAAAATCCTGCTGGGGACGTGCAATTGCAATGTGGGTGATATAGAGAAAGAGCTCGCCCAACTGCTCTGAGGCCTTAGTCGAGGCCTTTCCCAGTGTCTGCTCTGTATGTAGGGGCGTTTGTAAGACCACTTGGGGTGTGCATGCAACAGCCTTGGTCATTTAATAGAACTTTGACCTGTGCAATTTTAAGTGAGAAGTTGTATCTAGGGCCTCAGTTTCTGCATCGTTAAAACCAGTGAAGGAGTCGAACTTCCTGGGACCCAAAGCTGTAGATGTGGACATTCCTGGTGGTGTTTGGGGAGGAGCACACAGTTCCTGGATGGTGTGGCCTGGAAGAGCTGGGAGAGGCCCCGTAATTATGAGAAGTGGTTGTAGTTTCATAAAAGGAAAAAGACCTGTTCACGGGACTGTTTTTAAAGATTTCAGGAATTGCATGTAGTAATTGCACCTCATTTGTGTTTTAAAGAACTTACTATTTTTCACTACTTTTACCCTAGTGTTCAGTAAATAAAAAATAAAGAAAAGAAAGAAATGGAGCAGCCAGTGTTCCAGCCCCTTCTTTGTGTTTCTGAGGCGACCAAGAGAGGTGTACTGGTGTCCACCTACAGGGACAGAAGGCGGCCCTGCTGGGGGAAGGCAGGGCATTCCTGGCAGCCTCCCCAGGGCCCCTCCCCTTGAATTCTGCTGGGCCCCAGCTTGTACTTGTTCTGCCCGCTCACCTAATGCTCACCTGCTGCCTCTCATATCTTACACTGACAAAGATCCCCTGCATGACCACCACAGAGAGAAACAGCTCTGCTACTTAGAGTTGGCCTTGGGCACGTCTCAGAGATCAGTCCAGAAGGAGCTGACCGCAGTGGCCAGGGCATTGATACTCTGCAATCCTGAGTGCCAGCAAGGACTCCCTTGGTTATAATATAGCTCCTTCCCAGCTTTTTGCAGGAGTCACCTTGGTGAGGACCTGGGGCCACAGTGCCCTCTGTGAGTACAAGAAGGCCTCACTTGGTGTGTCTACTCCTGCTGACCAGACTGAGAGGAGGCCAGGTCAGGAAAGGGCCATCCTGTGGAGGTAAGGATGAGGAAGACAGAAGGGAGGAGGCCAGCTGGGACGAGCTGTGCAGGCCAGTGATTTATAAATGGCCTATGGTCATCCCATCTACCCTGTGTTTATGAATTTGACTTCTTTAAGTACCTCATGTGAGTAGAATCATATAGTATTTATCTTTTAATGTCTGGCTTATTTCACTCAGCATAGTATGTCCTCAGAGTTCATCCATATTATAACAAGTGTCAGAATTTCCTTCCTTTTAAAGGCTAAATAATAAATATTTCATCGTATGAATCGGCCACATTTTCTTTATCCATTCATTTGTTGATAAGACACTGAGTTGCTTCCATGTCTTGACTATTGTGAATAAAACTGTTATGAACATGGAGTACAAGTATATTTTTGAGACTACTTTCATTTCTTTGGGGTATACATTCAGAAGTGGAATTGCTGGATCAAATAGTAATTCTGTGTTTAGTTTTCTGAGGAACTGCCATACTGTTTTCCACAATGACTATACCATTTTACATTCTACTAGCTATGCAGGAGGGTCCCTGAACAAGGCTACTGGCAGGCTTCCTGCAACCGGTCAGAACACTTGGTCAGCATAGTCTCTCTTGTCTTCCTTTGCAGCAGACCTCATAGAGTATTGGGTATATTTAAGGAAAGTTCATTCATGCCACCGACCCTTGCCTCTTGGGGATACACACAGAGGCCTGGCAGAGCCCACCTCTCCCAGTACCTTTTCTTCCACTGTCTGTTCCTGTTGTTCCTCTTGCATACTAATTCTTGTCCCCACTTCAGCCCTTTGATTATTTTGTGGTAAATTTTTAGAATAAAAGATGCCAAACTGGATATTGAACTATTAGCTTTTGTCCTAACGCGATAGCCTACCAATCTCTCAGGGTGATGGGAGCCGCCCAGGGCTGACCCTACCCAGTACAGGACTCCTGGCTATGGAGATGATGGCTGTAGGGCCTGAGAGAAGCTCTGCTCATTCTGGGAGGTAATACACTAGCTTCTGTTGCCGTTTATTACATGCCCCATCTTTTAGGGGTAAGGGGTGTTCCCAAAATTGTACTATACCTTCTTTAACAGAGCTGCCATTTGAACCAGCAGTGTCTCTTTAGTGTATCCTTGCTCCTGTCCTCGTTCTGCTCCTTCCTGCTCCTGAGCCTATTTCCTGTTCTAAGCAAGGTCAGCTCATATCCATTGTCCTCCCTCCAGTCAATGATAGGCCTAGAGAGGCCTCTCTTGGAGGGATCTGTGTTCATCTCTGGAACTTTCCACTTTAGTTTCTTGATAAAAAATGTCTCATTTGGACTTGTTGAAAATCAGCAATGAATAATTTTTAAAAACCCACAACAGATTGTACATTGTTAGTAATCTATAAATGGTATGTCTTTTAAAAGATAAGGATTAGAAATTCAAGAATAAAAAAGGTACTGTGCTTCATTAGTGAAGAGCAGCAGTTCATGGTAAGGTTTTCAGAATGCTTTTACAATCTATTTATTTGCCGTCTGCAGTATAATCTGAGGCAGCCTTGAATTATTAAAAGCTCATCACATATGCTTACATTCATTCCGTCACTCCACTGGTTGGAAGCCATCTCACTTTGGGTCTGGCTCTTGGCCAGGACCATCTAATGCATTCTTTTTTTTTCTTCTGTGGGCCAGCCCTCCTGCTCTGGATCAGCACTTGCCAATGACACTAGCTCTTGAGTTTGGAGGATTTAGGCGGGAATTAAAGGCAGAGGCCCTCAATTTTTATCTAAGTTCCATTTCTTCTGATCTTGGAAAGTCACTTAACATTTCTGAGCCCTGGTCTCCCTAACTACTGGCTGAAAATAATCATGTTTCTTCTCCTCTTATTTCACGGGGTTATTTAATGGCTCCATGTCCTATTAAGTGGAACACAAGCGGTCACTGTAAATAGATGATTATGTGCCACAGTCGTTAAAAAGAAAAAAAGAAACTACCCACCCCTCAGTGTATGTCTGCTTATTCTAAGACGAAGGAAAAATAAGCATCTTGCTTCTTATTTTGTACGTTAATGGAACAAAGACTTTGTTTTTAAATAACCTTGTTTTAATACTGGTGGTGCTGTGTTTTGAAGATCTGGTTCTTTGCTTATGCTGATGTTCATTGCCATAGCTAGTAAAGATAATTTTCAGAAGCAGAGCATGTACCTTATATTGAGGTGATGTTCATTGCAGGTGAGTTTTGAAATCTTACTGACTTCTCATCAACCTTGATTAGATCTCTCAGGCAAAACAGTCCAGCTGATGAAAAATTTATCTCAGAAGTGGTAATGTCAGCTCTTCCTTTTTGTGGTTGCTGTTGCCGTGGTTGCTCATGGTGTTTGGTCCTTGCAGGAACTCCTGTAGTCGTTTGCCCATTTTCTGAGAGTCACCAGCAAGGCCTGCTTTGGCTGGGAGTAAGCAGGGAGTGAGCTTATTGTAAAATGATAATGGATGGGTCCATGGCCTTTGCTCCTCCTCCGGACCTGCCACTGGCCTGGAGAACTCTACATACAGCCAGTGTCTTTCTATTTGGGAGGAGTTGGCAATACTTAGATTTTTTTTCCTGGTGTTTTAGATGAAAACAAATCATGTCGTTTCAGCATTTTCTTGCATTCTAGTGAGTATTGAGTCAAGCTGTGAACCCCCTCTTGGGGCTTTGAAGGTCTGTTCACCTGTTCCCTTCCTGCCTTTGTGCCTTTTCTTTCCTAAAAGGACTAGGAGAGTGGAGCTTGCCACATCATTCCCAGCCTTTTTATTGGAAGCACACTTCGATAATAGAATACCCACAGATGAATCAGATCTGATTCCTGCAGCTTTGTAAGTGGTCCCTGTCTCTGAGGAGCAGCAGACTGCCTGAGCACACCTTGCTCTCCATCCAACATTGTGAGGTTCCTGGCATTTCACCTGGCCATGGGGTTGCTGGTGCAGGAGGCTGGCTGGCTTTATTTACATGGTTAGTGCTGCTCAGTGAGACTCCACTTGCTGAAATATTGATTGTCTTAAGCATTTTATATTTGGAGACTTGTCTAATATTCATGAAGTCAATTCTTAGAGTTCCCCCCTTTTTTTTCCTCATTAAACTTTGTTTTAATGGGGTCTCAAAATGCTGTGACAGATTTTTGGTCAAGTTGTTTCCATGAAAAAGTACTGATTTTAAAAACTAATAACTTAAAAACTGCCACACACAAAAAAACCCCCAAATGGTCCACAAAACATTCTCCTTTCTTTCTGAAGGTTTTACGATGCATTGTGATCATTAACCAGTCTTTTACTATTAAACTTAAATGGCCAATTGAGACAAATAGTTCTGAGACCGTTCATCCACCACTGATTAAGACTGGGATAGCAGGTATTGGGGATAATACTCATTTAGCCTTCTGAGCTTTCTGGGCAGACTTGGTGACCTTGCCAGCTCCAGCTGCCTTCTTGTCCACTGCTTTGATGACACCCACAGCAACTGTCTGTCTCATGTCACGAACAGTAAAAACGGCCCAGAGGAGAATAGTCAGAGAAGCTCTCAACACACATGGGCTTGCCAGGAACCATATCAACAATGGCAGCATCACCAGATTTCAAAAACTGTGGGCCATCTTCTAGCTTTTTTCCCAGAATGATGATCAGTCTTCTTCAGCTCAGTAAACTTGCAAGCTATGTAAGCTGTGTGACAATCCAGCACAGGTGCATATCTGGCACTGATTTGGCCTGGGTGGTTCAGGATAATCACCTGAGCGGTGAAGCCAGCTGCTTCCATTAGTGGATCATTTTTGCTGTCACCAGCCACATTGCCATGACGAACGTCTTTGACAGATACATTCTTGACATTGAAACCCACATTGTCCCCAGGAAGAGCTTCACTCAAAACTTCGTGGTGCATTTCAACAGACTTTATTTACTTCATTTATTACATTGACTGGAGCAAAGGTGACCACCATGCCGGGTTTGAGAACACCAGTCTCCACTCAGCCCACAGGGACAGTACCAATACCACCAGTTTCGTAGACATCCTGGAGTGGCAGACGCAAAGGCTTGTCAGTTGGATAAGTTGGCAGGATACAATCCAGAGCTTCAAGCAGCGTGGTTCCTCTTGCACTGCCATCTTTATGGGTGACTTTCCATCCCTTGAACCAAGGCATAGTAGCACTTGGCTCCAGCATGTTGTCACCATTCCATCCAGAAATTGGCACAAATGCTACTGTGTCAGGGTTGTAGCCAGTTTTCTTAATGGAGGTGCTGACTTCCTTAACGATTTCCTCATATCTCTTCTGGCTGTAAGACGGCTCAATGAAATCCATCTTGTTAACACCAACAATTAGTTGTTTCATACCCAGTGTGTAAGCCAGAAGGGCATGCTCATGGGTCTGCCCGTTCTTGGAGATACCTGCTTCAGATTCACCAACACCAGCAGCAACAGTCAAGACAGCACAGTCAGCCTGTGATGTGCCTGTAATCATGTTTTTGATAAAGTCTCTGTGTCCTGGGGCATCACTGATGGTCACATAATTGCTGGTCTCGAATTTCTACAGAGAGCTATCAATGGTGATACCACGCTCACGTTCAGCTTTTAATTTATTCAAGACCCAGACATACTTGAAGGAGCCCTTCCCCATCTCAGCAGCCTCCTTCTCAAATTTTTCAGTGGTTCTTTTTTCAGTCCTACCACATTTGTAAATCAGATGACCAGTTGTGGTAGACTTGCCAGAATCTACGTGTCCAATGACAGCGATGTTGATGTGAGTCTTTTTCTTTCCCATTTAGGCTTAAATATAGCACTGATTTTCACAACACCTGTGTTCTGGCGGCAAACCTGTTGCGAAAAAGCAGAGTTTCCTTTTTCAAAAAATTCAGAGTGAGGGAGAAGGAGGCTTTTCAAATTCTAGTGAGATATTTGCTTCAACAAGAATTTTTTTTTTTTTTTTGCTGAATGCAGAATTTGTTTATCACTTGTAAAATTAATTTGTGAAGGTGCATGCCTCAGAGGATTTGAATGAGTAAAGACATGTTTTTCAGTCACCATACAGTATATTATTTAAAAGCAGTAAATGACATAGCTGGTAGACCCTGAGAATGGGGGCAGGGATGAAGCTGTCTGGATTTGCCTCCCTGGTGGGGATAGTATGTCCAGTGGGTAGGACTCCTGCCAGTCATTGTAGACGTAGGGCACACAGCCTGCGGAGGTCTTCACTGCCCCAGCTCTGCCCAAGGTCTACCTTCCTGTTGACCTGGTAGCGCATGCTCAGTTGCAAGGGCTGTCTTGTTTTTGGTGTTTCAGAGCTGATGGGTGTGGTGTTGTGTTAGCTGCATGTCTGGGCATTAGAAATGTTACGTTACATAAATATGTGACCAGGTCTGTCCAGGTGCCTGGGACTGAAGTTCATTTGTGATGAATCTTCCTGCCAATGTTTCTGGCTCCCCTTTTGAGATGCTCTGTAGAGCCAGGTAGAAGCTTCCTGTTTACCCTCTCATGTCTTACAGTTTTACATCAGTGTTAGGATGAAGTAAATAGACCTTGTAAAGTTAATACTTAAATACTTAAGGTTTAATTATTCCATATCCTCTTTTCAAACATGTAATTTTAGAAATAATTTTGTTGTAACGGTCCTTTTTGCTTAAATGTGCCACTGCGTAGAAGAAACAGTGAGTGAAAGAGGGCTGGGGGGGCCCATAAAGCAATGTTGGAGGACACTCATGCCCTCTTTAGCTCTGTGCCATCAGTATCTTGCACAACTTGCAGCATGTACAAAACATGCTAAGTAAACCTGGTTAGCTGAGCTGCAGACATTCCCAGATGCAGGTGGAAGCTATGTTGATAGGGGATCTTAATGCCAAACTGGGTCATTTGCTGGACAGGGGCCAGCCCTAGGACACATTTTTTGCTGAGGAGTGGCATGGCTGTAGCTGCAGAATGTAGTCTGGACACGCTGGAGCAAGAGGAAGTGGCCCCGAGCACAGGCCTTAACTTTCATGTGAGAGCTGTACAGAAGGAGGGGCGATATTTGCTTGCTGCTGACTTTGCAGAGCAGCTCTAATAACAGTGTGAAACCTTTATTTATGTGACCCCCAGTGCCTGGCTGCCCACTGACCAGCACAGAAGAGCGGTCAGAGAGGTCTTGGGTGCACATTTCTCCAGGGGCCATACTGAGATGTGCTTCTTGCCAGTGAGTATTGGGGAAGGGCTGTACTGGCCTGGACCCTGCTTCTGACCCTGACCATGGGCATGGTGCATGCTCAGCCATCACAGGGCCTATCATTTGCCCAGCAGTCCATCTCTGGAGAACCTTCCTTTATGCTTTATAAGAAAATAATAGCTTTATTGCTATATAATTGACACATGATATAGTTCACACATTTAAAGTAGTCTTTAGTATATTTGCAGACATGTGTAACACAGTTTTAGAACATTTTCATCACCTTAGAAAGAAATCAATACACACCCCATCATTTCCCCCTCCCCAGCCCTAAGCAAAACCACTGTCTCTATGGATTTGCCTATTTTGGACATTTCGTATCATGGAATTGTTGAACACTATGTGGCATCACAGAGATACCCTTGCACATGTGCATGCAGACATACATCAGGAATGCCCATGGCAACATTGGTTATAATGACAAAAACACAAAAAGAACCCAGATTTCCATAATTTAACTTACAAACATGTTAGAGAGTTTATTTTAAAAGTTTGATATGGTTCTATTTAAGTGAGACTGCATGTGTACACTTTAGGAGATGAGAACCAATTATTTAACTTGGTGAGTAATGAAAATTTGCAGTGAAAGTCGGCCTCCTTCCCAGCTCTGCAGCAGTCTCTGGCTCCATACCCTGAGGCAGCCATCAGAACCACTCTCACAGTCAGTCTAGAGAAGCCGCGTGCACATCCCAGCAGCCTTCCCTTTGTGCCCATAGGCTCTGCTGTCTGCCCAGTACAAAGTCTTGCTGTTCTTGCTGAAGCCACTGCTTCCAGGAGTGCTCCCTCCTTTCCCTCAGCTTGCCTTTGGATGGGATGATTGTGGAGTACTCTTATCAGCGTGCAAACATGCTCTCCTTTTGTCCTTCTTTTGCCCACTTTTACCACCAGCTGTCACCCCATTTCTTTCTCCCCTTTGCAGCAGAAGTCCTCTTATAGAGATGGTGATACTTGTCTCTATGTCCTTTCCCACCCTCTCTACATCCTCTCCCACCCTCACTTTTTGAGAGCTTTATTGAGACAATTAAATACAATTAAATTCAGCAATTTTAAATGTAAAATGTGATGTTTTAACAGATCAGTATGGTCATGTTTCCGTCACCACAGTTGTGACATAGAACCATCTCCATTATCCCAAGAAGTGTCCCTATGCCAATACTACCTTCCTCCTATCCCCTAGATCTAGGAAACCACTGATATGCTTTAGTCACAATAGGATTTCTTTTTCTAGAATTTAACATAAATGGAATCATACAGTGTAAAGTGTTTTGTGACTGATTTCTTTCACTTAGCATGCCATTCCATTGGATACATATGTCATGTTTATCCAATCAGCAGTTGTTAGACATTTGTACAGTTTCCAGTTTTAACTTATGAATAAAGTTGCTATGAATAGTTGCATACAAAACACTGTGTGGCTATATGTTTTACTTTCTCTTTGATAAATATCTAGGATTGAGATTTCTGGGTCATATGGTAGGGGAATGTTTTAACATTTTAAGAAACCTGCCAAACTGTTTCCCAAAGTGACTGAACAATTTCATGTTCCCATCAACAATGACAGCCATTGCTTTGTATTCTCACCATCACTTTATATGGTCAGTCTTTTTAATTTTGGCCACTCTCGTGGATATCTAGTGGCATCCCATTGTGGGTTTAATTTCCATTTCCCTGATGACAAATTATGTTGATTATCTTTCCATGTACTTAGAAATAAATTTGGTCACTTATGTATGTTGTTTGATGAAGTATCCATTTCTTCATATCTGTCTTTTTTGTCTATTTAAAAAAATTGGGTTGTTTTACTGAGAGTTTTTTAATATATTCTGTGTCTTAGTTCTTTATATATTTTAGACACCAGTCCATCACCAGATTTATGTTGTGTAAATATTTTCTTCTAGTCTGTGGCTTTTCTTTTCATTTTCTTAACAGTGTCTTTTGAAGAGCAAAGGTTTTTGTTTTGATGAAGTCCAACCTAACATATTTTTCTTAGATACTTCATACTTTTTGTGTCTTATGAAATCTTTCTCTAACCCAATGTCACAAAGATTTTCTCTTATGTTTTCTTTAGAAGTTACGTAGTTTTGGCTCTTGTATTCATTTCTGTAATCTATTTTGAGATCATTTTTGTATAAGATCAGGTTAAAGGTCTTTTTTTTTTTTGGCATAAGGCTATCCAGTTATCCCAGCACCACTTGTTAACAGGGTTGTTTCCCATTTAGCTGATTTACCTTTATTGAAAATTAGTTGCGTGTAAAGGTATGTGTCTATTTCTGAACTCTGTTTTGTTCCATTGATCTACATGTCAGTCTTTATGCCAGAATCACAGTTTCTTGATTACTGTAGCTTTATAGGAAGTCTTGAAATCAGATAGCGTATGTCTTTTCACTTTGTTTTTTTTTTTCAACATTGCTTAGGCTATCAGTGATTCCTTTATATTTTCATGTACATTTCAGAATCACTATCAATAAATACAAAAAAAAAAAGCCAGAATTTTGATTGAGATTGTGCTGAATCTATAGAACAGGTTAGAGAGAATTGACATCTAAACAATAGTGAATTTTATGTTTCTCTAGAGAGATCTGGCACATACTTTATTCCTAAGTTATTAATTCGGGGGATGCTATTGCAATTGTTTTGTTTTTAATTCCAGTTTCCTATTGTTTGTTGATAATGCATAGAAATACAGTTGATTCTTTAAAATAATGACCAATCTTGGAACTTTGTTAAACTCATAAGTAGTAATTTTTTAAAAAATAGATTTCATGGAATTTTCTACATAGATGTTTATGTCCGATGTGACTAAAGATAAGTTTTACTTTTCTTGCCATTCTGTATACCTTCCATTTCTTTTTCTTACCTTATTGCACTATCTAGGACCTGTAGTACAGTACTGAATAGACGTGTTGACAGTGGGCATTCTTACCTTGTTCATAGTCTTAGGGGAGAAGTTTTCAGTCTTTTACAATTAACGTTACTTCTTGAGTTTTAGTAGATTCCTTTAATTAGGTTGACAGAGTTGTCTTCTTAGCTTTAAAAAATCTGAATGGGAGTAGAGTTTTGACCTGTGCTTTATCTATCAAAATGAAAATTTAAGAAAATACAATAGATAAGAATTAGTGAAACCAAAAGTTGGTTCTTTGAAAAGATAAATAAAACTGAAAGACCTTTAGCCAAACTGATTAGAAAAAAGAAGACAAAATTTCAACATCAGGCATGAGGGAGAGAACATCTCTACGATTCTATAGCTGTTAAAAGGATAAGGAAAATTTATTAACAACTTTATGCCAATAAATTTGACAATTCAGAGGAAATGGACAAATTTCTTAAAATACACAAACTACCTAAGCTTGCTGAAGAATAGATTGCCCGAATAGCCCTTTATCTATTAAAAAATGGAATATTTAATTAAAATTCTTGACACAGAGAATCCTACAGTCCTAGATGGCCTCACTGGTGATTTCTACCATCCATTAAATAATAAGTAATGCCAATTATACACAGGCTCCACAGCACAGGAGAGAACACACCTCAACTTTTTCCATGAAGCAGGATTGCCTTGATACCATAATCAGAGAAGGATGTGATGAGAAAGGAAAACTACAGGCCACCACTCATATGAATATAGTTATAAAAATCATTACTTTGTAGCAAATTGAATTTAGCAATATAACAGGATAATAATACATCACAAGCAAGTAGGGTTTATCTCAGATATTCAAATTTAGTTTAACTTTCAAAAATCAATGTAGTATACCACATTTACATAATAAAAAGGAAACCCATAAGATCACCTCGAAAGATGCAAACAAACAAACAAATGAATAAATAAATAAATAAAAGTGTTTCACGAAATTCCATGCCTATTTGCGAAAAAAATATTCTGCAAACTGAGAAAAAAGAGAACTTCCTCAGCCTCAAAGGACATTTTAAGAGATACCTGCGGCTGACTGACATTGTCCTTGAAGGTGGAGGACTAAATACTGTTTCTCTAATATCAGTTTTAAGATAGGCTTGTTTGTGGTTACCTCTTGTTCTCTTTTTTTAAAATAACATTTTTTTAGCTAAAGCAATCCTCTGCATTTTGGAAAATTAGGAAACAGTGATAAGGAAAAATAAAACATCACATTTTTACTGCCTAGAGAACTTTTGTGTGTGTTTACATGCATGCATTCATAAGTACATGTGTGTGTACATCCATGTGACATGGTCAGTTAGATGGATTGACCTGGTTAGGCTACAGTGCTCAGTTATTCAACCACTAGACTAGGTGTTGCTATGAATTTGTAGGCGTGTATACAGCCCACGATCAGTTGGTTGGAGTAAGGCATAGCATCCCAGGTAATGTGGATGGCCTGACTCCATCTGTTCAAAGACTTTGAGACAAGAAGAAGCTGAGGCTTCTGCCCTAGAACCCATCCTGTCAATTTCAGAATTGTGTTGCCAGCCCTCACAATACTGTAAGCCAATTTCTTGCAATAAATTTCTTAATATATTACCTGTTTAACATATATCCATATCTTTGGCTGAACCCTGATACATACATATATATTTATTAACTTTAAAAAAATCTTACCTCTTTTTCATTCAGTGATTGTCACCATTTTAGTAAGCTTCTGTCTTATCAAATGCCTCACCATGGAGAGACCTTTTGTGTTCCAGTGTTTTATCCCAGCTAGCATCTGGTCCATGCATTGTATATGGTCACCTCCTTTAGGTCCTGTTCATCTAGCATGGTCTCCTTTCCCTCTACTGGTCAGAAAGCCTTTCATAATTTTCTTTATTGCTTTCCTTTTGCATGACTTAGCTTGTTCTTTATCATTTAGCTTCTCTCTTTCATGGGTCATTTAAAATAAAAATCTACCTTAGACTTTGATTAGCCTCTGTTATATATTTGCTTTTTGTGTTCTTGTCACGTTTTCCTTCCATGCTTTTGGGTATATTCTGATTTTTTAAAATCTCTTTATTGGGATGCCTTCTAGACAAATATATTTCCCTCTTAAAAACTTTACTTAGGTTTCCCAGTTGACTGTGTAGTATGTTGTCATTCTCAATTTTGAAGGTTTTTAATTCCCACTCTGATTTCCTTTTGGACCTTTATACTTAGAAGTACATTTCTTAATTCTCAGATTTAAGGTGTTCATGGTTACCCACTCCCCTGTCTAAATTGTATTGTGGTGTAAGAAGTGGGTCCTTTCAGAATTATTTAGACTTGTTCTTACAGTGTGTGGTCAGTTTTCATGAGCGTTTGTTCCCTGTGTTCCTGAAAAGCATGGACATTGTGCAATTATTGTTTGAAATGTTTTGTATATGCTCATTGGATCAGACTTGCTATCATGTTCTAAGTTTTGGTGGGGGTTGTCTCTTTGGTTCATTAGTTAGCGAAAGGTTTTAAAGTCTACTCCCGTGATTGTGGCTGTATCTATTTTCCCTGTTCTGTCCATTTTTGCTCTTTACTTTGACGCTGTTGTGGGGAGGGAAGGACTTCAAGGTCCTTTTGGCTGGTCTAGTAATCAAGTAGACATGAGACAGATTAGCAAGAGAAAATAACCAAATTTAATACATACATATGTTCAGAGATGAAATAGGGGATTGAAGTAAGACAGACATTTTGAGGTGGGGAAGTAATGCACAGTGAGAGCTTTAAAGAGTCATCATAGGACGGTAAGAACAGATGTTTAGTAAATAGAAGTTCACCCTGCCATACTATTGTTGATAATTCCCTGTTATGGGCAAAGCCCCTAATTCAGGTTCTTCTAGGTAGTTTAAGGAGTGTCAGAATTTTCTCTTGAGTCTGGAGCTAAAATTGCCTTTAGCTCAAAACAATCCCCATACCACAGAGACATATCTTGGAGTGGCTCATTCTGAACCCCCACACTGTCTTATTATGTGCATAAATATTTGGAATTATCTTATCTCTCTAGTGAAAGGAACCCTTTGTTCTGTTACAATGTGACTAACTATCTCATGAATTGTGTTTTGGCCTCAAGCCTGCATCCAGTATTCATGCAGCAACCTTAGCTCTTCTGCTCAATATTTACCTGGTATGTCTTATATTTCTTTTTCTCTAAATCTTTCCAGATTTTTAGATTTTAGATATTCTTCCCTTATTTTGAGGTAGGTAGATTACTTTTTCCATTCCAGTCTGACAAACTTTGTCTTTTAACTGGATTCCTTAGCACTTTTACTTTTGTACTTAATAAACATTTAGTTCCATCATATTGGGCTTTCTATTTGTTCTGACTTGTCTTTTTTCTCTCCTTTTTGATTTTTTTTAGTTTTTTTTTTTTTTAAATAAATTCTCTGCACATTTGGGAATTATATATATATATTTTTCGTAGTCATCATGGAAGAGTGATGTGTGGAAAGCCAGCCTTTTGCTTACCTTCGCTGGTGGATGCTCCCAAATTTTTAAACCTGTGTAAAGTTTGAAGCAATTTTTGTGTGGAGTTGTAGGAAATGATTTTAGTGACTTTTTAGACCACCTGGAACACCTCGCAACTCTACCTTTCTTCATGCTCCTTGTCCACTCTTGTTTCAGTTATGTCATATGTTTATATATTTTTTTCTGTGACTTATTACTTCTTCCAACTGTTCTTTTTCACTGGTATTTTCCATAAGAAGCCTCATAATGAAACCAGAGAAAATGTAATTTGGTGTTTATTTGATGAAGATGAAAATTTTCAGTCATTCAGTTTCTCACCTTTATATTTGTTGTAATTTTTATTTTTTATCAAGAGCTATGCTGCTACCAAAATCATCTTTCCTGCCCTCAAATTTAACCTTAACACTTGTGAACTGTTTCCCTCAGTGTGAAGGCCTCAGTCAAGCTTCCCCCAGCCAAGTGAGCAAGCCGTCACTCCTGTCCCTGTTCATTCTTAGGTCCTTGACCCTCCTTAGCCCTTCAGTGTTCTCTTAGATGCATTCTCTTTGACACATTCTCCGAGACCTTGAAGAAATACTGGGGATTCATCCTTGAGACTCTTGAGGAGCCTTTTAGACAGTGGGAGGGAAAGACTCCTTTATTCATGAGTGATTTTGGAAGATGGAATTATTTTATCCCCAAGAAGATAAAATCTGTATCATTCAGTTCACTTGGAGCTTACTGACCCTACTGCAACTCTGAGATGGTCCTCAGTTGGAGGCCCTGCCTGGAGGCCTGGCCCATCACTCCCACGGAGAGTGTATCTTTGGATCATATCAACTCCTGCCTTCATATGTAAAGTGGAAATAATACCATCTGTTGAGCTGAGGCTAGTTAGAGGCTTTAAATAAAATAACATGAAAGTAAAGCACTGCGCAAATGCAATTTGAAATGGATCGTTAAACCCCAGTCACTGACCAAAGGGAGTAGGACACTATCATTAATTACAGTTGCCAGTGTGTACCAAGCACTTGCCTCCACTCCCTGGAGGATAGGACAGTGATTTTTTTCCAATTTACAGAGGAGGATACTGAGGCATAGGTTAAATCTCTTGCTCAAAATTTCAGCTGGTAGTAAGTGGTAGAGCTGTGTAGTGCTTATGTTTACATCCATAGCCACACCCTCGGTTTTCAGAGGTCTGACCTGCACATTCCACAGACCTAAAACAGCCCTATAATTCATGATTTCCAGAGTACCTTCATATTCCCCTTACTAGTTTACCCTAGTCTTTTGGAGCAAGGAAGAGTCCTGTGTGGCCAGCTAAACAGCACATTGAACAGAGACAGTGCATGGGGAAGGAGAGATGGAGAGGAGTGTGGCTTGACATTTCTCTGCACTTTGATTCCTTTCTCCGAGCTCGAGGTACTTCCTTGAAAAGCACGAACAATGAATCTTTGGGAGTAAACCTCATAATTTTTCTCTCTAAAGGTACTAATATGCTTGTCATCAGGCTAACTTTAGACTCATTGCTACTTTGTGTTTTCTCAGTGAAGTAAAATTCTGAATCAGGTTCATTCTAGCACATCTTCAGTCCAAGATTGGCATGTACCCCCTCCCTGTACTGTCAGTGCCCTCCTCCCACCCCGCCGCCCACATGCATAGGAGTGAGTACCTGTTTACTCTGACTTTTAAGAAAGTTAGCATAAGAAGACAAATCTGAGATGATTTTTACAGGGAAAGAATTTGCCACAGATGCAATTTAAATAGCTAGATCTTTAAAAACAAAGTGTTGGAGTTTATAAATGTTGATTTGTATCTGTTCAGAAACTTAGATATTCCTTAACCCTTTTTCCGTTTAGGAAAAAGTGCAGCTTGCTGCCAGCATTAATTTAACATTAAGTATAGGAATGCTACATTTTCTAGGCTTTGACATTTTCAGCGATCGAGAATAACTATATTTTGTAAATGGAAGTACCACTACTAAAAGCAGAATGCTATAAATAGAACGATGTCATTTGTGTCCAAAGACTATCGATATACTAGGGCGATGTGAAAATAATAATAAAGGTGAGAAATTTCATGGCAAACTTTGGGGGTAAGGTTGGGACTGTAATCCTGTGAGTTATCTCAGGGTAAATGCTCCAGCCCCAAGCCCCACTGGCAAGTATTCTTGGGGCAAGTGGGAAATGGGTTAAAGAAAATGCACTTAGATTTGGGAACAGACAGTAGTGCATAATTTCAATTGTTTCTGCATCTTGAGTTCAGAATTATAAAACATCTAAATGATATATTTTTCAGAACATGCAATGTAGGCCTTGTCTTCCTTCAGTTCTTTCCCTTTTACCACCCTTTTCCATTTGGAGGTAAATGACTGCAGAAAGACAATCCCAGTAAACAAATTTGATTATAGGAGACCTCCTTTTCCACAGGGGATACATTTCAAGACCTCCAATGGTTGTCTGAAACCTCAGACCCCCTTATCTGCAGGGGATACGTTTGAAGACCCCCCAATGGATGCATGAAACTGCGGAGAGTAGCAAACCGTATATATATTTCTTTTATACCTATACGTACATGCCTATGATAAAGTTAGTCACAGTACGAGATTAACAACAACAATAATAAAATAGAAGTTATAACTGTACTATAGTAAAAGTTATGTAGATGTGGTCGCTTGTGTGCATGCTCTCTCTCAAAATATCTTTTGTACTATATTCACCTTTTTTACTTAAATGAGGCACTCTATGGCTTTTCTTTGGCATGACCAAATTGCCAGCATTACTACTCTTGCACTTTGGGGCCATTATTAAATAACATAAGGTTACTCGAACACAAGCACTGCAATACCTTGACAGTTGATCTGATCACCGACACGGCTACCAAGGGACTAATGATTCATGTCCAGACCAGCAGGGCATGAGATTTCGTGACACTACTCATAATGGTGCACAATTTAAACCTTAACGAATTGTTTATTTGGGGAATTTTCCCTATAATATTTTTGGACCGTGGTTGAACGTAGGTAACTGAAACCATGGAAAGCAAAATTTTGGATGAGGGAGAACTACTGTATTCTATAAAAACAATTTCTCAGAGCATTTTTACCATCTTAGTTTTAACATGTAATTGTGTTTCCTTGGACTATTTAGTATTTAAATGTAATGATTATACTAAGAAGTGTATCTGTAGGGCCCATAAATAGATTTTTACAACATGAAATATCAAGTTTGGTTTCAAAATATGGTAGAAAGGAAAGAAGGAAAAAATGTTATCCTTTATCACATTACACACTGGAATAAAACTAAATATAGTGGGATGGATATCTATCAACTTAATGAGGACCATAGGTGGGAGTTACTATGAAATAATGTCATTTCAGTCAAGCCCTTACCCCTTCCTATTTAGTTCATATTGGGCAATCTCTTGGCAAGCCTTGTTCAGAGTACACCTATTTATACTATTACTGGTTTATCATAGACTAAATGATTTCCTTCCAAGGTCACAAAATCTCCAGAGAATTCTACATTTTCTTCCCCGAAGATGAAATGAACTATGTTTTTTCAAATGAAGATGGAAATGGATTCTGAGGCTGATACCTTGGACAGCATTCTGTTTTACCAGGAGTGCATGGTCTGGCCTGGACCCTCTCTTGAGGGCCTGCTTTCCCCAGGCTGCAGGCCCACCATACCATTCTTCTCTTCTGTTGTGACTTTCTGGTTTGTGGAGCTGATCTGTTAGTACTGCCCTGGGCTTTGAGTCCAGGTGCTAAGTAAGTAACAGAAACCTTGGAAGGGGTGGGCCTGAGGGAGGGATGAGAGGGGATCAGGTGACCATATAGGGAGGAGGGCATGGAGCTGTGTGGGTCAGCATAGGCCCAGAAATCCCCATGGGGGAGTGCAGCGTCTTTAGGCTCACTGTCTTGTACCACACACTCTGCCGACTTGCGGCCACTTCATGTTCGTATATGAGTTTGCACTAAGATAATTAATCCAAAGGCCTTATTTTGCTTTCTATGAGTATGTAATTATGCAGAATGTTTGGTATATCTGGGAATTAAAATCATGTTTGCATGGAATTACTCTCAGTTGATACATGGAATTACTCTCAGTTGATACCAGTGAGATTTAAAGAATGGGTGGAGTAGGAAGGGGAGGGGTGAGTGATCCTTAATTTAATTCAGAATTTTTTCATTATTCTCTGTTTACAGCTTTAAGAAATCAGCTGGTGTCACTGCACATATGTTTAGAGCTGTTGCTAAGGTGATGAGCCTCAGTCTCACCACCCACACAGTCCTTCTGGAAGGTGGGGATAACTTGGTTGGGTCTCTTCCCACGAGGGCATCTTGGTACATGATGGAGGAATCTGTAGATTGCCCTGGTCCAGTTTACATTGTCTGCTCCCTTTTAGCTTGATTCCCTGATTACTTTACCTAGTGATTTAAAAAGAAAAACCTTGCAATGCATTGAATATGGAGAGAAACAGGACAGCATTTTTCATGTCTTTTCTCCATGTTGCAGCAGAACTTCAGTGTTTTCAGTTGCTCTCACCTGTCTCATTCTCCTTAGAAACAGAAGAATGGACTTGGTCTTTAGACATTTCTCAGTGGAAATCTAAAATAAATTTTTTTTTTTTACAATATTACACATAAACATTAGTCATAGGACTTGGGTTATGATTTATGATTTTTTTCTGGATTAAAGAACTCTGAAGTCATTTATATTATAATTATCTTCCTCTGGATGTGTTGGTAAATTTTTAGTCTGTCTGGAAGGCTGGATTTGGAAAGTAAGGTGTTCTTATAGTGCTTCCCTTGGGTGCCATGTAATATTAATTTGTCACATTGCTGTATACTTTCAGAAAGAAAAACACAACCATCTAAACCTCTTTGGGGCTGTGGACTCCCTAAAAATTGAGTAAAAGCTATGGGTCCCCTCCTGAAGGAAAATGCACATACATCTGTACCTACTATTTGATTTACTGAGTTTCAGAGCCCTCTGGACTGTTGTTCTCTCATCTCAGCTGTCTTTAAACTTTGTCTCAGTTGTTTGCCCAGGAGACCCTCATATTATCGCTTGAGTTTACAATGTCAAGAACGAATTTCGTGATAATGGACTTTTTGTAAAACCTAATCTTGTTCTACAAAAGAATATTACATGCATAGTACCTTTTCCTCTTTCTTAACCAAGATCTCTTGATAAGTTTACAATGTAAGACATGTGCCTTAATCAGAAGTAAAAGAGGGCATGTCTGTGAATGACTGACTACACAATGTGAAGCTTCATCATGTTGTTAAGTGCATTTACAGTTAGTTTCTTTTAGTTCTGTTTCTAATCGTAAACCTCAAAGGAAACTCTTAGATATATACCTAAAGAAGTATATAGACAAATGTTCATTGTAGGATCATTTGTAATACCAAAGAGCTGGAACAAAACAATTGACATTCAACAAGAGAATGGGTATTTTTTAGACAATGAATACCACAGCATGATTATAATGAAGTAGAATTGCATGTATAAAAAGCATAGATAAATCTCTAAAGTATAATCTGGAGAGGGAAAAAGTACATGAGGATCTGTGCAGTAAGTTTCTTCTAAAAACAGCACATATCAACATCACATGTGTCTATGGGTTTACATGGAGCATAATATGAAAACATATATGGGAATAATTAAAATTTAGAATCTTTGGAGAGAGGAGAAGGAATGAGTAGGATAGGGGTTACATAAGGGGTTTCAACTGTGTGCATGTACTATTTTTTATATTAAATATATCCCGAAGCAAAGGCAAAATGAGCAGATGGTGGATACGTCAGTATTTGTTACATTATTTCTCATACTTTTCTGTATGCTTGAAACATTTTCGTATTAGCTATTGTTACTTTGTTATAAAATAACTGTAGAAAATATTTCTTAAGAGGAAATCATAAAATATAATAACCCATTTTAAATGAATTTAGGAATACTCCACATTTCTGGAATGGTTTGAAAAAACTGCTTTTACACTTGACACTTTATGAATGTAAATCATACTTGGTGCAGAATAGGTGCTGTGGACTTTGGTGCTTTAGAATTGGACCTCAGCACACTGCTGTAAGTCTTAAAGCCAGCCTGACTACATCTACTCCTTTGGCTGTATCCAGGAGGAATTCACTCTGTGTCCAAGGTCCTTTTATAATCTAATACAATATCCCCTTTTATATGATTATGGACTTTTGACAGGCAGCACTAGAGGAAGTTTCCAGATGGGATGTGGGTTCTCACTCCGAGTTTCTTATTTGCTAGCACTTGGTACGTACTTTGTACTATGTGAATTTCCTGTTTTTCACCTGTGAAATATATGTCCTGTGACAAAACTCTCATAGGATTTTATTCAGATCACATAGGTAAAATGATTAGTAAAACAAGATGTTACACAAATGTATTAATATGTATTGAAATTTAATTTTTTTTCCATAATGAGATTACAGAAATATTATATGTGTATGGTAGAAAATTAGAAAATACAAATAAGCAAGACTTTCTAAAAAAAACACATTTTCACTACGCAGATCACCACCGTTAATAGAGTCTCAATTCTTGTTTCATGGATAACTTATATATATTTTTTATTTTTAGAAAAAATGAGACCATACTATTATGTAGTCTTATTTTTTTCCCACTGTCAGTCTCTATCATTCCATTTTAGTAGATCTTACAGCTATTTTGTGGGAACTAGTCTTCTGTCCATGATTAGGCCCCTCTGTCTAGCACAGAGTTGGCAATTTTTTTCTTAAAGGGCCAGATAGTAAATATTTTAGGCTTTGGAATTGAAGAGACAATGTCAAGAATATTATGTACGTATTTGCGTAACCATTAACAGATTTGAAAACTGTCCCACTCCCAGGGTTGCCCACCCCTGGCAGGAGGAAATCCTGAACTGGGAGTGTGAGTACCACCAGTTGTTAGCCCTTGTCTGAGCTGTTAACAGGTCCAGTCCCTTCTTAGCAGTCCTTTTCCAGTGAGGAACAGCAGGTGCCTGCCAGTCTCTTGCTTTGGGCTCAGTAGAGACCTTTTTCAGTTTACTGGTGGCAAATTCCAATTTATGTGATGAACGTTCCTTGGCCATTGTCAGAGTATTTTACACAGCTGAGGCCCTTCCACAGGGCAGAGATACTTTCAGAAGCTGGAGTGCCACCTTACCTAAGTGGTCCTAGGGATTCACACTCAACAGAATGGAAAGCCAGAGCACAGCCTCTGCTGGCCTGCAGTGTAAGTTGCATACCACGCTGGTGATGTCCCTGAGGCCTGAACACATGGGAGAGAGGCCATTTATCTTGGCTTTGGAGAGCAAGTGGTCAGTCATAGGACAATTAATGAGTTTCTTTATTTTGCATAGGTTTTGTGTTAGTTCCTAGGACCGCTGTAATATTTACCACAGACTGGGTGGCTTTGATAACAGAAATGTATTCTCACAGTTTTAGAGGCCAGGATTGTGAAATTGAGGTGCTGACAGGGCTATACTCCCTCCAAAGACTCCCAGGCAGAATCTTCCCTGTCCTCTTTCAGCTTCTGGTTGCTCCCAGCATTCTTTGGCTTGTGGCTGCATCACTGTAGTCTCTCCTCCGTCTTCACATGGCTGTCTCCTCTTATAAGGACAATTGTCATCAGATTTAGGATCTTTCCAGATAATCCAGGATGACCTCAACTGGAGATCCTTAATTTAGTTATGTCTGCAAGACCCTTTTCTGAATAAGGTCACACTCACAGGTTCCACATGGATATACGTGTCTTTTCAGATGGAGGCTATCATTCAACCCACTACCAATGCTTTCTCAAAGTAAATGTGTATTTTCTTCCTTCTTTTTAAATTTAGATATAATCTAGACATGAATAAAATGCACAGGTTTTAAGTGTACAGTTTGAGTGTAAGTGCATACACCCATACGAAACTCCTACTCCCTTTAAAATACAGACCGTTTCCATGAGCCCCTTCCTCCCTGTTAAGCATCTTTCACTGTGGTGTAATGTAGCCTCTCTGGGCCTTCATGTAAGCAGAATTGCACTGTATGCAGAGTTCCTATACCCATCTGTGTCTGGGCTTTTCCTTGGCATTTCTCTCTTAGATTCATCCATGCTGATATGTGTATAGTAGTTTATTTTTCTTATCGCTGAGTCTTCTTCCGTGTGATGATCACTGCACAGCTTGCTCATCCATTGATCTGTTGATGGACACTTTGGGTGTTTGCAGTTTATGGACGTTATGCATAAAGCTTCTTTGCAACCTTCCAAAGGAAGTAGGATATTTGGGTAAATGTATTTTAAATATATTCTCTCAGCTAATGCCCTCTTAATAAGGAAAAATAACTTAAACACTTTGCTGTCTTATCTAGGAGTCTTTTACTTGGTTTTGCAAAGGTGAGCAGTCTGGGATTGAGGTTTTTATTAAGACAGGCTGCGGTCAGTGCATTTGTCGTGCCCTGAGCTGATGATGCCAGCGTCCCGGGAAAGGCTTGGATAACCAGAAGATCTTCTTAAGAAAGTAGGAGACTCCTTTTGCATCATAGGACTTCACACGTTTCTGTGCAACATAGCCACTCCCACCCACCATGCTGTTGGCAGCTGGAGGTAACAGGCTGTGACCTCCTCTGGAGGTAGTCTCTTTGGCAGCCCAGCTCGTCAGCCTTTTTGCCCTAAATGTTCGATCAAGTTCATGTCAAGCCCCATTCTGGTGAGGCAGTGCAGAGTAAGACTGGAAGTGTCACAGCATCGCCAGCCACCCCCACTTCTGAACCTGCACCTTCTGTTTTCACAAAGGCTAACTCAGTTTTACCCTCTTTTAGCCATAAAAACAATGAAAGGAAACATTCTTGCTGACATCATCACAAACAGATCCGTAGACTAGGATATTTTGTCTAAAGTCATTCAGTTCAGGTGTTTGTGAGACCTGTAGTTAAAAGAATATCAGAGTTCGGGGAAGAATGTTGAATTGCGCATTGTTGTCTATGAGCCATAATCCAGGATGTTCTTCTGGTCGAGTTCAAAGGTTAAGCATCAGGAACCAGTGGACACTGCATCTCTTCTCAATTTTTACATTATCGAGTCTGAGGAAACTCCAGGGCACTGGCCATTTGGTGACTTTGAGGGGAAAGGAGGTGGCTTCATTACAGGTTTATTTACGGATGATTTAGTTGTTTCTAATTAGGTGTGTTTTGCTCCACGCATCCATTTAGCAAACCTTGCAGTTAAAAGAGGGAAACTATTGTTTCACCTGGCCATTTCTCTAAATGTAAGGAAAATGAAGGTGGTAGTTTTTTTGGTAGCCTTTTTCTGCAAAAGGTCTTCTGTTTTAGAAAACCAAAGAGTATTATGGATACAGTATTTCCAATACAGACAGGTCTTCTTCAAACTGATGTTTTAGTTTGGCAGCAAGTCAGCATTTATCAATACCACCATGGTAAACAGATGGCTGTCATTTGTTTTTTTTTTTTCCTGGGGAACACTGTCATGTACTGAGGGAAGGTCATATAAGGCGTGGCCATTTGGAGCAGCACACAAACAAGGTTAATGCCTGGGTAGTACCTGGCATGGACAGAAGGATGTGCAGGGCTTCAGGGGAGAAGTTCGTTGTGAGGCTGCAGACATGCCCAACCTGGCTCAGTGGAGGATACATCTGGGGGCATAACCTGCACTTGGATTTCCTGGATGCTAGACAGGCCTCAGCGTCCTGTGAAGGACGCAGCAGAGTGATATGGCAACACTGATGCACCAGGGGGTCACTCTGATGGCCTCAGTTAGTGTGTCCCACATTTGACAGTGAGCTAGAGAAGGCAGGACCCTCATGCTCAGCAGGTATTCCCCGCAGGCTGGGATTGAATAGAGCGTGGAGCACGGGTCCAGGCTTAATTGGTGGGCTGAAAACAGAGGGAGAAGGATATGTCATTACTTCGATTCCAGTGATTTGAGTCTCACCTGTGTGACTGGCTGGTGTTCTGTACCACACGTCCTGAGATGCCCCAGGTCATATTCACTTGTTTTCCTTTCGTTGGTCAAAGGCTGAGCTATAAACTTTCTCTTAATATGGTCACATATAACTACTAAAATGAAGAAATGCATGCCAGCTGGAAGCACTATGCCTGCACACAGGGGAGCACAGCCACCCATGCAGAGCAGATGATTAACCAAGGGGCGCAGGTGGTCAGACAGGAAGGGACACATGCAGACAGGCAGCTTTGTGTACTGGTAAGATCATGTGGGCTCAGTACGTTGTTAAATTTTTTAAGCAGTTTTGGCAAGAGCGGAAGGAACCGAGTAATCCCATGTAGTCTTAGGACATGCATAGGGCAGCCTCTCTGCAGACCACTTGGCAGTATTGTGTAGATGTGTACCCTGTCTGCTCATTTCTGCCAAGAGATTGGCGCAGGAATTTGGTCTTATAAATGGCGGGTGGCAACATGGACATGCAACCATGGGGTGCAGGGTGGCAGGACAGGACACTTGAAGTCCCAGGTTTCCTGAAATGCCTGTGTGTTCAGAGCTGCCAGTATCTGCACACCAGGCCACGGCAGAAGAGAGTAAAGACATACACATTATCTTTGTTGTCAGAACATATATTGTGCTGCAGAATTAAAAATAATGAACACTGTGTAAGTGAATTTCTCACAGCTGTTTAGTGAGACCCAGTGCCTGTGGTCCTTGCTGTGTCTGATCACGTGGGATAAGGAGTCTGAGCTGCTAGTTATATCTCTTCCTTACAACATTTAATAGGAGTGCTCTGCTTAATGTTTCTTTAATGTTTCCACCCTGTAGTTTGTTTTGTTTTGTCATCTGAATTTGCATTTGTTTTCTAATGGAAAGATGTTCGTTGATATCTAAAAATGTTACAGTTGTACGAGACCCTTTTATCATTTCTCCTTTGGTTTGTCCTGCTATAGAGTCGACTGTCCTTGGGTGGCACGAGAATGGGGTGAACTGCAGAGGCATATCAGTCATTCCTCCCACAAAGATCTGCTTCAGCAGGAGGTTCCCCTTCTCCTGGTCCTTAGGAGGCAACTCTTGTAAATTAAGGCACCTTCTGTTTCATGGAAGTTCTGGGTTGCCACCAGTGTTGCAGAGGCAACAATTTTTATCTGAACCTTGTAGAAAAGTGTGAGGAATTGTGGGCAATGTTAGCATTTTCCACACAGGCCTCGTGACCGAGTATTCAAGAGTGTGTGCATTGGATACTCCTGCGTGTGTTTATTCAGCAATTGTTTCTTGAGCACCTACTCCCTGCCAGGGTGTTTCAGGCTCTGGTGAAGGTAGTGAACAAAATAAACCATTGCCTTGGCACGCCCTCTGAGGACAGTGGTTCTGAGTCCTCAGGTCACCTGGATACGTGGTCACGTGGCCAAAAGCACATCAGTAAAATAACAGTTAAAGCTTTTTTGAACCAACTAGCAGTAACAGTGTCTAAGTTGAGTTTGCTGTGATGTCGGACATCACCGCTTAATTTAGAAACTCTAATAAAAGATCTACCTGAAAGTGTCATCAGACAGATTGAAACATGTCCCATGGTACCGTCCTGCCACCAACTGCTGTGTGTCTGCTTACCACTATCCAGAAGCATGGGCATGGAGAAAACTCAGCAGTGATCCTTGGGTGAAATAACAAAACAAACAATAATAGTGGCTCTGAGGCCGTTCAGTAGCATTGGAAACTTGCTCCTGCTCTGCAGGCCCATGTCTAAGATTTATGTGGAGAGTCATCTCACTCCTGAGCCTGTGTGTGCAAAGGGCTTCACAAACAAGGCCGTACACTAAGGCAATGGCACCTACTGCCCTGTCTCAGGGTAGTGAGATGGCACAACGTTTTCAGAGTGGTGGTGTGGCAGGTGGGATAGTGATGAGGCCTGGTATACTGTGTTTTGGGTACAGGGCCTTGATGGGAGAGCCAGCCTCATCTGAAGCTCAAGGGTGGCAGAGACCCCCAAATACAAAGGCCTCATCACGTGCCAACAGTGATACAGGAAATGGCAGCTACATTTCGTGTGCATGAGGATGCTTCACATTCTACATACACCTGTGCGGACACCTAAATGAAGACAGGAAATTGTCCTGTCCATGCCCCCAGCCCTACCCCCTGACCTCTAGCACCATGAGAAACTTAAACCACAAGGTACTGTCGTGGTGCCACCACAGTCCATCTGTTCTGCTGGGAGACATTTAGACTGTTTGCAAGTTTTGCAGAAGTCTGTGGATATGACATGGCTTTGGTGGTCTGTACATGCATATCAGTTGGAGTGTGTCTAGAATGACCTGTAGTGGGGTATGAGCAAGAGCCTTTGCCCACTGCTCCTTGCTCCCAGGTCAGATTCTGGCCTGCCCATTATGGCCACTTCTCCCAGGGACTCCACGCATGCCAAGAGCCTAGCTGCCAGCTTGAGTGGCATGTCTTGGCACTTAGGGTCAGCTGTGGCTCTTTGCCAGACTGAGGTTAGAAGTGGCGGGACCTCATCCTTTGAAGGAGTAAAGTGATGGGAATGCCTTCTCAGAGAAGGACAGGGCACACAACTGTGGAAGCTAAGGTGTGCTCAGAAAATAAAGTGTTTTTTTTTTTTTTTTTTTCCTTCAAGAAAAACATTTAGAATATCCCATTCAGGGGTCTCTGTCCTCAGACCTACCCTCCCAGCTTGAGAGATGGCTAGTGAATAATTATTGCTTGAGCACTTGTCCTAAGCTCTTAATATGAAAAGGGTTCATTTCTATATTTATAGATTGAGAAACTTAGATATGTCTGACTACATACCCAGGATTATTATTAACCAGTTAGGCTGGTGTTTCTAAAATGTCCTGACAGCTTCTCATTGTGAGAAAAACTGTCTATGTCTCTGCTCTCAATACACTATACACACACCCTGGAAACATGTTCACAAAGTAACTCTTTCTTCATGAGATGGTGTATATGATGCCCCCTGAATTTTCTGTTCTGTGTTATTTCACTTTTTTAAAAATGGCTGTTCAACATGCTAAAATGATTCTGGGATTGACCCTGGTTTTGGAAACACCGTAGCAGGTGATCTGTGTCTGTATAAGGTAGTTCTCAAAGTTGTTGTGTAGCTTTTTTGTATCTACTTTGGTGAAGTGTCTGTTCATGTCTTTTGTCCATTTTCTAATTGGATTGTTTGTTGTTTACTGTAGTTTTGATTGCTTATTTTACTTACAAGTCCTTTGTCTGACTTGTGATTTGCAGATATTTTCTGCCCCACTGCTGTTTGTCTTTTCACCCTGTAAACTAGATCTTTCGCAGACTAAAATTTTTAATTTTGTGGAGATACTTTTTTCTTTTGGGAATTGCAATTTTGGTGTCATGTCTAAGAACTCTTTGCCTTAGCCCTAGGTCTTGAAGATTTTCTCCTGTCCCGCCCCCCGCCCCCTAAAATTATTATAGGTTTCTTTCGATTTATACCTACCTAGCATTTCATTTTTATCTAGGGCAATTGTAAATGGTATTGTGTTTTTATTTGTTTCTACATGTTCATTGTTAGTTTGTAGAAGTACAGTGGATTTTTGTATGTTGATTTGGTATTCTGCAGCCTTTCCAAACTCATTTCTAGGAGTTTTAGGTAGAGTCCTTGCAGTTTTCTAGATAAAATAGTCATGTCATCGTCAAATACTGTTGACCCTCCATATCTGTGAGTTCTGAATTTGCAGATTCAATTAACTGTGAGTTAAAAATATTTTTTTAAAGTTCCATTTATGCTGACATGTACTATGTAGTTAGGCCTGTGATGGTTTTTGCATCTGTACTGAACTTGTACTGACTTTTTTTTGGTCATTATTCCCTAAACAATACAGTATAACAACTATTTATATAGTATTTACATTGTATTAGGTGATATGAGTAATCTGCAGATGATTTAAAGTATACAAGAGGATGTAGGTTATGTGCAAATACCCAATGTCCTTTTATATGAGGGACTTGAGCATCCATGGATTTTGGTATCCAACAGGGCCAGGGATGGGGTCCTGGAAACAGTTAACCCATAGATACTGAGGGACCACTATAGAAAGTTTTATTATTTTATTTCTTCCTTACCAATCTTTATACCTTTTTTTCCCCCTTTTCTTGCTTTATTGCCCTGGCCAGTACTTCCAGTTTGATGTCCAGTAGCAGTGCTGGGAGGGGACATCCTTGCATTGTTCCTGATCTTGAGGCAAAAGTATTCAGTTTTTCACGGTTAAGAATGATGTTGGCTGTAGGCTACTGTAGGTGCTCCTTATCACATTGAGGATGTTCCCCTATACTCCTATTGTGCTGAGAGTTTTTATCATGAGTGTTGAATTTCATTAAATACTTTTCTGCCTCAATTATAATATAATTTTTCTTTAGCCTGTTAATATAATGGATTGCATTGATTTTCAGCTTTTAAACCAGCTTTGCATATTTTGTATTTGTTACCACAAACAGCTATACCCGCCTCTCTCTAGTTGCCTTCTCTACTTGATAATAATGTGGAAGTCACCACATAGTAATAGATCTTTCCCTCTTTTGTCCCACTCTGCAGTATAGATATGCCACACGGTTTGAGCAGCCAACTGGTGGGTGGGCTTTGTGTCCTAGGACCTTTCTAGGTAGCATTGCAGTAAATCGCCCTGTGCCTACCTTTTCCTGTTATTGTCTGAGCATCTTGGGGCAGATCTAGCAGTGGGACTGCTGGGTTGCTGGTTGAGGAATACATGATACTTCAGGGTACTATACTACTCCACAACTCCTTATCAGAAGAAAGGCTGTCCTTTTCTGCATTCCCAGCAGAAATGCACAAGTGTGCCTGGGTCCTCTTTCTGATCTTTCTTTCCACTTATCTTTTTGTCTCCTCCTGGTCACCTCTGTCAGTTTATTTCTACACGAATCAGCCTTAGAGGATTTCTCGGACTAACCCCTCCTCTATTCAGTGTCTCAAAACTATTTGTAGTTATTCGGTTGTGTGCCTTTCAAGAGTATGCCTACATTTTTGTCCTCTTTAAATCACATTTAGTCTATATCTTAGTTCTTTCTCTGTAAGACAGGTGTTTTTCTTAGTCTTTTTTTCAGTCCCTCTTTGCCTCCCACATGAGAGCTATGTGTTTACCTTTAATTTATCAAGGTTTTCTTTTTTTTTTCATTTTGTTTTGCAATTACAGTGACTTGTGCATACATTAAGTTTACTCCAACCTTGATTAAACCTTGAGCTGCTACCCCATTATGTCCACATAACTACTGTTCTCAACAGGATCACATAGGATGCTGAGGCCACTTGAGGGAGACCAGTCCTGCAACAAGGTCAGATAACCAACCTTCCACTTTTTAAAGTCCTGCCAGAGCGTAGTGTGTACCATGTTTTGAACATATACAGCTTTTTAAATAAACTATATGTATTGTGAAATGTAACATAACACCCCAAAGTCCACAAAGTAAAAATGTACATTCACTTATCATGAAGAACACATGTGTGTAACCCCTCACTTAGAAACCCTCTCTGGTCACCCTCCCAGTCATGATGCCCCAGCCCCCACTATTTTTCATACTTCCATGACAATCACATCCTTACTTTTGTTATAGTCATGTCACCTAAGCATGCATTTCTAAGCACTGTAGATTAGTGCTTAGCATTAGTTGTGAGATTCACCCAGGTTATTTGTGTATTGTCACTGCCGTATAGTATTCCATATCACCATCACAGTATCATACTACTATTGCGGGCCTCTTATAGACATTGCCACAGTGTACATTCTTGTACCTGTTTCCTGGTGTGTTTGTGCTTACATTTCTTTTGTCTGTATGCCCAGAGTGAAATTACTGGATTGGTGTATGTATGTTCAGTCTGAATAGGTAGTGCCATACTTGTTGCAGCGGTTCACATTCCCATTAGAATGTATTAAATGTTGTACATTTTCCCTGATACTTGATATTGTATTTTGATTTTTGTTTGCAATCCTTGATTGTTAAAGAAGCTGATGGCTTTTCATCTACGTATTGGCCTTGTGGGCTTCCTCTTTTGTGAAGTGCCTAAATCTCAAGTCCATTTGTGTATTGGATGGTTTGTCTTCTTATTGGTTTGTAGAAGCTCTTTATATATATTTTGGACAAGAGCTGTTTGTCAGGTATATGTGTAAGAAATATTCTCCTTTGGGAAAGTGACTTTTAATGAACAGAACTTGTTACTTTCAAAGTGTTCAAATTTTCAAACTTTTTCTTTATGGTTAGTGTTTTTAGTTAAAAGATCTTTTTTTATACCTTAAAGTTGTGAAGCTGTACTTAATGGCTGTGCCTTTTACATTTAGATCTGTAATCTATTTGGAATTGATTTCTGGATATTGTGTAAGGTGGGAATCATGTCGTGTTTTTCCATATGGATGTCCATGTCCCATAATCACTGACGGATAAAATTGTCTTTCCTGCTCTGTGGTGCCTTGGTTTGAAGTTGGTCAGCCTGTGTCAGCACCATGGTGTTTTAGCATTGTTGCTTCAGTGTTTAAATAACTTTGACTTTAATTTTGAGGTTCTTTCCTTTCAATTTTAAATCTATTTGCAAGAGTTTTCAAAAAGACTTTTCTCCTTTTTTTCTTATGACAATTTGGGCTTCTGCGCAATAGTCATTTCATACTTTCACAAAACTGCTTTCCTGGTTTGGGTTCATCATTTCCTGGTAGCAAGTCTTTTCCTGCCCTTGTTGCTCGTAGAAGTTCCCAGATGTCTTGGACTTGAGAATTAGTGAGGACCCCACAGAGCTTTTGTTATAGCTTTCAAATTCTTGTATTAAAACATAGTCTTAAAAGTATAACAATTTTTAAGTATTTAGTTCATTAAAAAATAATAAGGGTATTATATATAAATATAACTTTACTGAAAAATGTTTTACAAAATAAATCACAGAAATTTAGCAAAAAAAGTGTGTCATTGTTTATATATATCTGCAAATCTTAGTATCTGGCCTAAATAAAAGACAGCTGGACATTGCTGCCTGTGTCTGCACTCCATCTATTGCATTCTGCTGTTTTGTTTAAAATGCATTAAAAAAATCCAGCCTCTCACAGACATGTAGTGGGAAATGGGAGACATTGGGAGCCCTTCTCACATTGTCGTGGATTTTACTTTGACAAGAGTTGAAGCTCAAGCTCTTTAAAAACCCTCTTGGTTCGGTGTTGGCACTGTAGTCTTATCAGTGTGTTCTGTGCATGTCTCCTGTGTGTGGTTCCGTAATACCCCATATTGGTCATTTGGAAAATACTGGTTCACTGAGTTATGCAGATCTTCCAAATGTTGACGTTTCATTATACATAATTTAAAAAATAACCTTTTTATATCACCACCAATCTCATTAAAATGTATTTAAACATTGGGATGCTGTCAAGCTAATGGAGGTGGATAAAAGTTTCCCAAAATTCAGATTTCACTTGAAAGCTCAAGTTTTATTATTGGCCACAACTACCGTTAATTTTCCTTGAAGTGATAGATTCAGTTTCTTAATTTTTGAGAACATAACTGCCAGATACCCAGTTATGTTCTTAGTAATAATAGTGTCTGAAAGAATCTTTTAAGTAAAATTTGTGTTCCATGAAAATGCAGTCTGTTCGGCTAGCAAGTCACATACTTGCAGAAGTTTCTCTTCAGATAAGCGTTGTGCCTTGATATGCAGCAGAAGTGCTTCACACATACTTCAGTCCTGTCTCACAGTATTGGAAGGACAGGGATTCAAGGTTAGTAAACTTTATAATTTTTGCTGCTCTGTCAAGGAGAGTCATAAACAACACTGGCCTGTTTTATAGCAATTATGTGACAGTGAGGAGCACAGGGACTGTTAGGACCTGGCCTTCTTCTTTCAGGGGCTGGGCCATGTGTCCCTTGGGCCATGCAGGTAGCTCTCGATATTATTATGAAAAAACATTGTTGGCCTCATAGGGTCCTGAAAGGGTCCAGGCAACACTGAGAACCTCTGTACTAGAGGGGAGCCTGGGTAAGAAATTCCTTAGGGCCATGGGCTGTCCAGTCTGCCTACTCTTACCAGAGGGAAGATGTCTGTAGACAAGGACTGCAATCTGGGTGTTGCCAAGGTCCTGTAAAACTTTATTTATGGACATGGAAATTCTGATTTCATGCAATTTTCACATGTCACAAAATATTAGCCTTGATTTTCTTTGACTTCTAACGATTTGAAATACAAAACCTGCTCTCAGTGCTTACACAAACAGGGAGATGGCTGGCTCTGGCCTGAGACTGTAGTCTACTTACCTGGTTGGAGGTGGAGGTGCAGGGTACAGGGGAGGTTAACTTTACTTTTCTGCATGCTTGAAAATGTCTTCAGTTTGCTCTTACTTTGACTGACAGTATGGCTAAATTTGGTATTTCAGTGTGGAAATAATTTTCTCAGGACCAGGGCTTCATTGTCATCTGGCATTCATAGAGTTGTTGAGAATTCTGATGCAATCAGAATATCACTCCCTCAGGAGGACCTTAGCACTGCCCCCGCCCTCCTGTCCTCGGTGGGCGGGATTTCTGGAGGCCAAGCTGGATGGCTCAGTTCATTCCTGTTGTGCCCTCGGATTCTTTCCCTTTAAAGAGCCATGTCTTCAGCTGTTTTCTTTTGTAATGCCTTTGCCTTTGGATGACAGTGGGTTTTTGGATGAATTCTGTAGAACTTACGTTTTATCTTATTTAAAAATTTTCGACCTTTTTTTCTGTCTCCTTGAATTTTTCTGCTCTCCTAAAACCAAGATTGCTTCTAATTCTTTGTTTCTCTTTTGTAGCAAAAGACTGCTTTGTTCAGTGTCTGTATGTTCTGCAGTAGGGGATCATGACGTTCTCTGCACTCCTGCTGGGATGTGTGCTTGTTCATGCTGGTCTTTCTCTCAGGCTGCCTGTTCTCTTTCTGTAGTTGCAGCTAAGATGGATAAAGTACCCTGGGTCTGGTGGGTCTTCCTTGACCACTGGTGTATGTGGCCTGTACAGGGTGGCCCGGGCTGTTGACCCTGTGTCCTGCTCCACTGTGCCCTCCCTCGCAGAGCTGTTCCAGCTGGCTGAGCCCATGGGCCCACAGTGCCTGTGGGAACTTTCACAGGCTGTGCCTTTTTCCACTCACATTCCAGCTCTGATCCATATGAGGCCAGTAAAAATGCCTATGATTCCCCATAGTTTCTTGCTATTAGCTTGACACTTAAAATGGCAGAATCAGGCTAAAATTCCTAGGAGTTTTGCTAAGGCTTAGGCATTGCAATAGTGTCTGTCACCTTCACGCATTAGATTTTTTCTTGGAGGGAGGAACCTGTTTCACGTGTGCTGTGTCTCTTGCCCATGTAGAGGGATTTACACTGTGACATTGTGTGTAGAGAAGGGAAGAGACCGTGTGATAGTTGGGATGGTCAGCTTAGACAAAGCCCCAGAGTGTACTTACTGGAGTGTGGGTGGGGGCTGGGTCTGATGGTAACTCTCTTACTTGAACACTGTTTGAAGCACTTTTGGGAAGGAACACACCTCGTCATCCTTATCCAGAGACTTCTGTCATATTTGTCCCACCAGCCCTCTAACTATTTCTTCAGGCCCACAGATGATGGGTCCCAGGGCAGGTGGAGGTGAGAAGGAAATTCTACCAGATGGACATCATGTGGAACTTTTGTGGGCTTTGGGCGACTTGAGATGTGGACAGGTACAGGGCTTGGTGGCCTTTCCTGCCCGGTGTGACTGTGAGGCAGGGGCCTGGCTAGAGACAACTGTTGGTTCCCTCCAGACTAAGTGGATTTTTGTTTGGGCTCTGACATGTGGCTGCCAGATAATTGGTAAATTCCTTGAGCCAGGAGCATAGGCACCCCCTGCCTTCCTTTCAGGGAATGTAACAGCGTCTCTTTTTAGAAAACACTCCATATTCTCTTGAGTGCTTTCCTGAATGGTCTTCGTGTCCCCAACACCTTGTGAAATTGGAACAGTTGCCTTTCACTTTGGAGGTAGAGGAACAGAGCCTGCACCCAGCAGCTTGTCCCACACAGGAGCTGGTCAATGGCAGAGGCAGGGCTCAGATCAGCTGTGCTATTCCTTGGCCACCTTTGCACTACTATGCAGACATTTCCTAGGTATTCAGCTTCAAGTCTGTGTGTGTCCCAGAGCACTATGAAGTATTTCATTCTGAAGTGAACTAGAGCATCCCTAAATTTACAGTGAACTTTTTCTGTTACTAGAGAGGATTTAGGCTGCACATATGTCTGATCAGGGACAGCTAGGTCACCTCCTGGGAGAAAATGGTCTTCTGGGAGTGAGAATTGATGGTCACTCATTGGGTTATGGTCAACTGTGAGCATGTTGATCAGAAAGCCCCAGAACCCAGGTTCAGACAGCCTCAGAATGTTCTAGAAGGGATGACTGCAAGCTATGAAGACTCTCTCCACTCTGATGGCTATTGGGTGGTCCTGGCCTCTTCCTAGGTGTAACAGTGAATGCCCAGCATTGAGCGGGGGGAGGCCTGCACGTCAGAACAACCCCTGCCCTCTTATAGTATCCATAGAAGCAGCAGCCATCTAGAGCCTGGCTCCTGATGTGTGGGGAGTAAGCCTTTCGAGGAGGCCTCACAGTGTTGATGAGAGTTGCTTGTGGTCCTATGTCATCTGTATCATTCCCTTGGCTGGCATGACCCCTTCCTGAAGCGGAGGGAGACGCTGACTGGGTAGAAGGGGACAGGCAAGCTGGTATGGAGCCCGAGGGACCAGCAGCCTCTGGGAGGGTTAGAATGACCAAACAGATGGAGGAGGACAGAGTGCATCTGAGCCTTTGTTTTCATCCAATTTGTCATGAGAAATAACAAAATTAAGAAGGACCAAGCTCCTGTTGGCCCTGGAACTCACCAGATGGGTCCTGTGAGGCATGGGATATAGATTGAACCACTGCATCCAGCTGACCTTTTAGAAACTCAACTGGAATGTGTCAGTGGCAGATCTGAACTCTGTCTCTCTCTTTTTAATTAATTAATTTTTATGGTGACATTGGTTAACGAAATCCAAAGTTTCAGCTGTACACTTTAACAGTAAGGCATATATATGTTTACACTGCGTGTTCACATCCCATCGTTAGATTTCTTTCTGTCACCACATATTTGACCCCCTTTACCCTGTCTACCTCCCCCGCTCCTTTGTCTCTTGTTTTTAACAGCCTTCGTGAACCCCTTTTCAATGACTGCTCCTAAAGAGATGAGTCTAGTATGCTGGGATACACCAGACCCTGAAGAAATAGTAGTGGTCATTGTTCTGGTATTCCTAATTAGTGTGAATATTGAGATGTTTATAACAAGCATTACACCCAGACACGGGGATCCTGGGAGTGAGGTGCCCAGATGGTCTTGGCTGTCATTGTGGAGGTGGGCTCAAGAAACATGTTTTATAGAAAAGAGAACAGTATTCTGGATGACATTCCTACCCCCACAGTGTCCCCAGTCCTTGGGGAAGGGCTGAGGAGGAGCCTAGAGGATAGCAGCTTTTTCAGAAGTGAGCGAGGACTGTGGGCCAGCAGCCCAGGACATAACATGCTTGGCCAGCTGCCAACATGTAACGTCCCTCAGGCCAGCCTGGTTGAGGTGTGGACCCACCCCTCACTCTGTGACAGATTTCATGGAATTAGCTGATTGGTTGTTCACAAAATAAAAATACTGGCAAGTGTCTCCTTGTAGCAAGGGTCAGCTGCCTGTGGTAGGAGCATGTGCCAGACTCTGGATCAGAGGAATTTGACCCAAAGACTTATACCCTGAAGTTTCATTGTTTTTAATTTTACAGCAACAGGCTACATGGCGGACCATTTCATGGTTGCACAGCACTCAAGAAATAATGGGTGTATCTTTGAGCCACTACTTTGTGCGCTTAACCTATACCTTGTGATGTCATCTCCTGGGCCATGGTGAGCATAGCTCTTTACTAGCGCATCTGTGCGTCCACATCGGAACTTAGTCCAGCTGTAATGCCTGCTTGTAAAATATCTCATTCTCTGGGCTCTGAGGGCACTTTGAAAATGGAAGAAATCCTGGATGAACAAGTTCTGAACTCATATCACTACTTCCTTTGGCCCTGTAGCTTCTGTAGTTGTTTCTAAAGATAATTACGATTTGGAGTTTGGAGGCAGTTGTTCTGGACACGTCGTATTTTCTTCATGCTGTCTGGTAGCCATTGTGCTACCTTTCCCAGGGTAAGAGGGAAGAGTGGGAGAAAGAGGCACATGCCTTTTAGTGCAGGAGCCTCAAAACTCCACTTTGAATAGAGAGACCACCCAGCAGAGCAACTCAGGGACACTGAGTAAAATCAGCTGTTTGAAGAATGAAGTGTCTGTCCTTATGCTCTCCTGGTCAAGATGCTGTGAAGTGGACTGTGAAATCAGGGTCTAGGAACCGTGAGGTTTGCACTACTGCCATGCCTGGGCTATTATTCTTGGTGTTTCCTGCACATTCTCCACAGTCTCAGGTGTGTTCACATCCAGAAACTGGAGGGTCGAATATCCCATGATTACTTGGCTCAGTTTTTCCATCATAAGAGCAGGCAGTCAGGATTTTTTAAAAATTTAACTTCTGGATAATCTAAATTTCTAATGAAACTGCCAGTGAGTTCCCAGACAGCTGTGAGTTTCAACAGCTGTCCCTGAATCAGGCTCTGAGATGCCATTCCTCCAGGCTGACATGCTCCAGTTCTGTAGTGGAAATTGGAGGAGAATGTAGAATTCATAGTTTCAAGTAGAGATAGAAAATGTCATTTCTGGCCTTAGCCATTACAGCGTGTAAATGGAAATACCCTGTTTACCTGCATTGTGTGTTGGGGGACGAAGTGTCAGGAAGTGAATAAAATTTGTCAGCCTTGTCCCTCTCCCCAAAATAAATTTAGATTGTGTTCTTAGGTCAAGTAAGCACCAAGGGGATACTTTGTGACATTTTTTCAATTTATATGGAAAAATAAGATAGGATCTCTAGAAGGCATAGTGAAGGGCAGATCGGTCTTCGGCACACAGAGAGCAGGAAGAGTAGGAAACTGCCACTTACAGAATGCTTTTGAACATGCGTTTCAAAAGCCACAGTTTATACATAATAGAGGCTGTTTAATTCCAGGTGAGTTAGTTATAAAAATTACTCATCCAGAATGGCAGAGCACAAAGGCATGTGACCGTGGGAAAAGGACATGAAACTGTGCATGCGATTTGGTTTGTATAAAGTATTTTTTAACTTGTGACAATGAAAATAATGCATGAGAAAGGAAGACAGTGGCTTTTAGGAAGATGAGGTAGATGTACTTTTTCCCTATTCCTCCTGCTAAGTGCAACTAAAACCCTGGATGTGATGAATGGAACAAGCATAGGAGGACTGGGAAGTAAAGAAAAAGATGACTCGTGTTATAGAAATGTCAATGTCAGACATGGTCTGATCAGGTCAGTGCGACCACAGGCAGAAATGTGGAAGGAAGTTGATTCTTTGCACAGGTCCCTGAGAGAGGTCACAGTGTGCCACACAGGGCTAGCCAGGAGCAGAAGACAGGAGTGAGAAGAATGTTCTGGCCAGAATCTTTGTTGGGGTTTCTGCAGGAAGACAAGGCAGGATGGGGTGAGCAGTTTAGGATTGACTAGTGTGAATAATTCTGTGGACTGTGGGGTATAGGGTTGTCTGTATTGCCTGTCGACTGGGATGTTACGTTAGGGTAAATAATTCGCTTATTTGAGATAGGGGCTGGTTAGTGGTTTTGAGTGCACTTCCACTTCAGGAGCCCTTGGCTGTCTCTAAGAAAGGGCTAGCTACTCCTGGGAGGGGCAGTCTCTCCCAGACAGCAAACTTATTAAGATGTCAAAACATTATAAAATACAGAAGATAAAAACATGGCGAATATAGCATCTGTCCTGGGATTTCCTGAGAAATGCAGGGCAGGATCTCAGGCTCATGTGGAGGGTGCTCAGTAAGTAGGAGTTGGGCACCAAAGCTGCCTGGCCATTCTCTGAGGACTCCCTCAGGCATCACATGGCTGCCTTCTGACCATTTTATTTGGGAGAAGTTGATGAATTGGGTGTGCTTGGTGCTTTCTGAGAAGCATGATTATCACCTAACCTTTTTTTTGGGGGGGGGCTGAAAGGCAGTGTGGGAAGTGAGCTGCTTTCTCAGGTGGTAAGTGGTATTGAGGCCCTGGCTGAGAGAATGGTGGATAAGACATATAGGACCTGAGGGACAAGTGCGGCACCTTGGCCGTGACTTTGCCCAGGTGGGAGAGCCACTGCAGAGCACGTATGGCACCAAATCCTAAGAGCAGGGCCAGAGCTGTTGGGACCCAGCATGCAAGCTGAAGTCTGGGTACTGGCCACCACCACTCAGAAGTATGGCCTTCACCTTTGTAGGTTGGTCTTTTCTGCAGCTGAGAAATGCTTGCCTCACAGTGTTCTCCATCATGTAGTGTAGACTGACGACCTGGGTGGTGCATCCTAAGCATTCTTTCTGGGCACCAGTCAGAACAGCTGGTTTTGTTTGGTCCATTCTGTTGCATGAGTTTGAGATTGCCTGGGGTTCTCCCCCCGCCACTTTCAAGTATACAGTACATTGGTTAGACATTTATATAGTTCATTAAATGATCCCCCTATTTGCTCCTCCTCTGCTCTGGCTCTCCACTTAGCCAATATAGTAATGCTAACTGCATTCCCTCCCTATGCCATGCTCCCCATCCCCATGGCCATCTGTCAGCTGCTAATTTGTACTTTCTTAACCCTTCACCCCATTCTCCCAACCTCCATCCCCTCTGTCACCAAATTGTCTTCTATGTTTGTGAGTCAGTTTTTGATTAGTTTGTTCTTTTTGTTCCTTAGATTCCACATATAAGTGAAATCACATGGTATTATCTTTGTCTGACTTATTTCACTCAGCGTAATAACCTCTAGGTCCATCCATGTCATTGTAAATGGTAGGATTTCATGTTTTTAATGGCTGAGTAATATTCCATTGTGTATATGAACCACATTTCTTTCTTTCTTTTCTTTTTTAGGCGAGGCAACCCTTTGTTGACCTCACAGATTGCAAAGACTTTGTCAGCTTACAATCCCTTATTCATTCATTCATTCATTTTTACTCTAATAGCACTTGGTCTTCCTAGGCGATCTCCCATCCAAGTACTAACCAGGTCCGAACCTGCTTAACTTCTGAGATCAGATGGGATTGGGCTTGTTCAGGATGGCTTGGCTATAGACGGACCATAACTTCTTTATTCAGTCGTCTGTTGATGGGCATTTAGGTTGCTTCCATATCTCGGCTATTGTAAATTGTGCTGCCATGAATATTGGGGTACATAGATCTTTAGAGATTGCCTGGGTTTTGAGTTCAGCAAATCTTAACCCTCTTTGTCCTCTCTTTTGAAGCAGACGGTTGATGATGAAGCGATGGCTGTATAAATGAAGATCAAGTGAGGGGAGAAGAACGATGCCCAAGGGTGGGTGTTCTAAAACACCACAGCAAGAAGAATTTTCTCTCAGCAACGACATGGTGGAGAAACAAACGGGGAAAAAGGTAACACTTGGCCTGGTTCTTCTCTCTTCCTCCTCTTTGCCCACTTCCTCTCCTCATCTCTTCTCATCCTTGCCCTCCTCTCTTCCCCACATTCATCTATCCTCAGCACATTCACTTTGTTTAAACAAGGATAAGGGCTAGGAATGTCACCTTGCCCTCTTTGGTTGTCTCTGCAGCAGAGTCATGTCTTTTATCAGTCCTTTCTTTGTTGGGCCTGCCTCAGCAGCCAGCAATGGAACAGTAAGTAGTTGTGTGGATAGATGTGGAGAGGAGTGATCTTGCCAAAGGGGTCTTGCTTTCCTTTAAGGATGTGTTTATTATTTGGGGCCCAACATTAGACTTTATTATTTATTTGTTCGTTCGTTTGTTCATTCATTCATTCATTCACTCATTACGCCTACGCGCCCAGTCTTCCTAGGTGGTCTCCATCCAAGTACTAACCAGGCCCGACCCTGCTTAGCTTCCAAGATCAGACGAGATCGAGCATGTTCAGGGTGGCATGGCTGTAGACTAGACTTTAAATAATAGGTTTATGTTTGAGATAACCTCGATTTGGCCTCACATTTTTGTCTCCTAGGACCATAGGATTCTTTTCATGATTTCAGTGAGACTGAATCTGACATTTAACCGTATTTGAATTATCCAGACTATGGGATAATTTAAATTCCAATCTGGCTTGTTCTCAATGTGGATAGGAAAATGGGATATAATTTAAAATCACTGTACCTTATTAACGTGCTCTTAACACTGGGCTCTGGGGTGCATACTTCCTGTCCTGAAGTAGGGGGTGACATTGGGGCTCTGACACTTCCTGTCCTGAAGTGGAGGAGTGACATTGGCTCAGGGTATACTTCTTCCCTGAAATTGGTAGGAGGGTACACTGGCTCTGGGCATGCACTTCCAAACCCTGCAGTATGGGGTGCCTGTACTCCTGAGTGTACTTCCCATCTGTAATATGGGGGTGACACTAGCTCTGGGAAGTGCATTTCCCATTCTGCATGTGGTGACACTGGGCTCTGCACACTTCCTTGCAGTGTAGGATGAACTGAGTTCTGGGGTGCAAACTGCCTGTTTTGGTGTGGGATGACACTGGGCTCTGGGACACACAGTTTCTGTCCTGCATTGTTGGGTGACACTGAGCTCTGGGGTTTGCACTTCCTGCTCTGCAGTGTGAGGCTGCCCAGTGAATGTGGACTTGGAATCAGAAGGAAGTTCAAGCTCAGGCACTGCCATTTATCTCTTTGTGTCTATGAACAAATCAGTTATCTGCCCTAAGACTTGGTTTCCTCATCTCTACTGTAGGAACAAGAACATCTCATGCAGTAGTGGTAAAGTGAGGTAACAGTGCTGACTTTCCCATGGGGTCACCACCCTGTGGTCACCATCCTTTAGTCTTGATGTTTCTTGGTGCCTTTTTCTTCTCCCTGGATACCCATGTGGCAAGCCATTCACACTGACCAGTCTGACTCTCAGCCGCAGGCCTCAGTGCTCAGGGGTCACTTCTCACAGTTCCTGGTTACCAGTCTTTCAAGCTGCTTCTCCTTGCCCTCTTGCCAGCGCCCATCAGTCCTAACACTTGGGTATGAACAGAAGCTCTGGGACAACTGTTTGTCCCGTCTCTGCCGGTACCTCCTGCTGCTGTTAGTTCATGCCAGCATCTCTAATGACACCCTGGGTTTGATGGGGTATGAGGTTAGCATGTTTTCCACATGAGAAAATTAGTGAGCAAAGCCATGTATTCATTTAGTTTAGGTTAAACATGAAGCAATTCGTGAACGTTGATGTGCTTAGGTGCTCGTCAGAATGACCAGGAAGGCCTCTGAGACCCTGAGCAGTTATGTCGACACATCCTATCCTACTTGCTCTATCCCTCAGTGCCTTATGCCTTACATAGGAACAGGTGTGA
Source organism: Pteropus medius (assembly GCF_902729225.1). NCBI lineage: Eukaryota > Metazoa > Chordata > Mammalia > Chiroptera > Pteropodidae > Pteropus > Pteropus medius. Next base: position 1,796,007 of record NW_024349801.1, read on the forward strand.
GCTACAGCATGGAACTGCGGGTCGGCTGAGGCTCAAGCTTGGTCTGAGCATGCATGGGAACGCACACGTGTCTGTGAGGCCTGTGGATGGTTTGGGTGCAGCTTCGGATGGATGTGTGCTGCTGTGCCCATGAGGAGATGTAGCAGTGTACACTGTGTAGCGTGAGAATTCCCACTCCGGTGGCTAAGAGCCTCTAAGTGTTGGGATTCTTTCACAATGAACAGGCCAGACTACCCTTGATAACGTCATAGTTCCCAGGTCTATGTATGGATTTTCCTTGCAAGAGGATCGTGTAGCTGTGGGCACAGGATGAGTGAGAGGACCACCTGTGCCACTCCTGTGCTGGAGGCCAGTGTAGCCCCATCCATCTGCTTTCTCTGCCTCCAAGCTGGATCCTCAGGAGCTCCAGATTGCTATCCCCACTGGCCTGGGTCTCCATGAAGTGGAATTGAGGCTAGGCCTGTCCAGAAGGGCTTCCCAACTGAGGCCAACACTGGAAAAGATACATAGTGCCAGCCTGGGAGATGGCAGCTGCGTGGGCCTTGTGGGCACTTGTTCCAGGGGCAGTGGGCAGGCCTCCTCCTCGTCTTCTAACATGAGGCTTATTCTGGGCTGGTTTGCATGGTTTTCTTTTACTTGAGAAGAATAGAGACTTGAGTAGACTGAACTGGCTCTGGTGTGGTCATTGTGAGCAGCAGGTATATGTTTGCCGCAGGACATGTGGATTTGCTTTGGTTTTTTTAAATCAGTAAGGTAGCTTTGTACCTTTTTTTTTTTTTTAAACTACCGAAAATGAAACCAGACATTTTCCTCATGTAGGGAGACAAATTCTGACATTGAAGATGCCACATAATGGAGCCAGGCACTTAGTGCTGACAAGCTCTTCCTCGGAGGCTCCAGGCCTCCTCCTAGGACCCTGCCCAGGAAATGCTGTTTCCCCCGCAGCAGACCACAGAATCCCAGAACATCCAAGCTGGAAGGATCCTGAGAAGGAACCAGCAAGCCCTTCTGTGGCTGAGGGTGTTAACGTGCGGAGAATCCAAGGGATGCCATGGTATGAGGCCAGCCAGTGAGAAATGACCCCCTGACTCCCATGCTGGGGCCCTCTCACACCAACCTTTCTCTCTTTCACATAAGATCCTTTTCTCTGTACTCTTTCACACACCTCTCAGAGGAGACCTGCCCAAAAGCTCAGGGTTACTCCAAGTTTACATGGTAGCGAAGTTCATTTTCTTCTGCGATACACTAGTGGTTCTCAAAGTATGTTCTCAGGTAACCAGCAGTAGAATCACCTGGGAACCTTTTAGGAACGCACGGAGATCAGAAACACTGAGGGCGCGCACTTGCCCCCTGTTTTAATGACCCCTTCAGAGACATGGTGAATGTCCTGGTCTGAGAACTGTATGGCTACAATGTTACCACAAGCTGTAACATCTAACCCCACTGTTCTTAGAGGAAACCCCTCAGGGCTGGTCTGTAGAAGTTACACTGAGCCTCCTTGAAGGCCAGCAGGCCAACCTCTCCTTGGGGGATGAGGCCCGTCTCCAGAGGTGGCCTTGTTAGTCCTATGAGTGGGGGTGCTGTAACCCCGTGATCTGGCCACCTTCATCCAAGAGGAGTAACTATATAAGTGACCTCAGTTTTGAAGCTGGAAGGGCGTGATTGATGTAGCCTTGGCCTGTAGCTGCTGCTTCCTGTGGTTTTATGGGCAGTTCTTGGACAAGGCCACAGTAAACGGAGTCCACGGGACTGTAGATCTTCATGCTCCTTCTGATCCTGGGGGAGTTCTGGGAGCAGATTCCAAAAGAAATCCATTGAAAAACAGAAGGTTATGTTCCAAAAATGAAATCACAGAAAGGATGATGGTGGGTCCACTTACCATGGATCTTAGGCCCCCGAGAGTGTTGGCTCTTTTCAGGTTTCAGACAGGCTTTCTGGTGGCAGTGAAGTCAGATTATTGTCAGATGGACTCCTGTGGTCTCTCTGACCTAGAGAATCTTGGTTGTTGGGATTTCTGCCTGCCTGCCTGCCTGTCTATTTTGCGAGGGCAGAGGGAAATAGAGAAGAACTGCAGAGGAAATGAGATGTGCCAAGCTCAGGGCCTGTTCTACTCCCAGACCAGTCCTGGAGCTGGAGAGCAGGTTGCACATCACTTACAAGTGTCTGCTCATTTACCTACAAGGGCTTCTCCAACTGCTGATTTAAATTGAGCAGCACCTGCCTGCCCTGCACCCTCTCTGCTCTTTACACTATGTGATCCTCCTCTGTAGTATTTAACTCCCCTCTGACACCCCTGCATTTGCTTGTCTTGTGATCTCCCATCATGAGTAAGCTCTCAGGAGGAGCCACTTTGTGTTCTAACAATGCTGTATATGCTGGGCACTCACTAGACATTATTGTGCAAATGATGACACCCTCAGATGTTCAAATCCAATTTCACAAATGAAGGCAGGTCAGACCTCTGAGAAATGAGAGACACACAGATTGGAAAGAAAGGAGTGACGCTATTTTTTCTCCCAAATGACATGATCATGTATGGAGAAAATCCTAAGAAATCTACACAAAAGCTCCAAGAACTAAGGAGTGAGCTTAGCAAGGTTACATAATATAGAGCCAGTATGCAAAATATGTGTCTGAATATTATTAATGAACAATCGGCTACTAAAATTTAAAAATACTTTATAGTAGTGTCAGAAATATGGATTATTTAGGGATAGATTTGATGAAAGATGTGCCAGACCTATACCCTGAAAGCTATAAAACATTGCTGAGAGAAATTAGGCAGACCTAAAAAAATGGAGAGTTAACATCATGTTTACTTATCAAAAAACTCTTAATATTGTTTAGATACCATTTCTCCCCCAGTTGATCTATAGATTCACTATAATGCCACTCAAAATCCTTGTGGGCTTTTTGGTAAGAATTAAGTAGCTGATTCTGAAGTTCATATGGAAATTCAAAGGACCTAGAATAACCAAAACCTTTTTGAAAGAGAACAGAGTTGGAGGACATAATCTGATTTCAGTCTTTACTATAAAGCTACAATAATAAGATAGTGTGGCATTGGCCTAAGACAGGCACTCATACATGTAGGGTCAATGCTTTTCAACAAAGATGCTAAGGCAACTCACTTGGGAAAGGATAATCTTTTCAACAAATGGAGGTGGAACAATTAGATTGACATATTTATGTTGTTTTTAGTGGCTAATATAATTTTCATTCCTATTGGATTCTTTCACTGTTGGTCATTTATAGATAAGAGTTTACCATAGTTAAGATAGTTCCAGGGCGAATGTGTCAAGTGGACTTATGACCATCTTCCAAACAATTATTACAACTTTTCCCCCTGCGTGGGGCTGTGGCGGATTACAAGCTGGCCTTCCTCTTTGTTCTGTGATGCGTGTAGAGACCCCTCCTCAGGCTTATTGTAATGATACATGAGATGACACTGGCTGACTGGGTCACCACCTGGTTGTCCTGTGCTAGCTGTTACTGCCCTGGCAGTTTTTATGGCACATTAGGGTCTGACATGGAAGTGGCTGATAAGATTGAATTTGTTTCAGGTGTTCTTTTATCTTTTAGCATTTAGGAAATAAAAACATGTTGTAATGTGTACAATTGGTTCCTGTTATGATTCTTATTTTACTAGTAAAGACAGCTCAGCCCTGCCCCCAGCCCAGCTGCTCAGCAGGGTTCTGAACCCAGGTCTGCCCTGAGAACTGTGCACCCTCTGTATGGCTCAGGGCTGAGCCCCTACTGCACTCCAGGTGCACTGCAGGTGTTTGCTTCTCCCTGTACAGCTAGTAAGGTGAGGAGCTGGGATTTTAAAACTTCTTGTGAACTTTTTAGTGAAGGATAAAATGCACATCTTGTATTTTGTTTTTAAAACGTGGGATAACCTCCATCCAGATAAAAATATACCAGCATTGCTAGTCTCCTGGGAGAGTTCCCGTGTAATAGTCTGCAGTAGCACTTCTGACAGAAGTGACTTCTGTCTGTTCTGACATCTATCACTGTTGATAAGTTTTCACTGTTGGGATTTACATGCGGGGATCAGGTTTTCACTATTACATCTGATTTACAGATTTTTTTCTTATCAGTTCTCTTTATTGCTGTGTAGTATGAATGTTCGTTAATTTATTTATCCATTCTTCTGCTGAGGAACATTTGGGTTCTTTACAGTTTGGGATATAACAGAGTAATGACATGAAGATATGTATATTGGGTATTTTCCTCAATGGTAGATATGGTTTAATAGTTTGTCAAAGTTATTGTACAAGTTCTGCAGTCCCGAGAGATGCAAGAGTTCAGGTTGACCCACATTCCTGCCAACATTTGGTGGTAATGGTTTGATTTTAGTCATGCTCGTAGGTGTGTAGTGGTATCCTGTGGTTTTATTTGTGTTTTTCTTAATGCAGAACACCTTTCTAGATATTAATTGGCTATACAGATATTTTCCTTTGCAAAGTGCATATTCAGATCTTTTGCTCATTAAAAAAAATTGTTTTTCAGTGAATGTGATTATAGTCACCCTTGCCTCACTCCCACTCTCAGAGAAACACCTAGTCTTCTGCACCTGAGCAGTGTCGGCTGTCAGGTCCTGGGTCCCCTTTGTCAGGGTTCCTTCTCTCCATGTGCTGAGATTTCGTTTCAGGATCAGTGTAGAATGTTATCACAGGCCTTTTATGCAGCTATTGAGATCATATGATTTTCTTTATTTTCTTCATGTGGTGAATTACATTAATGTTTGAATTTCTTGCATTCCAGAATACTTTGTTATTGCTATTATTATTTATATATTTTTTTTATATAGCCATAGATCAGATTCACCAACTGGGCCAGGAGTTTTCTTGGTGGGCAAGTGATTATTACAGTTTGAGGTTTTTGCTGGTGGGTTCTGTTCTCGCAGTGCTGGCGTCACAGGTGCAGATAGTGACAGACATCGCTATTTCCTGACACCCTAGGTACACTGGAGGGTGAGATGGCATATCTAGCACCTGTGTGGCTCCATCTTCCAGGAGTCTTTCCTCATTCTAGCCGCATTGTCCATGGCTTGGCTCTGTCCAGTGGCCCTTCTTTATACTCCAGATGCCCTTGGAGCTGGCAGAGCACTCCCTGGTCACTTGAGGGTGTTTCTCATTAATTGCTAAGGTTGGTGGATGCTGAGGCTGATCAGGCTGGAGGACAATCAGGGCCATAGGAAATGGGAATGCAGTGGTGCTTGGTGTTGGCAGTTGCCTCCTCCCGGGAGCACCCCAAGGGCTCTGGGGCTGTGAGGGCAGCATGGGTGGCATGGGGGTATGGCTGTGATTGTACCATGCTTACCAACAGCTTCCCTGGGGGAAATAACAGAAAGAAAGTTTGCTGGTGGGGAAGGGAGCATATATGTGTAACAGTACTGTTTTCCACAGTGTACCAATTTTGCTGACCAGTGGGGTAGGCTGTGTGTAGGCTGCCTGTACTACACAGGGTCGATGTACATCCTCCCTGGAGTCTCTCAATGCACTGTGGACTGGGTGGGGAGTTTAGAGTCCTGATGCCTCTACCCACCCCAATCTGTGTGTGCCAGGAGCAAATGAGCCAAAGAGTTGGTTAGAATTTAGAAAATTTCACTGAGCACCCCTACTCAGAATGGTACTGTCCACTGAGGGGTTGGATCCAGGATATCCAGTTGCTATAGCCAGCGAGGCAGTGCTCAGTTCATCACCCCACCTCCACACACACCCACGCACCTTTTGCATTTTGAGATAGGGCTGCCCTACCCTTTCCCCTCTCCTAAGGCTCTGCATACTGCCATTTCCACAGGTGACCTCCTTACCTCATGTGGTACAGCACTGCATGGTGAACAGTTGAATTTACACGGCCAGCATGCACTGAGCCCTCCTCATCCTCTTGAGTGGGCATTGTCTCCCATTTTACAGATGATGACACCGAGACAGACACAGTGCTATACTTGCCCAAGGCTGGCCAGCTGGTCCGGTCGAAGCTGGAACTTTGGCTTCTGGGTCCTTACCTTGCAGGAGAGACCAGCCCTGAGATTAGAGCAAGGAAGGGAGATTATGGGGATGTGCCCCACCAACTCTCCAGCTAGCTCTTGCCTTGGAGTGGGTCACCTGCACCAGGTTTGAAGCTGTGGGTTCTGTTCTGGGACTGATGCTTGGCCTGCAGGATCTATCCTAAAGACAGCCCCACAGTGCTGTGCCTGGAAGCAGCACAAGCACCTAGGGGTTTTATGAGGCCATGTGGAGCCATGCAGGGGACATCAGACAGGGAAGAAAGAGAGCCCAACCCCTTCACAAGGAAGGGGGAAGAGCAGCATCTTTGGGACTGATGTACTCACGGGTGGGCAGGCAGGGCAGCTGGACCCCTTTGTTCTACAGGGAGAGTTTCTGGTGGAAATCAGGACTCTACCTGTTCACACCCCTTTTCGAGGCTCTAGTACCTCGTTATTAGATCTCTCCTTGGGAAAATGGGTTTGGAGACATCTGTCTCTGTATGTTCTGCTTTCCTCATTTTTGTTAGCCATAACAAAAGTCTTTTCTCAAGACTCCTCTGGGTTTAGGACAAGAAGTAGGGCTGTGTGGGATCATGGACAGGGCTCAGCCTCAGCTCTGGTTCGTGAAGTACCTGGTGGCAATTGGGGCTATCTGGCCTGGGGAAGAAAACAGAGTGAAGCCATATGTGCACACCTGAGTCTGGAAGATAGGGGGGCTGTCAATTGCCCAAATAAGAGATTTGTTTTAACTGGCACATAAAACCATAGTAGACATGAGGATTTTGAGACTTTATTTTGAGAATGATGTCTGAAAGTGTCACTTTCTTTTCTAGGATAAAGATAAAGTTTCTCTGACCAAGACCCCAAAACTGGACCGCAGTGATGGAGGGAAGGAGGTGAGAGAGCGAGCGACTAAACGGAAGCTGCCCTTCACCGTGGGGGCCAATGGAGAGCAGAAGGACTCGGACACAGGTACCTGGCACCCGGTGCTGCCTGTGCCCCTCCCAGTGTCTCCCATTCCCTTGCTCCCTCCTGACTGCCTCCGGGTCATCATCACCTGGCCCCGTCCCACATCACACCTGCCAGATTCTTCCACAGAAAGTGTCTTTAACCCTCATCCTTCAGGGGTCTCCTGACACTGGACTTGGCTGGGGTAGTGTCCCCAGACCATTTGAGAAGTCCTCCTGCAGATCTAGGGGCTAGCCTACAGCAAGGCCTCATCGCTCCTTCTCCTGATGTTCAGAGTGACTCGGAGCTGATAGGAAAGATTTACACACACAATATTTGCATAAATGTGCAAAGTAGAAATGCTCCCCCAGTCCCCAGCACACCTAGGGGACTTTCTAGTGTGTATCTAGCTGTGAGGCTCCCAGGCACTCAACTCTGTGCTCTGTTTAGTCCCCTGAAAATTTTTCATTGGAGGATAAACATGGTTTCCCTCAGGGCTACAAAAGCACATATTAAACCCAGTTGTTTGAAATAAAAGCCAAAGGGACCACTGAAAATGAGCAGGAGCCAGTGCAGTCTTTCTGTGTCAGGGGCCCTGGATGTGAGTGTGTGTGTACATTTGTGTGCACGTGTGTACATGTTTATGCGTGCATGGAAGTGTGTACGTGTGTGTGAGCATGTTGCTTACACAAGTGTGTGCATTTGTGCGTGTCTGCATGTATGCGTGCATGTCTCTGTGCCTTTGAGTGTGTGCACGTGAGGGGTTAGTAATACGTGGTGTGTGCATTTTCAAGTTGATTCCATCTTGAGCTGTTCACTGGGACATGTGCTATAACCAGGTAGTAACCCAACCTCCCTCCTGCTGGTCAGCACTCTCTTCCTCTTGATCCTGGTGCCTAGGGGCCTTCCCAGCCTGCTGGTCATCTGATTGCTCTGCAGACTTGTAGGCCAGTTGCAAGCCAGGGGTGAGAAGGGGCGCAGAACACACAGAGGGCCACAGGGCCTGGAAACCTGCAGAGCTATTGGGTGGGCCCTGGCTTTCACGGAATGAAGCCGTAGGACAGGAAGCAGAGGCTTTGCAAGGATGGGGTGTGGGTGGGGGCTTCCTGCATATGAGGATTTGTGTCAGGTACTGAAATAAGATAAAAGTATAAGGTAATTGGGAGAAATGGCAGAGAGAACATTCTGGAAATGAGTGTTCAAAGCTTTACAAGAGATCACAAAGAGAGCAGGTTCACCATAGCTGGGCAGACACTTTAGTTAAAAGCCAGTGAAGTGGATTTGGTTTTGCCAGCTGGTATATGAGGAAGATGGCATGAGTTCTGCAGGATCCTTCACGAAGGTTGGACTAAGCCATGGTTCCTGTCACTGAGCAGGCATGTTGGGCAAGGGAAAGGGTGGGCGTGCAAGGTGGGGAGGGGGCCAGTACTCTGTGGATGAGCAGCAGAGCAGAGGGAGGGAGTGTGGGTTCGTGTGAACACAGGGCTCTTGGCAGAATGGAGGGGCTCACAGGGATTCTGTGTCTCAGACTTTAGGTCCAGAGGAGATCAGACCAGACCTGGACATCCTCTCCTGTTTTTGGTGCCTGTGCCAGTTCTAGTTGTAGAGGGTGTGCTGTTGCTATTGGTTATTGGCTTTCTGGATGGTGGGGGTCTGCAGGTTAGTGTCAGACCACTGGGACATTCCTGTGAGTCCCCAAAGCCTTGCTTTCAGAGTTAAGGAGAGTATCAGAACATCTACCTCCCAGGAGAACGGTGCTGTCTGAGCAGAGGTGATGCTGCTGCATTCCTCCAGAGCGTGCCTGGGGCAGATGTTCTTGTCTGTTCGCCCTGTCCGGTCGGTAGGATGTCTTTGCTGGGCCCATTATATTGTGTTGGTGGTTTCTGGGGTCTTCGTGCTCCATTTGTTGATGGTTATCATCTCAGCAGGTGTCCACACTGATTCTCTGGGGCATCTAGAAGATACTTGGGGCACACAGGAAATCACTGTGAGGTATGAAAAATGAAGAACACTTAGAAAATAGAATTTTCTAAGCAAAGACTGTATTAACAAAAATCTAAATATATGTGAAATATAATATTTGCCCTCCTATGTTTATTTTCCTGTTGGGGGATGATTTTAATATGTAATTTTCTTACACACCTGCTCTTTTACTGTAACAAAGCTAGATTTTCCAGTGAGATGACTCTGATGTCAGGCATTGCTTATATCAGGAGCCTCTAAAACTAGCTGATCTGTGTGCACCACACACAGCAGTGGGAGGCCCTCTGCCCGGGCCCTGCTGGCCCTGCACACTATAGTTATTTACTGGTTACCTGTCTTCTTCTTACCTGTACTTCTTGGTAAGCAGGATACCTGAGCTGGGCACTAACTCTGCACTAACCCTAGGCGCATTTTTTTGCTTGAAAATGGAGTTAGATGGAGTGAGGCCATTTCTCTGAGAGGCATATACTTTTGGCTGCCCTGCTGCAGGGCTGTGCCTCCATCTGTCAGGAGGAAGGAGAAGATACACAGGGGAGAATGATTAATTTTGATGAGTGACTGAGATAAGGAGATGCTGGTCTCCTTGGGTGAGGGAGGGTCCTCAGGAGCAACAAACCTGAAGGGGTATTGGGTATGAGGGTGCCATGTGTTCTGCTCTTCTCTGTTCCTTCAGCGCCCTCTGCTGGGAGGATGCTGTCCGGTACTCCCTGTAAGGGGGACTCAGCAGAAGGTTTCAGAAAATGGGATTCTGAGTGGCAAATGTTTTCCTTGACTGTGCCCCAAATGGGGAGAGGCTGATGAGCCCCCTCCAGAGACCACTGCCTAAGAACCTTCTCCTGTTTCCTAGACCCGCAGGAGTGGTTGCACGTGACCCAGCCCACAGGAGGCCAGCCTCCGCAGCGCTTAGTCAGGGCTGGGGGCGGCTTGCCAAGAACAACACGGCTCCGTCTGTGGCGAAAGCTGGAAATACTCTGCGTGTCTAAGCTCGATCAAAGCCAGTCCACCCTGAGGTGGTTTGTCATTTTAGCTGTCCACATAGCACCCTGGACAGTTCATGTCCAGGTGAATATGAGCATGTGTCAGGAACTGCTTCTGTGTCCTTCCAAAAGCTCTCGCCAGAACCAGGTCTTTGTTTGGTCTGGGTGCAGACTACACATGCTGCATCTCAGCTCCTCCGGCCTAGGCCTGAAGCAAGTCTGGCTGTCTAGGAAAAACAAGCAGTCCCAGAGCCCGCTCCTCCCGTTGCCTCAAAAGGAGGCAGCCCCTCCATCAGAGAGGAGGGCACTCCATCAGGACATTCTTTCCCAGGCAGGTCATCTGAGGAGGCTCAGCCTTCCCGGCTGCCTGCTGCTGCTCTTGGTGTAAAGCGTTTTGCCACTTAATTGTTCACAATGAAGTTATATAATGTCTGGTACTTGCTTGAAATTATACTATTCTGTCTACTTTTTACATGTTTCAATTTCTTCACAACTTGAAAAAAAATTATATACATAAATACTCTTTAGGTCGGTTTAGATGATTACCTACTCTCTTAAGTCTTCCTACATAAGATTTTTGCTCCATTACAGTTTTCCATCTCTTAGCCTGAACATTTGCCTGTTGCTTCCTACCTGGATCCACAGGTGGGCCCTGCTTGTCGCTAGAGGCCACGTGGTCTCCCTCTTGAGAGCGGCTTTGCCAGAAGAGCTGGCAGCTGCCTATTCTCAACATCTGAATATGTTTTTGGAATGAGGAAAAATTAAGATTTTCTTACTTTGCTTCTACGTCGTGAATAAGACTTGTCTCTGGTACCTAGGCTGTTTGTTCATCAGTGCTGAAATTTAAACTGCTCATTCATTCAGTGTTTGTGATTTGGGAACACTCACCTATTTACTGAAATCATGATCACCCTGGTTCTGTAAGATGGCAAAAGGCTGGGCTGGCTATTGTGACTTATCCAGGGCATTCCCCTATTTGTGAAAGGAAGACATTATTTCTGCCGACATTAGTTCAAACTTCTTGGAACTCAACACCATGCCCTGCTGAGCACTGGAGGTGACTTGTGCATGACTGTGAAGGGGCTTCTCCTACTTGCTCACTGAGTGCTGGACTGGCAGAGAGAGATCAAGGCAGTGCCATGGGAAAGTGATACTGCTGTGTTCTGACAAGACTCTCAAAGCTAGGACTGGGGTAGGATGCTTTCTCCACATATAGGAAGAAGCCCTGCCTCAGTCTGCACTGAGTGCCTGATCACATCCCATTTCAAAGCAGAGTCGAGAAGAAGGGCAGGCTGGGCCCACTTCTTTGTGGCTCTTACCTCACACCGTATGTCTACACTTGGGTTCTGCCCATTCTTGACCTGCCATTGCCATGAAATAAAGATGAGTTCTGTTAACACAGAAAAGAGATGGCATGTGGATGTTGGTGAGCAGCCAGTGGGACTACAGGGCAGAAGGAGGTGAGGGGAACCCAGCATATGCCTCTTCTATGGTGGTCAGAATGTGAATGTGAAAGCCCAGTTTATCTGAAGAACCAGGAGCAGTCACTCATGAAGAAGCACATCCAAATAAAATATTTCCAAATAATTAAGAATTCCATGTGATTGACCTCTGGTCAGGCTATTTCCAAATGACTTTTCCTCTTAAAACTTGAAGAACAGTTTCTTCTTATATAAAGGGGAGTTTGGACTAGCAAAGGAAGATTCTTCTTATTTAAAATTTAATTTTCCCAAGTTGCAGAAAAGGTGTTAGTCCACGGGGTATCATGGCCTCCCTTAGGGCCCCTATAAGTGTGCTTCACCAGGTAGCCAGGCCCATGCTGTCAAAATAGCATAGGTGAGTCAGGTCCCCACAACTCCCAGGACCCCTCATGTAGTCCAGCTCATAACCACAACTGATTACAGTGACAGTACACAAAGCAAAGTCAGCACAGGGAAGAGGCACAGCTTTTAGTTCTCCCCTTAGAGTTCGCGGGGTCGTGAGGATGCTGGAGAGTATAGTAGACTAGGTAAGCCTGTAGAAGGGAGGGCACCAGGAAGGCACGAGAGCCTGTCTGGATTCATTCTGGTGAGACACTGGGACTCTGACTCTATTTCTTACTTTTCTGTGCCACTCAATGTTTTTATCTGTAAAGCTCTAAACTGAGGAGTTCATGGTCCTGACCTATGAAGTTGTGTGTGGGGGGTTTACAGCAAGCACTCCAAGCTCTGGGAGGAGTCTGGCCCAGGATGTAGCCACTCCACTGATGGCTGCTCTCAAGGTCGGGGCGAAGGCCTATGCAGGCAGGTCCTGGGACTAGCAGTATTAACACACACAGTTCAGGCATAGCTGCAGGTTTGAATTATGATTTTTTTTTTTTTTTTAAATTTTTAAAATTCTCAGTATGCTTCTATGTGGTGAAAGTGACAAGAACTGTTTTGGAGGCTTATCTGGGCTCTTTATGCTGATATCACTTTCTTATATTCTGGCTTCCTGGTCACAATAGCCCTCATCAAATTTCCACACACCTGTGGAACAGGGGGACCATCGTTGCCTCACCTAGAGATGAAGAAACCCAACTGTAGAGGTCATGCAGCCAGTGAACTGGGAGAGCCCTCCACCTACACTGCAGGAGGAGGAGATATCTGAGTGGACCCAACTGCTCCTGTGGAGAAAGGAGATTAAGATTAGAGAAGTAGAGACTGGCTGAGTCACATAGACCCTCTTTAAAAAAAAAAAAAAAAGATCAGTGCTGCTAATTTCTAAAAAAAGGAAAGAAAGAAGTTGATGCAAATTAGAAAATTGGAAGGAGAAGCCAGTTACAACTACAACCTAAACATCAGACAGTGCCCCACCACGCTGGTTAAGTGGGACAGTGTTCTATTTGGGTCCTGGAGTTTTCCATCTTGCTGAATTTGAAGAATTGGAGTGTAATGCTTAGGTAAACATGACAGTTTCTCTTGTAACTCATTACCTGCCTGATTTGGATAGTCTGTCTTGTGTGTGGACTATGAATCAGGCTTCTTGGTCAGAAGTATTTTATGACTCTGAACATCAAGGTTAGGCCACATGGTTGGTGTGGGAGGCATGCTCCTGAGGCCAAGTGAGACACAAGGAAGCTGTCAAGATAGCTGCTTCCCTGTTGCCTGACCACCCCACCTCCTGCATACTTACCTGAGCTTTACCTGACACCATGATGAACTTCGCAATTTCACAGTGGCACCACTAAACGCTCTCCCATGGAGTAGAGTCAAGATGGTATTGAAGTCCATGGCCATGCTACCCTGAACAAGCCCAATCCTGTCTGATCTCGGAAGCTAAGCAGAATTGGGCCTGGTTAGTACTTTTGAATGGGAGACCACCTAGGAAGACCAGGTGCTGTAGGTATAAGAAATAAAAAAATAAAGGATTGTAAGCTGACAAGGTCCTTGCAATCTGTGAGGTCAACCAAGGACTGCCTCACCTAAAAAAAAATAAAAATAATAAATAAATACATACGTACATACATACATACATAGATGGTATTGACAACTTAGAATTTTATAGTGGATCCTAGGAGTTACAGATTTCCCTTTTGACAATATGGTGGACTGTGTTTCCTGGAAAACCTCTCTCTAGGAAAACCTAGGAATTAGAAGTGGTAAATGATAAACATAATGGATGAGCATCTGAAGTCCCCAGGGGCTGAGAACAGTCACAGTTGGGATGCATGTCTGCCCTGGCTGCCAGCTGCAAGTCTGCTGGGGCAGCAGTGGGAAGGCCAAGGGCCTCACACAGTCAGGCCCATGAGAAGGCATTCCTGTGGACACTTTGAGCTAAGGTACTTTGTTTCTTTCGAGAGGTCTCTTTAGAGACTAACCCACCCTACCCACTTTGTAGGGCTGTCACTTGGATGTGTGCTACCATATGCCATTGGAAATACCTTGCGCTCCCTCCAGTCCCAGACCAGAGACAGGCTTTCATGCAGCTTCCTGGGCCCCAGAGTTCAGATGAGCACAAGTTAAAACTACAGACCATGGTGAAGAAACCTATCTTGAGAGAAGTTCAGCCCCAAGGACTTCATGCCTTGGATGACTAGATACAGAATGTGAAATTAGGGGAATGTAATGAAAGAGGAAATTGAAAACACAAGCACAGAACAAGAAACTGTCTAAAAAGATCATGTAGAGTTTTAAAAATTATAAAATGGAACATAGGCAGTAAAAATTATCACTAAAATTATAATTCAATGGTCAGGTTATATAGCTTAATAGATACAGTGTAAGAAAGAACTAGTGAATTGGAAGTTATAACTAAAGAAACTGCCTAGACTAAGGCATAGAAAAAGAGATAGGAAATATGAAAGAGTTTGGTTACTTGATGTGGAGGAGAGACTGAGGCTCAATGTTGGCATCTAACCAAGGAGAGAAGTGGAGACACCAGTGCTCAAAGAAGACGGGAAAATCTTGTGTCTGTGAAAACAGGAGTCTTCAATTCAGGGAACATAGTGTATTACGAGCAGGGGAAAGAAATGATGACATATATAGGTATTTTATGGTGAAATTACCGAACAGCACAGAGAAAATGTTAAAAGTGGCAGGGAGAGGAGACATTGCCTACAGGCAGCAAGCTGACCTCCTGGTAACAGCATGGAAGCCAGAAGCCACAACCCCACAGAACTGGACACTCTTGACTGGTTTTGATGGGGAAACCTTCCTCCAGAAGCTCACTCTGTGTCCTTGCTGCCAGAATTCACTATAACTCAGACAAGTCTTTTCTCAGACAAATGGATACATCTGAGATCTACTGGGGAGTGAGATTCAGTGGGAGGAAATGGGCTCTGGACACTGACTCCTGCACACAAAGGTCCCTCAGAACCATCTGCCCTTGGTAGCACCCACTCCCCTGGGAAAAGGCCCCATTCTAACCAGACAGCTGCAGTAAAGAGTGTAGGAGTATGTCCCAGAAGGCCTGGGATAAGGAAAAAGGAGTTTAGTAGGAAGTCCAGTGACAGCCTGAAGAGGGTGGGGATTCTTGCATTTGCCGATTGGGTGATCACATACCAAGAAGGGATGATGAAACGTACACTGACTTCACAGAGACCAGAGAGGTGAACGTGTGGAAGAATAAAGGTGCTGTAGAAATCTGTGGTGCTATCACATCACTGTGTTTTCCTAAAGATGATGCAGGGGGACTGTCTTTCATTCATCAGCCTAAAAGGAGTTTCACAGCTGACATTGGAATACCAGGAACACAGTAGGAGTGAGGAAGACAACAGACAGACTTGAGGGAACAGGAAGAAAGGATCCAGGAGGAAGACAGCCCTGCTGCAGCCATTGGGATCTTGGGCCCAGCTTTTTCCCAGCCATGCTTTCCAGCACTCCACCTTCCCTGGAACACTGCCTCTAGGCTCCACACTGCTGTCACCTGCAAAGCCCTTGGACCTCATGTGCAAGCTGCGGACCACAGGTCCCCTTCTGCAACCCTCCCTCTCCTCCTCCCCCAGTCTAAGTCTGGGGGAAGTTTTATAGATGGGCCTGTCAGAGCCATGCTCTTGACCTGCACTTGCTGCTCTGGCTGTCAACCTGGAACTGCCAGTTTTCCACTCTGCAACTTGGCAACGGCCATTTGGAATTCAAATAAATTCTACTTTGTTTCTGGTTGGATATTAGAAACAAAAAATTAGCAGAATACCAAAGGAGCTTGCCAGTTGTTCCAAGTGTTTTTCCTCTTGCCCTTTACCCAACATTGCACTGGTGGAGGGAGTATGTTTCCCAGCTGGGGTTGGAGGCAGGTTTTACAGCCTCCCACCTCCATGGGATCAGTTTCACATTGTCTGGCCTTTGGGTTGACCCTTGCCAACAGAACACAGTGGGTGAGGCCAGGCTGGGTGGCCTCTGGGAGGATGGCAGTGGGACTGCTTCTGTAGCTTGCAGCAATGTCCTTTGTGCATGTTGGGCTTCAGTTCCTCCTCTCAGCATGGAGGGGTTCCTTCTGCAGACAGAGCTTCTGAAGGCTCTCCCTCCACTGAGACAGCCTGGCTGAACTCAGACCCTCACTGTTGAGATTGGCATCTTAGATCTAATTACATTTGGGTTTTTTTTCCTGTGTTAGGACACTGTAAAACATCCACTTAAGCCCAGTGAGGTCCGTGTGAGAAGACTGCTCCTTTAATGCATATGTGGCAGCTTGAGGCTCCTGTGAGGGTATTATTTGATTACTAGGAGAGAGCGTCTATACCCTACTCTCAGCATCATCAAGAGTGCCTACAGCTCTTGAGGCCACTGGGGAGAGGGAAGACACAATCCTGCTTTTGCTGAAGCTCAGTGACAGCAGAAGCAGAGGGAGGAATGGTGGTGAGGTGTGTTGCTATGGGGAGGGACTGCCTGCCTGCCTGCCATGCACGAGTGGCTGTCTCCACACTCCATACCTGACCTTTGTCCCTTCTTGAAACTGCAAGCTGGGTACCAGTGGGTCCTAGTCTGTAGTGGGTGACAAATTCTGTTGCTGCCGAAAGGCCTCTGGACAAAAGGCCACCTTTTCTCAGCCCCTACTCGGGGAGTGTGGGCTGAGCTCCTGGAGGTCCTTCTTCACCTCTTTGACTCTTAGAGTCTACTACCTGCACTGGTGCTTGAAGACAGTGGCTCTGGTGCCTCCTGCTTGGTTTCTCTGGCATCTTAAAATTGTTGTCACGTGTATCCTAAAGATATCTCACCTAGACCTTGCCCTGTCCTCCCTTGGGTCCACCTAGCACCCCTAGTGTTCACACAGAGCAAAGAAGCAGTGCTTTTATATCTGAACTTATTTAGTGAGATTAGCAAATATCACCCACAACCGGGAATTCTCCACACTGCTTTTCTGAGATTCTGTTTTCATCCTCTTCCCAGTGAGCTTCCTGTCTCCGCAGCCCTAGGTGAGGGGGAGGCAATGGGCCTCTTGAACTGTGTGTGCTCAGCAGAGGCACCTTGGGCAAAAGCCCCTGAGAGCCTGGAGGCTGTTTGAGACCAAGCAGTGCTTTCTGGGAGATTGGGCAGAAGTGGGGTCGAGCTTGCAGAGTGCAGGGAGTGTACATGTGCCTTCCTCCCACCTTCCTTTGAGGGGATGACAGTGGACACTCAGAACCCTGTGTTGGAAACACCTCAGTGGTGAGGCATCAGCACCCTCTCTGTAGAGGTGAGCTGGTCAGCTGGTTTGTGCTTATATAGAGTAGCTATGGAGGTGGGTCTGGCTGTCCCACTGGTCTAGTTTCTGTCATTGTTTATACCTTGGCAATGGAAAGCTCCGTCGTCGTCATCATCATAATATGTTGTATAAACAAGCAGCAAATGGCCAAGTGGGTAAACATAAAGAAGGGAGGCAGAGTATTTAAACCAAATATCCTGATTCAGGTAATGTGGCTTCTGGTCACCTCTAAAGTAGGGCATAGCTTCTTGGAACTTATTGGAGCACTGAGCCAGAGCTGCTGCTGTTCAAGTTTGTCGTCCTGTGCAGAGGCTTCCGTGAAGGCCCTTGCTGCTGAGATGTGACTTGAGGCTCCACCTCTTAGAAAGGAGGTTGTAGAGAGAATGGGGGACGAATTGGGGTCGGGGTCCTTGGTTGTCAACAAACAGCATTCTTTCTGGAATTTACTTCCTTTCTTGGACTTGTGCTTGTGGATTGGTTAAAGACTGACTGTTGCTGGTGGTGGCCTGCGGTGTCTGAGTTATCACCTCCACACAGGAATCAGCATTCTCACCAAGTCACAACATTAGTTTTTAAAAAGGCAATTTTAAAAACTTTATCAAGAAATAGTTTATAAAAAAACTCTTCTTAAGAAAATAGAAAGTGACAGACACGTTTGTGGGGTGGTAAATAGGATATTGTTCTCGGAGGGAGCGGACAAAGTGGACATGTGACCTGTTTTAGTCCGTGTTTCACAGACATCACCCACCTCTCTAGGGTCAAGTCCTAGCCAGGGAACCAGCCGAATGACCTGGAGAGAGGGGCTCCTCCCGTGTGCCAAGTGGGAAACAAGGGAAATACCCCTCAGAGGAGAGTTTCAGAGACCTGCGTCTCCTTTCCTGCTTGCAACTTGCACCCGTGAATTAGAACACGCCACAATATCTTGCTCTGCATAAGGGCTTCACCCAGAAAGCATGGGCTGTGGGGGAGGGTTCCAAGGCTCTTGACGGACCCCAAACTTCCCTTCAGCAGGAAGACGAGGTGAAGGAAGAAAGCGAGCTTTTGGCTCCTGGTTCCTGGAGTTTGGGGTTATCTTTTTTCTCTCTCAACCCCTGCCTCTTTTAAAAGAAACAGCAAATGCATTTCTGTTCAGTGTTGACAGGATATTTTGTAACGGGTGAGATAGGTGGAGAATTTGCTTGTTACGAGGAGGCTGAGACGGGATGGCCGCGGTGTTCCATCGTGTCTTGTTAGTGCTCTGTGTTGATGCCTTTAGATGCCTCCAGCTCAGTCCATGTCGTGGTACAAGGCGGGTTCGCTCCTCGAAGCGCCATGGCATGAAATGGAGGTGCCTAGAAGCAAGAAGAAAGGTACAGTACTACAAGTCGGCCTTGATCTGTTTATGTATTTCTTAACTATATTTGCCATTTTATGTCTGTACTGTTTGGAGGCGGGATGGGAAGGAGGACTTGAATTATAGATACGTGTATTTAATAGATGGAGACCTGTCCTGTGTGAGCCAGGACTTTGGTGATCAGCTGTCCCACTGCCCCGTGCACAGTGGGTGGTCTGGGGAGGCACCTGGAGTGGAGTGACTGGTTGGTGGGGGCTATGGCTTAGCAGGCTTCATTGGCTGATAACAAGGTGTTGGAATTGTGTCTCACAGTT
This sequence comes from Pteropus medius, assembly GCF_902729225.1. Lineage (NCBI taxonomy): Eukaryota > Metazoa > Chordata > Mammalia > Chiroptera > Pteropodidae > Pteropus > Pteropus medius. The sequence continues at coordinate 1,814,697 of NW_024349801.1, forward strand.
ACTGTTGGAAGAGGTGATAATGGGCAGCAGGAGTGTTGCCAACTCAGTTCTTTCCCTTACCCGCTGTGAGGTGTGAGGTGGGAGGCGGGGGCTCTGTAATGCCAGGTAAGGCTCTAGGTTCTGAGGACTCCATGGCATGAAATCTCCCCCCTCTCCTCCACCACCTCACAGAGAAGCAGGGTCCTGAGCGGAAGAGGATTAAGAAGGAGCCTGTCACCCGGAAGGCCGGGCTGCTGTTTGGCATGGGGCTGTCTGGAATCCGAGCCGGCTACCCCCTCTCCGAGCGCCAGCAGGTGGCTCTCCTCATGCAGATGACAGCCGAGGAGTCTGCAAACAGCCCAGGTGAGCCTCCAGGGGGGTGGGTGGTGGGTGTTCCCTGGCACTGGAGAGGCTTTTTTCCTGGGGATAGGTACCCAATGGAAAGGCATCCCCTTTCCCTTGTAAAGACAGCCCAGGTGCTGGAGGTTTCTACAAAGCAGGAATACTCCCAGGCCCAGCCCTGCACGCTCTGCCCCTGGTAACGCTTCGCCTATCCTCTCCTTTGCCTGCAGTAGATACAACACCAAAGCACCCCTCCCAGTCGACAGTGTGTCAGAAGGGGACACCTAACTCTGCCTCAAAAACCAAAGATAAAGTGAATAAGAGAAACGAGCGTGGAGAGACCCGCCTGCATCGAGCTGCCATCAGGGGGGACGCCCGACGCATTAAGGAGCTCATCAGTGAGGGGGCTGATGTCAATGTCAAGGACTTTGCAGGTGAGCGCTTACAGCACCCAGGAGATGGCAGAGCAGGGGGATGACACAGGCGAGTTCACAGAAGCACGTGAGGCTGGCCTCCCCAGGTGTGTGAAGCCCTCTGACAAGCATCATTGTCTTGGCAGCAGTAGCCTTGAAACTGGGACCAGCATGGCAGGAGCAAGAGCCAGTCCCTGGGCCAGTGTGGTTCTGTGGGTGTGTTCTGGGTACATGGGGCAGACCCCACTCTTAGACCAGTATAATTTGTTGTTTCTGAGGAGAAATTAGTTTCTTGGAAAGTATTTAAAAATAAAATCATTTTTTCATTATTTTTTAGAGAAGTGAGGAATTTTTAGCTACTACACTACTGTGTTATATAAACCCCTAATTTTGTACTAGAGGATTCATTCTTTTTGGCTATTGGAGGGGTGCCTCTGGCATATTTAGAAAGAATCCAAGTCACTCAAGCAGAGGGTGCCTCTGTGCCTGTCAGCCCAGGGACACCCTCCCACAATTCCAACACCTTGTTATCAGCCAGTGAAGCCTACTAAGAGTAGAAACGTTACCTGGAGACTCTCATTTTAATTTAAGACAAATGAGCATGCCTCCCTGACCTGGGACAGGCTGAAGGGAGGGCCTCATCATTGCAGTTCAGTGTTGCCTTTTTTGCATAAAATACTTCTATTATGCCTTGATGCATCATCAACAGATTCTAATTGTTTGTTCAAAGTGGAATGAGAACATAAGATGGGAGAAGCAGTCTTCATGCAGAATCCTTTTAGAATTTCCCCCCTTTTAGAATTTTTCCCACTGCCCTATTTGGTGGTTGTCTGACCCAAACCTAATTTAGCACCTTTTTAAATAAAAAAGCAATTTTCCTAAATCATAATTTTCCAAAGCACTGAAAATTGTGTCCACAAAGTAGGCCCCTGTTTGTACACTGACATGTGTGACCACTCTACCTGGTGGCAGATTGAGGCTCCAGGCTGCAGCCGGAGAGTTCTCCCCATGTGGCCTCAGCCATGTGACCACAGAGGGCATGTTTCCAAAATAGGAGGTTTTTCTCTCCATGTAGTGATGGATGAGCCAGGCTGAGGCTGCCACTCATGACACTGTTCACCAGTCCTCCACCCTTGTCAGGTTATTGTTCCTCATTATCCCTGCAGGTGGTTAATCTGTAGGATTGATAAGCACGATATCCCCAAGCAAATACGAGGCACCTCAGTAAAGAGCATTCGGGGCTTTCCTAGGCCTCCAGCCTTTCACTGCAGAGGACAGCCTTCCAGGGCCTTGTCCTGTCGTCACCATCCTCAGAGTGCTGCCTCAAATGAGACAGGAGTAACGTTCCTGAGGATTAAGTAACATATGTCCTAAGTGTCTATTTCCAGGCTGGACAGCGCTGCATGAGGCATGTAACCGGGGCTATTATGACGTTGCCAAGCAGCTACTGGCTGCGGGTGCGGAGGTGAACACCAAGGGCCTGGATGACGACACACCCCTGCATGATGCTGCCAATAACGGGCACTACAAGGTGGGCCTCCCATCTGACTTTGCGCTGTTCTGTAGCTCCTGTCTCTCTGTCCTTGTTGCCTTTCATGTTTGCTAGATAACTGAAAAGTGAATCTTTGCCCCTCACCAGAGCTGTTTTCTCTGCCCATCTCAGCTTTCTTGTTCTGAGTCCTGACAACCAGCACCTTCCGTAGCGTGTGTGACAAGGCCCTGTTCTGGCCATATAGGAGTGGTTGGATTTTAGTAGGTGAATGATTATACCCATAGGAAGGGGGGTGGCCCTCTGGGCTGCTGCTGGACCCTGTCCTTGTCCCTCTGGTTCTGTAAGATCCAAAAAACCTTGATTGATATGATGCTGAGATGTGTAGCCAGGTCAGCAGCAGTGAGTACCCCAGTGCCTGGTTTTCCCCAAGGAGACTTGGCCTCTTGGGGCAATGGCTGCCTCCAGGTCTGAAGCAGGAGATGCACATGATGTGCCTGGTGCATCTTATGCTGCCAGAAAGCAGGGTGGTCACAAAGGTGAGGTCTTATTGCAGTCATGACCAGCACCATCTTGAAGAGGCCCCTGGCCAAAGACAGAACAGTTGAGCATGGTGAGGATGATGACACCAGTAGACCAGAATGCACCACAGCTATCAGAATTCATAGTGCTTTTTAATGGCACAGCTGCCTAGTCCTTTTTTTGGCAGATGCCAGGGAACCAGTAACATCAAGAGTGGTAAGAGCACATTTTGACAAGTCACTGCAGGGAAGAGGCAGATTGGAAGGGAGCCTTGAATTAAAAGATTTCTGAGACAACTAAAGAAATCTGAACACATATATTTGATGTTAGGAATTATAGTTAACTTTTAATGTAAGATAATGGTGTTATGATTTTTCGTTTTTTTTTTAAGGACCCTTTTAGAGAAATATACTGAAAAAGTTTATAAAACATTTGTAATTTGTCAAACCTACCTGGAGGAGTGGGCAGGTATGAGTGAAATGAGGCTGGCTGTGAGTAGATGGTAGGAACAAGCAGGGAGGAAAGGGGTTGTCATTTGAATCTCTATACTTTTCTAATTATTTAAAAACTTTCTATTATGGAAAATGTCTGAGACAGCAAACTGGTCAGAGAGGCAGAATAAGGGGCCCCAAAGATATCCCCATCCTATTCCTGGAACTTGTGACCTCACATGGTAAGGGAACTGTAGATGGTAGAAAGTGAAGGACTATGAGATGGAAATTGATCCTATGTTATCTGGGCAGACCCAGAGATGCTTTCCAGGCCAGGTCTGTTATCAGCAGAGGCAGGAGGGAGAAGGATGTAAGGGAGACCTGACCTACACTGCTGGCCTCAGAGGCAGGGGCCGTGGCCAAGGAATGCAGCAATCTCCAGAAGCTGGGATGGTCCTCAGCTGGCAGACAGAAAAGACACAGGACCAGAGTCTCCCAACTGCAAGGAACCTTACATGCATGTAAAGGAAGGAGCCAACACCACATGTCAGCTGGGTCAGCGGGATTGGTTTTAGACTTCTGACCTCCAGGATTGTAAGATGCAGGTGGTGGTGATTTGTTAGAGCAGCAATAGGAGATAGTCCTGATGAAGAGGTAGAAACTGTTAACTACTGAATAAAAATAGAATATGTGAGTAATGAGTTTATATCAGTCCTTATTAAAGATTTTTCTCATCCTCTAATCTCAGACTGGACTAAAGTTGAAATTGAATTCAATATTTGTACTTGAGTTCAAATGGACATATGAAGCACAGGTTGCTGATTATAAAGAGCTGAACAGAGCTGTTGAAATGTCACCTTGAGTATTTCTGTCATTCACATGACCATCTTTACCCATGTAAAATAAAGAAGAGATGATCTTACTTTCTAAAATAAATGAAAACATAAAATAAACCTGCTTGCAGAAGCTTGGTCTTTGTTTCCTCTATTCTGTAAAACCTCTTCCAATAAAAAACTTCCCCGTAAACTACCAGAACCCTTCCATGACCACAGGACCCTACTGGATGCTGAGCTCATCATTGCGGGAGGGGAGAGCCTGTGTGAGAAGATTCCAGCTCGTCACAAGGGAGAAGGTCTTCTGTGGGAGTTGGGACTGTTCTACCTGCAGAGAGCCCAGAATGGGAGCCAGGATCCCATTAGTGTCTTTCCTGGGGAAGAAGCACAGGTCCAGAGACCCGGCCAGGCAGCTCTGGGCACACTGCTTCTGGCTTTAGACCTGGGGGCTATTTCCTGGTTAAACACAGGTTCTCTGAACAGGTTGCAGTTTTACATAGGCAACTGTAGCACATTCGGTGTTTCTCAGAATGCACCTTCACGCACCTGTGCTGTCTTGTAGGTGGTGAAGCTGCTGCTGCGGTATGGAGGGAATCCTCAGCAAAGCAACCGAAAGGGCGAGACGCCGCTGAAAGTGGCCAACTCCCCAACCATGGTGAACCTCCTGTTGGGCAAGGGCACCTACACGTCCAGTGAGGAGAGCTCAACTGGTCAGTGGCTGGGCACCAGGCCATGTGCAGGGTTGGGGCTGTGGGGGCAGGAGCAGGGTATGTGACACTTACAGGGTGCAGGCCTCCTAGTACTGCTTTGATGCCAGAGGCAACGTTAGCTTTTATCTGAAGATAAGCACACAGGATTCCAGCTTCCTAGATGCCTGGTACTTATAAGAACTTCTGGACTGTGAGGACCTGGAGTTTTAGTATCAAAAAGCCTGCCAGCTTATCCTAAGGTTCCAGCTTGTCTTTGTGCAAACCTCTCTTTGGTTTCCTTTGGCCCACGGTTGGCCATAGTTTACTAACTTAAGTGAAATGCTTCTCTGGGTGGCTTCCCCTCCCCTCCCAAAGGTGACTAAGTGCTCGGGGAGGCCTTTCTCCAGGTTACCTCTGCAGTCTGCTTTCCCCTGTCATGTCTGTGTGGGTGTTTTGAACCTGCCTCTGACATCTTTTTCCCTATTTTCAACAGAGAGCTCAGAAGAGGAGGACGCCCCATCCTTTGCACCTTCTAGTTCAGTTGATGGCAATAACACGGACTCTGAGTTTGAAAAAGGCCTAAAGCACAAGGCTAAGAATCCAGAGCCCCAGAAAACTGTGACCCCTGTCAAGGATGAGTATGAGTTTGACGAGGATGACGAGCAGGACAGAGTCCCTCCAGTGGATGACAAACACTTACTGAAAAAGGATTATAGAAAAGAGACTAAATCAAATAGTTTTATTTCTATACCCAAAATGGAAGTGAAAAGTTACACTAAAAATAACACAATTGCACCAAAGAAAGCGGCTCATCGCATCTTGTCAGACACGTCAGATGAGGAAGACGTCGGTGTCACTGTGGGGACGGGAGAGAAGCTGAGACTCTCTGCACATACAATATTGCCCAGTAACAAAACACGGGAGTCTTCTAATTCCAAACAGCAGAAGGAAAAAAATAAAGTGAAAAAGAAGCGGAAGAAAGAAACAAAAGGCAAAGAAGTGCGGTTTGGGAAAAGGAGCGACAAGTTCTGTTCCTCTGAGTCAGAGAGCGAGTCCTCAGAGAGTGGTGAGGACGATGGGGACTCAGTGGGGAGCTCCAGCTGCCTCAAGGAGTCCCCGCTGGTGCTGAAGGACCCCTCTCTGTTCAGCTCCCTGTCTGCCTCCTCCACCTCATCTCATGGGAGCTCTGCCACCCAGAAACATAACCCCGGCCACACCGACCAGCACACCAAGCACTGGCGGACAGACAATTGGAAAACTATTTCTTCTCCCGCCTGGTCAGAGGTCAGCTCCTTATCGGACTCCACGAGAACGAGACTGACCAGTGAGTCTGACTCTTCCTCCGAGGGCTCCAGCGTGGAGTCGCTGAAGCCAGTGAGGAAGAGGCAGGAGCACAGGAAGCGGAGTGGCCTCCAGAGCGCTCTGTCAGAGAAAAAGAGCTCATTCCACTCCAGCGTGGATGGCGCCATTCCCAAGCTGGACAAAGAGGGGAAAGTGGTTAAGAAACACAAAACGAAACACAAACACAAAAACAAGGAGAAAGGGCTGTGTTCGGTTGGTCAGGAACTCAAATTGAAAAGTTTCACTTATGAATATGAGGACTCCAAACAAAGGTCAGACAAAGCTATACTTTTAGACAATGACATTTCCATGGAAAACAAGTTAAAAGTATTAAAGCACGATAGAGACCACTTTAAGAAAGAAGAGAAGCTGAACAAAATGAAGTCAGAAGAAAAAGAATGGCTCTTTAAAGATGAGATAATAAAGGTCTCCAAAGATGAAAAATCACTCAAGAGAATCAAAGACATGAGCAAAGACTTAAGTAGGTCTTTCCGAGAAGAGAAAGACCGTTCGAATAAAGCAGAAAAGGAGAAATTAGTGAAGGAAAAGTCTCCAAAAGAAGAAAAACTGAGATTATATAAAGAGGAAAGAAAGAAAAAATCCAAAGACAGGCCCTCAAAATTAGAGAAAAAGAATGATTTTAAAGAGGACAGAATTTCAAAAGAGAAGGAAAAGACTTTTAAAGAAGACAAAGAAAAACCCAAGAAAGAAAAAGTTTATAGAGAAGATTCTGCTTTTGATGAATATTGTAACAAAAGTCAGTTTCTGGAGAATGAAGACACCAAATTTAGCCTTTCTGATGATCAGGGAGATCGATGGTTTTCTGACTTATCTGATTCGTCCTTTGATTTCAAAGGGGAAGATAGTTGGGATTCTCCAGTGACAGACTACAGGGACATTAAAAATGATTCTGTGGCCAGACTGATCTTGGAAACAGTGAAAGATGACAGTAAAGAGAAGAAACGGGAAAACAAAAGCCGGGAGAAGCGAGACTACAGTGAAAAACGGAGCGACAAAGATGCTTTCTTTAGAAAGAAAGACAGGGACTATCTGGATAAAAACCCTGAGAAGAGAAAAGACCAAATTGAAAAGCATAAAAGTATCCCCAGCTATCTTTCAGAAAAGGACAAAAAGAGGAGAGAGTCTGCTGATGGCGGGCGAGACAGAAAGGACAGGGATCTGAGTGACATCTGCAGGGACAGAAAGGACCCCCTTGAGAGTGCCAAGGAGCGGAAAGATGGCAGAGTGAAGGCCGAGGAAGCATACAGGGAGGACCTGAAGGAGTATGGCTGCGAAAGTATCTTTAAGGACAGATCCGAATGTGACTTTGGCAAGAGTCTGGAGCCATGGGAAAGGCATCATCCAGTGAGAGAGAAGGAGAAGAAAGATGGCCTTGAGAAGGAGAAGAAGGAAAAAATAAAATTAGAAAAATATAAAGATAAATCCAATGACAAAGATAAAAATGAAAAATCTATCCTTGAAAAATGTCAGAAAGACAAAGAATTTGATAAATGTTTTAAAGAGAAAAAAGATAGTAAAGAAAAGCATAAAGATATACATAGCAAAGACAAGGAAAGGAAAGCATCTCTTGACCAAGTTAAAGAAAAAAAGGAGAAGAGTTTCTCTGGAGTTATCTCAGAAGACTTCTCTGAAAAAAAAGATGAAAAAAAGGGTAAAGAGAAAAGCTGGTATATTGCAGATATATTCACAGATGAAAGTGAAGATGAAAAAGATGATTATACAGCAAGCGGATTCAAAATCGGAGAGGCCAGTGAAGTGCAGAGGGCGGATAGCCTCCAGGAGAAAGACGACGGGAGGGAACCTTACCCCTCAGACAGACACCGGAAGCACTCTGCTGACAGGCAGCACTCAGAGAAGCAGAAAGAGAAAGAACTCAAAGAAAAGAAAAAAGAAAAAGGAACCATGGAAGGGGGGAAAGATAAGAAAGAAAAAGGCTTTGAAAAGCACAAAGAGAAGAAGGATAAAGAGTCTACAGAAAAATATAAGGACAGGAAAGACCGAACTTCAGTTGATTCTACTCAGGAAAAGAAAAACAAACAGAAACCCCCCGAGAAGGTGGAGAAGAAGCCCTCTGCCGAAGACAAGGCCAAGAGCAGGCACAGGGAGAGGCCAGACAAGGAGCACTGCAGAGAAAGGAAGGCATCAAAAAGTGCCGAGGTAGAGAAGAGCCTGCTGGAAAAGTTAGAGGAAGAAGCTCTTCATGAGTACAGGGAAGATTCCAATGACAAGATCAGTGAGGTGTCTTCCGACAGCTTCACGGATCGAGGGCAGGACCCAGGCCTGAGTGCCCTCCTGGAGGTGTCTTTTACAGAGCCCCCGGAGGAGAGGGTCAAGGAGAACTGCCCACAGGAGAAGCTGAAGGAGAAAGAAAGGCACAGGCACTCATCATCTTCATCCAAGAAAAGCCATGATCGAGAGAGAGTCAAGAAAGAAAAGTCCGAGAAAAAAGAAAAGAGTGACGACTACAAGGACATTGGCAGCAGGAAGGACTCCAGCCAGTATGAAAAGGATTTCTTGGACACTGATGCTTACAGTATTTCTTACAGTACGAAAGCCGACATAGAAGATGAATTAGATAAAACCATTGAATTGTTTTCTACCGAAAAGAAAGATAAAAATGATACTGAAAGAGAACCTTCCAAGAAAATAGAAAAGGAACTAAAGCCTTATGGATCTAGTGCCATCAACATTCTGAAAGAGAGGAAGAGAAGAGAGAAGCACCGGGAGAAGTGGAGAGAAGATAAGGAGAGACACAGGGACAAGCATGGGGATGGGCCCCTGAGACATCACAAGGATGAGCACAAGCCTGCAGCCAAAGACAAGGACAGTCCTCCAAGTTCCTTTAAAGATAAGTCCAAGGATGAAAGCCTCAAACTCAGTGAGACCAAACTGAAGGAAAAATTCAAGGAAAATCTAGAGAAAGAAAAAGGTGAATCTGTAAAGATCAGCAATGGAAATGATAAGTTACCGCTGTCCAAAGACCCGGTCAAGAAAGATGTCAGGCCCAGGGAGAAGCTTCTGGGAGATGGTGATCTGATGATGACCAGCTTTGAGAGAATGCTTTCCCAAAAAGACCTGGAGATTGAAGAACGCCACAAACGGCACAAAGAAAGGATGAAACAGATGGAGAAGATGAGGCACAGGTCTGGAGACCCTAAACTCAAGGAGCGGATGAAGCCAGGGGAGGATGTGAGGAAGAAGAGTCTGGATGTTCCTCCAAAGAAGCCCCTGGGGCTGGACCCTTCTCTTAAAGACAAAAAACTTAAGGAGTCAGCTCCTGCTCCACCGGCCCCCGAGAATAAGCCCCATCCGGGACCAGTTGTGGACACCAGAGACTGGCTGGCGGGACCTCATATAAAAGAGGTCTTGCCAGCTTCCCCTAGGCCTGACCAGAACCGGCCCACCGGGGTGCCCACCCCCACATCTGTGGTGTCTTGCCCCAGCTATGAGGAGGCGATGCACACACCCAGGACCCCGTCCTGCAGTGCTGATGACTACTCTGACCTCATTTTTGACTGCACAGACCCCCCACCTGTCTCCAGCACAGCCGCCAGCGCCTGCTCCCCGCCTTTCTTTGATAGATTCTCTGTGGCAGCGAGTGGGATTTCAGAAACCCCAAGCCAGACACCTACAAGGCCTCTGTGCACAAATCTTTTTCGTTCAGTTTCTGTTGATATCAGGAGGACCCCTGAAGAAGAATTCAGTGTTGGGGACAAGCTGTTTAGACAGCAGAGTGTCCCCACTGCATCTAGTTATGACTCGCCAGGGCAGCACTTGGAGGACAAGGCCCCTGTCCCTCCAGGTCCCCCCGAGAAGTTCGCCTGCTTGTCTCCAGGGTATTACTCCCCAGACTATGGCATCCCCTCCCCGAAGGTGGACGCTCTGCACTGCCCACCCGCAGCTGTGGTCACCGCCACCCCCTCCCCAGAGGGTGCCTTCTCTGGTTTACAAGCAAAGTCCCCCACTTCACATAGAGATGAGCTGTTGGCCCCGTCCATGGAGGGGGCCCTTCCCCCTGATTTGGGCATTCCCTTAGATGCTACGGAGGACCAGCAGGCCACCGCTGCCATCATCCCCCCAGAGCCTAGTTACCTGGAGCCCCTGGACGAAGGACCTTTCAGCACGGTCATCACAGAGGAGCCAGTTGAGTGGGCTCATCCTGCTGCTTCAGAGCAGGGCCTCTCTTCCAGTCTAATTGGGAGCACCCCTGAAAACCCTGTCAGTTGGCCCATGGGGTCAGACCTTATGCTCAAGTCTCCACAGAGATTCCCAGAGTCCCCGAAACATTTCTGCCCTGCCGAGTCCCTCCACCCTGCTGCCCCAGGGCCCTTTGGCACCACGGATCCCCCTTACCCCGTATCTCCTGTCTCATACCCTCTGTCGGTCACTGAGCCAGGACTCGAAGTCAAAGATTCCTCAGCAGAAGCAATCCCAGCAGCCATCTCCACTGCAGAAGAACCAGCCCCTTATGCCCCTTCCTCTAGGCTGGAGTCCTTCTTTGGTAACTGCAAGTCGCTTCCGGAAGCACCACCTGACATGCCTCCAGAGCCTGCATGTATGACCACCGTGGCTCAGGTGGAGGCTCTGGGGCCTCTGGAAAACACCTTCCTGGAAAATGGCCATGGCCTGTCAGCCCTCGGCCAGGTGGAGCCAGTGCCCTGGCCTGATGCCTTCCCCAACTCTGAGGACGACCTGGACTTGGGGCCCTTCTCACTGCCAGAGCTTCCTCTGCAAACTAAAGATGTTTCTGATGTCGAAACAGAACCTGTAGAAGAGAGTCCTCTTGTTCCTCCAGAAAATACCCCTGCAGGGGCCCCTGTGGTTCTGAACGGTGGGGATGGGGCTGTACCAGCTGCTGAGGAACAGCTTGTGCTGCCTCCTGACCAGGCAGCCACCCACCTCACTGTTGAGCCCTCATCCTTGCCCTCAGAGGGGCCGAAGCCAGACATGATGCTGGAAGCCACAGTGGAAGCAGAGGCTGTGTCAGAGGGGAGGGCCCCTGAGGCCTCTGATTCCAGCTTAGGGCTCACAGCCTCCCCGGAGCAGCATCCACCAGGGGGCGGAGATGAGGAGGCCGAGGGCCCAGACCCCTCAGCAGCATCCCACAGCACACCTGAGCCCCCTGGGGATGGCCCTGCACAGGCACATGTGGCAGACAGGGCTGGCCCCCATGATAGTGCTGGGCTTGAGGGGCCTCCAGGCAGTGTCCAGTCTGAAACTACAGAACCAGAACCCAGACCCACAGCCGAAACCCCAAAGGCCCCCAAAGTTGAGGAGATCCCCCAGCGCATGACAAGGAACCGGGCTCAGATGCTGGCTAACCAGAACAAGCAGAGCTCACCACCTTCCGAGAAGGAGCCTGCCCCTACCCCCACCCCCAGAACAAAGGGCCGTGGCTCTGAGGAGGAGGACCCCCAGGCCCAGCACCCACGCAAACGCCGTTTCCAGCGCTCCAGCCAACAGCTTCAGCAGCAGATGAACACATCCACGCAGCAGACACGGGAGGTGATCCAGCAGACACTGGCCGCCATCGTGGACGCCATCAAGCTGGATGACATTGAGCCCTACCACAGTGACAGATCCAACCCATACTTTGAATACTTGCAGATCAGGAAGAAGATTGAAGAGAAGCGCAAGATCCTCTGCTACATCACCCCACAGGCGCCCCAGTGTTATGCCGAGTATGTCACCTACACAGGCTCCTACCTCCTAGATGGCAAACCGCTCAGCAAGCTGCACATCCCTGTGGTGAGTCCTAAGGTGGGGCCCCAGCCTAGGAGGGTGCTAGGTGACGGGTCAGGATCCTGTTTGCTATGTGTGTGAATGCAAATACCAAACTGTTGGGATACCAAAGCTTGCTTGGGGCAGGTGTAGCACTGTCCTGGGAACCAGTGTCTAGCATGGGGGTCTATTGATACAGCTCCTCTGGGTCAGGAGATAAACTTACTTTCCTCTTTGTCATTCATCATTTTTCTTGTGTCAGCTCCCTGTCCAGCTCACCCTGTGCCCACTCCTTGGGTCCATGCCCATACCCTCTTGACCATCACCTAGCTCCCTATCTGCTGTAGCTGGGTCCTGCAGACCTCCGACTAGAGCCAACTCCAGTGCTGTTCAGTCCCCGGGCTCCTCAACATCCTCCTTACCTGAGACCGTGGCTGATGAAGGCCTACACTCCATGTTGAGCACTCCTACACAGCAGTCCTCCCTTTTGTAACTATGTCTTCTCCCAACTCCCTTTAACAACTGAAGGCCTACCTGGGGGTCTGTAGTCTGACTCCAACCCTGTCCTCTCACCCCTGAACCCCTCCACGTCTCGTCTTGATTCCCAGCAGCCCCAAGTTACTGATCTTAGGCCAGGCCTCAGCTCTCATCACAGTGGAGCCCTGAGTGACCCCGGCACCTTTGCCACCTCCTCGAAGCACACCCTTCACTGGGGCTTCCATGCTTTCCCACCTGGTGGGCCTGTTCTTAGTCAGCACCCCACCCACTGCCCCTTTCCCTTGGTGGTTCACCCTCCACCTTGACCTGATGACTGTGCAGATGTGACACATCTAAAACCCACCACGCACACCAGCCTCCACCCCTGTCCTTGTGCCCAAGTCGGCCATCAGCAGATCCTGCCAGACAAGTGATATGCAGGCCAGTACCTCCCATGTCACTGCTTGTCCCACTCCACCCTCTCCCCTGGGCTGGCTCCTGCTTTTTCCTTGCCCACCGGGGTCTTTTCTCTTCCTAGTAGGCAAAGGGATCTTTTTAGAGTGGAGTCAGACCTCCACCATTTTCTCCTCAGCTACAGCCTCCTCGCCTTCAAGGACCCCAGCCCATTTGCCCTCCCAGGTGTTGCCCATTCACACTGTCTACAGTTGACTTCCTTCTTTTCTTTGACCATTCCCACCCACTTGAAGAAAAGCTGGGACTTCTGTTTGATTTGTCCATTAGGCCCAGAATGGGCCTCAGTCACGGCTGTTGAATAAATGCTGGTCAGGATGAGCTGATTCCTGGGGCAGGCCTGGGCATGCAGTCAGTCTCGGAGGGAACTTCCTGTCTTAAAGGATGGTCATGTTGGATGCGTGTATCCTGCTCTCAGACCTCAGTATTCCAGAAGTGGATATCTATGCTGCCTCTCCCTCGGACAGAAGACTCAGCTAACCAGGACTGACACCCAGCGTCTTCTGAACAAAGACAAGCACCTCTGAGCATCAGTTTCAAAGGACGAGGCATGAGAGCACAGCCGCCAGGGCCATCCACCTCCCCACCCAGCCCAGTGCTTTGTTCCCAAGGAGATCTAGCTTTGAACTCAGCAGGATGATACCAGCATCGCTGCTCTTTCTTCTCCTGATGGTCTAATCCTGAGGCACCCTGGCGATTGGAGACCAAGGCAACCGTGCCCTTGTCTGGCCTGGGAGGGTCCAGCTTCCTGGTCTCTTCTGGATCACTAGATTTAGACAAATCTGGCCTAAGAGTTGTTTGGTGAGATTTTTAATTTTAATTATCAAAATAAAAGAGTACCATGATCACCATGCGAAGTGTGGACAATTGAGAAAACAGTAGAGGTCACCGTACTCCTACCACCCAGGGTTCACCCTGTCCGTGTCCTGCGAGTCTCTACTTCTACTGGACTTGTGCCTTTCTAGAAGAAAGCTCCACGTTACTTCCTGTTGCCACATAATTGAGCACCCAGGCTGTTAGGTGAGGGCAAGCAGAGGTCAGGTGTTCCTGGATTTCTCACCAGGCCAGAGGCATGGGGCTCCCTCCCACCATTCCACTTGTGGCCAGGGCCTCATTCAGGCAGCTGTGGTACTACGTCTTGGTGTTTTCTCTTGAGGATCCAGAAATGATGGTGTTTTAGAAATATTCATACCAAAAACAACTGAAACAAGAAATCCTTACACCTAGATGCCCCACTGTATTTGTGACTCCCTGCCTTGTACCACCTATAGGTGGCCCAGATATTGTCAGACGAGGAAGGCACACTAGGTCCCCGTGAGGCTGAGCCCATTGAGGCAAAGGGGACAGAGCAGGGTATGATGGGTGAGGTGTGCAACTGAAGCGATCAGCTAGGCATTCTAATGTCATAGTTTGAGCTAATTTTAGACTGACAGTTAAGCACAGAGAGTGCATGTGCCCTTTGCTGAGTTCCTGGATGCTGCATCTCCTCCTGGGTTTCCCTCATCTTCCTTGAAAGGCACAGTCTGATGACACTTTTGAGGACTGTTGATTAGGTATTTGGTGGGACGTCCATGACTGGACCGAGGAATGTGTTTTGGTGAGAACATACAGATGTGACATAAGACCTTGGTGCACTGTGTCGGTTCTTGGTGTCAGCAGTTGTGTCCTGCTCACAGTGGCCCAAGTCTCTAGGTGTCTTCCACTGTGCAGTTACTATCTTTCCTTTCATAGTTAGTAAATATCTTGGGGAAGGTACTTTGAAACTCTTAAGTCTTGTTTTCCTGGAGTTTGTGCCCAATGATCTTAGTCTGCTCAGTGGATCTTGTCTGTAGCAGTTATTCCTGTGGTGTTAGCTTCACACTAACTTTGTTTCCCTCTCCTTCTGTGCTTATTGATTGAATTTTTCCTGTAATCCAACATGAATCACCATTACTTATTTTACGTGCAAATCATTCCAGTCCTGGCCATCAGGAGCTCCTTTAGGCTGCCCCATCTTAGCACATCCTCACTTTACAGCCCCACGAAATAGTCCAGCTCAGCCCTGTCATCAACCACATGGTCCCTTCTAGTGGGAACTGCATTTAAAACCACATCCTGGGTACACGGTGCTCACTGTCCTGGGTTACACAGCTGGAGGGTGGGAGTTACTCCACATTCCTCTGGTCTGCATTGAAATTTTGACCTCATTCTGTGCTTGCACCTTTCTTCTCCGAGAGAGACCCGGTGCTTCTTACCTGCAATGTGTTTACTGGCCTCTTCACTCCCGTCTTGTTTCACAAGTGCTGGCCCACCCATGAAGCGCCTGCACTGGTTAGAGAATATACTTTTGTGGGTGGTTCTTCTGGTCTTTTGCTTCATGGTGTCTTTTCCAGAGTGACCAGCTGAGCACGCTCTTCCCCTCACTGATCCCTCGATAGGATAGGTGGCCTCAGTTGTTGCATGTGTTTTAAGTGTCTGCATCCCATTTGGTGTCAGGGTTTATTTGGGGGCTGTGAAACCTCACTGTAAATAAAGGCAACAGCCCTGCATCCTCCTCGTCTCCCATCCCCTGCTTGCTTCTCTTCCATCTTTGCTATATTTTGTTCTGCACAGACATCACTGTGTATGTATTCTTGATCTCTTCTTTCTTGCATGCATGGTAGCAGGGTAGACACTCTCCGTACTTTGCGTTTTACACATCACAGTGTCTCTGGAACCCAAGTCCCCCTCATTCTTTTTCACAGCTGTGCAGTGCTCCTTTCAGGGCCAGGGTCTGTACCATAGTTCATTTACCTGTTTTCTTGTGTACAAGCATCTAGTTGTTTCCAGAGAATTACCTGGTATATCTGCATTTCGTGTGACTGGAGGTGCGTCTTCAGGGCAGACTTGGTCAGTGTTGTTGGTGCAGCTTCCCAGCCTTCGCTAACTCCTCCCTTTCACCCATTGTGACTGTAGATCGCGCCCCCTCCCTCCCTGGCGGAGCCCCTGAAGGAGCTGTTCAAGCAGCAGGAGGCTGTGAGGGGGAAGCTGCGCCTGCAGCACAGCATTGAGCGGGTAAGAGGCGGCCTTGGGTAGGGGCTGCAGGCTTGGGATGCATTTGGCCATGTTAGCCTTGGCTCACCTGGCTCGTGTCCTACAGGAAAAGCTGATCGTCTCCTGCGAACAGGAGATCCTGCGGGTTCACTGCCGGGCAGCGAGGACCATCGCGAATCAGGCGGTGCCGTTCAGCGCCTGCACCATGCTGCTTGACTCTGAGGTCTACAACATGCCTCTGGAAAGCCAGGTCGGTGGCCACCCAGGTTGGGCACTCACACCTGTCTCCCAAGAAGAGCTAGGCCTTTCAGGCTTTGGCTACACACACAGGCAGGAACTGGAGGCACTGACATACCATAGACCTCACTCTGGTCATGTGAGCAGGTCTGCCCCCAGGATGGGGGAGGCAGGGGTGATCAGACAGTAGTACATGCAATGCTGTTATCATAAGGTGCCGTGTGGGCTCTGTGAGGCCATTCCAGGTTCTCTTGGGCACAGGCTTCTGGCTAACTAGGCTCGGCTGGACCTCAGTTTCAGGCACTAAAGAGTTAAACTTTCCTCTGAAATATACGCATGATAAGGATGAGCAGTACCCAGAGCTGCTGCATAAATAGCCTTCTGCAGTGAAGGCCCATAGGAGGCTGTCATGTTGGCTGGGGATAGTGTTGGCCTTGTGCCAGCTGGGTGACAGCAGCAGCAAGGCCTTGTAAGCCAAAGGCCAAGAGGCGTGGGAGCCTGGGGCTGCTTAGCATAGCAGTGCTTTCCCCGATGTGCATGCAGGTCCCAGGGTACTATTAGAACTTACTTGCTGGTCGGTGCAGGCTGGGCAGCAGAACCCGAGGCGCTGCCTACCTGTCCTCCAGAGCAGCCCTGCCTCAACCACTGCAGTTGGTCATCCTGGCTCCCCTTGCCCCCATGGTTAGATTTGTTCCATGTGGTCATATCTTTTGCTTCCCCTACTTGACTTGACCTGTCACTAAACATGTGGGCACCCCTGCCCCACAGGTCTCCCTGCCTCTGTCATCTGGGATGCAGGACTGTGCTTTTAAGTGGCCCTGTCTACTGGTGACCCCTAGTTTTAGGAATTTTCAGCTGCCTCTTGACCTGTGCATGGACACATCTGAGGTTTAACACATGCAAAGCAGGCTTTCATGTCTGCTGTCATCCATTCTAGGCCCAACTGCTTCTCTCACCTCCTGCTGCCCGCAGCACTCAGGCCTGGCCTTCTGAGGCTGTCTGCCCTGGATTTTACTCCCCAAATTATTCTTCCCCAGCAACCGGTGACTTTTTAAAAACCACCTAGCATGTGTCATTCTAGGCCTGCTTTCTGCTCCTCAGCCACCCCCAACTTTCTGCTCACATGGACTTCTACAGAATAGTGTTGTTCCCTTGGGCCTCTCCTGCTGCCCCCTTCACTGTTCGGGCCTTGATGCCAGGCCCCCTCTTGACAGATGCCCGTCCTAGCTCCCTAGCTGGTGTGAGCTCCTGCTGCACCCCAGGCTCACGGTAGGATCACATGGACCTCTAGGGGTTCTGAGCAGTATTTCTGGGTTGGCTGTGGCTGTGTGGTAACAAACAGTGGTTCATTGTTTTTAATTAAAAACTTTTTTATTAATGCATTAAAGATTTCCCATTTACTTAGTACAGTCTTTAAAGTTATATCTTTAAAAATTTCTCCATCTAACATACTATGCATAACAAGTTTTTTTCTAAAACAAAACATTTGGCAGTAAACTAAAAATGGTTGGTTGGGGACTGAGTGATTTTATTTCAGGGCTTGGGTGTTTGGAAGTTGGGCTTTTTGTATCTGAAAGGAAAAAAAGGAATCTGTTGCTCTTTAAGGAATTTCCTGTGTTGCTTCCGAATGTCAGAGAGAGAAATCCTCAGGCTGCAGCTCTTCCCCTCAGATATTCCCCTCAGATATGTTTGGTATGAGGTCTAGGCTCAGCCACTAGGTGGTCGCGCATGTCCACGTGGCTGAGAGACTTTCATTTTTTTCTCCTCAGCATGCTGGCCACCCTGACACCCAGGGAGAACCAGACAGTAGGAGTCCTAAGGCGTCCCTGTTTGTAAACTGTAGTCCATCACAGGCATAGATGCTGCCATACTTGAGAATGGTGACATTAAGGTAGTATTCTTGCAGAGTGAAACTGGGAGGCTGGCCCTCTGCCACCTCAAGCCTCTCAGACATCCTTTTCAAAGGAAATATATTACTACCTTATTTTATAAACAGAAGAAATTGAAACATGCTATAGCCAGCTTTACTATGCTGCTCCAAAAGCAGTGCGGGCCAGAGGCCGAGGGCTTCCCGATTCTGTTTCCTGCATGGGGATCGTGTCAGATGCCCTCATTGGGGATCCCAAGTCACTCCAGGGCAGCTCTACCATGGATGGGCCCCACAGCCTCCCAGGGCGGATTATGAAAACTGGGGAGGAGAGGGACAGAGGGTCATGCTGGCTCATCTTAGAGCACGATTATAATGTGTAGATTCAGGAATGAGGCTGCAGCTTTTATTCTTAGGAAGGAGGATTTGAAGCACTGTGCACGTTTGCCTTCTTTCTTGTTCCCATCAAATGCTCATATTTGATTTCTTCTCCAGGGTGATGAGAACAAATCTGTGCGAGATCGGTTCAATGCCCGCCAGTTCATCTCCTGGCTCCAGGATGTGGATGACAAGTACGACCGCATGAAGGTGAGTGCGCTGTGCTCCCCTCCCCTCAAAGCTGCGCCTGGGCTAAGAGTCTCCAGGAGTCTACTGGGGTGGGGGGAGGCTGCTTCCGGGTTC
Organism: Pteropus medius; assembly: GCF_902729225.1. Lineage (NCBI taxonomy): Eukaryota > Metazoa > Chordata > Mammalia > Chiroptera > Pteropodidae > Pteropus > Pteropus medius. The sequence continues at coordinate 1,833,223 of NW_024349801.1, forward strand.
CATGTCTGGAGGTGACAGTTTAGACTCTCTCTGAACCCAGCTGATACTTTCAGGGAGCTGAGCTCTCCCCATCCCCATGTTGCCTCCTTAGAGTGTCTTCCCTCCTGTCCAGGTGTGCGGGGAGCAGCTCCTGTCACCGGCTGGCGGTCAGACCTCTGTGGGACCCCACCTTGAGCCCTTCTCAAAGGTCACAGCATATACCCATCACCACTGCTCTGAACATGCTGACCAGTGCAGCAGGCAGAGGATGGGTGGGAGATAGATTATTAGCAAGTAAGAAGCAAATCTTTATCTGCAGTTGCTAGAATTGCACATATGGTCACCTATGAGAATCAACCGTAAAATTTACCAACAATAGTGTGCCAGTTATAGTCAACACACAAGTCAGCACCACCCCAGGAAGCTCCATGAGGCAGGGCCAAGTGGGCTATGACTGCTGTCCTTTTCCGAGAGCTACAGAGCCGACGCAGGGGGATGCCTGTACTTGGAGAGTAGGACTGTTTCCAGGATGCCAGCCTTACCTGCACGCTTTACCTCAGTGTCATGACCATGGCACCAGAGCAGTGCACACAGGTGGCCACATGGGGTGGACAGAAAGCCCAGAACAGAACAGCAAACCCACGTGGCGTTTCAGGCTCCAGGGTCTCCTGTCAGAATGTGGGTACAGGTATTCCATGTGACCACTGGTTTCAGAATCACAAGTTAAATGAGATCCTATTTAGTAGACAGACTACTAGCCTCCCGTGTGTGTTCCTGTCCTGTAGTCACTTGATAGTTTTGTAGGGTAAGCAGTATCAAATTTTACAGTGTTTTGGCTGCCTAACCTAGCAAGTTCACTTGATTCATTTAAAATTTAGTAACACATGAAAAACAAATTCATTGGATCAACCCAATAAAATGGAAACCCAGAAGCCCATCAATAATTCAGTGATTAAATGGCATGTGGGAACATCCAAAGATTAAAATTTAAAAGAATAGGTAATATTCTAAATTAGGCAGACATGGCCTGACCAGTGAGGGTATCTGAGCTGCCCAGTGAAGAGGGTCCATCCTGAGGTTCAGACACATTCCAGCATCCACGTGCGAAGAAAGTTTGGAGACGCGGCTGCCACACTGCAGAGCACAGTAGTTATTTTCGAAGACTAAAGATAGAGGAGGATTTTTATCCCCCTCCCCCCCACCTTTGTCACACTTAAAAAAATTGTTTTAAAGCAAATTAGACAATGTGATATTCCATCCTAAATAAATGTATGTGCATCTAAGGAAGTATTTTCCTGTTCGGTTACTATATCATTGTCAAATTTTGTTAATGTGAAGTATGGTCTACTACCTGGCCATGTTTAAATCTCCTTTGTTCCCAAAATGTGTCCCATCTTGGGTCCACATGTGTTACGTCTGGTTATGTCCTATTCCAGTAATTTAGTTAAAGTCATTGTTTCAGTTTTCAACTTTGCACCTACTTAATGATTTAGTACCTATTTAATAATACACCCATGAATATTTAAACACATGCTAAACCCTAGATAACCCTTTTTAGAAATTAAGTACACTTCTAAAAGACATAATTTCTGCTATAAATGCAGGTGAAACCAATATCACCACCCATAAATAATTATAAAATAAAAGCAAAAGCAGTTGTAAGTTCTAATGAGATGCTGTTGTGAATCCCACAGTGGTGGGGGCACAGAACATTGACAGGGACAGACTCTCCATGTGGTCAGCAACACCATTCACGGCAGCATGAGAAGGCCATCGGTGGTTAGCTGGCCTGCAGGATGGCGCTGTGGCCATGCAGAGGCACAGGCTAGCACAGTGGGCCATCCTTCGGCCAGAGCTTGGCCAGGGTCCCTCTACCCCTTCCTCCTAGTGGATATTATGGCAGGCTGAGTGCAGTGGGGGCCCAGGCCCAGTCCTCTTGGGCACCTGGGGGGAGGGTGGGCCAGGGTCTTGTCTCTCATTTCTCTCACCTGCTGTTTCCCATGCAGACGTGTCTCCTGATGCGGCAGCAGCATGAGGCTGCAGCTCTCAACGCTGTGCAGAGGATGGAGTGGCAGCTGAAGGTCCAGGAGCTGGACCCCGCCGGGCACAAGTCCCTGTGTGTGAACGAAGTGCCCTCCTTTTACGTGCCCATGGTGGACGTCAATGATGACTTCGTGCTTCTGCCAGCCTGACACACCATGGGACAGCTGCACAGGACACAAGCGAGGGCCACATGCATCAGCCCAGCACTGCTGCCGAGCCTGGATGGCGGAAGGAGACCTTGTCCCTCAGGTGGGGGTACCCAAGGAAAACCCTGCACTTTTCCCCCTGGAGTGTGGCTTTTTCATATCAGCTGCCATGGGAGGACGAGGAGACCGTGGGGACGTGGACACGACGGCCTTGGGGTCTGTTTTCCAGCCAGCTGCACGGGCATTTCAGGAGCTGCAGAACAGAGTGCATTTTTTTTTAAAGTTCTTGTTCCATTCTGATCAACTAAAGGAAATGAAATTCAGGCGCTCACCCCTCACAAATAGTGACCTCCAGGTCGGGCAGCAGGGAGAGTGCCATCCTGGCTGCTGTCACGTTGCCATGGAGCCGCTGACAGCCACAGGCCTCAGACTAGGGCTAGGACGCTGTGCCGAGCGAGGGCTGGCTGCGCCGCCCACCCGCCTGCCTACCACAGAGGGACACAGAGCCAGGACTCTCCGGTTGTGTTTTTAATGGAGTCAAATCCACGTGGTTTGTATATTTTTTCCTTTAATCTTGGGCATTTTGTTTCTCTTTCTGAGAACATAACTTGAAACACTACAGAGCCAATAATCATATAAAAAGTGTACCCGTAAACGCTGTACAGTTTTATACACATTCACAATGTACTTTTGCTGCCTTCTAGATAATTTATTTTGCAACACATTACTGCACAGTTGTAAATAACTTATGTACTGTAACATCACTTCAGTTATGTGTAAAGAAATAAATAAATTAATTAAATGCTCTTTGTACATGACAGTCCCCTCCCCGGGAGGGGACAACATGCAGGACTGGGAGATGAGGGGTCACTCCACATATAATTTTGAGACATTATACAGCTGACTCTTGCACAACGCAGCGGGGAGTGGGTTGGGGCACCAGACCCCCACGCAGTTGTGAAAATCTTCGTGTAACTTTTCAGTCTCTCCAAAGTTAACTGCTAATAGCCTGCTGTTGACCAGAAGCCTTACAGATAACACAGTCGATTAACATATTTTGTGTGCTGTATTATATACTGTATTCTTACAACAATGCTAGAGAAAAGAAAATGTTAAAATCATAAGGAAAATACATTTACAGCATTTATTGGGAAAAATCCACATCTAAGTGGATACGCGTAGTTCAAACCCGTGTTGTTCAGGGTCAACTATTTCTCCCTTTACTTGCCCTCGTTAGGACCTGAGGGGCCATCCTCGCTGCCCCAGGAGCTGGCAGGGGAGGCCGAATCCCTGTGTTCTTCACATCCCAGCACCCCAGGCGGACAAGGGTGAGGCAGAGCCCTCAGCTCCTGCAAAATGCCAAGGCTTTCTCTCTGCTGAGGAGGCTGAGGGTGTGTGAACGTAGAGAGGACTAGCCCCTGGCTGCCAGAAACCCAACAGGATGCCTGTGTCATCTGTCCTGAGGGGCCTGTCAGAAGTAGGAAGGAAATGGTCACTCGCTGCTGGGCCAGCAGGTCCTCTGGGTAGCGTGGCCTTGGAGATACCACTGTCTAGGCCTGGCCGGTTCTCACTCCCTGACTCTGCCTGCTCCCTGTGCTGAGAGCAAGCCGCCACCTGATCTTCTGCTTGAGGCTGAGAGTCTGCATTGCTAACAGGTTTCCCTGTGAGGCTGCAGCTGGTACGAGGTCCCTACTTTAAGAACCCCTGTGCTAGCCGAAAACCAGCTCAGAGGGCAAGAGTTGGAGGTTTGAGCCCAGCACGTCCCAGCAGGGGCCAGGCCTTGCCCAGAGCAGACAGGGCATTCGCACCCTGTGTACCTCCCCAGGAACGGGATGAGAGCTGGCGTGGTGGCTGCATGGTGTGCCCGACCACATGGGGGTGTGTGAGGGCGACCTCCTGAGTAGAGGCTCCCAAAGTGGCATTTTCCCCTAGACTACCCTCACCTTGTCCTGTCTACAACTCCTGTTCTGACTTCTGGCTCACAGAGTTGGCTTCCCCAACACCTGGGGTGCTGGAGGGACATGTATGTGGAAGGGACAGGTCCAGGCATCAGGGTCTGGGTAGGCTTTTTCCTTGCTCACGTCCTGGGACCCCCTCGCTCTCATCTCTTCTCCATGCTTCCTGTACTTGGTGGGGGCAGCAGGAACTATAGAAATGAACCTACACAGGAGGGAAGCTCCAGCTCTGCCTCACAAGCATCTGGGAGCACGATTCCTGATGCCATGTCTCCTGCAGAGCAGCCTGCCTGAAAGCTTGCCCCACACTGGCCTGTGGCGGCCTGCAACCATTCCCTTCTCAGGTGCAGGGAGGGTTCCACAGTCTGGCCTAGGCTCTTCAGGGGGTGGGTTATGGGCAGGGTCTCAGTTTCCCCAAAGCACCTGATGTGACTTTCTTGGGTCCATGCCTGGGGTATGGGGGGAGGACGCCCTCTCTTTCCTTCTGACTGTTCTCTCCTTTGTGCAAATCCACTCCAGGCTGTTCTTGCCACATGTGTTCCTGGGGAGGGGCAGAGTCGGCAGCAAAGCTCCAGTGTATTTTCTGGGCACAAATTAGTTGTTTTTCTAATAACAGAACTTTGATCACAGTAACACTTCTTTTAAGCCCTGCTTCTTTTTTAAACAACAAATTAACTTGCACTCATTCGCATGAGCATGCCTTGGCATTGGCAGCTTCAGGCCATGACGGCAGAGGTCATGGAACTCCTGGCCCTGTGCATGGGGGCCACCTGCACAGTGTGCACAGCCTGGTGAGACCAGTGAGGTACTCTGTTCCCCAGAGAACATTTGTAAATAAATTCTAAGGACAAAGGCTCTTTCTGTGGTTCTGCCTCTAGTATTCATCTCTGTCTAGGCTTGAGAAGTCAGTGCAGGTGTCCTTAGGACGTCCATGAGTTCAGAATTGCACCTGGTGTGGAGATACTGCTGACTGTCCCCGAGGCCTGTGACTGCAGGTGTTGGCGTCAGGCTGGCCACCCTCAGGAGGGTCTCGCTTGAGCTGAAGGAGGCGGCACTCTGCCCCAAGTGCCGGAGTATCACAATTAGCCCCATTCCACACACTGGCACTACTCCACTACTGCCTGGGGTCCTGGCTCTGGCACAAATGGGTGTCAAATTCCTCGCTGGTGAGAGGGTCCACCGTCCACCATTCTACAGTTCAAGGCCTCTGCAGACGCTTCTGATCCTTTGGCCTTCAGAGGCTTTAGAACCTTATTAGCATCAAGAACAAACTAGACAAATGCCCAACCCCCAGGTGCTATGGGCCAACACGTCAGTCCAGACCAGGGTCCTTCTGAGAGGGAAGCTGGTGCCTTGCCAAGGGTAGCCCCCGACTTAGATGGAAAGATAAAAGAAATGAGGGTCTTTTTCTAACCTGCAAAAGAGAAGCTGATGGCAGACTCTATGGCTTGGAAGCCGGTGAAGGTTTTTCGTGGAGAGCAATGAACAGCTTTCCTCTTGCGTGGAAAGCAGCTGAGGTGGAGCATTCTGGAGGTGCAGGGAGCCTGGAGGTGGGGGGTGACCAGGTGACCTCACAATGTCTAGTCCCGTCCTAAGATGGCAGGAGGACGTGGGTGACTGGACACCTGAGGCTGAGAGAGAGCCAGTAACCTTGGCAGGAAGAGAGGATGCCTTCATACGAGTCAGAGCAGCATGTGGGCCCCTGTGCTGTGTAGGTTCCCTAACACAGCCTTTCATCCTTACTGTGACACAAGGGCGGGGGGGCGGAAGACACTGCTCCCAGATGCACTTTTTTCTTCTTTATATTGGGGGAGTTAACGATGCACAGGATTTATAGAAGGGTGGAAAGAATGGCTCAGGTTCATATTCGTCGGAAAACAGAATGAAAAATAAACCGATTGGCGAAAACCCAGCATGCAGCGAGGGGAGGCACAGGAGCATTGCCCAGGAGCAGGAGGCCAGTGTGCTCAACATACACCAGACCTACAACCTTGAGCTGCTCTTCTGGTGGATGGCGAAATGGCACAGACCCAACAACCCCGCTCTGAGCATTTAGTTCTATGAGAAACAGGCTTATGGGCATGCAACATCTCTTAAAAATGCATACCTAAATTATTTGTAATAGTTAAGAACTAGAAACAAATGTCACTTTTTTAAACAAGGATTTTAAAAAGATAAAATTATGGTACATATAGCAAAGTTTTGATACCACTATATAGCAAACGTGATACCAATATTTGGCCAGATGAGTCTATTGCATCAGTTGTCCTGAATACAGTACAGTGCTCAGTAGCACAGTGACCTTCACCTACTAATGTCAGGAGCACACTACCCCATCACCCCCCGCCATGTTGTGACAACCAACAGTATCTCCAAACATTGCCAAATGTTCCCTGAAGGACAAAATCACCCCCATTGAGAACTGCTTATATATAACAATGAAGATTAACAAAATATAGCAACATACACAATTCGTATTGCATGATTCCATTTTTAAAAAGTTCAAAAAATCCCCAGGAAAACGGCAGTGTGAGCGATCAGTCACTGTGTGGAGAATGCGAGGCCCCTGGGAGGTGCTGGCAATATGCTTTCTTGATCTGGGTGTTGACTATATGGGTATTTGCTTTGTGATGACTCAATGGGCAGCAAATATGTTTTTGGCATCTTTTTATATTTCACAGGAATTTTTTTTTTTCAATAAATAGAACACATTTCTCCATTTTCCCAGGAAACTACAATGATATTCATGGACATACTCTGGAAAATACTGTGCAAGATGCCAAGTTAAAATGGCAGAGCCATTTGACCTTCCAGTCAAAATCCCCCACTCCACTCCCCAAAAAAGAGAAAAAGGGGAAAGTGACCAATTCAAAGCTGTTCTAGTAAAGAGAGAATGATTATATTGCAGATCAGAACCTCTGAGAAATGGAGAAAATAAAGTAAGGTGAAATAATTTGATGGAAAATGAGATGGGACTTTTAGAACGGCAGAGTAAGGACCTCAAAAATTTCCTCCATAAGAGCAATGAGAACATTAGAGGGGGTAAAAAAAAAACCTGTCAAAGTGAACTTTTCCAGAACTCTGAGAATCAACTAAAGCTAGTTACAATCCAAGGAGAAAAACAGCTGAGCTTTCTGTCATTTTAAGTTTCCATATTTCCATTCTCTCTCCAGCTAACATGTTAACCTTGAAAACCAGCAGCCTATCAGCCACCAACGGGGTCAGACTGGGTGTGGAGCTCCTCAAATGCTCTCTCATCTCTAGGGCGTTGTCCCCATTTGCCCTGTCTGGCACCTTCCTGGAAAAGCACCATTCATAGGGCTTGTCATTATTTGACCTGACTTGTAATAGTTAAGTTCATTCCGTGGGAAAGCACTCTTCCCAGAGGGATTTTCAAAAGCAATCAATGACAACTGTTTAACCTCACAGCTGCCTGTGGTGATACGTGTGGGGGCAAACGAGAGCCTGGTCACAAAATTCAAAAGAAAGATCTGGGGAAGAAGATGGCCATGCACATGTGCAAGTCTGTGTGCAAGCCCAAGAAATCACAGAACACCCTGTTTTCCCCTTTTGGCTAACCTTGAGACCTTGGAAGCAGGGAGTGAAGGCTAAGGCAGAGTCGTAACCTGCCAGAAGATTCTGAAGAGCCTTTGGACAAACGATGGAAGACTTACTGGATCAAGGCTTTAAGGAAATCTCTGTCAAAAATCATTAGCTGAGCAGCAAACTAACAGCACAGAGACTTCACTGCCCTCACATAACGGACTTCACAGAATTAGCTCAGAAGAGACAAAACATACAGCAACAGCAGCAACCAACAACAAAAATCTGGGGAACAGGAAACCAATTTCCAAAGCTGCCACATTCTATTATTTAAAATGTCTACTTTTGAAAAGGAACTTAGAAGAAACAAAGTATGACCCATAAACAACAACAAAAAAAGGAAGCAACTAACAGTCTCTAAGAAAGCCCAGATGTTGAACACACTAGAAAAAGACTTAGCCAGCTTTGACAAATGACGCTCAAAGGACTAAATGAGATCATGCCTAAAGATTTAATATGACAGTAAGAGAACGGTGTCTCACCGAAAAGAGAGTACCAGTAAAGAAAAATTACTTTTAAACGAAAATGGAAATTCTATAGTACAATAACTGAATTTGAGTTATTTGAAGAAAGAATCAGCAAACTTGAAGATAGGTCGACCAAGATGATCAAAGTTGAAGAACAGGGGGAAAAAAGGAAAGAAGGAAATGAACAGAGCTCCAGAGACCTGGAGAATGCAACCGAGCGTATCAGCATATGCATAAAGGGAGTCCTGGAAGGAGAGAGAGAAAGGGGAATAAAAATAGTTAATTTTATATGTCAATTTGACTAAGCCATGGTATCCAGACATTTAGTCAAATATTCTGGATGTTTCTAAGGGAATATGATTTAGATAAGGTTAACATTTAAATCACTAGAATCTGAGTAAAGCGGACTGCTCTCTATAAAATGGATGGGCCTCATCTAATCAGTTGAAGGCTTTAACAGTGAGGAGGGAATTCTGACTGCCTTTGGACTCAAAATGCAGCAGCAGCTCTTCCCTGGGTTCCCAACCTGCTGGCTTAACCTGAAGACTGAAGAGTTTGCACTTGCCGGGCACCACAATCATGAACCCTAATTCCTTAAAATGTATCTATCCATCATCCATCCATCTTCTACTGGTCTGTCTCCCTGGAAAACCCTAAATGATACATTAGACAAAGACTTAAAGTCAGCTTTTATAAATTATGTTTAAATAACTTAAAGGAAATTATTTATAAAGACAGTAAGAGAATGGTACCTCACCAAATACAGAATCCCAATAAAAAAAAAAAAAAAGGAAATTCTATAGTTGAAAAGTACCATAAATTAGAGTTGGCAGAAGAAAGTATCAGCAAATTTGAAGACAGGTCAATGAAGATGGTATAATTTGAGAAAAAGAAAAAGAAAAATGAACAGAGACCTGATCGATGCTATCAAATATGCCATTATATGTAATATAGACGTTCTAGAAAGAGAGAGAAAGGGGCATAAAGAATATCTGAGGAAATAATGTCCAGTTATCCAAATCTGATGAAAAATATTAATCCATAAAGAGATCCCCAGCTAGATGCATCATAATCTAATTGTCAAAAAATGAAAGACAAGAAAATCTTGAAAGTAGCAAGAGAAATCAATTCAGCCCACAGGTGACTTCTCATCAGAAACCAAGGTGGCCAGAAGGTAGAGGGATTACATATTAAAAGTGCTGAAAGAAAAAAGACTGTCAACCAAGAATTCTATAACTTGTGAAAATATCCTTCAAAAAATAAAGGAGAAATTAGGACATTTCCAGATATAAACAAAAACAGAAGATTTATGGCTAGCATGTCTGCCCTTCAGACTAAATTGGAAAACACTAAATAATAGCTTGAATTCACATAAAGAAATAAAGTCATTAAAGATAACTATAGGTAAACATAAAAGGTAGTATAAACGTATTTTTGTTTTTTACTCGACTTAAAAGACAACTTCATAAAGCAACAATTATAAAACTTATGTCGATGGGCTTGTAATTTGTAGCACAAAGGAGGATAAGACAGCTATGCTGAAGCAAAGTTTTTATACCACTGAATTCCCTTAATATTCATCTAAATTAGGCTGTTCTTGTTAAGATGTTAACTGTAATATACACAATGATCATTAAAAAGAAATAGCTCAAAAACAGTCAAAGAAACAAGGGAATTTAAATGGAATACTAGAAAATATCTAACACAAAAGAAGGCAGTCATGGAGGAACTGAGAAAAAAAGCAAACTTATGACATAAAAACAGCAAAATGTCAGAAGTATTATCAGTAATTACTTTAAATGTACATGGATTAGACTCTCAATTAAAAGGCAAAGATTGGCAGAATTGATTTTTCTTTAAATTAAGATTCAACTATATGCTACCTACAAGAGACTCAGCAAAAACTGGCAGACCAGAAAGGAGAACTAGACTGTGAATAGTAATAGTTGGAGACTTCAGTAGGCTCACTTCTCCTAATGAATAGAACAAGTAGGCAGAAGATCAACAAAGAGACAAGACTTACACAAGCTATAAGTGAACTAGACATCTATATAACACTACCCAACAACGGCACAGTGTATATTCTTCTCAGGTGCACGTGGAATATTTTCCAGAAAAAGACCACATGTTAGGCCATAAATCAAGCCTCAGTAAATTTAAAAGGACTGAGGCAATACAAAGTATGTTCTCCAACTACAATGGAATGAAATCAGAAATCAACAATCAGAGGGCATTGGAAAATTCAAAAACATGTGGACTTAAAACAGCACAACTCTAATAAAGAAGAAACTACATGGGAAATTATAAAATACTTTGAGATAATTCTATAGAACAAAACCTTTTGGAGCTAATGCACCACATAGTTAGCAAAACAAGTATGTAGTAGTAAGAGAAGAGAGGAGGCATCTGAAAAGTGCAAAGGAAAGGGCTTGCAGAAAAGACCAACTCAGCCATTCCTAACTGCCCTCTCTCCCCTCTCCAGGACTCTCCAGCTAACATATTTCCCTAGAACTACCTCCCTCACCTCCAGGACTCTCCAGCTCACATCTGTTGATTCATGGCTTGCCAATCAACTAATGTCCTTCCTTATCTCTGTAGCTGTGTAGAAACAACAAGACTGTGTAAAACTGCTTGTTATGTCACAATCGGGGCTCAGCCTTTGGATGGGAATCCGCTGAGCAGGTGCCGACATTAATAAGTATTGCTTCCTGCTTATAGCCTCGGTGTCCTGTCTCTCTGTTCAAGAATCCTAGAATAGTGCTGATAACGCCAAGGTCGCAAGACAAACGACCTATAAGACCAGTGGTCTGAAAATTCCTCCCCGCTTACAGCCCCCCACCCGAAGCTCCCCCTCCCATCCTGAGTCATGAAGCACACGTGAAACCTCAAAGGAATCATGGGCCCCTTGCATGGATGCTGCAGAGGTATATAAACTGTAATAAATCTAACCAAAGCGAGCTTGTGCATGGAGCTGTTAACCCCACGTGCTCCGCTGGCCAATAAATTCTCCTTTCTCTAACAAAGTCGTCTGAGTGTCCAATCTCCTCTGTCGAGTGTCGCTTCCTGCAACAGTAGGGGCGCCCACTGAGACAAAGGCTGATTTTCCCAACAAAGCCACTGAAACGCCCCCAAACTAAGGCAGCCAGAGCAGTACCTGAACCATGAACAAAATGTGGGACTTCAGATTATGGTATGGAATTTACAGATTTATTTTTCAAAGTCAAAGAAATAATGTTTAAAAATTCAAAATTTCCTTTTATGAATCCAAATTATACCACATTTCTTACCTATAAAACTAATGAAATAAAATTTATTTGCCCAAAAAGAAAGTTAGCTAGAATGGCTCTAAATATCGGACAAGGTAGATTTCAGGAAAGAATATTACTAGCGATGAGGAAGCTCTATCTATAATGATAAAGGAGTCAGTCCATCTAGAGGTCATAACAATTGTCAATGTCTATGCACCTAATGGCAATTTTCAAAATACATTAAGCAAAAATTGATAAAATTGTAAGGAAAAATGGACAAATTCATAATTTTGGTCGAAGATTTGAACATCTCTCTCAGAAAATAAGTAGGAAATCATCAAAGACATAATTTAAACACCATCAACCGAACTAACCTAATTAACATTTAGAGAACATTTCACAACAACAAAAGTGGAATAAACATTATTCTCAAGTGCAGGGGATGGATATTTACCAAGATATACCATCTTTTGGTCATAAAAACAAGACTCAACAAATTCAAAGTATTCAACTCACCCAAAATATTGTTCTCATTAGTAACAGAATTAAATTATGAATCAATAACAGAAAGACCCTTTTTAAATCTCCAAGTATTTGGGAACTAAATAACATGCTTCTTAAAGACCTACAGATCAAAGAAGAAATCAAATGGGAAATCCAAAAGCTGGTCCTTTGATAAGATCAATAAAATTGATAAATCTCTAGCCAAACTGTTCAGGAAAAAAAGAGTAAAGATGTAAGTCACCAATATCAGAATGAGAGAGGTGACATGACTAAAGATTGTCCAGCTATTAAAGGGATAATGAAGGAATATATGAACAACTCTTATACCAATAAATTCAACAACTGAGATAGAACAAGCAAATTCCTTGAGAGACACAAATGACCAAAGCTCATCCACAAATAAATACACAACTTGAGTAGTTCTATATCTACTAAAAACAATAAATGTGTAGTTTTAAATATTTCTGTTAAAAAACTCCAGTTCCTGATAGCTTCACTGGTGAATTCCACCAAACATTTAAGGACAACATAATACCAAAAAAAGGTAAAGACAACACAAGAGAATCACAGATTAAGATTCTTCATAAACATAAATACGAAAATTCTAAGCAAAATTTTAGTAAATCAAACAACAATATATTAAAAGGATAATACACCATTACAAAGTAGGCTTTATTCCAAGAACACAAGGTTGGTTCTAATTCAATGCTAATCCATGTAATTTACTATATTAACAAAGTAAAAAAAAAAAGTGACTATATAGATGTGGAAAAAGCTTTTCACAAAACCAACATCCACTTCTGACTTAATAAGTAAATAAAACTCTCAGCAAACTAGGATTAAAAAGGAATTCCTTCACACCAAAAAAGGGCATCTATGAAAACCCACAACTAACATCATACTTAATGGTGAAAGATTGAATTCTTTGCCTCTAATATCAGGAACAATACAAGGATATCCATTCTCACCACTTTTATTCAGCATTGTACTGGTCGATCTAGCTTCTACAATAAAGGAAGCAAAATAAATATAAGGCAACCAGATTGTTAAGAAGTATACTTCCAGAAAATATGATTGTCTATGTGAAAAATCAATGCAATCTTTAAAAGAAAGAAAAAGCTAGTGGATATAAGATCAATATTCAAATATCCATTGTAATTCTTTATACAGCATATAATCAAAGGTGCAAACTAGAATGAAAGTGAATACTACTTCGCATTTGATAGAATGGCTGAAATTACTAGTGTATATGTACTTTGACCACACTGAGTATTGGTGATGGCATGGAAGAATTGTCATTCTGCTAGACTTATGGTGGAATTGTAAAATGGTACAACTACTTGGAAAGTTCCTTAAAAAGATACACAGGAGTGACATTACCAAGAATTGTAGAGTAGGAACTCCAAAATTCCAGCCTTCCATTAAAGCAATAATTAAGCTGGCAAAAACACTCTAAATCAACCTTTCAGAACTCTGGGGTCTAATAAAAATTTTTTTAATAAGAACTAGGAATGCTTAACAAAGAAGTAAGCTGCCAATTTTTGGTAAAAGAGTATGTGGAACATATCACAGAATAGGATAGAGTAGGAAGCTCCAGGAATTCAGCCGTCTACCTAAAGAGCTACTATTGGTTACTACTCATAGTAACCAATTTGGTACCCTGGAGTCTAGCTGATAAGGTTGCAGCAGAGCTTGATGAAGTGGCTGGCAAATGTAGGTAACTTTCAGCCTTCTGCATGATAGCAGCTGCCATCTCCCAACCCTATCACGGGGGTGGCAGCCCATGTTCCTAGAGGAGTCTGCTAGAGCCAGTGTGTACAAAAAGGACCCTTTTCTCCAAATATACGAGTTCTAGGTTCTGATTGCTGATCACTGCTTTTGATTACTGAGGGGCCAGAACAAAACAAGTGGTCACTGTTTAAACCTCCATGGGCTAAAGTGGCTTCCTGGAAATTTAAAGAGATAGTATTTGGGGTTTTTGTTGTGGTGGTTGTTCCCTCAACACTTTGGGAGCCATACATTTAAGGAAATCTTCGTCAGGTTATTGGCTGCCTGAAGAGATAACAGAACAGAAGTTTTAGTGGCTATACCCAACAAGGAATACAAACTTTGCAGAAAGAATTTGGAAAAGTCACAGACAAACAAGTTTAGCCCTCAAAATTCAGCAATACCTGAGGAATAAGAGAATATGATTTCCAGAGTTATCATGACATTAAAAATTCCCATTCTCAATAAAAATTATAGAGCATAGAAAGGAACAGGCATATATGTCCCATTTAAAGAGGGAAAAAATGGACAGAAACCATTCTTGAGGAAACCTAGGCATTGGAATTATTAGTCACAGGTATTAAATAAATTTTATTAAATTTGTTTAATGAATTAAAGAAACCATGGACAAAGAACTAAAGTAATCAGGACAAAAATATATGAATAAAATAAAAACATAATAGAGAAATTATAAAAAGGAACTAAACAGAAATTCTTAAACTAAACAGTACAATAGCCAAAATGAAAAACTTTCTATAAGGGTTCAACAACAGATTGGAGCAGACAGAAGAATCAGCAAACTTGGACACAAATTATTAAGTGTGAGGAGCAGAAGGAAAAAAAAGCATGAGGAAAAATGAACAGAGCCTGAGGGACCTGTGGGACACCATGAAACATACCAATGTGCGCATTACAGAAATTCCTGAAGGAAAGGAAAGAGAATAACGAGGAGAAAAAACACTGAAGAAATGCCCAAAATTCCCAAGTTTGAGTAAAAAGATGAGTATATGTGTTCAAGAAGCTCAAATTCCAAGCAGAATAAACTCAAACAAAGCCAACCCAACACACATTATAATCGATTTGTGGAAAGACAAAACATTGAAAGCAGTAAGAGACAAACAATTCCTCATGTACAAGGGGTCCTCGATAAGATTAACATCTGATTTCTCTCCAGAGACCATGGAAACCAGCGAGTAGTGGGATGACATATTTAAAGTCATAAAAGAAAACTGTCAACCAAGAATTCTGTATGTGGAAAAACTGACCTTTAAGAATGAAGGAGAGATTAAGACATTTCCAGATAAATAAAGGCTGAAATAGTTCATCGCCAGTAAATCTGCTCTACAGGAATGCTAGTAGGAGTCTTTCATAGTGAAATGAAAGGACACTGGATGCTAATTCAGAGCTATAAGTAAAAAATAAGGAACACCAGTGTTTTAGTCAACTTGGATACTACAACAAAATACCATAGGCTTAAAAAACATTTATTTCTCTTTGTTCTGGAGGCTGAAAAGTCCAAGATCAAGGTGCCAGAAGATTTGCTGAGGGCCCTCTCCCTGGCTTGCAGACAGCCAGTTTCTCATGGTGTAAAAAAGATCGCTTTCTTGTGTCTTTTCTTATAAGGGGACTAATCTCATCACGAGTGCTCTACCCTCAACACCTAATCCTCTCCCGAAGGCTTCACATCCAAATACCATCACACTGGGGGTTACGGCTTTCACCACATGGATTTGGAGGGATGTAATTCGGTCCATGGCAAATAGTAAAGGAAATTACATAGGTAAATAGAAAAGCCAGTATTATTGCATTTTGCATAGTTTGTAACTTTTTCCTATATTATTTAATAGGCAAATGAACAAAACAAACATTATAAATCTATGTTAATGGGCACACAATATATAAAGATGTAATAAAGAGAAACAGAGATGTAGAGAGGCAGTGTTTGTATACTATTGAAACTAACTGGTATGATTAAATTAATATGTTATAAGTTTAACCTAGGTTATCATAAGATGTTAACTGCAATCCCCAAGGTAACCACTAATAATCTACAAATATTTTTAAAAGAAAGAAAAAGAGAATCAAGAAAGGTATATTAAAAAAAAAAAAACTAAATACAAAAACAGGCAGTAGAGGAACTGAGGAACAAAAACATGTAAGACACACAAAAAAACAAATAAATGGTAGAAGTAAATCCAAAAGAGAGCTGGGGTGGTTATATTAGTATCAAACAAAATAGAATATAACTTAAAAATTTTTACAAGAGTCAAAGAAAGACATTATATATTAACTTTTAAAAGCCCAATCCATCAAGGAGATATAACAGTTATAAAAGCCCAAGACCAGATGACTTTATGGGTGAATTCTACTAAACATTAAAGAAACACCAATCTATCCCAAACTCTTAAAAAAACAAAAAACAACAACAAAAACAAAAAAAAACAACAAAAAAAACCAGAAGAGGAGGGAGCACCTCCTAACTCATTCTATGAAGCCAGCATAGCCCTGATACCAGTCAAAGACATTGCACACACACACACATGCACACAAACTATAGACTAGTATCTTACAAATATAGATGCAAGTATCCCCAAGGTATTAGCTCTAATACTTGTGTGTGTGTGTGTGTGTGTGTGTGTGTGTGTGTATGTGTGTGTGTGTAGGAACGTCTACACATAAGATCATGTCATCTGTAAACAGAAATAGTTTTACTTCTTCCTGTCTAATTTGGATGCCTTTCATTTCTTTTTCTGCCTAATTGTTCTGGCTAGAATTTCGAGCACAATATTGACTAGAAGTGGTGAAAATAGGCATCCTTGTCTTGTTTCTGACCAAGGGGGAGCTGTGATACAGGGAGAGCTTTCAGTCTTTTGCCATCGGTTACGATATTAGCTTTGGGTTTTTCCAAAATGCCCTTTATCATGCTGAGGTATTTGACTTCTATTCCTAGTTTTTAAAGTGTTTTCATCATGACATGATGTTGAATTCTGTCAAATACTTTTTACGCATTAATTGAGATGATCATGTGTTTTTTCCCCCTTCCTTCTAGTAATATGGCGTATTACATTGGTTGATATTTGTATGTTGAACTACCCTTGTATTCCTGGGACAATCCCACATGATCATATTGTATAATCATTTTAGTATGCTGCTGAATTCAGTTTGCTAATATTTTCTTGAGCATAAAGAAGTTCAGCAAAGTTGTAGGATACAAGATCAGTATTTTAAAAATCACTTGTATTTCTATACACTAGCAATAAGCAATCTGAAAAAGAAATTTATAAAATAATTCCACTTGTGATAGCATCAAAAAGAATAAAATAATTAGGAATAAGTTCAATCAAGGAAGTACAAGACGTGTATACACAAAACCACAAAACATTTCTGAAAGAAATTAAAGATGACCTAAATAAATGGAAAAACAGACATCTTGTGTTCAAAGGCTTGGGAGACTTAATATTGCTAAGGTGGCAATATTTCCCCAAACATTCTACATTTTCAATGCAATCCTTACCAAAATCTCAATAGTTATTTTCTTTGCAGAAACAGAAAAAGTGATCCTAAAAGTCACATGGAATTGCTAGTGACTCCAAATAGTCAATACGATCTTGAAAAAGAAGAATAGAGTTGGAGTACTCACACTTTCGATTTCAAAATGTACTACCCAGGTACGGTTATCACGACAGCGTGGTACTGGTATAATGACAGGGATATAGACCAATGGAACAAAACTGAGAATCCAAATATTAACCGTTCAATTGGTTTATCAAGAGTGCCAACATGATTCAATGACAAAAGAATAGGTCTTTCAACAAATGGTCCTGGGATATCTGGATATCCACATGCAAAACAATGAAGTTGAACCCTACCACATACTATATACAAAAATTAACTCAATTTGGATCAAAACCCTAAATCTAAAAGATTAAACTATAAAATGCTTAGAAGGAAACAGGTCTAAATCTTCTTGATCTTGGATTTGGTAATGGTTTCTTACAAGACACCGAAAGCATGAGCATAAAGGAAAATAACTGAACCTCATCAACATTGAAATTTTTTCACCATCAAGAAAATGAAAAGATAAACTTACATCTAGATGGCAGAAAATATTTACAAATCTCATATCTGATAAAACCTAGTATCCAGAATATGTAAAGAATTCTTACAAGTGAACAACAAAAAGGCATGCGACCCAAGTCAAAAATGGGCAAAGGATTTGAACAGTTATTTCTTCAAAGATATACACGTGGCCAACAAGTACATGAAGATTTTTTACATCACTAGCCATTAGGGAAAAACAAATAAAAATCACAATGTTTTGTAGTTTTGGGTATACTTCACATACACTAGGATAGGTATAGTTCTGTTTTGTTTTGTTTTTTAAGGGAAGATAAGAAGTGTTGGCAAGAAGGTAGAGAAATTGGAATCCTCATGGACTGCTGGTGGGAACATTAAATAGGCAGCTGCTGTGGAAAATTGTTTGGTGGTTCCTCAAAAAGTTAAATATAGATTCACGACATAGCCTAGCAATTACACTCCTAGGTATACACCTGAAAGATCTGAAAATAGGAACTCAAACAAATACTTGTACAGTTAAGTCTCTATTTAACATCATCGATAGGTTCTGTGACTTTAAGCAAAATGATGTATAATGAAACCAACTTTAACATAGACTAATTGATATAAGCAAGAGTTAAGTTTCTACAGCATCTCATCGATGTTACCAAAATGACTTTGAACGAAATCACGTTATTCGGAGACCTGCTGTACACCAATGTTTATAGCATTATTCACAACAGGCAAAAAGTAGAAACTACCCAAATGTCCATAAACAGATGAATGGACAAAATGTGACAGATCTATCTAAAGGAATATTACTCAGCCATAAACAGGAATGAAGTCTTGACAGATGCTACAATGTAGGTCAACTCTGAAAACATTATTCTAAGTGAAAGAAGCCAGACCCAAAAGGCCACATATTGTATGGGTGGTGGCTGGAGGAAGGCGCGAGGAGTGGGGTGGTTAGGGACCGATTATTTAATGGCTACCAGGTTTTCTCTTGTGGTGATGAAAATATTTTGGAACTTGACAACGGCTGTGGCAGCATTAAATGGTTAGTTTTATGTTATGTGAATTTCACCTCAATAAAACATTTTAAAAATATCATTCTTAAATGCAAAATATTGCCCACTAGAATATACAATGCAAATGAAATCCACAGTCCCTTAATAAAACAAAAGAAAGCAAACCAGTTACGAAAATTTGGGTGTGATCTACAAGACCTATTGTAATTTCCCTCCCGCGAAAAACAGAAGTTGAAAACAAACGGGACCTACCTTATTCCTGGGATGGAAGCCTCCACCAGGGTGACGGTGTCCCTACTTAATCCATAAACGCAAAGCCATTCTGAGCCAAGCGCACAACAGGACCCACAGCCGGACAAAGTAAATGAAGCTCGTTTTGCATACGATAATCCTCAAACTTCTGAGAACGCTGAGCACCGAGCAGGGCCTCTCCTAACCGGATACCACATTCGGCCCGGCTGCAGCAACGGTGCCACGCAAAACGGCCAGAGCCGGACGCTGGAGCAGGACGGTCCTAGCCGCTCCCTCCCCTGGCTGCAGCGCCGCGTAAGGCCGCCGGGGGGCAGTGGTGACCCGCGCTCCGCAGGCCCGACCCCAGGCCGGCACCGGGTCCTGTGTCCCACCCGCTTCCCCTAGCCATCCCCAACCCCCAACCCCGGGCTCTCGGGCGATGCCGGGACCCCGAGGCCCCAGAGCCGCCAGAAGCAGTATCCACACGGGGTCTGCGAGGGCGACCCAAGCCCGGGCTTCCCCGCTGCCCACATCCGCCAAGACGACGCGCACCTGAGCGCCCCTGGGCCACACTCCCGCAATCCCCGCGGCCTGGGTCCTGGCACTAAGACCCACACCTGCCCTGCCCTCTATGGCCCCTCTCTTGGCTCCAACCTCCAACCTTAGCCCCTTAAGGCCCCGCCCCAGTCTCGTCCCCTCTCAGACTCCGCAACGGGGACCAGCAGTCCTGTATGGCCACGCCCTCCAACGGCCCCGCCCCCTCTCCGGTCCCACCCCCTTTCAGGTCCCGCCCCGCCGGCTCTGCTCTTTCTTAGGCCCACCTACCGGCCCAGTCCCAAGGTCCCGCCCACAACAAGCCCCGCCCCACGGGTTCCGCCCCTCTAAGTTTCACCGAGGCTCGGAGGCCACCGATGGAGCCGGAGGTCCCGGTGTTGCGCGCCGCAGGCGGCTTTGGCCGAGCCCGGCGCCTGCTGGCCGCCGCCTCGTGGCTGCCATGCGTGGTGCTGGGTCTGGCGCTGAGCTCGGAGCCGCTGCTCACCGCGCTGCCCGCGCACCACTGCCGGCCGGATCCCGCACTGCTGCCCCCAGCGCTGCGCGCCCTGCGCGGGCCCGCGCTGCTCGACGCCAGCGTGCCGCGCCTGGGTCCCGCGCGCGCCCCAAGCCCCTGCCTGCTCCTGCGCTATCCCGAGCCCGCGCCCCGCGCGGGTCCCAACAGCACGGGGCCCTGCACGCGAGGCTGGCACTACGCGCTGCCCGTCGCCGGCCTGCTGCGTAGCCCAGTCACTCAGGTGCGGGAGGACTGACCACCTGAGTTTTCTGTACCATGTTCCCCCTCCCCCTGCCTCCTTCCTTCGTCCGCCCTTGCCGTCTATCCCCTTCGTCCACTCTATCACTCCATCCCCCTTGCTCCTTCCCACTCCTGTCCTTTATTTTCTATTCTTCTGTTTTCCCTCTCTTATCCCCTTCATCCTGGCCTCTCTTTGTCTCTCCTTCCTCTGTCCCCATTCCTCTGGACCCTCTTTCCCCCTTTTTATCTTCTCTCCTCTACTTGCTTTCCTTTTCCCCCCTCCCCGTGCCCCCTCCTTTCTCCCTCTCCTCCGTCCCCTCTGTCCCCTCCTTGCTCCATTCCTTCTTCCTCTCTCTCTCCTTCCCTCTGTCCCGTTCCTTTGTACCCCCTCCTCTGCTCTTCTTCCTCTGTCCCCCCTTCCACCCCCTTGCCCTCTGCTCTTGGTCTCCTGGGGCTCTCATTTGGGGGACTGACGGTGCAGCTGATGCCCAAGTTGGTGAGTTGCCAGGCACAATGGCAGAGTCTGAGGCCCAAGGGCTGCCAAGGGGGGCAGGCAGCCTGGAGGAGGAGGAGGAGGAGGAGGAGTTAAGCTGAAGGTATGACCAGGTAGGTGCCAGCCAGGTGGTCAACAGGGCCTGGAGTTTACTTCAGTGCCACAAACATTTTGAGCAACATGTGGCTTTGGGCTGTGTCAAGACTGGGTTCCCAAGACAGGAAGCTTTGAATCAAGGGAACAGTACAGTCAGTTGAGTTTGTGAAAGGCAGACATTTCACCTGTGAGGTGTGTGAGGGTTGGACTAGAGGCAGGGGCTCCTGAAGGGACAACACAGGGGTCTGAATGGGGAGAAATGGAGAGTAGACAGCTGGGACCTCCTGTCCTACCTTCTGGCTAGGGCCCGCCCATCTCTTGGCATCATCAGCCCTGAAGCCGCACCCCCACCCCTGAGAGAATTTGCTCTAGTGTGGAAACTGGAGCAGGGTTGCCACATTCCTGCCGGGCCTGTCTGGGGGCCCTCAGATGGGCAGAGCTTCTCTCCTCCCACCCATTCTGTTCTACCTCACACTTGCCCTCTTGTTGGTGTGCTAATCGATCAGCTCCCCACCAGCTTTCGCAAGCGATTTGATTTTAAAATAAAAACTCGGACGTAGTGTGACCCACAACAGTTTGTTAAGCTTGTAAAAAAAAAAGGCACAGGACACTGGAAAGGGAGGTGAGGAGGTGCAAAGCTGAGGTCAAGGGCCCTTGACCAGGAAAAGCAGGTAAGTACAGCCCTGCTTTTGAAGTGAGTTGCTCTTGAAGTGAGCAGGGCAGGGGAGAAGCGAGGGTGAGGCCCTGGGGGCCCAGGGCACAGCGAGTAGTAACTAATGTCAGCCCAGGGCCAGCCATGGGAGGAGAGTGAGGACTGGAGCGAGGTGTGTGAGTCTCCATCTGGAGAAAAGCAGAAACCAGACTTGGGGTTCTATGTGGGCACTCTGGGGACCCCACGTCGTTACCCCCTGGGGGCTCAGACCAGGAATTTTTCCAATTCCATGTGGGGCTCACCAGAGCCAGGAAAACACATCATGTGACCTTGAGCAGTTCCCTTGCCCTCTGCCTCAGTTTCCCCTTTCCTCCAGGGAGGAATTGGAACAAGACATCTAGGGGGCCCTTCCAGCCGGATATTCTGGGGACTCCAGCAAGGGGGGTGGTTCCTGGCTGGCTGATAGGTAATGGGTGTCCCCTGCAGTGGAACCTCGTGTGCGAAGATGGCTGGAAGGTACCAGTGGAGCAGACGAGCCACTTCTTTGGCTGGCTGCTGGGCTGCGTCTTCCTGGGCATGGGCTGTGACCGGTGAGGTGCTGCCCCTCCCCTGCAGCCCCTGAACATCCAGCTAACCCCCTGAGCTTTCCTGACCTACATCCATGTGTATTTCCCACTGGCCAACAGGTTTGGCCGCAGGGCCATGTTTGTGGCCTCCCTGGTGCTGGCCACAGGCCTGGGGGCTGGCGAGGCCCTGGCTGCTAGCTTTCCTGCCCTGCTGGCCCTGCGGCTGTTTCACGGTGGGGCCTTGGCAGGGGCCTTCCTCGCCCTCTACGTGGCTCGTGAGTACCATGGGGAGTCAGACCGGGCACCCACTCAGCAGGCTAGGCCTCCGACCCTGCTGGAGGGGGACATAGGTGGCATGGGAGGCCTCTCCAAACTTCTTTTGAGGGTTCTTCTTGAGAAGATGGGAGGATACTGTTTGCTCTGTGAGCTCTGCTATTTGAGGGCAGGCTCAGGTGCTGGAGTGGGCAGTGAGTTGGCCTCAGATGTCCGGCTCCTGAGCAGGTCGGCGGCTGGTCCTCAGAGCCCTGGACCGAGCAGCCTTCCCTTTCGAGAGGCCTCGGCCTCAGGCCATCTGTGTCTGCCCAGGCCTGGAGCTGTGCGATCCACCACACCGCCTGATGTTCTGCATTGGGGCCGGCCTCTTCTCAGTGGTGGGCACTCTGCTGTTGCCTGGTCTGGCCCTGCTCGCACAGGACTGGCACCTTCTGCAGGGGCTGAGTGCCCTGGCAACAGGACTCCTGCTGCTCTTTTGGGGGTAGGTGGCAGGAGACGGGAGGCTGTGTGTATCACTTCCCTCTGCACTTCCATGCAGCACCAGGCATGTGGATATGGGACAGGGACACAAAGCCATGTGATGTCCTGCTCCCAGGACCAGGGAGGGGGCATTGGCCCTTGTCATCCCTGTGGGGAGGAAGCCGAAGTCATCCTTACTCACCCCTCCAGGTTCCCAGCCCTGTTTCCTGAGTCTCCTCGCTGGCTGCTGGCCACTGGGCAGCTGGCCCGAGCCAGGAAGATCCTGTGGCATCTTGCCGAAGCCAGCGGCATGGACCCAGAGGACAGCACTGAGGAGGAGAGCTCCCTGGCTACAGGTTCCTTACGCATCAGCCAGGAGAAGGGAGGCCTGGGTGCTGGAGGAGAGGTGTCGCCCCCTCATATGCACCTCATGTCTCCTCCTGTCCACAGAGCTGGACGTACTGTTTGCAGGGAGCCCCCAGCCCCGGTACCACTGGGTCCTGGAGCTCCGGCACACCCACATCACCTGGAAGAATGGACTCATCCTGGGCTTCAGTTCGTGAGGACGGGAGGGCGCGGGTGGGCTGAGATGGATCGGTGTCCCCCACCTCTGCTGGGGGTTTAGTCGCCAGAGTCCCCAGCTCTGGCTGAACCCAATAACTTCGCCCTCCTTCCCAGGTTGGTCAGTGGGGGCATCAGAGCCAGCTTCCTCCACAGACTGTTCCCTCATGAGCCCACCTTCTACGGGCCCTACTTCCTGGCAGCTGGCCTAGAGGTAGTGGCCACCGTCTTCCTGCTCCTGACAGTGGATCACTGGGGACGCCGCCTGATCCTGCTGCTGGGCACCTTGGTCATGGGCCTGGCATCCCTGCTGCTCCTCGCCGGGGCCCAGTGTGAGTGCAGCGCCCTGCAGGCTAACAGGGTCGTCCTGTTGGGCTGAGGGTCAGCTCAGTGGTGGGGAGGGTCCTGGGATCGGCTCCCCCACCCCATTCATTTCTCCACTGGGCACCCAGGGAAACAGTCCCCCAAAGTTAAGGGATCAAAAAGATCTACATGAAGGGGCTAAATATAAGGGTCTGGTTTGGACAGGGGCAGCCTGGAAGAAGTTGCCTCCACCCCCCCCACCCCCTCACCACACACAAACAAGCCCAGAGTGCAAGTGCAGGGGTGAAGGGTTGGGGAGGCCAGGCCCAGCAGGGCCCCTGGGACATGGACGAGGGGAGGGATGGCCTTGGAGTGGCCCGACGTGGGCAGTGTGGGAGCCCTCTCCTTGTCCCCAGACCTGCCAGGCTGGACCGTGCTCTCTCTTTCTGTCCTGGGGCTCCTGGCCTCCCAGGCCGTGTCCATCCTCAGCAGCCTCTTTGCGGCTGAGATCTTCCCCACAGTGATCAGGTGAGCTTCAGCCACATGGCAGATGCGAGTCCTGCCAGGCCAGCCCCCAGAGCCCCCTGGGGACCGGACACCCCACACATTTCCCTCCCTAGCTTATCTTGAAGACTTCTCCATTCTGTCGTGAGCAGAGTTCAGATTGTCTTTTCCTGAGTGATGGGGGGCACACTGGCACTGAAGGGTCTGGACAACAGCTCAGGAATAGAGGAAGGGGAGATGAAGGTGTGAGGAGGGGCAGAAATGAGACAGCCTCCAGAGAGGGCAGAATTCCAGGGGAAAAATCATTTTCCAATTTTCTGTTGAAAAGAACAAAACTTGTTCCAGGGCAGGGAGGAGCAGCTTTTCCACAAAAGTGTTTTCAGTTTCGTTTTCCTGGAGCTCCCACACCTCTGGCTCTCGCTGGGTCCAGGCCTCCCTGGGGGCACTGGGAGTTACAGGCTGTGTCCACGTGCCCATCTGCCTGTGAGGGCGGCCACCTGCCCAGGTTGCCCACACCGTGCCCTCTCCTGCAGGGGGGCAGGGCTGGGCCTCGTGCTGGGTGCCGGGTTCCTGGGCCAGGTGGCCGCCCCACTTGCCGATGCGCATGGCCGGCGGGGCTTCTTCCTGCAACACGTGGTTTTCACCTCCTTCGCCATCCTTGCCCTGCTGTGTGTCCTGCTGCTGCCCGAGAGCCGTGGCCGCAGGCTGCCCCAGTCACTGCAGGATGCTGACTGCCTTCGCCGCTCGCCACTCCTTCGGGGCCACCCTTGCCAGGATCACCTGCCCCTGCTGCCATCCTCCCACTGCCGGGCCCAGACACAGCTAGTCCAGGAGGGGTGACCCTGGCTGGACAGACACACTTCCCCTCGGATGGCCACATGTCCGTGTGGGCAGAGGGGTCTCAGGGAGGAGCCATGGGGATAGTGTGAAGGGGGAGTCCCCTCTTGGGTCCCTTGTTCCTCGGGGTCCTGGCCCCTACCCCCCACCACTTGTGGAGGATAAAGGCATCCATAGAACTTGGCATCCTCACTGGTTCTTCCCTCAGGCCTCAGCCCGGGGCTGGAGGGGGCTCCCCACTCTAGGCTCAGTACCCCAAGCCAGTGTGTCCACAACCCCATCCACTGCCCCCAGGACCAGCCCTCTGCTGTAGCCTTGGTGGGGCTGGGGTGGGGTGAGGCCCTATAGGTCACTGTGGCAAGACAGCACATTTTCAATTCACATTTGCTGGAGAGCTGCTTCCTTTTATACAAAGATGAGATCTGCATGGGGGGAGACAGACCTGAGAATGGGGGGGGCCGCCTCCCCCCCCCCCACCTTGCAGGTGACTTGGAACAGGGCTATTGGGCCTTCAGGATGGGAAGGGTGCCTCCTCCCTGCAGCTCCACTCCAGGCTTTGGGGTCTGCCCCATGGACTCCATCCTCCCCTGGGAGAAGTAGGCTGCCCAAGGTCCCCAGGCATGGAGCCAGGTGGCTGCTTCTGCCGATCTCCCCGGTCACGTGACAAACTGTTGGCATGTCTAGTTGCGCTCCTGTAGTCAGGCTGTCCATCTTGGTAAGGATGCCCACCCTACGTGTCCAGGTGGTTGTACCCTCAGCAGGGTGGGTACAAGTCCTCATCAGAAAGCTCCTTTCTCTGTCCTCAGTGGCCACTGCATCCTGCCCTCATTCAGGCCCTCTGGGGGTGCCATACAAGTCAGCCAGCTGTGCGAAGCGGGGGCCCCAGTCCTGGAGGCAGCTGTAGTCTTGGTCCTCATCACCCAGGCTGGATAGGATGGAGCTCAGTGTCCCTGCCACAGACCCATCCCCTTCGTAGTCATAGATGAGAGCTGTGTCGTAGGGTGGGACGCTGAGGTCACTGTCCGCAGCCTCTAGGCCCTATGGAGAGGTCCCAGGAGCTCAACACCCATGCACACACAGCCCAGCTGCAGTGCAGGGTCAGGTCAGCCTGAGGTATGGCACCAGGAAGGGGCAGAGAAAGTCTGAGGGGTGATGAGGTGTTCTTGGAGCTGCCTCGAGTACGTGATGGTGGGGGCACCATTGGTAGCCCCCACCCCAGAATGCAGATTGAAAAGAGAAACTTCTCTCTGGGCAATTCTCCTTCCTTGGGGTCATAACCGTCACCAGCCTTCCCTGAGGACTGTGTCCTACCTGAGGCTTCCAGACACTCCATCTGGGAGACCAGCTGGTTCTGCCTCTTAAAGATTTGGCAAATAGTCTGTCACCTCCAACTCTGCCATCACCTTGTCAGTGTATACACTGGCTCCCAAAGGGACCTGCACCAGGGCCTGGCCCTTGCTGGGTATCTGTCAGGGGCGTTCTCGGAGCCAGACTGCTAAGTGTATGCGGGCGTGGCCCCTGGCACACTACTGACAAGTACCTGCATGCTCCCTCTGCTGCCTACCCAATTGGATTTTCCATGTTCTGGGCATCTCCTCTGCGGACCTCAGGACGTCAATGCTGCTGTGTCCAGAGGAACTACTAAGGATGCCTGGATTCAGCTGGCAGTTGCACTTCCACCGGCAGGGGGCATTAAGTTTCCTCAGCCAGCGCTTGGTGGACAGAACTGCAGGGCAGGCCCCAACCAACCTCAGCTTAAACCAGGCCCACCGCTATCTGGTGCGGGGGGTCACCAGCCTCCTCTTCCCACAGGACTTTAGTGCCTGTGGCCCCTCGTTCCCCCAGCTTCACTCAGCTCTCGGGTTCTCAGGAGCTTCCCCGAAGCTCTGCCAGCAACCCCAGCAGTGAGCCCACACCCCATGACAGCACGTGCACAGGAGTAGACAGAGACGTGGACATGTACGGGTATGTGCATGCCCATCTTAGTTCCTGCCCTCTCCGCCCACCCCTGGGAGACCTACATCGTTGATGAAGTCTGCGATGTCAGCAGGGCTGGCGGGCAGCACACGGGGTGGTGGGGGCCGTGCCCGGCCAAATGGAGTGTCCCGGCGCAGTGGTGGCCGTCCCAGAGGGGTTGCCACCTCTGTTGGGTGGCGCAGCTGGCTGATGTCGTAGGCATCCTGTGGACAAAGTGCATGGAATTGAGCCAGGATCCAGGACAGGGTAGGTTTCCATCCCAGGCACCTTCCCGAGACAGGCCTCAGGAGTTTGGGTGTAGGGAGAGAGGATCTGGGGAGGCCCCTCCCCTTGGAGCCTAGGGGCTGGCCCACCACCTGGACTCCCAAGGACCTTTCCCACTGCCCAGCATTCTGAAACGGCACGCTGCCCACCCCACCCCTGCCCTTACCTGGTCCTCCTCCCCGCCCCCTTGCTCATCATAGTTGAGGATGTTATCTCTGAGATCGTCCTGCAGCCCCTGCAGAAGCCCCTTGTCCCACGACTGCTGCTGGAACCGTGCAAGGAGGGCCACGGGCAGGGCGAGCACTGGGCAGGCAGACAGGGCTAGGTGGGTGTTTGGCAGGTCTGCATGGGGGCTATGTGGGGCATGGGGAGTGGGGGAGGAGGGCACGGTGTCCCAGGGTGCCGGGGTCTGAAGGCAAGGGTCTCAGGGAGCTAGCACTCACGGAGCAGCAGGATGACACTGGCCAGCACGATGACCAGAGCACTCAGGCTGATGCCCGCGCCCCCAGTCCTCAGGGCAGCAGCCCCTGGCAGGCAGGTGCCGTCCGGGCTGCAGCGGCACACGGTCACGTTCAGGGGCTGCTCGCGCTGCTGGGGAGGCTGCCCTGAGTCTTGGAGCAGCAGGCTGAGGCGGTGCAGCCCCTCCTGGACCTGGTGACGTAGCCGCAGGCGCGCATGGCTCACTGTGGAGAGTGCCTGAGGTCAGCAGGCCCCTCCCGGACTGGCCATGTCCGCTCCACGTGCCGTGGGGATCATGGAATGATGGGTCTGTTTCCCTTCTGCCCACTGGGCCTGATAACTAACCCCTGCCCCCTGCCCCGCCTGAGGATACACTCAGGTAGGAACACGTGTTGGGTGCCCCCCCAGGTCCCATGGCTGGACCCTCAGGGTGGGGGAGGGTGGAGCTCACTGTTAATCTGGCTGAGGCTCCAGTTCCGGGCCAGCTCTGGAAACCTGGGGCTCAGCTGGAAGTGGAAGGGGGCCCCATGGGGTGGCAGGTCCTCATCTGTGGCACTGAGGAGAAGGCCAGAGCCTTGGTCTGGCTTGCTGCACAGGCTTCCAGAAGGTGGGGACAGCTCAGGGGCATGATCGTTGACCTCCAGGATCTCAATGGACAGGGTCCCAGTGGCTGTGCAGGGCGGGGAGGCTGCACGCAGAAGAGGCCTGGTGGGTTCCTTGTCCCTCCTGAAGCCCACTGCCCACCTACAAGTCTGCTTAGTGGAAGGCCAGCTCTTAATCCTTGGGCAGCAGTGGGGACACCCAGCCTGGGCTAGGAAGCCTTGGAGCCCAGGTGTGGGCTCGGTGCTCACCATCGTCGTGGGCCAGGATGATGGCCCTGTACCAGCCATCCTTCAGGAAGGGGGACGCCGGGCTGAGCACACGCCGGGTCTGGACCCAGCCCGTGGCTCCATCTACTTGCAGCCAGTCCTCAGGGTCATAATCCTTGGAGTAGCTGTCAGCCAAGGAGGGCAGGAAGGGACAGGGTGACCCTGAGCCTACACAGGACACGCTCCAGAGGTGTGGTCACCCAGACACACACATACATACATCTTCCCCATGCATATGCACGCGCGCGCACGCACACACACACACACGCGCCTTTGAGGCCTTAAGCTGGTGTTTTCTATTCCAAATCACAGATGAGGAAACTGGCTCAGGAAGGCAGGTGAGCTGCCCGGGGTCCCATGGTGACTGAGTGACACAGTATCATATCCATAAGATTCAACCCATGGGCACCATGGAGACAGACACAGATAATGCAGGGCCGGGCCGGGGTTGAAATCCAAGATTTCAACCAGGGCCAGTCCCATGAGAGCAACCCTTGCCAGAATGAACAGGGCTGGGCACTCCGAAGCTGGCCAGAACAGACAGTGGCCATGTCAGTGTGCAGTGTGCCCAGGCCTGCCCTACGGAACAAGGTCGCACCAATATGCACACACGTGAGCCTTGAGACTCCCTGGGCTGTCAGGGACACACACAGGTGAGCCCTCCACACTCTGACCAGGGCCCTGATGGGAACCCTCCAGGCACAGGTGCCGGGGTACCCTCAGCTGTGCTCCCGGCCTCAGCAGGGAACCAGGGAAACGGAGGAATGGGGCCATCAGCTCCCTGTGTCTCACCCCCAGGGCCCCTGGCGCAGGGGCAGTGAGGTCACCTGAGCCTCTGCAGCTGCTGCGTGTCAGGGTCTTGGGCAGAAAAAGCGGCCACAGGAGTTCCTGGGGCTGCCCCCTCGGCCAGGCTGGTCCGCAGTGGGTTCTCCTGGAACACGGGCGCCTCGTTCACGTCCTGCACTTGCACTCTGACCCAGGCCTGGCCCCGCTCGGGCCTGGAGGCCACCGCCTGCAGGGGGGCCTCGTTCCGCACCACAACTCTGAGGTCATACTGGTCACAATTCTCATAGTCCAGAGGCTGAAGGGTGGGGGGAATGAGAAGGAAACAGAGCTGGTAACCTGCTCAGGACTCCAGCCCCCACTCACGTTTGGGCACCTGAGCTACAGGGCCTACGGGGCCAGGAGAGGCCTCCACGGTGGTGCTGCTGACCCCTGGGGTGGTCCTTGGAGCCCCCTACTCTCCTTCTCCTTTACGGCCTTGGAAAAATAAAAACTACACGGGACAGAAAAGGCACAAGGAATAATGTAAAAACGATAAAATAAATACCTATCTCTCAAACTGAATTTGTTGGGTGCCGTGTGGTCAGTTTTATGTGTTGCTTGGTCGGGTGGTCCTCCCCAGTGACTGAAGCAAACACTCATCTGGGTGTTGCCAAGAAGGTATTCGGTAGATGTGGTTAAATTAACTTCTATAATCATCTTGCTTTAAAGAAAGGTTATCCGGGACCATCTAGGTGGGCCTCATCGTAGTTGAAAGTCTTTAAGAGCAAAACAGATCTCTGAGGAAGGACTTCTGCCTCAAGACTGCAGCACCAGCTCCTGAGTTGCTGGCTCACCCTGCAGATCTCAGACTGGCCCAGCCGGCCTCCATAATGGCGCGAGCAAGTGTCTGGGAATAGATGTCTTCACATACCAATATCTAAATATATCTACATCTCTACACGTATATATACACGTGTGTGTACATGTATCTCTTACTGGTTCTCTGGTTTCATATCTGGCTGATGCAGGTGCCGTCTGTATTCATACACACTGATCACACACGTAAGGTGGCAGCACGCTGTAAATCACACACAGGCTTGCGGGAGTGGCCCTGTTGCCCTGTGGTCAGTGCGGCCTGAGCCTGCAGTCCCAGCACTGCCCACCCTCTTGGCTTTGTGCCTCCCTCTGCTGTCTCCTGAAGATGCACGGAGGGTCCAACTGGGGTCTCAGGGTGTGGGGAGAGGTGTCCTCCTCAGCTCTGCCCGTGGCAAGACCTGGGCACGGGGAGCCGTGCACCCTGCTCACCTTCACCACAGATAGCACGCCCTCGTTGGTCTTGGGGTCTGTGCGGATAGCAAACTGTCCATCGGGGTCGCCCTCCAGGATGGTGAACCTGGCCACCCAGTTGGGTGAGCCTGGCAGGTCCCCGTCCTCCACCTCAAGCCGCCCCACGTCAACTCCGCTGACGGCCTCTGTGGCTTCCATGAAGAACTGCAGGAGACCACCCTGGTTACCTCCGGGGTTGTTGGGGTGGGGACGCCCTCCCTCCCTCCCTCCTGGCTAACTCTGCTGCCTACCCACTGGGGGTGTCTTCCCAGGTTTGTCTGCCTTGGGAGTCACTGTTCCCCCAGGGGCCCCTTGAGTCCCTCTCTGTAGGACCAGCTCCCAGCTGCACAAGGGCTTGGGGGAGACACAGAAGGGGTATCTGGAATGTTTCTCCCAGGGTCTCTCTCCTGGCTCTGCCTGATTCTGCTTACCGCTCACAAGCACCACCTTCGTTGATCCCCAACTCAGGTCTCTGTGGTACTTGTGCAGGACTCCTTCCCCAAAGCACCCAGCCGCCCACCCTCCCTGCTGGGCCTGAGGAGGGAAGGTCATCCGTAGCAGGGGCTGAAGGGGGTGGGGACAGTGGTGGCACCTCATCCCTGGTGAACCCAGGGGCATTGTCATTGATATCCTCAACAGTGATGATGGCTGAGGCGGTGGCGGTCAGGCCATCTCCAGACATGTCCGCCACCTGCAGGGTCAGATTGTACACGGCGACCACCTGGGGGGATGGCAACATGGGGTCAGGAGACAGGGTGGGAACAAGGCCAGGGCTGGCCGGCTGCTGTAGGGCTGGGGGCGGGGCAGGGCAAGGAGCAGGCCACCTGTGAGCTCAGCCCACACAGGCGAGCCCTGTGGGCAGCAGAGTCCCCTGCTCCAAGCACCAAGTGACTCCAAGCACCCTGCCTGCTCCCAAGCTCTGGGGCAAAATGTGCTGCCTGGCCTCTCAGGGTCTGACAGCACCACTGTCAACCTCTGACTCTGCCCCAGTACAAGAGGGGGCAAGAGATCAGGTACCAAGTCAAATAAACGTATGCGAAGCACCTACTGCATGCCGGGCACGGAGGGGCGCCGATGAGCTGGGTCCCTGCCCTGGGGCGTGGCAGAGAGAGAGAGACAGATGGAGACCACCTAACACAGCGAGGGCCCAGACAGAGCCACACAGGTGGCTGTGGAGAAACCAAAGGAAGCTTCCCAGAGGTGCCAGTACTGCACAGAAGCCCAGCGGTGACAGGCAGCAGTGGTCCCAGCTGCTCTGTCACTCCAGAGCACGAGTGGCTGCTGTGGGGCCTGAGAGGTGAGGGGATGGCCCTACCCCAGGTGACGAGCCTGAATGCTGAGTAAGGTAATAAGGTAGGGAGATTTTTGGCAGAAAACATGCCGAGAGTGTGTCAGGGACAGGTGCCATGCTGAGGGCTTTTCACACCCTCTCTCAACCTAACTCCACAAGCACACAGGAGGCAGGTGCACCCCAAGCTGAGTCTCCACCCAGAGCCACCGTGAATGTCCGCAGCAACTGGGGGCCCCCTTCAACTGTAGGGGAGGCAGGGTCTGGGTAGGCAAGGCCGGGGCAGAGGGCCCACCTCGACATGACCTGCTCCTGCTTGTCCAAGAGCACCAAAGAGGTGAGCAAAGATGAGCCAAATGTGACACTGGCTTCCCTGTCCCTAGCTTTCAAAGTGGAGCGGTGGTGGCCTCACCTCTCGATCCAGGCCCACTTGCACCGTTCGTATCTCCCCTGTGTGCTCGTCGATGCTGAAGAGCTGGGGGCTGCCCTGCTCCAGGATGGAGTACCGCAGGGCCGCATTGTCTGTTTCTGGGTCGTCAGCATCCGTGGCCTCAGCCGTGGTCACATAAGTGCCTGGGAAGGATGAGGACACGTGTGTGCGATACCCACGGTGGCAACCCCTAACTCCTGCTCCCCTGCAGCCCACTATGCCAGGTCCAGACCCCTCCCCGCATCTGGCCTGCGCAAACTTCAACGTCCAAGCCTTTTGTCTTGTGTTGTTTCTGGGGGAAGACACAGAAGTGTCTGTTATATGGTCGATAAGAGCTGACACCTGTGTCTCCCACAAGACACCGAGACAGCCGGGCAGGGGCTGAGAGCACTGGGTCCAGGCGAACCAGCAGAAGAACCTGCGCTGACCCTGAATCCCAGACACCTGGGAGACAGATGATGTGCTGGCATGCCGAGCAGCTGCTGTCCTCAGCCCCACCTATAGACATTCAGAGACGATCTTCAAAATAAGTGCTTAAATGCTTCGAAATGTCAGCATCACGATTAAGGAAGTAAAAGACTTATATAATGAAAACTATAAAACATTGCTAAAAGAAGACATAAATAAATGGAAACACATCCCATATTCATGGACTGGAAGACTTAATCTTGTTAAAATATCTGTACTAACCGATGTGAGGTACAGATTCAATGTAATCCCTATCAAAATCCCAAGGCTTTTTTTTTTTTATATATAAATTGAAAAACAATTCTAAAATTTATATGAAATTTTGAGGAAACCCAAATAGCCAAAACAATCTTGAAAATGAAGACTAAAACTCGAGGACTTACACTTTCTGATTTTAAAACTTACTACAAAAGTATAGTGATCGAAAGTGTGGGACTGCCATAAAGACAGACATATAGGCCAAGAGAATAGAATAGTGAGCCCAGGAATAAACAAACCCTCACTATATGGTCAAATGATTTTTGATAAGGAGGCTAACACAATTCAATGGGGAAAGGAAAGTCTTTTCAACAAATGGTGCTAGGAAAACTAGATATCCACATGAAAAGAATGAACTGGACCCATAATTATCTGGCACCACATACAAAACTGAAAACTCAAAATGGATCAGAGACCTAAATGTAAGACCTAAAACTATAAAACTTAGAAGATAACACAGGGCAAAAGCGTCACGACACTGGATTTGGCAATAATTTCTTGGATGTGACACCAGAGGCGACAAAAAGAAAAAGAAACAAACTGGACTTCATGAAAATTTTAAAAATTTGTTCATCAAAAGACAGTATCAAGTGAAAAGACAACCACGGAATGGAAGAAAATCATACATAAGGGATTAGTATCCAGAATATATAGAGAACCCCTAAAAACTCAATAATAAACAACCTGACTCAAAAACGAGCAGAGAACTTGACGGGCACTTCTCCAAAGAAGACGTACAAATGATCAATAAGCACATGAAAAGATGCTCAACATTACTAATCTTTAGGGAAATGCAAGTAATAATTACACCCACTAGGGTGGCTACCCAAAACACAGAAGATAAGTGTTGGCAGGGAAGTAGAGAAGTTGGAACCCTGTGCACTGTCGGTGGGAATAGAAAATGGGGCAGCCACCGCGAACAGTATAGCAGTTACTCAAAAAATTAAAAATAGAATTACCGTTCGACCCAGCAATTCTATTTCAGAATTAAAAGCAGAGTCTCAAAGACACACTTGTACACTCATATTCGTAACGGCATTATTCACCACAGCTAACATAGGGAAGCAACTCAAGTAGCCATGGACGAATAAACGGATAAGCAAAATGTGGTACATACGTACAACGGAATATTATTCAGCCTTAGAAAGGAAGGAACCCCTGACACATGCGACGACATGGTTGGAGAGTGTACTCAGTGAAATAACCCAGTCACGAAGAGACAAATGCTGTATGATTCCACTCACATGAGGCCCCTACAGTAGGGACAGAAAGTAGGACGGTGGCTGCCACGGGCTGGGAGAGGGGGGTGGGGAGTTAGTGACTGAGGGGGACGGAGTTTCAGTTTGGAAAGTTGGAAAAGTTCCAGAGATGGTTGCTGGTGACAGTCATGCAACATTTTGAATATATTTAATACTGTTGAACTGCATGCTTAAAAATAGTTAGATCGGGGAGGTAGATGAGGTAAAAGGGGTCAAACATGTGGTGACAGAAAGAAATCGAACTAAGGGCGGTGAACACACAATGCAATATATATGTGCCTTACTCTCGAATTGTACACCTGAAGCGTACTGGATTCCATTAACCAATGTCATCATAATAAAAATGAATGAATGAATGAATGAATAAAATAAAATCAGTTTTCTCCCTTTTTTCAGGAAAGCAACCAAAAAAAAAAAAAAGTTAGAATGGTAAATTTTATGTTATGTGTATTTTACCACCATAAACGTTTTATTAAAAGTCAGCGTCAAGAAAACCTAATGGCTAAGGGACTGTTCCAGACAGAGAGATGAGGAGGCCCTGGTGCTTGCAAAGGGAAAATCAGTTCCGCCCTAATAATGAGAATGAGTGGGTAATCCACAAAATAGCACTTATTTTGAGTTCGTCAGATCGGTGAGGGCAGAAGGCACCCTGATAAACTAGAATTCGGGATGTGACCAGCTTCTCCAAGGAGAGTGGCTTTCGCCTTTGTTGGAGCAAGGCAGGAGGACACAGCCACCGCAGAAGCAGGAAGAGAAGAGGTGAAATTGGATCAGACTCTCAGAGGCTGAGCGTGGGCTAGCATGACAGCTCCCAGTCTTGGGAGCCCCCACCCAAAGGGATCTCTTTTGTCTGTCCTTTCCACAGCATCCCACAAGGGCTGATGAGAGAGACCGGGGCAGGAAGAGGCCCTGGAAGGCACCTATGGCTCGGGCCTGCAGGGGCTGCCTAGGTTGGGCTGAGCAGGAGAACTGGAGAAGCCTGCTGGCGCTCTGTACTGTTCACAACTACAGGGTGATGACGGGGTTGCTGGGGGAGGAAAGGACCCTGCCCTAAGCAGGAGGACAGACAGGCGGTTTGCCTTGGGGAAGGGGCAGGAACCCTGAAAAAGCTTCACCCCAGAGGCTCAGGTACACATGGACCACATATAACTGAGACTCCTGCCCCTACCAGGAGCCTTGCCCAGGTACCACGCAACAACAGTCACCCTGGGAGCAGGTAGGGGCATGGAGAGACCCCTCCGTGCGTGGGCATGCAGCCCCTGCTGAAGTCTGAAGTGCAGCAGAAATACCAAGAGAAGCTCCAGGAAGCTGAACTAAACCAGCAACAGAGGCCGAGGCTGGCCCACCTACAGATGACACCTGCCTGCTATCTGCCTCCCCAAAGTGAGCCATTCCCCCCGATGCCCGTTCCCAGGCATTCACTATTTACCTCCATTTCTGCCGTTACCCACAGAAGAGCAAGAGGGGAAAAAAAAAATCCATCCTCCAAGATCGAGCAGCAAACACTGGGGCTTTTACCTGACAGACCTCTGAAAGAACTACTATTAGTGTGTGAAAGGCTCTCATGGAAAAGGTGGGCAACATGCATGAACAGACAGGGAATTCAGAGTAGACAGGAACTATAAGATGAGGCAGGGTTTTCTTTTGCTATGAAAAACAGTATTGGGCTATTGGTATATGTCAATATTAACTTCCTGATTTTGACAAGTATACCGTGGCTGAGTTATCATTATATATACTGACGGCATCAGGCTGGCAACCAGCAGTGAAAGAAGGGAGGGAAGGAGAAAAGGTTAAAAGCAAACACGATACGCAGCACACCTCCGGGAAGGGCATACAGGAATTCTTTGGAACTTTTCTGTCAGTCTTAAATTATGTCAAAATGAAAAGTTAAAAGTAAAGAAAAAAAAAAGGATTGTCATTTTAAGTCATGAAAAACAAAAAATGGGATGAAATAAATATGAGTGGCAAAAGAGGACACACCTCTGCCATGAACCAGTGCTGCGCTCCCATCCGGAGACGGATGCACTCTACTCGCCTTGGATTTGACCAGCCCCCTGAGAGCAGGGGGCAAAGAAGGGCTCACTGTCTGGAACGGAATCTGTCTGCCCTGGAACAGACTCAGACAAGTGAGACCCTTCTGTAAAGACTGTTAAAGAACAGAGGATTGTGTGTTGTTTGCCGTCAAAATGTCGAATTAAGAAGCAATAAGAGGGAGTGACTGCTTAATGGGCTTGGGGTTTCCTTTGGGGCGGGGGCGGGGTGGGGACGAGAGTGTTCTGGAACGAGATGAGGTTGCACAGCACTGTGAAAGTACTCAATGCCACTGAAGGGTTCCTTTTCAAATGTTTAAATTTGTTATGTGAATTTCACCTTAGTTTCAAGGAAGCAGCAGCAGCAGCCAGAGCTTTGCTATCCACAAATCCTCTCATAAATTTTGGAAGAATTGGGGGTTTGAAATTTATATCGAAGTGGAAAATGACTTGCGGAAATTCCCTTCGTTTTGGAGACTTTATTTACTTAATTTTAGACTCTTTGAAGGACCTTGAAATTCTTGCTAAAGGAAAATCCTGAACTTCTGACCCACCCAGAGCCCCTCCCGCGGGGGAACAGTGGGCGCGGGGGGCCGGGCTCCTGCTCACCTGGGATGGCGCCCTCCAGGACTCGGCCAGCAAACACCTCCTGCTGGAAGACAGGCCTGTTGTCATTCTGATCCACAACCACGATCTCCAGGTCCGTGGGCTCCTCCAGGGTGGATCCTCCCAGGTCCAGAGCGAAGGCGCGTAGCTGGTCAAGCAGAGATCAAGGACGGAAACTGTGATCCCCAAACATCTGTGGCTCCCATGAGGGCCACTCGAAAGGGGCAGTAAGTGCGGCTTTGTGTTTCCTTATTTCCCTCCGCACTGCCCTCTCTCTCAGATCTCTCAATCCCAAACCCTCTGCGGGGTGGGTTGTGTGGTGCCTTGCCCGGGGTCCGCCCCTGCGAATCAAGGGGTATTTGCTGATGGGATTTGGCAAGACCACGGGATTCTCCTGACACACCATCCCCACCAGCATAGCCGGGAGAACTGGCTATGGGCGAAGAGGGTGACATCAGTGTCAGCTGGTTCTTTCCAGGGGGGCGGCGCCCACCCTTCCTGCAGGCTGCTCAGTCCTCCCGCCAGGGCCAAGCTGCTCCTCCATGGAGCCTTGGTTTGCTCCTTTGGTAAATGGGGATAGAATCCTGAACACCTGCTTCCTAAGGTTGCAGGTCCTAGTTCCAAATCCCCGAACCTGCCCCTCAATTAAGGACACCAGATTTTGCCGGAGAAGCTGTCTTAGCCAGACGTGGGAACAGAAGGCTGGAGTGGGGAGGTGCCCCACCCGGAAGCGGTCTGTCTTCTCCCGATCCAGCACGGCATTCAGGAACACCTTCCCTGTGAACTTGTCAATGGAGAACACGTCTCGAGGCTCCTCGTCCACACCGGGCCCCTGGATGCTGTAGATGACACTGCCCAGCTGCTGCTTGTCCGACTTGATCTGCAGGGGTAGGAAATGGGCTGGGGGACGTGCCCCCAGCGGAGGGGTCCCTCCCTCTCTGAAGTCCTGGACCCTCCCCCAGTGAGGGTGGGCAGCTCAGCCTGTGGCTCCAAGGGTTCCTCCGTTTAAAGCACACATGTTCAGGGACCCACGAGGACAGCCAGCCCTGGCTCTGCCCACTCTGGCCCCTCCCCCTCACCTGCACCAGCGGGTAAGGAAGGCGCTTGTGGTTCTCCGACACACTGATGGGGGGGATGACCCAGGCTCTCCGCACACGGCCCGGCGTGGGTGCCCGGCGCCAAGGGAACAGGGTGCTGGGCCTCCTCAGCCCCAGGACCCCTAGTGACAGGCCCAGGCTCTGCAACAAAGACACAAACAGCCTAGTGACCCGGGGAGCAGGCAGTGCTGAGCCCCATCCCCCTACTAGCTAAGGGTGAATGAACTGTCCCCTCCCTGGAGGGCAAGGGACACCTTGACCCCCATCAGAGCCCTGAGCTCATGGCCCTGGGAGGCCCCGACAGCCACACCCCCAAGCTTGGAGCCCCCAAAGCCCAGCGTGTATCTCCTGTCCTTGCCCTGGGGCCCCTAACCCAATGACCAGGAGTTGTCGCAGACCCTGGGTGACTGGGGGGGAACTGGCCATGCTGTGCCCCCATCTCTTCTTCCGGAGTGTCAGGCACTGCCCCCCATGTGACCCAGGGGCGGCTCAGGCGCCAGGGCCTGGAAGGCATGTTGTTCTGGGGAGGTGGGGACCATGGCTGGAGGGGAGGCGAGTGATGAGGGATGGGAACAACTGGCCTGGCTGCGGCCCCTCCCCAGAGCCCCTTGTGGGTAAGGAGTCTGGATAAGCTGGGCGCAAGCGAGGCGGGTGTCCTGGGAGCACTCCTGCCCCTCCTCATGGCTGGATCTGTCTGAGGTGGGGGTGTGGGGGTTCCTGGCTGGCAGGCCGGGGCAGTGGGGGGAGGGGAGTGACACGTGGCCATCCCAGGCCTCCTCAATGCTTGAATTCTTGAGGGTTGGTGGGGGTCAATTAAACCAATGCTTTTGTCAAAAGAGGCCTAAAGAGGGGAAGCCGCCATCTGGGGTACAGAGTGCCCCAACCCCCCATTCCCCGCCCCGCTAGCCTGTGCTGTTTTTCTCCCAGAACTGTGAAACCAGGTGCCATTTTCACACAAATACTTTAGTTCTTGAAAGCTGGGGGCCCTTGGGCATGCTCCTCCCTCCTTATCCCACAAGCCCAGGGACCTGGGGAGCCCTGTGTGTGACGTCCCCCCAAGCTGCAGTGCCCCTGGGGCTTCAGAGGGATGATGAGCATTGGCAGCTGTGCTCTTCCCACTCCACCCCGGGGGAGGGGGCATTCAGGCACACCCCCAGACCAGGCTGTCACCACCAGCCGAGCTCTGGGGTCAGAAGTGGGCCGAGAGTACAGTAAGTAGCGCACAGGGGCTGAAACTCTCTCCAGACCCACTGCCAGCTGCCTGTCACCACAGATAGTCCCGCCCTACACTCAGATGGAGAAACTGAAGCCCAGAGAAAGGACTCATCCTGTGAGTCAAGAGCAGCTGGCAGCGGCTCCAAAACACATCCTGTCGGGATGGCCCTGGTTTAAATTAGGATCTCCGTGCTGGCTCCTTGACTGGGTGCTGGCTGTCTTGAGTGTGAGCTCAGGCACGGAGGTATTGGGGCCCCTTCATGCTCCCCAAATTACAACCGAGGCCGACTCTGGTACAGCTCTTGAGGGGTACAGAATATGGCTGAACCTGGGGATATTGGGGGAGGAGAAGAGGGCTCGGTCACCTGCTGGGGCCCCCGCTCAGTTTGGCTGCAGGAGAATGTGAGATGTACCCTGCCAGGCCTGTCAGGCCCCCTCCGCCATTTGCAGCTGCCCCCTGCCCTGCCCTCCTCCTAGGCCCAAGGCAGGGCATGCCAGCTGGGGCGTACAGAGGGGACACACCCTCCTAACCCCTTTCCTAGCCACCAGCCCTCTGTGTCCCAGGGCATGGCTCTGGGAACTGTCCGCCCTCAGCCAGCGCCTCCAGAGCCCTGGATGCTTCTGAAGGGGGCTCCCTTCTAGTCAAGGTGGACTGGGTGACCCCTGAGGCCCCTCCAAGGGGGGCACAGGCTCCCTGCTGCCTCTCTCCTCAAGCACCGCGCCCCCACCCCAGCCAGTGCTGACTTCTGCTCTCTCACCCTTCCAGCCATGCAGTCTGTGGAGGGCAGCATGGGATGAGGGGGGCTGGAGGCCTCAGGGAGCAGGGAGCCACGACTGGTGCGTGGAGGGTGCGCAGGGGTGGGACAGGGGCCGAGGCCGCTGCTCTGTGTAATCTATGGTCTTTCCTCTCCTCTGTCACCTACCGCTTCTGCTCAGGGCTTGTTCTCTGTTCCCAGGGCCCGGCACAGTACATTCTCAGACACTTTGTTGACAGAATGGCACTAACATCCAAACTAAAGCTGACCTCTCCGATAGCCCCAGGCCACCTCTCCAATTCTGGAGTACTCCCACCATGTCGCCTGAAATGCCAGGGGCATGTCACCTGCAGGGCCTGGAGTCCATGTAGCAGAAACCCAGTTTATAGAAAAGACCAGGTGGCTGGCCAGGGCCCCCGAGCTCCCTGTATTCAGACAGATGGCAGTGCTGGCATTTGAGCCTGCCCGGGGCTTCTCGCCAAAACCACCCAAGCACAAGCCACTTCCAGGTCCGCATGGAGTTCCCACCAAGTGGAGACCTGCCTACCTTTGTCACCGTGCTAGTGGGAATTGTTTCTTGAGTATGGCGTATGGGGTGGAGGTTAGGGGTAGGGGTGGGGGTCGGGGGGTGGGGACAATAGCGAGCCGGCCTCCTGCCTTGCCCTTTGCCCGCCTTCACTTCCTCCAACCTCCTCCCCAGACCCACTCACAACCCTCACAGGCCCTAGGAACTGTGGCGATCGCCTGACTTCACAGCTCCCCAGAGTGAGGCTCAGCAAGGTTAAGCCATTTTTGCTTAAGGCCACAAAGCACAGAATTGCTGGGAGCCACAGGGAAGCCCGCGTCTGAACCTCCATCTCTCAGGTGAGTAAACTCTGAAAGAAGCCCAGTGGTACGGTAGCAGCCACTCTGCCTTGACTTCAGCGTGGACGGAAGAGGAGCGGGGTGGGGGGCAGGGCACAGTCCGCACGTGCTCCTTGACCTCAGGCTCGAGAGGACACACTGCCCTATCTGGCTGCTGCCACACCTGAGCCTACCACAGAGCCTCTGGCTGCCCCTCCCTTGCCAGTGGCCTTGGCTGACACTCCAGGATACCCAGCAGCTTGGTGTGGGGCCAGCGCAGTCGAGGCAGAGCCTGGGAGTCCCAGGTCCCAGTCTGTCCACAGCCCGAGTTCATGATGTTGGCAGAAGCCGCAGAGCTTTGGCAGAGGCCCCTCGCCCAGATCAGAGGCTGCGGTGGGTGGGGTAGCTGGACCGGGCCGCAGCCAACTTCCGGAGCCTGGGAACACTTCTCAGTTTGTCCTTTGTCCTCTCACCAGCCCCTTCCCAGAAGACGTGGCCGGCTGGGGGAAGTTGCTGCCTGGGGATCTTGGGGCAAAGCCACAGGGACAAAGCCAGCTCACAAAGACCACCCTCCCCCCAAGCATGGTGACAACACCCTTGAGTAACATGCACTCAGATATGCTGCCCCCGTCACTGTTCCCCTGGCCAAGCCAGAGCCAATGGGTGTCATGGGCCCACTACCCACCTCTGCCTCCCCCCTCCACTCAAGCTTTCCAAAATTCAAGAACCCAGAGAACACTCTGTAACTTAAAGAGAGGCCAGGGCCACTGCTCACTGGGGTCCGCCTCGCCCCTGCACCAACCTAAGGGTACAAGCCAGACTCAAGCTCCCATCGAGATGGACGGAGTGACCCTAGTAGAAGGGCAGCCAGCCGAGGGCAAGCTGCCTGGCTGGGGCTTCCTCCTGGTGACCCAGGTGTGAAGGGCCCTGGGCTCAGGGGAGCAGCCGCCCCACCTCCTGCCCAGATGCTTCTCTGGCCTCTCATAGGACTGGTGATCGTGCCTCCTCCAGACAGCACAGGAGATGCAGAGGGGCGGAGGCACTTAGCACAGGCCAGGATTCTAAAACCTGACTGATCAAAGAATCACTAGGGGCATGAGGAGGTTAAAACAGGAATTCCACGAGTTTACCCCAGAACTACTGAATTAGAAAGCCCATGTGGCCCGGGAGCCCACGTGATTCCTGGGAGTGCTGGGGAAACAGGCAGGCACTGGGCTGAAAGGTGGGGTTAGGGTCGAACAGCCCTGACAAGGCTCCCACTCCACAGGCAAGTTCCTCCACATCTTGGGAACTCTGTGATTGGGGTGACACCAGCACCTGCAGTGAGGGCCAGACAGAACACACTGAGCACCGGATAAATGCATCACCGTCAGCGCATCGATTCTGTTCAGAAGAAATGAGGAAAAAGTGCCAACCCCTGGAGGGACCCTGCCAGCTACCCCTCGCCCTCCGCAGGTGTCTATGCTGCCTGCGGACCTGGGGCAGCCCGCAGGGCTCGCTGCTTCTCTCATCCAGAACAACGTATTGTAAGGCACAGCCCATCTTCCGGGAGCCTGGGAAGAAAGCTGGGTGCGTGGCTGCACATTCACTGCCTTGGAAAGAGATGCTGGTAACTAGGGAGGCAGGGTGGAAAGTGGAGAGACCCCCACTTCCCCTCCTGGCTCTGTGGCCCCCGGGTGAATGGCAGGCAGGAGACTTGGGCTTGGGCAGGATGTTTGCTGATTGGGGCCCAGCTCCCCAGAGGGCCCCCCCTTCCTACACTATCCATAGCTGTGTGCCTTTGTTGGGTAAAAGAGAGTGAGCATTTTCTATTTCGCTCCCCTCCCGGTGTAGTCAGACAAACCTGACGAATTGGAGAAGCAGCAGCAGCTTGGGGAAGGGGTTCTGGGTGCAGGGACATCCCTCCAACACTGCCTAGGCCCTGGGTTTCTCAGATTCTAAGAACCAGGCAGGAGGCCTGTAGCCTGGTGGAGCCTGGGCTCTGGGGAGAGGCCAGGTGCCGTCGAAGGCTAGAAGCCCTGGCCTGGACTCCCCACAAGCTTCCAGGGCCTGCACCCCTTCCCCCCATGCTGGAATCCAGGCCACCCCATTCCTGGATGGCCTGGCAGGCATCAGGCATGCCAGGAATGGACCCAGCTGTCGGCCTGGCCCAGAGCACCCCCCCTCAAACCCCGGCCACCTCTCCAGCTGCTGCAGGATTCAGGGAAATAAAGATGGCCAGGCAAATGGCCGTGGGGAGGGGCAGCTG
Organism: Pteropus medius; assembly: GCF_902729225.1. Lineage (NCBI taxonomy): Eukaryota > Metazoa > Chordata > Mammalia > Chiroptera > Pteropodidae > Pteropus > Pteropus medius. The sequence goes on from NW_024349801.1 coordinate 1,876,442, forward strand.
TTTCCTCCGCCTACCCCCGCTTCTGCTGGGACAAGCTGCCACACCCGAACTGTCACCAGGCTCTAGTCCACCTTGAAGAGGACAGTGGTCCAGGAGCCAACTCGCCCTTCTGCCTTGGTTACTGTCACCCTAACGAGGGGCTGACAGCCCCACCCGGTACTGGAGGAGATGGGTGCACTGCCGTGGGTGCCATCCTGTTCTGGGCACTTTTCCACGTTGCCCTGGGAGGTCTTCACACTTTGCAAAGCGCCCAGGAGTATGGCTGAGGCCCCATCTTCCTTCTGGAGCCCATGTGGCTCACTGGCTGGACACAGGCTTGGGGCCCCCTTCAGCAGGGCGTAGGTCTGCCCTGAATCATCCATGTTATCCCAAACCCTTTGCCACTCTGGAAGCGGGGGTTGGGTCCCAGAGTAAGCCCCGATACTGAAGATACTGTGGTTGGAGGTTGTGGGGTAGGGGACAAATATCAGTTCTGAGAATACACATCCTGAGCCCCCTCGCTGAGATTTTATGGGACGCAGCAGGGGAGCAGCATGCCTCATCTAAGGTAATGGATCTGTGTCTCCAGAACCGCCCTCTTCCCCAACCCCTCCCAGCCCACCTGAAAAAGCCCTGCTCAGCTGAGGCTGGCCTGCCTCGGGGGCTCACGGAGATGGAAAAACTAGCGACCAGGGGCAGCCATAGGACCCATATGGCTTGACAGGAGAGAAGTCTGAAAACTGAGCTAGGTGGGGGAGGGGTGGGCAGGGTCCTGACAGACATATTTCGGTGGGTCCAGGAGAGGCTCCCCTCACACCAGAGCTAATTTGAGCGCTGAGTGCTGGAACTTGAGCAGCCAGGCCTCCACTGGCTGGTCCCCACCGCTTGAATCCTGAAGCCTCCAGCTGTCTGGGGCGGGGGTGGGGGTGGGGTGGGAGAGTGGGGTGGCATTCTGCAGTTGCCCTGTGGGAGGGAAGAGGAATCCCAGAGAGGGATGGACCCCCCTTCCCTGCAGCAGAGCGGAAGGTGGATACCCAAAGACCCAGAGGAGCCGGTCTGCAGGAATGTGCCTGTGGACACCAGGCGGGGTGCTGGGGCAGAAATGCTATTCCTAGGTCAAGTGGGGAGGGAGCATGGGAGGCATGGAGCCTTTGGGGTGGATCCCAGTGTAGAGGTGCATCTGGGCCCCACAGGGGGGTGGTCTCGCAGCAGAGGGCTGGAGGAAAGCAGGTCGTGGGCAGCCAGGCTGTGCTGGGCCGAGGGTGACTGAGGCTGTGCTGAGCCAGCTGGACATGGCAGCTGAGGCTCAGGCAGCAGGACACTGTCTCCGAGGGGGGGCAGTGGGAAGGCCCAAAGGCAGGGGAGGAGGTGGATAGAGCCATGGGACTAGGTGCCTGGAACAGGCAGCTGCTTGAGGGTCCTGCTGGTGGGCACCTGGTCAGCCGCCAGGGCTGAAACCTGAGCTGGCCAGCTAGAGCTCGGAGGTCCATGAAAATTAGGGGGACTCAGGAGGGCCCTGTGGTGGGTTCTGGGAAGCCCTACTCTCGTCACTGTCATCCAGTGCTGCCTGAAGGGCCTGAAACTCTAACCACTGAGGGGCCCTGGTCTCTGGCCTCTGACCCTGGTTCAGCCCAGTCCCCAGAGGGCAGGAGGCCCCTGAGGGCACACTTGAGGCCACATGCTCCACTCCAGAGCACAGCCTAGCGCCTCCAGCAACCTAGGGCATGGGGAGATGTGGCACTTCCCAGGATGTACCCATAGTGGGAAGGAGGGGGTGGGGCTTGTGCTGCTTTCTACAGGACCATCCTGATCCCTCCTTGGGGAGGCTGAGGGACCAGTGGGGAGTGTGGAGGGTGGTGGGCTGTCTGCTGGGACCTGGCTCCCCTGGGCACAGGGCACTTCTAAGGGAGAGCGGGTTCCTGGAGGGCAGAGCCCTCACCTGCCCCTGCTAGCAGGGCACACAGAAGGGGGCCTGGACTACCCTCAGGAATAATGAATGTCACCTGCCAACCCAGCCAGGGAACACGAAAAACTGGCCTCCCAGCTCCTCCTGCTCTTGCTGTTCCCACTCTCCCTGCCCTCACCACAAGGCTGACTACCCCAGATCCCGGCAGGGCTGAGGGGCACACCGCAGAGGGAGGGGCCGGCCTGCTAAGTGGTCCCCTGGCTGCCTCTCTAGTCCAGGCCCCGGTAGTTACACTCGCCTCTGGGACACCCCAGCACAGAGTGCCCCAGCACAGAGTGCCCTGGAAAGCACTGCCCATCCATCCCATGACCCTCAGTTCACGGCTCCTCCCCCCTCTCCACACACACAAAGGCAGCCAGAGACGGTAGTCTCAGGGAGGCCGAGGTGCCTCACTCTAAGGCGCCGTTGGGCAGTGTAGCGGGGCAGGGAGCGCCCTGCACAGCGCCCATGCCTTACCTGGGCCAGCAGCCCGAGGGCGAGGAAGAGCACGACGTCCATGGACCGCGGCAGGGCTACGGGAAGAGTGTCCGGCCCCGGGCGGAGCTGCACCTCCTGCTCGGACGGAACCCGGTTGAGTGACAGCACAAGTGCGCGGGTAGTGGGTAGTGAGTGACTGCACGTGGCCGGGGCGGGGCCTGGCGCTGAACGACAGCACAAGTGTGCGGGATGGGTGCCGAGTGAGTGACAGCACGTGTGCGGGGGTGGAGCGGGCCGGCTTAATAAATAACAGCATGGGCGCGGGCGGGCGGGAAGAAAAGGGGCTCGGTGCTGGTGGGACAGCACGCGCGCGGGCGGACCGAGTGAGTGACAACTTGTGCGCTGGATGGGGCGCGGGACCTGGTCAGTATTGAATGACAGCCCCAGTTTGGGGAGAGAGGCGGAGCGAGGCCTGGGATGAGTGACAGCACGTGTGCGCCGAGGTCGGGCGGGCTAGTGACAATTCTTGGCAAGCCTCGGGCGGGGCCGAGGGCGGGCCCTGGCGGGGAGTCAGGGCGCTGTCCTGGGATGCTGCCAGCGTCAGGCGGTAGAACCAAGTCTGTCAGAAAAGGCAGCGTTCGGTGGGGATTGGGCTGGGGTATAAGAGTGGATTCACTCTCATTCTCTCTCTCTCTCTCTCTCTCTCTCTCTCTCTCTCTCTCTCTCTCTCTCTCTCTCTGCCTTTGCACTGGCCGTTTCCTCTGCCTGGAAAGCTGGCCCCCACACTTCCCCAGGCTTGCTGCTCTCTACCTTGAGGGCTTTGTCTAATGGCATCTCCTCACCGCCCCATTAGACATCGTCACTTTCCGGCATAGGCATCTGGAATCTGGGATCACACTTGCTGAATTGGCTGTCTGTGGCAGAGTTCCCCGAGCGGGGTTGTTCCCGGCTGACCACCAGGGCTAGCACAGAGGAAGGCCAGGCACAGACCCGGCCCTCCCACCCAACCCAGAAACCCTTCCTTCCTCCTCCGGTCTCTCTGGTCTCCTTGGCTGGCAGTTATTTGGTTAGGATCTTACTGCTCTCCTTAAGCCCCTGCATGCCTGGTGAGTACGTGTGTGCATGTACGCATGTCTCTCACAGGCCCGACACAGGGTAAGGGAGCGGGTGAGGAAAGGAGGGAGGAATGATCCCGTGGACCCGCATGCTTTCTTCTGAGCCAGAGCAGTGGGGAGCGGGGCTGCTGACCAGCCCTTGCCCTAGTCTGGGGAGTCTGGGTCTGGGTCTCCTCTGCTGCAGGAACAGACATGGGGCCTTTCTCTCCTCTCCAGATTGCTGGGCTGCTGAGCAGGTGTAGCACCATCTGTGCCCTTGGCCTGCTTGGAAGGAGGCCAGGCTGCCTGGGGGAGGCTCCGGAAGTGACTGTGTTCCTGGCACTCACTGCTCCAAGGTGGGGGCCCCCCTCTATCTCCAGGCTCTGAAGCTCTAGGGCTGGGGAGCAGCCCCTGGGGGCCACCATCCTGCTTCTGAGGTTAGGGACCAAACATGGGTAGAGAAGCCCTCTGAGTGGTTAGGGTTTCTGCCTCCTGCTACTAATGTAGGAGTGGGGGTGGGGTGGGGTAGCTGAGCCACCCAGAAAGAGGCAGCCCTTGTCCTCCTGGGGAACCTCGGCACCCTAACCCGCGGCAGAGGAGATGGCCCTCTGAGCTCCTCTCCTCCCCCCTGCTGCTTTTCCATCCTTCCTCCGCTTTGCTCTTAGCCATGTCTCCCACTCAACAACCTTTTGGGGATGTTGGGGTCTCCAAGGTAGAGAGTAAACTGGACGAGCCCCAAGTGCAGGGAGGGGCTGCTGGGGAAGGAGTGTGGTGCCCAGGCTGGGGAGCCCTTCCCCACAGGTTCCCCTCACCACTCTTGCCTGGCCCAGGGCAGTCGTTCTCTCCACTTGCCTCAGTTTCCTTTTTGTCCAAGGAAGGAGTTTGAGTTCCACGAGCCAGGAAGTCCTGTGGGGCCCTGGTCCATCCTAGGCCTCAAAGGGCTAGTTTGCTTTCCTTCTTAATGAAGGGCCAGCTTCTCAGTTTCCCGGTGGACTTGGGGCGCCTGGCCCTCTGGACTCACCCTTCCCACACCCCAAGCCTGCAGCTCTGGACCCTCAGTCTGGGCCGCCCCCTCCTTTCCCAGCTCTACAGTTCCAGGCTGTCAACTCCACGGCTCAACCCTCCATACTACACGCAGCACGTGCAGCTCACACCCTCCGTCCCCACGCCAATCCTCCCTCGGGTCCCTGCCTAGGAGGGAGAGACTCGCTCAAGCACGGGAACCCCGAGGGCTGGGGGTGAAGGGGAGGGCCCCTGGGCGGGGCCAGAGGCCCCGGGTCACCGCCCCCAAGTGTGTGGTCGGCGAGCCATAATCCCTCCTCAATCCGCTGCACACGATTTGTGATGTCTGAACCTTGGAGGTCCTGGGGGCTTGCGCCGAGTGGAGCTGAGGTCTTGAAGCCTCTGCGTCCACCAGATCCTTGATGAAGGTTAGGGCCGCTCCGGTTCCTGCTCCCTCGGGTGACCTCTCTTGGACAGTGCGTACTCGGTCTCTGACACAGGGATATGTGTTGGGCAAAGACTGAGACCCGCCCACCAGGGCCTGAGTCTTAGGTTAGGGCTGACACAGACAGGGTTCAATGGGTGCCCACTTGCCTAAGGGGGTGTGCTTGTGAACCTGGAGGGGGCTGGCTGGGGGTGTGCAGTAACTAGAGTCACAGAGGGCAGCTGGCTGTTCTTTTGTGGAAGGCGAGTGGCCAGGGTGGCCAGGGAACAACCCCAGGGGTCTCATCCTCTGTTTAGGGATTTTCAACCTTCTTGTGATAAAAGGGGGGCACTGACAGCCTTCAGCTGAGAGGTGAAGCTATTATAACTTTAGAATAATAATGTAATTATTTACATTAGAATAATACTGTAATTATATAGTGAAATACAAATTATTATGTATAAACGTATGCAGGTTTATATAAAATCGAACACAAACATGTAATATATATACACACACACCCACAGTCCTATGAAGCAGGGGCCTCTCTCAGTGCAGGTAAGGACACGGTGGCTTAGCGGGTGCTGGACAGATGGCCGAAAATATGCATGCCCTGAAGCCAAAACCTATGAAAATGTCCCCTTCCATGGCAAAGGAACCTTGAGGTGGGAGATGATCCTAGATTGTCTGAGCAAGTCTAATCCATTCTCAGGAGCCCTTAAAAGCAGAGAACAATTGCCCATCAGCAAAGAAATTTAGCAAAGGGGGAAATCAGAGAAATTCGATGTGCACGAGGGACCAACGTGTGGGTGCTTGGTTGAGGTGCAGGGGCCACAGGCAGGAGGCCTCTAGAAGCTAAAGATGGGCCCCAGCTGACAGCTCGTGGAAATGGAACCTCAGTCCTATGACCCACTGGGAAATGGATTCTACCAAGGACCTGAATGAGTTTAAAGCAGATTCCTGCCCCTCAACCCCCAGGTCCAGGTAACATTGTCCAGCTGACACTGTGTCTTTAGCTTCTTTGACCAGGAACAGACAACTTGGTCCAGCCCACTCAGATGTCCATCAGACCTAAAGAAACAGTGAGATAATAAATCTATGTTGTTTCAGCCACCAGGTTTGCAGTAACTTGTTCTGGTGGCGAGAGACCACGAGCACCCGGTTGAGTAACTTGGCAATACCAGCTGGTGTTTCACTGAGTATCCGCTTGGCTCCCGGCACTGGAATAATTGCGTGTCCACCTGCCCCAGCTGGGCAGGGGCTCTGATGGTACAAAGATCCACTTTGTGAGTAAGGGCCAATTAAGGTCATGTGGCAAGTGGACAGTCACGCGTGAACGCAGCTCTTTGGGCTGCACCAACGGGTACCCACCCACCCCGTGTTTAGGTTGCCATGTGGGGGAGGGGGGCCTGGACATAGAGGACATAGAGGAGAGGAGGAAGAATGCCCGGGCATTTAGAGGTACAGGATAAGGAGGTGATTCCAATACCAGGCGTTGACTTGGGCAGAGGACAGGCTCCTTATATACATGAACTGGGGTACCCGTGGTCATCCAGGTGGAGGTGCCTGGTGAGCAATTGCGCATAACCACAGTAAAGGCTAAAGGGTGCTCCCGGAGGCCCAGGCACCCCTCATTTAGCTGGTCCCTCTGGGGCCTCCATTTTACAGGCAAGGACCCAGAGGCTGAAGGAGGCCAATACAAGTGGAACCTGGCCAGGAGCCCAGCCCAAGAGCTGCAGGGCCCCTGCCCTTTCCATATTCCAGCAGGAGAGGGACTGAGTGGAGGCAGACATTCCCTCCCTCCTTCCCCCTCCTTTCCTCCCTCTTTCCCTCCCTTCCTCCCACAGTTCTGTCTTCAGTGGAGCTGAGCAAACCTGGGGGCAGATAGGTGCGGAGTGTGTGGGGCGGGGGTAAGGGGTGGGGCAGATCTGCATCCTCCCGCCTGGCCTGGGCAGTGAGGTCCCACAGAGATCTTCCTGTCCTTTAAATGTCCTCAGGGTCAGAGGATGGGGGTGGGCTGACATGGGACATTGAGGAGACGTGTGTGTGTGTGTGTGGGGGGGGGTGTGGTAGGCTGGCGGCTCCAGGACCCAGCACCTGGTCAGGGGAGGGCAAGGGTGTCATTGCCCCGGGTCCAGGCCTCTCCCACCCTCTGGTGGCCACAGGGCGCAGTGCAGGCAGAGGGCTCCCTGGAAGGCACAGATCCTGGCAGCACCCATCAGGTTTGGGGGACCTTGTCTTTGTCAGAAGCCTAATGACATCCCCCCAAATAAATACAGAACAGTTATTCTCGAACTATGTTTTTCGTCTTGAGTGCTCAAAAAATATTTATAGACAGATAGCAGATGCCCTGTGGCCCTGAGGACTTGGGAGCTAGAAGCCCACTGCTGCTGATGCAGCATGACCCTTGGTCTTGGTTCTACAGGGAGCTGGGCCGGAGGGAACCTGAACAGCAGGCTCTGTTCCGGACTCTCCAGGGATGTCCCTGAGCTGCAAGCCCCATTTGTAGGGACTGGGGTTCTGTCCTGCTGAGCAGCCGCCTGCCCAGCAAACCTGACACGGGAATGAAGAATCTGGCCAGTGACCACAGGCCCACTGGACACAGTTTCCTGTGTCCTTCAGGTGATCTGCTCCAGCCAGCTTTGGCCCAGGCACTCTGTAGGGGAGCTCAGCTAGGGTGGCCAGGCAAGGTAGGACAGGGGGAAGGCGAGTCCCAGCAGCTCCTGCCACACTCACTGGCACCAGCAGAGGGCAGTGTGGCTTCAAGGAAGCCCAGCAGAGGCAGCCAGGATGGGGGGCTGGCGTGGAAGGAGACAGCAGCCTGGTCTTCCCTCTTGCTGGCCCTGAGATGGTTCCTGGCTCGTGCTCAGGGGGACGGGGGGAGGTGCCATGGGCCCTTCTCACCGCCCCCTGCCCCGGACACAATTGCCCCTACATGCTCCAGAACAGCAGCTCTCACCGTGACCCTGTGCCCCCTTGTCCCTCCTAAGGTGGAAGTACCCCAGCATGGACCTTCATATTCCCAAGAGGGATCAGGGGCTGCTGGCCACAGGGTCAGCACAGACTTCTGCCCACGTCCACCCCAGAGAAGGCCTCAGGTTGCTGGCCCCTCCCAGGCCCCTGGCCAGGTGGGGACAACTTGCCTGGTCTTGCCCTGGTGTTGGCTCTGGAGCCAGCCTGGCTTCCTCTCCATGGCTGGCCTGAATGTGCTGGGGTAACCAGGAGCAACCAGGCCAGCAGAGGCTCTGGGGGGCATGACCTCTGCCAATGACACTGTTGTCAGCCGAGCCAGGTCGGCCCACACCTAGCCCTGGTGAGGAGGGCTGGAGGACCAGTGAAGTTCAGTTGAGAGGCCTGGCCCCAGTGATAGGTGGTGTGCAGACGGGGCTGGATGGAGGGCAGGCCGGAGAACAGAGCCTCCTGCCTAAGATGGTAGAACTTTAAAGCAATTTGTAATCATAAAAGCCGCTCCCAGAGACTTGGTTTTGATGGAAAAACTGACTCACCAAGACGGACTGGGACCAGGGCTGGGGCCAACACGCACCCTAGTACCTCAGGGCTGGGGTTCGGGCCACCTGTCCTTATGCAGAGCCTCAGGGTGCTGAGCACACGGAGAGTGGCTGGTGTGGGTGGTGCCTCCTGAGTTGGGCAGGAGGGCGTGCAGGGCAGGGAGGGGCGGCACACCCCCAGATGAGATGTTGGGGAAAGTGGGTGTGGGGGGGGGACAAAGGCAGTGTGAGAGCCCCCGTGGGCGTGCACACCAGGCTGGGCCTTTATCACCAGCGTTCTCACTCCCTGGTGGACTGTGCCTGTGGGTTTGGCATTAAGTGCCCCAGCCTGGCTTCAAACTCCCAGCACGCAATGAGAGAATGTCGCCGAGGGACTGGGGGGCTCCTCTCCTCTCCCTGGCGGCTCTCGGTTCCTCAGTGTGGGCTCAGTGCGTTCGGTTCCTGTATTGTCACAACCCAATCATTTCACGGGGCTCTTGGCCTGGGCTGGGGAGAGTCCCTGTGGGGAGGAAGCTGGGGGGATGGTCTCCAGGCAAATGAGGCCACCTGGTGGCTGGTCCTTCCAGGCCTGGGGCGAGGGGAGGCCGGGGGCTGTCCCCTCAACACGGAGGCAGCCTGCCTGGGGGGCTGCAGGCCCCGAGGCCCCTCTCCTGCCTCACTCTTCTTCCCACTCAGCCTGGAGAAGCTGCCAGCAAGGCTTCTAGTTGGCGCCTCCTCAATCAGACAGTAGAGGCCGGGGAGGGGAGGAGGGAGCGTGGTGTGGAGGGGAGGCTGCAGAGTGTGTGAGTGTGTTGCAGAGTGGGGAGGGCGCCAGAAGGGGCGTGGGGGTCCCTAAGTCAGCCCAGGCAGTACAGTCCCCCACGCACCTCCAGCCTGCTCCACTGGGCACTGGCACTATTGTCTTTCAATCAATATCAAGTAGACTGGTGACAGATTTGGGAGCAAAGAATCTCAAACAGCCATATAAATCACATTAATGACCATTCAGATGAAATCAATTGCTGTAATGGAATCAATTTAGTCTGACGACATCATTGCTGCATTTAATCTCGCCCTCCATTCTTGGGCCACTAGTGGCAGGAGCTCCTTCACCCACGGGCAGGGTCTCCATGAGGCTGCTGTTTCTGTCTCCAGTGACAGAGCCAGGAGGTATGGGGGCTCAGGGCCCACGAGCCCTTCCTGTTGGCCTTTCTCCTCCAGACAGATAAACCCGGGCAAAAAGGACGGGAGAGGCACTGCCCAGGTTGGTGGAGGAGCTAGTGGATGGCACAGAAGCCTTCCCACAGTGGCCAGGACTGCAGGCCAGGCTTCGGTGTGGGGCAAACCTGACCACTGGGCAGGGCAGCCCAGGTCAAACTGAGCAGCACCTACCTGGCTAGCTGCCTCCTTGCCTCTTTAGAGAGAATCATTTCAGCTATTCTTGGTCCTGATGCTGCCTGTTCTCTCCTGAATGTTGGGAGCAGACATCCCCCACCCCCTACCACCTCTCGGCAGAGTCTGGGGGACGTCCAGGCTGTGCCCAGCATGCGCAAGTTGAGCTCAGCGTGTGCAAGCCTGAGCCCCCACCTCCACTTCCTCTCTGTCCTACCCGCTTCTCCTATACCTCCAGTCAAGCTGCTGAGTTGGAAGCCTGGACTGCTCCAGGCTCCTCTTTCTCACCCTCTGCCCCTCAGAGCTAGCACTTGCCTCCTGGCTCCTCCCTCTTTCCAGTTAGCCACCCTCCGAGTCTTGTGACTTTTTCAGACTATGTTCTGATCCTGCCCCTGCCCCAGGCCCTCCTGTTTACCCCCCAGCACCCTCCTCCTTTCCAGAGAGGACCCAGATTTCATTTCAGGGCACCGCTTCTCCTCCACCCCCCACAGGTGTCTTATCCTCCCCAGCCAAGGGGGAGTGTGGCTATCTGGAGTCCAGCAGACATCCCCACTGCGCCTTGTCCCTCAGAGTGAGGCTCCCTGGGGCAGGACTATACCTGTATCCAATTAATCCTGGATTTAATGAGTAACTGCACCTGACAGATATGCACGAGCTCCAGTTTGGGTACAGAAGGGGACTGACTGCTGCAGACATAGAATTACGACTTCACGAAGCACTTCCGGGATATTCTCACCCTCACAGTGACGGTGTGAATGTGGGCTGAGCGGCCAGCCTGCTGGCAGCCTCCACCCAAGAGGTGCCTTCACCTGGAGGAAAGGCACTGTTGGGGCGGACCCTGTCCTTAGCCTCGCCCCGGTCAGTGATTCCATCAGTGCCTGGAATGAAGTCACAGGAGGCGGCCCGAGGCTTTGTGACTGCTGACAGATGCAAGAGTCAAAACCCTCTAGAGAGCTTGTCACACTAGCCTGTTCCAACTAGATGAAATGGCACTGACAGTGTTAAGTAAACACTGAGGCCTCGAGATGTCAGCATATCAGAGGGGATGCTGAGGGTCCTGGGTGGCGTCCATCTGCACAGAAGTGGGGCTGAGTTTAGTGACCCCACTTGTGCAGTGTGATGAGCCCAGAGAGGTCCAGCTGCTGGAGGAGGAATTTCTCTAGCTTCATTCACAGAGGGTGTGTGATTTCTATCTAGAGAGGAGCATCTTCACTCACAGGACACTCAGGTAACAGAAGGTCCAGAAACCATGTGGGGAAGATGGCAGGAACTGTGGCCATTCGCTTGAGTGAGGCAGAGTTTCCACCTGTGTAGACACACTCTTGTGTCGAGGACCAGAAAGCTTTAACAGCACCAGAGGAAAAAGACCAATGAACTTGAAGGCATGAAGCCAAGATGCCAGGCAGCAGAGGTATAGAGCTAATAGCTCACATCTCGTACCAGACAGCCTGTCATTCAAGAGTGAGGAAACAAATACTCAGGTGTACAAAGGTTAAGCGAGTTCACTACTCAGATGCTTTTAAGAGAACGATTACAGAGCATTATTTATTAAAATGAAATCCATTGAGCCAAGAAGTTGATAAAATGTCAGTAAATTTAACGATTGGCTGTAAAAACAAAGCCTATTAATTTTTGCGTCCAAAACTAAAAAAAAAAATACCAAGACGGTAGAGAGGCAGGTATTTAGAGGTGGGTTATAGGATGTTATAGTTTCTTCCTGGACATGCGGAGCCATGGACCCCCTAACCATAAACTTGATTGGAAGAAGAATTATAGACTTTACAGTATGTATTTAACATTTTTGAGGGTTCTCAGAGAACAGAAATTTAATTTATAATTTCCTAATAATCAAAGAGAAAAAAGTAGAGTAGTTTATTCATACAACAAAAGAGAGGCAAAAACAACAAAGTGAAAATCCCTAGGGTGGTAGGCAGAAAATGCAAAATAAGATAGCAGAAATGAGCCTAACTACATCAGTAATCACAATAAATCGACTGCACGCCCTTAGTGAAAGACAATGATCAGACTGGAGTTAAAAATGTCAGATCCGGCTACGCCACTTACAAGAAACACTAACACCACACAGAGACGTGGGCGATTAAAGAATGCAAAGATGGGCCATTTAAATACAAGCCCAGAAGCTGGAATAGCAATATTAACCTCAGACAAATATAACTTAAGGAAAAAAAAAAATGAAGAGGGATAAAGAGAGACGCTAAATAACATCCATCAGAAATATATAATAGTCAAGTACAATATGGACCTAAGAACATAATGTCGAAATACGTGAAGGAAAAGCTGACGTAATGAGGGAAAACGAGCGACTCCACAACATGGTGGAGATTTTAACATGCTGCATCCTGAGGGGTCAGGCAGGCCAAATACTGAGGCACAGATGCACTGAAATAACCAAATTAACAAGTTTAATCTAATAGATTCTTTTCAATCTCTCAACTCTGAAACGAAAACCAGCTGCATAGGAGGATACAAAAGGCGCCTCGGATTTCAAAGAATCGGAATCACATGGCCCCGCTCTCGGGGAATTAACATGGAGACAGGAGGAAGATGGCGGATTGAAAATGTACTCACGAGTTAAGAGATTAAACCAAAGTGCAATCCACCCAGTGTTTGGGACTGGAAGTGCCTCCTAGCAAAGCCCGAGTGATGCTCAGGTGGTGCCTGAGGACCTGGCATGTATTTATAAGAACAGAAGCTAGCGAAGGAGGGTCCAGCCCAAGCTGCCAGGGCCACCCCGAGGCCAGAAGAGAAAGAATGGTGATGGAAAGCTGATGAAACAAAAGAAACACGGTGAGGATTAGCAAACTAAAGGAAAATTTAAATAGACAAATGTAGCAGGATTGGTGAGGAAGAGACACTGAGCACTGTGAGAACAGAAGTGTATTTTTAGGCAGGACAGAAGTTCTGGGTCATCAGAGAAGGCTGGGAACAACTTTATGCCAAGAAATCTGAAACCCGGATGAAGTGTGTGGTTTTATAGAAGATACAGATAATCAAATGGACTCACAAAGAAGTAACAATTTTGAATAAACCCGGAAGCATTGAAGAGACGGTCGGTAATCAAAGACATCCTGCCTGTGAAAAGACGGCGGGCCTGATGCCGCCCCTTCAGAATCCCAAACAAATGCAGGCCAAAATCTCGCACCCAGACCCCTGAGCAAGAAGGCTGTTGGAATTCAGAATTTTTCAGATGTTTGAAAGGTAAATTTGTCACATGTGTTATTCCCTTAGAGTCTGGGACAGTACCTGTGACCAATGGATAAATATTCATATAACCTCGTGTCCACCCTTCAGCTCAGGCGTGACTACTGTCTTAGTCCGTTCAGACTGCTATGACGAAATACCACAGACAGCGGGGTTATAAACAACAAACTGAATTCTCACAGTTCTGGAGGGTGGAAATCCATGATGTGGGCATTGGAAAATTCAGTGTCTGATGAGGGCTTCTTGGTTCATAGATGGTGTCTTCTCCTGTGTCCTCCCATGGCAGAAGGGGCAAGGACCTCCTGGAGTCCCTTTATAAGGGCACTAATCCCATCATGGGGGCCCCACCCTCATGACCCAGTCACCTCCCGAAGGCCTCACCTCCTCACACCACGTTGGGGGGCAGGTCTCAATACATGAATCTTGAGGGGACATAAATATTCACTCTGTGACATCTGTCAAATGAGTTTACCTACACACACACACACACACACACACACACACACACACACACACACACACACACAAAACTCCAAAACAAACAACTCTGGCTGTTGAGTTTTGATTTTGGAATTATGATAAGAACCCATGGTGCTAGATCAATAACCACATTAAATAGAATATATATAATTCAGCCCCCATCCCTCCCCCACACTGTGACCAAGTAGGGCTTATCCCAGGAGCATGAATGCAATGTTAGAAAATTGTCCACATTAACAGATTAAAGGTGGAAAGGATGGTCAATTTCATAGATAAGAAAACCTTTCAATGAAATTTAGCACTCATTCATGAAACATCTTAGGAATTAGGGGCAGCAATACATGAGTTCATCTGAGTCGGGGCATCCACCCACACTCTCCTGTGGAACTAGATGTTCCTCTGGAGGTGTCTGCCCACCCCCGTTCTTCTAGATTTTATTTTACTGGAGATGTCAGAAATGCTAAGAGTAGGAAAGAAATAGGAAGGCTAAGAAGCGTAAAGGAAGAGGTAGAACTGTGCTAACGGGCAGATGTTGATAACATACACAAAATCCACAAACGAATTCGGCAAGCCTGCAAGATGGAAATCCAACACACATATCTTTTTGATAACCAATTAAAAAATGAAATAAGAAATTCCTTTCCGGTTTCCAACAAAAAGTATAAAACACCTGGGACGAGACCTCTCAGAGGACATGTACAACTATCATAGAGAAGATTGCAGAACACAAAGAAGCCTGAAGAAATGCAGAGCTGGGTCATGTTCACGGACTGGAAGATGACGTTTGTAAAGATGTCAAGTCTCACCAGATTAATCTATAAATTCAATAACCCCTAATAAAATTTCCAATGAGGTTTTTAAAAAGGAACTTTAAGCCACTCTTCAAATTCAAATGGAAGAGCGAAGGGCCAAGAAGAGCCAAGACGGTTCTGAGAAAGGAAATAAAAATGAGTGCCTTGTCCTAACAAATATCAAGACTTAGGAAGTCAGATGGGGGTCCTGACAGCCCAGAAGAGAGAAAGGGAAACAGGACAGAAAGTGAGGGGGCGAGCACGACTCACACTTGATGGAGACCAGAGGCCGCATGCAGTTCAGTGGGAAAGGATGGGACAGTCTGTACCCAGGAACATTAGTTATTCCATCTGGGAAAAGTTGGGGATTTTCACACCACACGTGAAAATTATGTCCAGCGAATTAAGGGCTTAAATGGGAAAGGCAAAGCTTTGTAATTTTTAGAACATTGAGAATATATTTAAGAGCTTGGAGCAGGAAAGAATTTTTTAGACAAGATGAACTCAAACTATAAAAAAGATTAATGCCTTTGAATACATTAAAAATTTTAATTATGCACATCGATAGATATCACTAAATGAAGTAAAAGGCAAGTCACATAACCAATACATAATCAAGAGGATCAACAAACCAAATAGGAAATGGGCAAAGAACATGAACAGGCAATTCACAGAATAAGAAATCAAATAGCCAATAAACATGTTTAAAACATTCCACCTAACTCATAATTAGAGAAATGCAAATCAAAACAAAGATTCGATTCCACACCCAGCACAGTGGCAAAAGGGAAAAGTCTGCTCGTCCACGTTGGCGTGGAGGTGAGATTAGCGTCTCACGTGTACTAGTGGACGTCTGCACGGGCACGGCCTCTTTGGAAAAAATGGGGCAATATCTAGTATTTGAAGAGTCCAGTGCCAGCTGTCGCTGGATGCCAGCATGTCCCCAAGCTCTCCTTGATCCCGTTCTGCCTACCACTAGCTGCTGGGGCCCTGGGGAGAAGCCGACTCCGGGTGGGTGGCTTCAGAGCCCAGATCTGTGTTGTCTATGGAAATGTATGTGTCCGCATGTGTGCACGTATATGCAGGTGTACGCACGTGCACAGCACATGTGGTTATGTTTCTGCATGTGTGTACATGTGCATATGCATGTGCGCACACATGCATGCACGCACGTGCATATCTGCATGTACATGTAGCATGCACGTGAGTATGCATGTCCATGTGTGTATAACCATGATTGTGTCCATGTGTATGTATGTACACGTGCACAGGTGAGTACATGTGCTTGTGTATGTATGTCAATATGTGGTATGCACACACGTATACATGTACATGTCTCTGCATGTCTGTGTGTCCGGTCCGTGTGTATCTGTATGCATGCGTACGCATGTGCGTGAGCGTAGGAGGCAGCCAATCTGGCTGGTGCAGTGTCTCATCTTCTTTCTAAGGAGTGGCTCTTCCTTGTCACAGCAGTGCTAACGGGAATGTCGCTGATGCATTAAGGATGCGCCTGCTTGTTGCCGCTGTTGTTTTAATGGTTTTATTGCTCGGTGGTGGGGAAAGGGCTGGCAGGCTGGAATGAAGTAGATTGATGGCTTAATGGCCCGTAGCCATTACAGAGTAATTGAATGGCTGTGTATATATGATCAGACTGTCAATGGGCGACGTGCACTGCAAGCCGATGATGAGAGGGGCTGCTGGGTGGGCACGGCTTGAGCTTGTATGAGGGCTCCGGGGCGGGCAAGGGCCACCGTGTGAAAAAACGTGCAGATGTGCCGGGGTCAAGTGCTGCACCCAACACGTATTCTCATATAGGTAGGTCATGCCCAGAAGCCTGTATGCAAGCCCAAAACACGGTTGCTCACACACACGCCTACACATGGACACCCAGCCCCATGCACATGTGCCCACCCCTCTTATACATGCAGGTGTGCAGTGCACCCCACGTGTCTGCACACTTTACACACCCGTGTGAAGCCCCACACACCGGCAGACACAGAGGGATGGTGCTTTTGCAGAGGCCTGAGGGAGATGCTTGTGCTTGTCTGGGCCAAGGGCGAGATGTACCTGGGGTCAAGGGTCAGAGGCTGGCAGTTCCCTCGGCCACCTGCCCAGTTCCACGCAGAGGGGGCTGCATGGCCCTGTGGGAGAACAGGGAGGCGGCGAGGGTGCCGTGGCCATGGCTGTCGCGGTCAGGGGGGAGCTGCACCCCTGTCACAGCTCTGCGCTGTGATGTGGCTGTGTGGCAGGAAGGGCCCTGTCCCTGCTTGTCCCGGTTCCAGGGTCCCTGTCCTGTCCTACGCTCCTTCTCCTGCACCCCTGCTAGCCCAGCCCCCAGGTTCCACACCTCCCTGCTTGGAAAGGACCCTGAAAATCACCGGTTAGGGGCTAGGGACTGAGGGCTGAGAGGGACTCTGCTGCCTGCGCTGGGAGCCGGGAGCAATCTTTAGTAAGGAGCTTTCCACTGTTCCTCCTCCTGTTCTCGGGCTCGGGCACCCTGTCCCTGTCTTCACAGATGAGGAAACAGGCTCAAGAGGCACAGGGCTGCTATGAGGGTGCCAGGGTGCGTCCTTGGGCCCTGGCCACCCACCTCAGCGCTTGCCCTGAGGAACTGTCCTCCACTTGGAAGAGGGCAAGGAGGTGTGGCTGAGGCAGATGCAAGCAGGGCCGTGGGCCTCCGCCCTGGCCTTGGAGAAGCCAGGCTCCCCCTGCCATACCCTTCATTCCTCTGCCCAGACACCCCTCCATCAGCCTGTCTGGGCCTGTTTCCCATGTTCTTGGTTGCTTGAGGGGATGTTACCTGTCAGCCTGTGGAGGACACTTGAGTCCGCCCCTTGGAAACAGAGGCCTCACAGCCACATCAGCCCTGAGACCCCAGGATGCTGATTGTAGAGGACTTGGGAGTCACAGAGAGGCCAACTGGACTGGTTCCAAGAGAATCGTCCAACAGCCCCTTTTCTTCCTCTTAAAATGCCAGCTAACGAGAGATTGGTGCAAGATACATGGAACAAAGAAGATGCTTAACAATCACCACACAACAGAGGCTAAAACAACACATCTTCTCGCGTGGCTGGAGGATGTCTGGGGGTCGTAAGTCTAGCACCATCTCCTGAGTCTAGAACGTGCTGTCGCAGGGCTGGTTTCTCCTGGAAGCTCCAGGGGAAGATCTAGTCTTTTCTGGCTTCTTGGCCCTTGGCCCCTTCCTCCATCATCTAGGCTGGTAATGACGGCTTGAGCATCAGTCCATCACTCTTACTCTGGCCCTCCTGCCACCCTCCCACTGTTAGGACCCTGTGATGATACTGAGGCCCATCTGGAGATCCAGGATCAGCCCCTGTTTTAAGACCCTTTAGCTTCGTGAAGTAACCTATTCACAGTCCTGGTCTCAGGGGTCGGGACGTGGACATCTTTGGGGTCCCTCACTGGTGGTTCCAGAATTTGAGGGCGGCTGGGGGACTCACAGGGACCCAGTAGAGGTGGGCCTAGGCTCCCTCAGATGGCCCTGTGTTGTAGCTTCCACAGCTCCTGACCAGCTCCAGGATGGGCTCCCTATCTGGGAAGACTGAACCAGGCCACCCCAGAGAAGGGCCGCCATTGCCAGCTAGGCCAGGGGCCAACTCCCTTCCCACTGACACATCTGCGCCAAGCTTCTCCCTGCGTCAAGCACGTCCCCAGTGTCCTGCTATTCCACGCAGCCAGCCCTGCCCCTGACTTCCTGTCCTTTCTCATCTTGGGGCCCTGGGACAGTCGCTCACCTCACCAGGCCTCAGATTCCTCGTCTGTAAATCGGGCTGAGAGCTCTCCCCTTGGGGCGCTCACCACGGCCGGGAGAGCAGCTGAGTTCGCAAATATGTCGGGGACCTGAGAGGGGATCCCCATCATATCTAGGTGGGTGGAAGTCCCTCCCCACCTTGAGGTGGAGCCCCACAGGTTCCCCCGGGTGAGGCAGGTGGTCTGGCCTCTCCCTGTGGTCATCCATCTCCTAGCTTTATTAATGGCCTTGTCAGTGCTGCGTGGGATGCCTGCAGCTGTCTGCAGTGATGGATCGCAAAGTGCCTCTGCTGCTATTTATTCTCCAGTGACCTTGTTCCCCTATTGTTGCATGCGTAAGAGTTATGAACGTGGGACATGATAATTTGATATTGATCTATTTGGTGAGCTAAGAATTACTGCATCCGTGATGTTTTAACAAAGGATACACTTGACTCCCACAGGCAGGACAAAGAGCTGCTCTGACCACCGCTCACGGCCCAGTGGGAGGGGAAAGCGGCACCATAGAACCCATCAAGGCAGGGCATAGGGGTTCTGGTGAAATGCGGGCTGCTCTGGCTCAGGAAGGTTCTAGAAGGGCCACCCAGCAGCGCTGACAATGCACACAGGTCCACAATAACAAAAATGACCTCGAGCAACTGACCAGAGACACAGAGTCCACATGGAGAAAGACAGGCCCCAGTGCGATCACTGAGGACACGGGGATGGGGGACATGGGCCGAATGTGCAAGATGGGAGAGGGACTACTGAGGTGAGGTGAGGACAGGAGGTGAAAGTCGAGGGGAGGACTGCAAGAGAAACAATGGGGTGGGGGCCAGTGGGGACAGTCCAAAGTGAGAACCGAGGGCACAGGAACAGGCTTGAAGTAAGAAGGGGGAGGAGGAGGCAAGGAAAAACCCGAGCATGCTTAAATTACAACCCCAAGTCCCAAGACTAAGAAAGTCACAAGAGCCAGAACTCATTTAAAAATAAACTATAGTTAGTTTACAATTCAGGGTATCTACCCTAGAAATGTAGAAACTCAACATAAACCAGAAAGAGTTGGGACTTCAAAGTTTGGGGTGATTCCAGGTATTCTTGGAAATACTCAGCCCAAAAACTTGGGAAGTATCACAGAGCATGTGTGTGTGTGTGCGCGTGTGAACACTGGCGTGTATGCAGGGATGTCTGTGAGCACAGTTGCGTATGCAGGCATGTATTTCCTATTCATTGTTCTTTAAAGTCAGCCCGGCATTGTACTCATTTTTACATGGTTATTTGGTCTAAAACTGGGTGCCCAACTGCCAGAATCCCCTTTAGACAGGCTTAGTGCCCCATAACCTGGCTCTTGGGGTGCCCCTCTGGGTCCTCTATCTCTGAGCAGGCAGACACGGGAGTACCAGCCTCACCTGTGTTGGCAGGTGGCTCTGCTCATGGACACACCCGGGGAGTCCGGGCCCCTGGATCTAGGACATGAGGTGCATCTATGACAATCTTGGGGACCACACCAAGGAGTTCTGCTCTCAGTCGGGCATCTGTGCCCCTGACATTTCGGCTGTTGCCCCCGTTTGGGAGGGATGCAAGAGAAAGTTTCCAGGGAAGGCAGGTGTGGATGTCCTCAGGTCTGAACCGTGAAGGTGGCAGGCACGGAGGGAAGACACAGAGGGTCTAGATTCACAACACAGTGGCTGTGGGCTCATTGCAGGCCTGTGTGCATCCCTGACCATCAAGAATCTTGAGTCGTGGGTGTGGTGGCACTTTCATGTCCACCCGGCTATATAGCCACAGTTTAAGTCTTTATGTCTAATCGCCAGGAGCTGGCACCCAGGGAGCTGGGCTGTGACAGCTTGATTGACAGCCCATCTACCTTTGACCTCACTAGGAGGGGCCACGCTGGGTCTGCACTTGTTGCAAAGCAGCCCAGATTATACATAGAGATTCAAACTGTGGCTACACAGCTGGGTGGACATGAAAGTGCCTGGTGCCTGGGCAGTGGGTGCTGGTGGCCTGGCCTGTGCTGACCTCGGCTGATAGGACTTCGTGCCCTGACCTAACATGCCACCATGGCCCCCTTGGGGAACTGGGAGGGCTGGGGAGCTTCTAGGTGGGAGGTTGTGTGGGGTCGCCAGCCCCCATGACTGGACTTCCGAGGGAGCAAAGCCTCAGTCCCTTGGTCAGGACCAAAAGAGCCCATAGGAAGTACCAGCCTTAGATCACAGAGCGGGGAACCCGGGCAGAGAGGACATGGGCCTTGTGTGCCAGGGAGGGGCCGGGAGGTTTTGGCCCAGACATGTCTGTGGCTATTTCAAGCCTGTCCCTTCTTAGGGGTCTCTTCCCTTGGCTGGCCCTCCCTGCCTGCACACGCAGATGCTGGATGCACAAGGAGGCAGCAGAGCTTTGCCCTGGCTGCTGATGAGTATATATATGTTCAGAGGGTGGGACATGGCAGGACTCGGGGATGGGTTGAGCCAGGTGTGTTCCCTCCTCTCTGGAGCCTGAGGGGCCCTGCGAGCACAGGCTGGCCTTTCCCCTGCTCCGAGGAGATGGCTTGTCTGAGGAGCAGCCCCCACCAGGCACCCTGGGTATCTGAGCTGCTTTGCAACAAGTGCAGACCCAGTGTGGCCCCTCCTCGTGAGGTCAAAGGTAGATGGGCTGTCAATCAAGCTGTCACAGCCCAGCTCCCCGGGTGCCAGCTCCTAGCTTTACTGTGGGAGCCGAGTGCAGGATGGTGGGGCTGCGTAGTGAGGGTCAGCCTTAGGGAGCAGGTGTGTGTGTGTGTGAGTGGGGGTAGCATTTCTAGCCAAAGGGGAATTTTCTGGAAGCCTGGTGACCTTTGGTCACGCTGATTTAGCAAGTGGGGCACAGTGTTCTGTGTCCTTAGGGGGACCTGTTCCAAGGACAAATCAATGCCCTTCTGTAGTCTTGCTGTTAGTTGAAGATGGCTGTTATTTTTTGAAAGTATTTGATAGAGATTATAGCATAAAGCAAATAATTACATAAACATTTTTAGGAATCGAAAATTTCAGTATCAGGACAGATACAGTGTCAAACCAGTGGGATTAAGCAAAGATCCCGCAGTGCCGAATCTCATTTTTCTCAGTAGCATGTAATTATGTGGTTCCCTAGTTACCACAGGGCCAGACTCAAGGACAGCGGGAAGCCTCGGTGTCTGCTGTGGCGCTGAGGGCTGCCCTCGAGAGGAGCCGGCTGTGGGCACAGTGGCTGAAACCCCTTGCTCAGTAGGTGGGCGACCAGCTTGCATGTCCAGGCCTCAGGCAGGAGGGAGCTAGGGGCTGGATGGTCCTCTGAACAAATGCCACGCCCAGGGTCAGGCCCTGGGGAGTCACAGGC